>NC_085843.1:206928594-207646594 GCF_035594765.1 Anolis carolinensis
AAAGGAAGCCCATGTGACATTGCCTCCTAGTGCAGCAAGTGTGTATTGAAAGGAAAGCTGTGGTGTGTGTGTGTGTGCATTGTTGCTGAAGAGAGACAAGGAGACGATCACAATATACGGACTTACTAAATGGAAGCGGAGGACAGAAGAAATAGGACATCAGAGATGGACAGCAGTGATGCTGACATTTCTGACAATAAGGGAGAAGACTTTACAAAAGGTGACACAAGAGGATAAGATCAAATAAATCAAGAGAGACAGGAATACAGACACTAAAGAGCAGAAGAAAGGGAGAAGTTTCAGTAATGGCCTGAACAAAAGGGAAAAAAGATTAATAAATGCAGGGGAATGTTTTCAACATTTTAGCAAGGGTAGAAATAGAGAATACTATATTATTTTTAAGCAAGTGCAGTAGTTTTAAATTCTGAAGTTTTGAAAAGAGAAGTATTCATTTATATTGAGTGGAAGACCTTCGGGTGTGATTAAACTAAGTTTCCTTGGGGAGGTTTCTATCATGTCCCCGCATGAGGAGCTGGAGCTGACAGAAGGAGCTCACCCCAGATTCAAACTGCCAATCTGTCAGTCAGCAGTTCTGCCAGCACAATAGTTTAACCCACTGAGCCACTGGGGCTCCTAATATGAACACTGAAATGTGCAAACTCTTCATTCAATGTAAAGAAGCATTTTAAGGTGGAGGTGGGCAGCTGTGAGAAGGGGAGGCCACATTAGCTCTCCAAGAGACCTTGGAGGGCCAAACTTGCTCCTCCTCCAAAAAAAGCAAGCAATTCATTGCCCCACACACCATCTCTGGCACATGATGGCATATTCTGAGGCCTTCAAGGGCCCTAACAGACCGTATTTGGACATTCTGAGGGAAGAGAAAATGACACAGATTCATATTATGCAAAGAATCTTAAACAAGAAATGTAAGTAAGTGACTAAAGAAGAAACAATCATCCTAAAAAATTAAATCCAAAATAATAAAACAAAATGCCACGTTTTACAGAAAATGAGACAAGTGCATAAATGGCTAGAACTGTTCAATAAACTTTTAAATTAAAACTGGGTCAAATGTAGTTCCTCCAGTCCCTGCTGAAACTCAAATGCAGTAAAGCCCCATACCAAATTTTCACATTAAGGCATGACATGGAAGGATCACAAACCTTGTTCTAGGACAAAAATTGTGATTTTAGAAACCTGAAAATGGGTATGTTTTGTTTGTTTTTAACTCCCAGGGGCTGCTGAATTGGAAAATAGTGCTGCCTGAAGTCAGGAAAGGGGTGATCGGATGGAATTGCTCAAAACTGTTTCAGTTGTTTAAATCATTATTTCTAAAACAAATTATGGTCAATGCTTTAGATGTTATATTTAGTGATGCCTTATTGTAAATTAAGGTGACAAAGAAACGTCTTCAAAATGATCTTAATAGTTTAGAAAAAATGAATTGAAGGTAATATTTAAAAGGGATTAAAGAACCATCAAATGAAAATCCATTCATTGCACATTCATGAAACACCTGGAGAAGTTCCAAATCCAATGTAAGATCCAATTTAACATTTTCAAATGAAAGCCAGCTATGCTTTAAGACAACATGAGAACTAGCTCATTTGAAATATATGTGGCTGAAGATAGTTTGAAATTTCAGACTCAAATAACCAAGCCAGTACTTAGAGTCCTAATTTATTTTCAGAAGGACAGAGAATATTCAAAATAAGGATTCATGCATGTTTCTTAAACTATAGTATCCAACCTACAAAAAAAATAAACAACAGAAGCTCAAAATCAGAGCCTGTTGTGCTACAAAATGTCCGGGGTCCAATTTTCCCTTTGGCCCGCTCTATTTTCCCTTGCTGCTGTATTCTAAAGTTACAGGATAAAATTATATATGGATTGCTGTGATTTTCAATGATTTTTTTTAAATTAAAAAATCAATCAGCCTAAACAGGTAAGAGTCCTACAAATTGTTTTTTCTTTCCTGTTAGAAGCAACTCTTTCCAAGCTGCTCTTCACTGATAAAATAACAATATGGTTGTTTCCCATTCCCTTTAGCTGTCTTTTCAGCTGGGTGAGGAAAAAACAGATTGAGGAAGATGACTGTGAATTGAAAAATGACTGATTTTAAAAGTGAATTTTACAAGAAAAGAGTTTGAGAATGGGTTACAGAAAGGGGAGGAGTGAATGAGAAGAGAGTAAGGAGTGAAGGAATTTGGAAAGAGATAAGAAATTTGCCAAGCACCTGGAAGAGAAGTGTGTAAGAGGTAAAAGGAGAAATCAGAATGATCTGAACGAGATGGGAGGAGGAAAATTGTGCAGGAGATTGTTTTTCAAAACAGGATTGTTTTGGAACAGAGAGACACCAAATTGAAAGATAGAGTTGGAAGGGAAAAGCAAAAGAAAAGAGGGAAGGAGGTTTGATTGCGTGTGTGCATCTTTACCTTAATGACTCTGGTCGACTGTAAAACCCATGATGCAGGATAGTCAACCATGGTACTTTATTGGTGCTCTCTTGACTTGATTGTAAGCAACCCCTTACTGTTTTGTGCAGATTGAACTATTGTATTTCAATTCCCTCGTTTCTAGTTTCTGATTGGGTATAGAGACTAGAAATATTTGGCAACTATGCCTCAACATGACCAGGGAGAGAAAAAGCTTTGCCAGTTTCTTCTCATCAACCATTCTTCTTGTCAGATACATACTGACCAGGTTTCTCTCATTTTATAAAAGAAGCAGTATGATATGGACTCCCAATGGAATTCCCCATAATACTGAAAGCAGTGTGGTCCTTCTGCAAATTGCTGGTCTTATTTTCTTGGTGAGGAGATTCAGCAGAGGCCTCCAACTAGAGAAAAGGGTTTGGCTTGCAAAATTGAGCATTGATCCCTCCTGTCCCCCTTACACTAGAACACCCACTGAAAAACCACTCAACACAGATTTTATAGGAACAGAGGTTTCCACAAGTTACACAAATTAGTAACATGTTTTTCCTGCTTCATACACAAGCCATGTAATTATTTGGAAAACATGCCAAACATCCTGAAAAAATTGAGTGACTACTACTGCATCAGACGTCAGGCTAGTCTATAACACTAGCTTCAAATTTTTACATTTTCACTCACCAGCTCGAAGGGGTCGCGGAACTCCTCCAACAAAAATAGTTTTTCTGGGATCTAAAGGTTGAGAACCATCCATTACAAAGTCACTATCACTTAAGTTCCAAGGTCTTATTTGCACCTGAAAAAGCAAATAATAATAATCATCATCATCATCATCTTTAATTGGCAGTTGGAAAGCTGCAGAAGAAAAGGAACTCTTAATCTTTTGACATTGCCTAACTGATATTAAATATGTATTGGCGGAAACTGATGAAGAATTAGAATTTTGCTCAACATGTCAACATGTGAACACTTGCAATACAAAGCAAGGTGTACCCAAGGACATGAGCAGCCGACTTGCCCTGAACTATTGATGTACTCTTTCAGGTATTTACTATCACTACAACTGGCTATTTTGTATACACAAACATCTATACCAGAAGTACAAAAGTCATCCAAATACAAATAAACATTTTCAAACATAGATCATTATGCATGTGGCATAACATATAAATAGCCTCTGATTTATCAGCTAATGAACAATCTCTGGAGGCCAGCATGGTATCAATACAACTTATGGCTCAAGTCCAAATCTACCAATAGCAATGTTAACTTGCTTTGCAAACAAGTGCAGGTTGTATAAATTAAAGGTTAAAAAGTTCATTATTTCACATTTTATAACTGCCTTCAAATCGAACTGTAACTTAAACCAACTATATTTTCATTCTTTTCATTTCTGTTTAAAAGCATTTAAACTTTAATATTGTTTTAACTATCTTTTCTTGTAATTGATACTGTAAGCCACTTTGTTCCCACGTAAGGAGAAAAATGAGATACGAATAAAATAAAATATAACAAAGCGAAGAAGAGATTTCAATACATGAAAGTCTCTAAGGAAGCTTTGGGCTGTTCTTAAAAAGTCGACTCTTCTGCTACAGGATGAATAACTTTTGATGTTTATAGGACTTTCAAAGATAACTACAATAAGACAGAAAGATCTGCTTTCAAAAGGAGGGATACTACATTTATTAGCGACATAATTCTATAGTTGCCTCTATCTCCAGCTGCATGTATTCAAAATCTTGGATTATAAAAAATGTTTTAAGAGAATCTCCACATCCTGAAATCTGATAGATTATAAACTGCAAGGGTGTCTAGTAAAGGTAAAGGTTTCCCCTGACATTAAGTCCAGTCATGTCTGACTCTGGGGGTTGGTGCTCATCTCCATTTCTAAGCCGAAGAGCCGGAGTTGTCAGTAGACACCTCCAAGGTCATGTGGCCAGCATGACTGCATGGAGCGCTGTTACCTTCCCGCCGGAGCGGTACCTACTGATCTACTCACATTGGCATGTTTTCGAACTGCTAGGTTGGCAGAAGTTGGAGCTAACAGCGGCTGCTCACGCCGCTCCCGGGGTTTGAACCTGGGACTTTTTGGTCTGCAAGTTCAGCAGCTCAGTGCTTTAACACACTTCGCCACCAGGGCTCCTTGCAAGGGTGTCTGCCTTTTAGTAAATACTCCATACATTTTGAAAACTGAGGAAAAACTGGATGGTGAAGGAATTAATTCTTTTACTTAGGCTAAGAGGATTGCTGAAATGGAATGCCTTTACTCTGTCCATTTAAAAAGGCAAATGGCTGAATTTGGGACAAAGTTATCGAACTGTTTAAATTTGGCAACCCACAAAAAACTAATTTTGATATGCTTATAAGCTTATTGACTGTCGTATTCTGGAACTTGTAGTACAACATTTATGGAGAGGACCTGGTTGGGAAGATCATACAAACCATGCAAACTAACTTGTGAATAATAAATATATTTTATAAAACTATTATTATTTTTTATGTATAACTTTTACAATGTTATATAAAAGACAATGTTACAGTTTATTTATTTAAAACACTCCCATCAGAATACTCCACCATAACACCTTCGTGTGACATAAAAATCAGGGCATTCATTCTGATGACCAACTGTCCCAATTTTATAATGAGAGAAATAGTGTGAGAAGGATCAAACAGAGATTAAACATCAAAGGGTAGAAGGTATGAGCCTAACAATGTTTTGCTTGACATAATATCACAGCTTAGAATGATCTCCAAATGAAGGCAATATGAAAGGTAGTTTCCAGATATTTAAATATATACCACTTGCACCCATTTATTCTATGCACAAATCATATTTAATCTATACAGGTACACATTTAAGAGATTTTATTCATGCTGAATCCTTTACTTTTCACATGGTGCTGTCCAATTTGCCTCAAAATCTAAAAAAAATTGGCACTTTTTAATATCTAAAGCACTGCAACATTAAGCAATAGCAGCTGGAACAATTTGTTGTAATATATCCAAAACTGGATCATATTCTATTACAAAGATTGATGAATTACAACATATGTTTTAATGCAAGGTGGTAAATAAGGGATACAAAAACTGTACGTAAAGTGGCTGAATTATAACTGTTTCAAGCAGACATCATATTCTAGCTTCTGGATCAGGGCATTAAACCATTACAGAACAATAAAGCTAACAGTCTGAATAGTTTGGGCAATTCCTGGTCAATATCTATTTGTAGAGAGGAAAGAAAATAACACCGAATAGCCAATTGCTCACAAATGCATTTGGTTTTCGGCTACATAAAAGAAAACACACTGAATCAGTCTCCTTACTGGTTTGTCCTTGATAGTAGGACTTGATACACATAGGTAAAGTTTCCCATCTTCTTCCAGACAGGCATCTATGAGAGCTTGCACCGAACTTTCTTCCTGGAATAGCAGAAAGGCATAACCTTGGGAAAGAATGAGATTATAAAGTCAGTACCTGCAAATTCTAAGAAGCATAGCACAATACATTTAATACACACAATTACTAAAATTCTGTTATATAGGATACAGGCACAGGATACAATTCAAAATAAATAACTCTCTCTATAGTTAACCACTGTACTATCATAATCTTTTCACTCATTTAAAAGTATTTGTCCTGTACATGTCTGCGCTGAATGACTATAATGACAGATCTATGTATTCAGGTTCATTTCTCAAAGCTGATGAATGAATGGGCTCAAACAGATATTGCAAAGAAGAAAAATAAAGCCTTTTCCCATGAGGAAATGGGAGACTAAATCTGAAAATTCTAATTTCCCTCCTTAGAAATATGAAATCTGGCCTTGGATTTTAAAATATTTGAGTTAAAATATTTCCTGTCTTGTGCAATTGCGATATTTACTGAGAATGTGAAACATGTTTTCAAACTCTATAGCAACAGCTAGACATATTTAATTTGAAGATTTAGAAATATTGGAATGTAAACAAAAAGTATCCAACCCCTTTAATGTCATGGGGATATCCCCCCCCCCCCCCGGTCCAAATATGTAGTTAGAAAATTATATTCAGTGAAATAGTAGATTTGTCTTACATCTGTAATTATAGCTACCTAAAGTTGATGAAATAAGAATGATCTGATACAAGAACACTGGAAAAAGTTGAAACATTTTGCTATAATTCTTAATACTATTGTTCTGTTAGTCACACACATGCACATAAACTTGAAAAACACATTTAAGACATTTACTACTAGCATAAACAGCCTGTGATTTCAGGTCAATTCTCTTGTATAACTTTGTAATTGTATGCTTTGAACACTAATAAAACTGCACTTCCAAATCCAAAGATGAAATGAAAAGTCAAAGAAGCTGATTTTTTAAAATAAGAACCCAGCGGTGCTTTTTAAATATCTGCAGACTTTCGATTTTAGTAAAGCTTTGCTGTGACTGCCTTTCCAAAATACATCAAAGGCTTTACCACTATAGAAACTGCAAAATTGAAGAGACTAATCTTACTTTAGTTACTGTAGAAAAATGGTATTATATATTACGCTGTGAAGCTAAAGTTTCTCTTGACGGAGTGGCAGTGTACTGCATTGCTAGCTGATTCACTATATAAACAATGGTGGATGTAGGAAAAATTAAATAACGTTATAGTCTGATTCTTATGTAGCACACTCCCCTCACAAAATCACAGGATTTGATTTACATTTAAAACATCTTTCTCTATTGCTTTTCAATGTCTTTTTATCAGAGCTTTAAACTAATAAATGCAGCATATTCATCTCTGCAGCACAAGTGCTCTTGGCTCTGTAAAGAACGAAAATTAATTTTTCAAATGGAAAACTATACAGGTTATAACTCTTGCTGGGGGAAAAGAGAAGGTACTCTTCTATTTTGGTTAGATTTTAAATTTATAAGAAACACTGACATTCACTAGTTCATTCTTAATGGAGCTCTAGTAAATTTCACTGTTGCTTTGCTAGTCAGTGGATTTAAAGAATGGACCCAGGTTTAACAGAGCATCTCCCCATGAAGGTGGCTTTCTGCTTTCCCAACCCAGTATATAAGGTGAGTTCTACATAAGGCAAGGCTATCCCTTAAAATTATCTTTAATTAATTATTACTGTATATCCTGTCATATCATAGGCTATCACTCATGGCCCAGTACGATTGTCTTCCATGGGTAGAGTCTTGGTGCTGGGTTCACAAAAGACTGTAGAGACCTATTCTGGATTACTTGGTCTTTCACAGCGAGAACATATTTCCAGATTGACTGTGATCCCAACAAGGATTTGCTTGATGCACCTTCCTCTTGGCATGTTTCTCCCTTTCACCCTCTACTCATACTTCTTCAAAATCCAGGGTTTCCCAGTTTTTTGTATTTATTCTACATTTTATTAAGTTAGCTTTAAGCCCATCTTTAAATCTCTTTTGCTGTCTAACAACTTTCTGTTTTCCATTCTTGAGTTGAGAATAAAGTAGCTGGTTTGGGAGATGGTGATTGGGCATACAGACAATGTGAACAGTCCAACAATGTTTGATGGCAGTGAATCATCACTTTAATGCTGGTGGTCTTTCTTCCTCTAGAATGTTGACAAATATCCATTTGTATTCCCAAGAGATGTGCAGGATTTTTCAAAAGGAATGCTGATGGAATCATTTCAGAAGTCGAGAATGACGTTTGCAGATGGTCCATGTTTCACAGGTGTACAATATAAATAAACAAGCATCTTGGTATCTCTATGAATGTCCCAATCCTCAGACACTCTCTGTTTTATTTAAAAAAGAATGCTGTGCTCACAGAGCTCAAAACTGTTGTATTTCAATGATGTTGACTTTTGTGGAGAGGTATCTGCCTAGGAAGAGGAAATAGTCAGAATTAAGCTTTATTTCTGGCATTTCAGAGGGATTGATTGGTACCTGCTGGTAGTGCACTTTGGTTTTCTTGATGTTCAGTGAGAGACCAAGCTGCTTATGCAAGTTTAAAGTGGCTTGTAGGTCTTCCTCTGAATGAGCACAGGCTACATTATCTTCAGCACAGGCCCGTAGCCAGGATTTTGATTCGGGGGGTGCTGGGATTTTGCTTTTGGGGGGGGGGGCTGAGTCTGGGTGGAGAGGATCTACCCTAGCAAACCTTTTGTATCGTTTCCCAATACCCCCCTGCATATGGGATATATTGAGCATAATTATCAGATCATGATATGAATATAAACGTAACAGTTTAAATAATAAATTTAGGGCCTTCTCGCGGACCACTCTGAGAATTTTGGGAGGGGGAGGCTGAAGGCCCCCCCCCCCCCCCCCCTCCGGCTACATGCCTGTTTCAGCATATTTAATTCTATAACAGAGTTGTTGTTCCCTTACTTTTGGCTTTCAGCCTACTGAGGTTAAAGGTTTGCCAATCGTGTAATTCAGTTCAAAATGCAGCATATTTATTACAGGAAGGAACACTATAGCCAGCTGAGCTGCTTGGTCCAAATTCTAATACCAAGTTCTAACTCTAATAAGCAGCTAGTACAGCCCACTTCTCTGTGCTTATTGTTCTTTATCTTTATATTAGACTTTAAACAGATAGCCACTAAAATAAAGAACCATTCTCTATAAAGTAGAGCACATGGCATCACTGTATGAAAGTTAGCCTTCCAAAGAAAAAAATTGCACTGAACAGCTCCTTCATTTATCTAAATAGGCTTCTGAAGATAGTGATAGATTTTCCTTCTTTTTTGATATAAACTCAATCCTTGAACATTACTAGATAAAAAATTTAAATCTATGGCTATTTTAAAGAAATATCAGAGTCCAGAGGCATTACATCTTTTCTAGAAGGTAAATCTTTCTAGAATCAGATCCCATAGTCTTTGGTCTGTGGGATCTGTACCTTTTTTTCTTCCCTCTGGTCTGGTCTCTCTGTTCCTGCTAGATCTTTTATATATCCTCAGAGAAAATCTTAATGATTTATTTTGCAATTGTATTGTACAGTTTTGTGTTTTGCAGTTGTACTGAGCAGGTTTGATATTTGCCATTCCCCCTTTCCTCTGTTTGTATGTGTACACACATATATTTTACATGGTATGCCTTTGGCATCACCAACTATTTTTGTTTCTTTTACTATAAAGTATCATCTACTATAAAGTACCATCTACATTTGATGGTGCTGCCTGAATAAACAACCACAACAATAATACGTGCTCTAAGTACAGCTACCACTTCTCTTTCAAAATTGTAGGTTGATTTAAAAATCATTCTTCACTGAATGAATCAGTGAGCCTTTATTCTCTTTTCTTCAGTGAAACAATTCAATCAGCATTTTTATTTGGTTATGTAACATGTTACTTTGTGGGATGTATAACATCCTTACTCTTGCTTTAAATTTTCCTTTGATTTCCTGGATCTTGTGGAAGAGCTTTCTCGTTCTTCCTTTTTCACGGTCTCCTTCTATTTTTCTGCCATGATTATTTATAATAGTTCACCTTCTCCATACATACAAACTGGCGAACAGTTGCATTCAGGGGGTTGACCCCATTTCTGTCTTCTTTTTCTTTGTTTCTTATATGTCCTTAACTGCTTGAAGAGTTTCTTTTGTCATCCACTAAGGCTTCTTCTTCATAGCTACAGATAGTGAATTTTTACATCTCTTCCTCACAATGTTCTTGGTTTCAGTCCAGAGTTCTTCTAGTTCTTGATCAACTATGCTTAATAGTACAAATCTATTTTTACATTATTTTTAGACTCTAGGGGATATTCTTCACTTAATATTGTGTTTGCTTGAGCAAAATAATTGTTTTATTTTGTACAATTAATTTTAAAATTATTTTAGAACATAATTATATGAATTCAAAAATAAGAAAAGAGAAAAGAAATAGAAAAGAAAAAAGATATACAGCTAATATATATAATAATATTAAGACTCCAGCCCTTCCAACTTTGACTGAAAAAAATCCCACCATTACAGATCCAATTAAATAAAATGATTAATAACCACAACCATAACTTGTTATATTGTTCTATTTCTTCTTGCTCAAAAAATACATAAATGTTTTCCAATCTTTGAAATAATCCTTAGGAAAATGTCTTATTTATTCCTATGCTAAATTTGCAAGAGAAACTTTCTAAGATAGTAAGACCCATGCATTTGCAGGGATACATTCCTAGCTGGACTGTGATTACCTGAAGCTGTGGATACAACCAAACACCATTAGATTACTTTACTTCTGGTCCCAGCCTACCACAAAATCTTGCTGTATTATGTAGCACCAGTAAGAGAAAGATTTTTCTGGCATCTAAGGACTTTCATATAAGGAAGTATTCCAACATTTGATGTGAAATAACTGAGGAGAACTGCACTTTTAATACACAATACAAAATACAAATACGTTAAGAATATTCTTATAGTGTTGCACCACAGAAGCTGTATAGTTGATGGAAACTCTTATATGGCACAAATACATATAAGCCTCTCTCTCTCTCTCTCTCTCTCTCTCTCTCTCTCTCTCTCTCTCTCTCTCACACACACACACACACACACACACACACACACACACACACAGCTTTTAGCAATTTAGTATATTGTTTGATCTCAGAAAACATAGAGATTAATTTTTAAAAAACAGCCTGATATCAAGATGAGTGAGAATAGTGTTCTGGAAGGGTTAAAGTCATAAAGGGATGTTTATAAAGAACAACATAAACATGTATACAAGCACTAAACATTCTAGAAACAGAGAAAATAGTTCAACAATGTCAATTAAGTACCTATTTCAAGCTTACCTGAGACGCAGAGTTTACAATAATCATGCTGCAAGCTTTATTTTGAAAGCTCTGACAGCTCAGAAGTCAGTTATAAATAATCTGGAACAGTTGTGACCCCGCATTGTTTAGCACTTTGGACAGACATTCAGGTCAACTGGCAGAAACTTTGAAAGCTTTTCCTCATATTAGAAGCATGATAAAAATAGGAAAAGACTGTTCTCTTGTCTCCTGCTAAAATAGATCCTACTCAAGAATATTTCACAAGAATGATAGAACACAGATTTAGCTTGCCCAGATGCAGGATACTTCCAGCTCAATAACACATGCCTTTTGTAATTCAGCAGCAATTAGATATTTAGTAAACCACGAGCAAATACATTGGCTCGATTCCAGAGTAACTATAAGGTCATTATTACTGATTGCTCTCTCCCCTTGTGATTTCTCATGCTCTTCAAAGTTTAGTCCTCAAGTTTGGGGGACACTATGGAATAGTGTGAGTGGTGGCAAAATTACCCCCTTCTGCTTCCTACAAATTGCAGTCTTTTCTATTAAAGGAAGATGATCTCCTTTTTATAGGAGTTTTTTTTTCAACTTTCAATCTAACGCAGAGAGAGTCAGGACTTGGTTGTTAAAGCAGAAACTGGCATTTAAGTTTCTTTAATAAAATGAAAATAAAATAGTAGCATGCTACAAACACTGTTGAGGGACAGGGAAGATAACATTTTAAGAAATCCACTCCAACTGGTAAATTCAACTTTTTAGTTCATCCCACAAATTGTTGTGAATAATTCACTATTTTTTTCTACATTTAAAATTAATTGCTTGTAATTGTAAGAGATAACTCAAAACGAGTTCTAGCACTTCAGAAATTAAAAATCACATTGAATAAATTAGATATAAAGTGGTTGACTCTGGTAATCTGCTCACTAGTTTAAAAAGGAATTATCATTTTTACCTGGTCTGTGGGGTTTCAAAATTTTCATCACTAGAGATGCTGCCCTTACATTTAAACTCTGTCCTTGTATTACCTCAGCTAACAAATTGTGCTACTTTTAAATCAAGCTATAGATAATACGTATACAGTGAATGTTTAAGAGCTACCAGGATATCTGTTCTGTAATTCCATTTCTGGGTCATGCTGTATTTTGAGCTGAGTGAGTACAGTGGCCTTTCCTTTAGGAACTCTGCATACAGTGACAACTTTTACTTATAGATGGAATAGACATTGGAGGATATATCTCCTACTCTCATCAAACACTTCTAAGGAGCCTGAAAACGCATAGTCATTGCCCCAGATATGGCCTACTTAGAATCACAGAGTTGGAAGAGATCACAAGGGCCAGCTAGTTCAACCCCTTGTCATGCAGGAATATTTAAGTAATAAGGACTGTGCAAATAGGAATAATGCCAATGAATTTTGAGAAAACACTTTGTTAGCTTGGAAAATGTTTATGCTGGAAGTGTTTAACAACTTAAAATAGGTTTAAACCATTCAATAGTAGCAGTATGCCATTGTAAATGGTTATAGATTAATGTCATAAGAAGACTTGCAAACACAGGGTAACTAACTTAACGCATTAGCATGAGAGAACTCATCACATTGGGGGGGGGGGGATTTACCATGGATTGTGGCGAATCTGGTGGGGCCCAGTTAGGGGCATGGGGAACCCATCACCCTGCGCCCCCATTGCTGCCTGGCTTTCCCCATTGTTTCCTATGCAACTCGGGAAGCCTCCCATGTTGCTACCACTGCCTCTTACAACACTTTAACTTCACTTGAGACATGAAGTCCTGCCAGACGTAGATTGACGTATGATGGGATCCAGAAGGTTCTGTGCCTCAAGTGAGGTCAAAGTGTTGTAGAACGGGAAAATTTGCCTGTCTGGTGAGGTTGTAGAATATCCTCATTTTAGCAATAGGAGTAGGTTATGGTGACCTGGGAATGCCATGAAGTCAAGGTGAAAAAGGCTCATCAGTACTAGGGACAAATTCTCAGTGGAGAGCAGATCTTTGACACTGACCCTTAAAATCCAAAGGCCTGATGTGTATCTGAAATAAGGAGTGATGTTGATGGCCCTGCTTGAGCTTAACCTCCTACAAGGAAGCAATGATGCCTGAGGTAGAATAGGAGGATGTGAAATAGCAACCAGAGTGGATCCTGAGACTTCTTGCTTGGTACTTGAGCAGCCTGTTCTGTGGCTGCACTTAAAGTGCTCTCATTTAAAGAGATCTTTAAGCTGTGCCTCTCTATTCCTCTTCCCTGAGGGGTAAAGGCCTGACAGTGAAGGCACGACTGAACACCATGTTCCTCACTGAGACAAAGTAGGCATTTAGAATGGCCATCTTTATCAAGGATCTTACTGGCACACTCAGAACATTTTAAGTATGTTTTTTAAATTTTTTGTTGGCCCTGCCAAGGGAAAACAAATCCAGTCCAGTAGGCAGAAGACTTGTCAAATGGTCCAGAGACAACCAGGGTACTTGTGAGAACCAAAACATAGAAGGGAGATCGAGAAATAGCTCATTAAGCACTTCTGATGGAATGGACAAAAGGGAACTGAGTGAGGGTTGAGCCAAAAAGTGTTCTGGTATGGGCTATTGGAAAAACCCTTCAGAAAGGTATGTACAGATGCAGGATAGCTCCACATGGGTGAATCACAGAACATAAAGAAGAAAAATATTTACATAGAGATTTAAAATTGAAATTGAAATTTCATTTTTAAACATATATCATTAAAAGCATTGCTTTTTGGTGCTCATGTATATTCCGTTTTCAATAGCACATTAACTGAAAACTGTATAGTGTATTCATACATAGAAGGACATAATCACTCATCTGGGATGTTCTATATTAAAATAATTACCTTTAGGTGGAAAATAGGACTTGCTTTCAGCTTTGTGAGGCCAGTCCACCACAAGAGGTCCAAACCTACGAAAGCTGGCAGTAATTTCATCTGTTAAAACCCCCCACAAAAAACAGTATGGTCAACCTTAAAGGAAAAAATCAAAACAAAGCATTCTTTCCTGATACTATCAACCTTTAAAACAAATGAATGGTAAGAATGCCAATAATTCTATCTTTCAGATTTAGAACTAACCTTTTTTTAACTGAAACCTCCCCACCCCTCTGCCCCCAATGGCGACTCCTCCACCAATTTGCCTGGTTTCTACTGGGTTTTGGCCCCTTTAAACAACCACCACTAGTAACAAAAAAGGTACCAGCATGATATCAAAGGTATAATACAGTGATGGGTTTGGATAAATGAATTTTTGATGCCCAGAGGGAATAAAATTATTAATAAAATTCACTGTGTAAAAATATTATGTTCAAATAAGGCTTTGTGCTGTCAACTTCAATATTATGACAGAGAAGACTGCAAAATTTTGTTACTTCCAATTGGTTTGAAACAGTATCTTTTTTTTTAAACATTACCTTCATCAATGTCGGGAGGCAGACCTCCAACAAACACCTTCCTAGAATAGCGTTCCACCCTTTCACCATTCTGACAGCGGGTTGGAGAACTGAGACCTGATGATAAAGACTGGTCACCATGACTGTCATCTAAGAAACCATCTTCAAAAGGAAACAGGGAAGACCGACCTGAAAGAGATTTTGTAGAGACTGAGACATTTGCAAGCTTAGTTGTTTTGATTTTTAATTTGACCGCTGGCCAAAATTTTATCATAGCAGAAGTGTGTGCTGGAGTCATGCAATGTATTTTATAACTGTTGCATTTGTGCAAAGCAAATAAGATTCTAATATATTATCATATATCTAAAGCAACATTTCCCATAGTGTTGTCGAAGGCTTTCATGGCCGGAATCACAGGGTTGTTGTATGTTTTCCGGGCCGTATGGCCATGTTCTAGAAGTATTCTCTCCTGGCGTTTCGCCTACATCTATGGCAGGCATCCTCAGAGGATGCCTGCCATAGTCATTTCCCATAGTCTTGGATAAATGCAATAAGTTTACTGTTGAAGGAATAATGTTCCAACCTCGAATAGCTTTTTAAAAATATACCAATTGGTTAATTATTTTACCGATGAATGCTGTTCAATAACACTAATGATTTGTAAGAAAGAATGTCAGTACTTATAGATAAGGAAACCTAATGTGTAGTATTCTGACATTTTGCCTTGATGGAGTTCTTTTACTACCATTGAATGGTTGATTAAAGTTTTATTTTTCATCAAAAATAGGACCATTGATTACCACAGAATACCATAGAATTCTGAATAATTGGGAAATGAGATGGAAAGAATATGTTCATTTATTTGCAAAAAGAAAAAAATGGTTACAAATCCTTACCTTTTTGCCAAAAATAGACAATTTTATTCATACACGCACACAACTTTGCATAGACTAATTGAAACATTTATCAAATCCTCAAATAGCAACACACTTAATACCCCCACCACTCACAAACCACGACCTCCCAAACAGATGGAAGAAATCTTTTACTTCCTGATTTCTAAAATCCAGTCTTTGTTTTTATGGCTATAGTACTAATACTAGAATTAGTTATGGGCTCTCAGTTTGAGTCTTATAGAAAAAATTTGGATAGTGAAGTACTGAAAGACTAGGAACAGTATATGAATGCTTGTATTTTACGGCCGGGGTAGAGAATAGACTGCTTTGGGAGTCCAAATCTTAGAGTAAACATGCGATATGGTGATGGCAATAGTTTTTTTTGTTTTTTGTTTTTTGGTCAGAAGCGATTTGAAAAACTGCAAGTCGCTTTTGGTGTGAGAATTGGCTGTCTGCAAGGATATTGCCCAGGGGACACCCAGATGTTTTGGTGTTTTTACCATCCTTGTGGGAGGCTTCTCTCATGTCCCCACATGGAGCTGGAGCTAATAGAGGGAGCTCATCCATGCTCTCCCTGGGTTGGATTCGAACTGGCAACCTTCAGGTCAGCAACCCAACCTTCAAGTTAGCAGTCCTGCTAGCACAAGGGTTTAACCCACTGTGCCACTGGGGACTCCATGGCAGTAGTAGTGGTGATGATGATGATGATGATGATGATGATGATGCAATCTTCAGGATGTTGTTGAGCAATGTTGACTAGGGCTGAAGAGACAGTCAAGACAAGGATGTAAATCTCTGTTGTCATGCAGTAGAAAAAGAAATGTATGACTTCTCTCTTCATCTGCATAAGAGAGATTTTTCTGACACTCTTGCTGAGTTTCTGTATTTGCAAGAGCAGTGTTCTTCAGCACAAACTTCTGCTGTCTTCTTGCAAAGACTTCTAAAAATAAAAAAACTTCCATTTTTATCACCAATTGTCCAGGCCTCTTATGTTTGTACTTGTTGTATTTTGCTTCACAACAGGGACATATAGTAGTTTTGGGCAAAGTGATTATGTTGAGGTTAGAAAAAGGGAGGGTTGAGTGGAGGTTTGAGTGGGAATCATATTGACTAGTGGGCCTTTAGCCAAAGACATCCAGTGCTAAAGGTTTCTGAAGATGGTTTGCACACACACTGAGAATCCTATATGTGTGAGTCAGAGGCCATGAAGAATAAATCCCTGCTTCTTAACCCACTTGCGTGCAGAAGCTGATGATTTCTTAACAGACTATCTCAGCATGTCAAGACAGCTTCTCTCAACCATAATAATATTTTTATGAATATTGTTTACATCCTTCCTCAAAAAACATCAGGAGGACCATTCACTGCCAATTCCTATTTTAAGATAGTATCTGAAGTTGTTTCCAAAAAAAATCCAAGTGGACCTCTTTCAAAAGGCTGAAGTCTACAGGGGGCCCACTTACTGCCAAACCACTTCTCAAATCTGGGAGAGATCCTCATGAAACATAAAAAAGACCACCCTGATTCTAAATTTTTAGAATAATATCTTTAAAAATACAATGGCAATACCTGTTATTTAACTTTCTATGGTTTTGAGTATCCTGAATATCCAGATCCAAAACAAGTTTATAATTTTTGCAACAACAACAAAGAGATATAAATAACCAACACAATAGAAACAAAAACTTTGTTGTGAATTTAAGATTACCGTAATTTGGAAACATCTAAGGAAAGCAGTAGATCTAACTGTAAAAAAAACTTGAGACTTATGTTTGTCATGAAACAGTTTCTACTTTTTGCTGTGGAATGTGCCACCTTTTGTGCCAGGTATCCTACAGACCACTGGAGTATTTCATTTCAGTGCAACAATGGTCCTTGCAAGCAAGATTCTTACATATAAGTACATATTCTCTTTACATATGTTGGCTACTTGTTTGAATTTTTCTCTGGTGATTTCTCTCTTTTTCCATTCTTGTATATGTTCCTTTTAAATTTTAGCTCAGTTGAAACTTGAGATATTCATTCTGGTTTCTTTAGACACCTGCTATTTTTCCTCCTCATGGGAATTGTTTCAAATTTTCGCTCCGATATCATACTTTTCAGAAACTCTCATCCATCATGAACTCCTTTCCCCTTTACTATTCCTGACCATGGGATCACACCCAGTCTTTCCCTAAGTTTATTGACACCAGCTTTCTTAGACTGTTTATCTGACTTTGCTTGACTTCCCCTTTCCACTATGTAACACATTCGAAAAGAACATGGTTTGTCCCACCTAAGGAACCAACCATTTCCACCCCATTAACTAGGTTGTCACTGCTGGTTAACTTCAGATCTAAAATAGCTAATCCCTTGTTGTTTTTTCCACCTTCTGGACAATAAACTTGTCTGCAAATGAAGAATTTGTTGGGCCTGATATTTCTGGCAGAGTTTATCTTCCAACAAATATCAGGATAATAGAAATCTTCCATTACTACTAGCTATCTCTTTTCTGAATGTGTGGTAATCTGTTATGAGAATGCATTATCCCAGTCCTAAGTCTGGCTTGGAGATCTGTAGTATAAAGTGTTCCCTCACTACTTCGCGGTTCACTTTCACTTATTGCGGGTGGTCCTGGAACGTAACCCCCGCGATAAGTAAGGGAACACTGTACCACACAGTCAGGTCCCTGTTGTTTCTCTCTCCCTTAATTTTTACCCAGATACTCTCAGCATGGCTTCCAGGATTGACATCATGGATCTCCTCACATATGCAAACATCTTTGATATACAATGCTACTTCTCTTCCTTCTCTGTTTTGGTCTATTTCTCAGAAACAGGTTATACTCCTCTATTTCTACATTCCAATAATGAAACTGGTCCCGCCAGGTTTCAGTGATGCCAATTGTATCATATTTGTTTTGTTGCACTAAAAGTTCAAGTTCATTTTCCATTCTTTGTGCATTAGTATAGATATGTCAAAGATCATGGGCCATTCCTCCTAGCTGCTTATTTAAACCTTTCTCCTCTCAGTGTTGAGGTCTTGCACTATTCGCTTTATAACAGTTAGAGTTTTCTCTCTTGATGAACGCCTTCAAGAATATTGTCTCCCCCTCCCAGGATTCTAAGGTATCTCTAGCTGAAAAGTTTGGGTATCCGACAAGCCCATTATTCCTTCCATTCATCTTTCCTTAATACTAGTTTGTAAAAAAATTCTTAACTTTATATTGTAAGGATACTACAACAGGGTCTGGACAAATTACCGGTAGTCTTAGTTGGTTATATTTCACCAAGCACATGTGGAATTTCTACAACAAAGATTCAGGAAGGAACTAAAGTAGCCCAAGGACAGGTGAGCACATGGCAATTAAATCAGGCTAAACCATCTACTATAGCAGCCTGGCGTCTGTGGCAAGGCATTAATACATCTTCCACATCATCGCCAAGCTGTATTACTTCCATCCAGATAAGCACTGTGTGTAAACGCTTGCATGAAATACAGATAGCTGCTTTGAATCTCCTTTGGGATAATAATAATAATAATAATAATAATAATAATAATAATAATAATAATAAAACCCAGCATGTCTATCTTGTTTGCTGTGTCA
Organism: Anolis carolinensis; assembly: GCF_035594765.1. Lineage (NCBI taxonomy): Eukaryota > Metazoa > Chordata > Lepidosauria > Squamata > Anolidae > Anolis > Anolis carolinensis. The sequence goes on from NC_085843.1 coordinate 206,947,658, forward strand.
TACAATAAAATAATAACAACAACAACAACAACAACAACAACAACAATAATAATAATAATAATAATATCACTGGAAGAAAAGGGAACATATCTCAGATCAAATATTTCCTTCTGTCTCAACTACTATCATCTAATCCAGCTAGTAATTACAGAGAAACCCAAGAATTCCATTTTCAAATGTGGCAAAAGATAAGTATATAGGAAATCATCTCTGGTAATCTTTCTTCTTACAATTTAGTTTCATAACTTAATTCTTACCTATGCCATCTTGATATGCTTTGATAGAGGAGAGGGGAAATCTAACAAATGTGTCCTCAGTTCTTAGGTTTCAAATACAAAATACTGTGCTTTTAAAACAGAAACTTTTAAAACAGTTTAGAAGGCACAATCATCAAGTTTGCAGACGACACCCAACTGGGAGGGATAGCTAACACTCCAGAAGACAGGAGCAGAATTCAAAATGATCTTAACAGACTAAAGAGATGGGCCAAAACTAACAAAATGAAGTTCAACAGGGACAAATGCAAGATGTTTCACTTCAGTAGAAAAAATGCAATGCAAAGATACAGAATGAGGGATGCCTGGCTCGACAGCAATACGTGTGAAAAAGACCTTGGAGTCCTCGTGGACAACAAGTTAAGCATGAGCCAACAATGTGATGCGGCGGTGAAAAAAGCCAATGGGATTTTGGCCTGCACAAATAGGGGTATAAGCGTCTAGATCCAGGGAAGTCATGCTCCCCCTCTATTCTGCCTTGGTCAGACCACACTTGGAATACTGTGTCCAATTCTGGGCACCGCAGTTGAAGGGAGATGTTGACAAGCTGGAAGGTGTCCAGAAGAGGGCAACTAAAATGATCAAGGGCATGGAGAACAAGCCCTATGAGGAGTGGCTTAAAGAGCTGGGCATGTTTAGCCTGTAGAAGAGAAGGCTGAGAGGAGACATGATAGCCATGTATAAATATGTGAGGGGAAGTCATAGGGAGGAGGGAGCAAGCTTGTTTTCTTCTGCCCTGCAGACTAGGACACGGAACAATGGCTTCAAACTACAGGAAAGGAGATTCGACCTGAACATCAGGAAGAACTTCCTCACTGTGAGAGCTGTTTGGCAGTGGAACTCTCTCCCCTGGGCTGTGGTGGAGGCTCCTTCTTTGGAGGCTTTTAAGCAGAGGCTGGATGGCCATATGTCGGGGGTGCTTTGAATGCGATTTCCTGCTTCTTGGCAGGGAGTTGGACTGGATGGCCCATGAGGTCTCTTCCAACTCTACTATTCTATGATTCTATGATTCTATGATCCCTACTGTCAGATTTTAAATGTTGCTCTTCACAGGTGAAAATGCACATGGTAAACTACCCAGAGACAGTAAAGGAGGAAATTCTCAAGAACTATTTTTAAACCACACTTCTCTCTCCAAGAAATTTTCTAAACCTGCATTTCGATACATTGATTTTAACTTTTTCCAACATTAAAATGACCACAGTTTTTAAAACTTAACAGAATTTCACATCAGAGCTGTTTTTTCAATTAAAAAAAATGAAACATAGGACATGAATGAAACAAAACATCTGAAGAAAGAGAATTAGTTGATTCCAATTTTGGAAATGAATCATTCAGTTAAATGCATTAAATCAGGATTTTTAAAAATGATAATCAATGCCATAATTTGTTGTGACAAATCAACAATATCTATTAAGAATTTATATTGCTGGAAGCATTGATTGTGAATATAGCACTTTTAACATTATAGAAACTTGGCTGTCTTGGGTGAATGAAACCATTACCTGCATACATTATGAATGGGCCACCATATCCCTGGATTTAAACTGAAATCAGTTATTGCTGTTAAAGATGTGCTCGGAAAAAACTGAACAAATTCATGTGACATTGTTCATATAGTTTGGCCTAGTACTAATTTAAAAAACCACTAGAAGTGCCTAGGAAGATTCCAATCAGACTCAAACATGGAATGGGAAAAGAGCATCTTTAAAAGTTTCCCCCTCCCACAGTTCTTATTGAACTGGGATCCTTATGCCTCCCTTAGTAGTAAAAGAAAAGCATCTATAGGATAGCAGCTACACTGAGGAAATACTGATCAGAACTGGACATATGATTTATGTCCCTTGCCACACTATGACCTGAAACTAGTTTTTAAAATATCATGCATGCTAGGCCAAACACATGTGAATAATGTCCCACAGATCATTTGAATACTTTAGCGCTCCTTCAGTTCTTGGTAAATACTTTTGAAAGTTCAAATCCTTTTTTCTCTTTTCTGAACTTTTAAGTGCAAGAGATCATAGATGATTGGCCCCAAGTGTGGTCTTGTAGTTCTTTAAAAGGGGAAATTGTGAAATGTTATTTGCTTATCATAGCATTCTATCAACATTTAAAAATATTATTTTCAAAATAAGGCCAATTTTCATTTGGATAGCATAGTATCCGTGATTCTTTGTTCAGTAGTATATTGTTGCTCTTAAAGAAAAAATAACAGAATTTCTTCTTTCACCTCTTTCTCACAATAATATTTTCATGTAATTATAAGGCTTTTGAAGCAGAATCACTCTTTAGTACCATTGTAGCAATAAAGTTTGTCATCCCAGTTACTATGCAGAAACAATCAGCTAAATACAGCTCAAATTTGATTTTCCCATGATCATATTTAATAGAAATTGAAAATAATTTTTACCTCGTCTCCGTCCATAACTCCTGGCTGCGTGTAAATACAGAAAATATAATAGGTATTGACATAATATCAACTACAATATTTGCAGTTTTCTCAAAAACTCAGTTTTTGGATGGTGTCATTCAGGTGATTCAAATATTCATGTAAAAACATAAATGACACAGGTCAATATATAAATTTGATCCTCTGAAGCCCCTTCATTGTACTAGGTTACCTGTTAATAAGTACTCGCAATAGGTTTCTAAAGAAAACAGGAATCTCTGTTACATCTACTTTGAATAATTATTGTGCAAAAAGCCTTTTTTAATGTCTTCATTGTAGAACTGTAAAAGGTAGAATCTAAACACATCCAAAAAGTACATTTATATCAGATCATACTGATTTGGCAACATCTATCTAGTATTACATAATATATAAATCACTGTATGTAAAAAACAATCTTCATTTACTCTTGGCTTCATAGAGTCAGTCACGAAAATCCAGTTTTATAAAAGCTTTCAAAATATCTCAATGAAGCCAAACAAATAGGGGAAAAAATGTTGCATCATTAAAACTGACCCACAATATAAAAGAATGTATGGGTTGCTAAAACCATTAGAAATATTTGGAAAATATAGCAGACATATATCAAATGAAGGCAATCAAGTAAGGCAAACCATTTGGTAAACAGAGCCTTAACCTAATCAAATTTGGTTAGTGCAAGTTATGTATTATCTTAGTCAAATGAATCTTATGAAGCTCCCATCAAACTACCAAAAATATCATCCTCTCCATTTTAGTGGCATAGAAGATGCCTAAAACGGCTGGTTCTTATCACACTAAGAACAGCAAATGGATTTGGTTTTCATTTTCTTATACTGTTGCCTTCAAGCAACAATAATCCCATTTGCATTTTCTCTATATATTCTTTTTCTATCATCATGAACTAGATAAAGAAGCAGCTAAATGGCTGGGGGAGATTGTCAAAATGTGTGTTTTTTTATAGTTCTTGAACTTGGTGTTATTTTAAACATAGAATGGCACAGGATTCAACCAAACAAACAATTCCTTTACAAAGGCTAGTATACTGAACATTTCAACCCCTGTGACAGTGAGTACTTTTGCAAGACAAATAATGAATAACTCATGTCAACTGGACAAAGAGTTTAATCAACTGTTTTGTCACAGATGGTGGACTTTGAAGGCACTGTCACTGAAATAGATTTTTAAAGCCCCAAATGCTGTTGAACTTCTCAGTTAGCCCCATCTAGTACATTTCCATACATATGCTATAGGAAACCTACTCAAATTTAAGATCTTTTTTTCTGCTGGGTTACAAAAATATAAACTGGAAAAAGTGTAATAGGTCACCCTGTGCTAAAAAGCAGAGAGAAATGTTACTTTATGTTAGTATCTTTTGAAAGGACTTTGATTGGGCAGCATGTACAAATATGTGAGGGGAAGTCATAGGGAGGAGGGAGCGAGCTTGTTTTCAGCTGCCCTGCAGACTAGGACGCGGAACAATGGCTTCAAACTACAGGAAAGGAGATTCGACCTGAACATCAGGAAGAACTTCCTCACTGTGAGGGCTGTTCGGCAGTGGAACTCTCTGCCCCGGACTGTGGTGGAGGCTCCTTCCTTGGAGGCTTTTAAGCAGAGGATGGATGGCCATCTGTCGGGGGTGCTTTGAATGCGATTTCCTGCGTCTTGGCAGGGGGTTGGACTAGATGGCCCATGAGGTCTCTTCCAACTCTACTATTCTATGATTCTATGATTCTATGACTCCAAGATTGACTCTGCAGATAACGACTCCCTTCAATATCTGCAGCAGAGGCTGTCACCTCTGCTGTGGAGATGGTACTGACAATCATGACTGGGAAGGCACATTGGGCCAGTAGGAAACTGATCCTACATTAAAATAACTATGTCCTAAATCATTCCAGAACCACAGATCTTAGTCTGTTCAGTACTAATGTTGATGGTACTGATGTTTTGAGCTATGACGCTAGTGACGCTTTGGAGATGGGAGACATAACCTACTTGGTACCAAAATCGATGGTATGGAGGCATATGATGCTGACTCCAGAATTGATAACAAGAATTGAATTTGTTAGCAGGTTATCAATTACCTTAAAACTCCTAGCAGAGGACATTCAAGGATGGAGAGCGTTTGAATTGATAATATGGAGACTGAATCCTGCCGGTTCTGTTCTTTTCTGAATCCCTATGGCCATTTTGCCTGAAAGCTTGTCTATACTAACTACACTAAGTTTCATAGAACTTCCAATGACGAGGTGGACAGTCCAACTAAGGACTATAATATCCAGATGGAGATGACCCTAGTTCTCATGAACTGCCCAAAAACCAAACTGGATCTCAAACAATAAGCGAATACGAGTGACCACAACTGAGCAAGTGACCACAATGGTGGTAGAGGAGGACACTTCACTGTAGGGGATGGGAGAACTGTCTAGTGTGATCCGAACATAAGCTCTGAAGCACCCTTGAGGATGAGTCAATATTTTCTACTTCAGATATGGTACCGAAGTCTCCACATACTGGTACATGTGCTGGAGGCTCTACTTGGACAGAGAAGTCTGGATTTTCCACCTGATTTATCACAAGTCAGTAAATCAAGCTGCAATCTAGAGTCTAAACCAAGCCAAAATGCATTTCAGAGAAGTCAAGCCAAGGTCCAAGAGAGACCAAATGATAAATCAGAGTCTATAAATCGAGCCAAATTACAGCCCAATGAGAGAATCCAAGTATAAAAAACCCCGAAAGTGAAACAGAGATGCTTACCAACAGTTTGTTATATATTGCTGTTTCTGTGGAAGAGGAAGTACTAAGGGATTGAGAGGCAACTGTGCTGGTCGTATGTACCAGTGAAGGAGGAGCCACTGGAAAATGTTTACAGATCTTAAAGGTTCTGAATGATGCAGTGCACATGCATAGGTAGCACCATTTGTGTGAGTCTCAAGGGCCACAGTAAAGAACAAACCATCTATCAAAAGACAACAGTAAGAATAACAAAACTCTCAGCAGCATAAAAACAGGTCAGAAACTTAAAACCAGGCAGAAAAGGAGCCTAGTGTCTGTTGCTAAAACACAAACCTACATTTTAGTGAATGTCCACTAATGCCTATTCTAGTCAGGAGTAACAACTGAATTTAGTTCTCAATAAGACGTCATGCTCCTAAGCATACCATTCAATTCCATCAATATTATATATCTGCACTTTCAGGATAAACAATAAATGGGAGAAGAGTTTTAAAGCCAAATAAAATAAAGGTTGGTTTTAACACTCAAGAAGCATGACTGTAGTATTTCCTCTGCTGTGCTGATCAGCTTGCTTAGTGAGCCAAAGATCTGACTGATTTTTGTCTAAAGAGAGAGATATTATCTATAAACTGATGGTCTGAAAAATATGCAATATATTTAACAGAGACTTCTTGAATTATTTTGAGATTGCTATTATCTTCTGCTCCATGTTGATAAATGTTTGTATAGATAAATTGAAATACGTGTAACTAAAAACAGTTTTTGAAGCTGTTTAAACCTTGTCTTGCATAAAAAATATGACTGCAAGTATTTTGGATCTAAACTGATATTTCTTTTAAAATACACCAATGAAATGAATTTCTTTTGTTTGGACTATGTGAATATGATAATTTTCATAATGAGTGGGATTTGCACGCTGTCCAAATGATATTTCATACTAAGCTCCCTAGTCTTTGTTTACATTCCTTATGTGCAGACCTTAGTTCATTGGTTCAGAGAGGCAAGCAAACTGAGGACTGACAAAGCCAGAAAGCAGCTAGGTAATTGAAGCAGCATACACCAGGAAGGGGTCATACACGAATAGATGACTTGCTGTCAGGGCTGTAGCCAAGTTAGGAGGGGGGGGAGTTAGGGGGGAGTTAGGGGTCAACCCCCCCCCCCGGGAAAAAAACTGATTTACTCATGAATTTTAACTGGTTAACCAAATTCCCATGCTAGGTCTATGAGAAGCAAACCCTAAGGCATGGGGGGATTTGAATGCCCTATGAAGGTGACCAGGTAGGGTAGTTGGCAGTGGTTGAGCTGCAGGCTATTTGAGGCTGCTTCACACACACACACAAACCTCTTTGCTACAGCGTGAGGTGAACAATTTGAGCAGTTTCTGCCATTGGCATTTATTGGCAAGCATTTCCCAGCAGACCATAAGGGCTGGGCTGGAGGTTTGGGTGGCTGCACTAAGCAGAGTTCCCCTCCAGAAGGAAGCACATTCTGTAGCAGAGGAGGTTTGTCCTCCCCACCTTTAGAATAAACTCTTAATAAGTTGTTCCCTGGGTGATTCACACTCTTTCCTCAAGCCTCAAGACATGATTGCTAGGCCACAGAGGAAGGTTGCAGACAACAACCTCCTTTAAAATCATGCTTAATGCATTGTTTGTCTGGAGGGAGTCACACTCTCTCAGCCCCAGGAAGGTATAGGCAATTCCACCCATTAACTGTGTCATCACATACTTAGGCCTACATTGTATTGCATGCCTCACGTTAGGAGTTAAGCTTTGGCCTCATGTTAGGCTTTAAGCTCCTACAATTATGTGTGTGTGTGTGTGAAGGGGCTCTCTTTTGTTTCAGGCCTCATGTTAGGCTTGTCATTATATTGGGAGGCATTCATCTTGTTTTAGGCTTCATGTTCTGCTTTATAGCCTTTGCCAGTACATTAGGAAGCCTTCATTTAGAGACCTCCATTTTTTTCAGACCTCATGTCAGGCTTCATGCCCTTGGCCTGTTGTTGCCTCATGCTGGGACCATTCTGTAGAGATCCATGTGATCTTTCCCTCCAGGTTCTGCCTGCTCAGGCTCATGGCCTAACAAACTAGAAGGCATCAGATCTGGTGTATTCTGGAAGCTATGCAGTCATACTCTTTTGGCCTCAGAGCAAGGTACGGACACACTATTGGAAGTACAAATCTTCATTATGTGGACAACTGCCTGGTTTGGGGAGAGATTTTCACCTCTTGCCATGTTTCATATTTATATATTCAAAGTTACAAATATATATTTATATAGGGTTTCATATTTATATATTCATAGTTAATATTTCACCGTATTTTCACCTCATGCTAGTTCTTGGGCCATTCTTGGAAGAAGCTGTTTGCTTTGCTGCCACAGGGGGTGCCATTTTCTACAGTGTTTGAGAGGACTTGGCAGGTCCTACTTGTTCAGATTCATAGTCTAACCTCCTGAAAGGCAGTCACACTCTCTCAGCCACAGAATAAGATAAAATTAAATATAAATTTAATCAGATTAAATATAAATTTTATTATATTACTTATATTAATTATGGTGAATATCCTGGCAGTGTCTTTCAGGGCTGTGCTTTTGTCTTATGCCAAGCCTCATCCATTTGGGGGATTGTAATCTCAAAAAAACTCCATAAGAAAAACTTAAGTTTAAATACACTTTATGATGTTTCCAGGTATATAACAACTATGATAATTTGCGTTTGCTTTAAAAGTTTATACTTTAATTTCTCCTAAAATATCAAGTGATTTTTGAATAATTAGGTACCATATTAAAGATATTTTATTTGTTTCTAAAAATTAAACATTTGAAGACATACATAAGAAGCAAAATGGGGCAAGAAAGACTGACTGGACTTTGAGTGACCACGGAAGTTTATTGATGGAGCCTGATTTCTGTCAAGGTCTATTGAAACAGTTTCCAAATGTTTCCAATAGACATTGTGGTATTCTTTTGTTAATATAAATTACTAATTAACAGACATTTTCAGTTTTTGTAAGACTTGAAACTTCGTAACTAAAACAGAAATTTGATTTAACTAAATCTATATAAAATAGAATGAACCATACTATTTAAATTATATTAAATATTATACTCTTCATGATTCACAAAAAAAAAAGTTTCAACCTGCCCCCCAAATTCTTTTCTGGCTATGGCCCGGCTTGCTGTTGTAGGTGTGGACCATAGTTTAGAAATAAATTACATATTTGAAACTGGCCATTACCTTTTTGAAATTAGTTTGTTGTTGCATGTATATGGTTGAATAGAATAAGGAAACTAATATGTAAGAGAACTAGTATTTTATAATGTGCATATTTATTTTTGTACTTCAATCTATTGGGGTGTATCAAGGAGACTGTAAAACTAAAGCAAGGCCTGCAATTTCTAAACATGAAACTGGAAATGCTTTCTACATTTAGATAATTGTTTCTTATTTCTTAGAATTCATGACAGGATGAACTGGAATATGAAGACAGTCATCATGTAGTGTCATAAATCACACCCACGAAAGAACTAGAAAATCAGGGCTTAATTGACATTTCATTAGAATAGCTATAGAATGACTAAACACAAAGCACCATAATATCATGCATTAGTAAAACATTTTTATAAAACACAGAAAAGAAAGAAAATGAAATACTAGAACAGAAAATACAAATACTACTTAAAATTAATATCATCCAATTAAATACTATTACGTACATTTTTTCACCCCACCCCCCAGTATACACTACAACAGAAATAAAATAGGTGCAAGAATCTGGTAAGGTAATTTCATAGCAAACTTTTAAATTCTGTGTTTAAATCAACCACTTTGATTTTAGTTAGTTTGCTAAGAAAATCAACACAGTGCTATGAATTAATGTTTCTGGAAAAGTATGCCTGTAGATTCAGACCCACCATCTATCACAGCATGCAATCCTACAGGACAAATTTTTAAAATCTCTCCTGTGTTAGGCACTGGGGAACATTTTGGTATAAGATAAGTCTGTACAAAAGATTCACATGTACCAAACAGAATGTGTGTGTATGTGTGTGTATAAACATTGCAGAGCAATTTTAAAAGTCAACTCTGGGATAATATTAGCAGGAGTCATATCATATCCAATTTAGGATGATTCATCTGAGGAGACTGAGGGTAAAAAAATGTTTGATTGTATAAAAGGGGACTAGGTAGAACTAGACAATGAAAAAAATAGTAGCAGCCAAAACAGCTAATGGATCACAGGGAAATATATGCATACCCAGAGGCATCTGAAAAAGAACACAGTAAATAAGATGTTTATTTGCTACTGCTACACAATCTCCAAATTGTGTGTAAAAATAACATGTGCATTATTATAAACCTAAGATGACCTATAAAACTCAGTCAACTGACATTGACTGAAAATATAGTGATTCATCCATCCTAATTGGGACTGATGTTTTCTAAGAGTTCATAAATGACCTAAAATTAGGGGTGGGTGGCCAGATTTGCTGCCAACTACCAAATTATTCAGCATGTAAAAACAAACAAACAAAAGAAGGATTACAAAAAGCTCACAGAAATCTCGTTAAACCAGGCAAATGGGCAATGTAATAGCAAGTGTATATTAAAAATTGTACAGTTATGTACACTAGTATAAAATATTTTATTTTCATAGTAGAATATTGTTGGGTTTGTGGCACAGCAACTTAATGAAAGTGGTCACTCCAAAAGAGACAAATTCCATGACAGGAACAGTAGAAGAATGATAAAGAAATAACAGAATGTCCTTATGCAATATATAGTAAGATCACACTTAGAATATTGGACACATTTCTGGGAACCATATCATAAAAGACACATTGCAGAATTGGAAAAGGTGCAGAAAAAGGAATTCAATGTGATGAAGAACAATTTCTTCTGAGTGAAGATTAAAGTAATAATAATAATAATAATAATAATAATACTACAGTAGAGTCTCACTTATCCAACATAAACGGGCCGGCAGAACGTTGGATAAGTGAATATGTTGGATAATAAGGAGGGATTAAGGAAAAGCCTATTAAACATCAAATTAGGTTATGATTTTACAAATTAAGCACCAAAACATCATGTTATACAACAAATTTGACAGAAAAAGTAGTTCAATACGCAGTAATGCTATGTAGTAATTACTGTATTTACGAATTTAGCACCAAAATATCATGATGCTTTGAAATCATTGACTACAATTGATCTCCCTCTTATAATAGAAATATCATAAAAGAGGTAATTCTTCCCATAGATGTTCATGTAGATGTTAAGCAGCATGGAAGCCAAAACAGAATCTTGAAGGATCCATCCTGCTAACAGCTTCATCAAACAGAAGTTCCCCAGAACCATCTTCTGAGATTGCTCCTCCAGGAAAGACTGGAACCACTGTTTAACAAGTCCCATCTCACTGAGTTGGCCCAGGTCAATGATATCAAAAGCCACTGAAAGATCTAGAAGAGCCAACAGCTACACACTGCCCTTTTTAGCCCCCTCAACCATAGCTGTCACTGTCCGATAACCAGGCCCTGAAACTGATCTAGATAATCTGTCTCATTCAGAAACATCTTGAGCTGGGAGGCCACCATTACGTTAAGGTAAAAGTAAAGGTTTTCCCCTGACATTAAGTCTAGTCGTGTCTAACTCTGGGGATTGGTGCTTGTCTCCATAGACACCTCTCCAAGGACATGTGGTTGGCATGACTGCATGGAGCACCGTTACCTTCCTGCTGGAGCGGTACCTATTGATCTACTCACGTTTGCATGTTTTCGAACTATTAGGTAGGCAGAAGCTGGGGCTAGCAGCGGGAGCTTACTCCACTCCGTGGATTCGAACCACCGACCTTTCGGTCAGCAAGTTCCATAGATCAACGGTTTAACCCACTGCACCATAGGGGGCTCACCATTACATTAAATCTGTGTGATGTTTTAAATGTTCTCATCCATTATTTATTGCCTCAGGGGCCTATGTGGCTTAAGAGAATACAGAAATACCATACAAACATATATACGTTTAGAACCTGTTGCTCACCAAATGAAGCTGTATGGTAAAAGAGTCAAGACAGAAAAAAGAATGTACTTCAAACCGCATTTAGTAACATTACAGAATCCACTTATACAGGATGTGGTGATGGAAAACAACTTCACTGATGGTCAAAGGTGATCATATAAATTCATGGAGTTTAATTCTACCAATGGCTACTAGTCATTATGACTACTTTCAGAATAAGAGCCAGAATTGCCCTGAATAAAAATGGCTGAATGGTTGATTCATTCAGTCGCTTCCAACTCTTCGTGACCTCATGGACTAGCCCACGCCAAAGCTCCCTGTTCGCCATCGCCACCCCCAGCTCTTCAAGAATACCATCCATCCATCTTGCCCTTGGTCGGACCCTCTTCCTTTTTCCTTCCATTTTCCCTAGCATCATTCTCTTCTCCAAACTTTCCTGTCTTCTCATTATGTGGCCAAAGTACTTCATATTTGCCTCTAATATCCTTCCCTCCAGTGAGCAGTCCGGTATTACCGTATATACTCGAAGATAAGCCGAGTTTTTCAGCCCTTATTTATGAGCTGAAAAAGCCTCCCCCGGCTTATATTTGGGTCAAGGTCAAGCCAGCAGTGGAGCCTGGAGGCCACAGTATGTTTTCTTTCCCCAAACCTCCCTCCTCTGCTTCTCCTCCCAGGCTGGTTATCTTAAAAAATTTTTGAGAGAGAGAGACAGAGACAAGAAGCAAATGTTTTCAAAAGCGAAAAGAGAATGTGAGAGAAACAATTGTAAGCCAGATTGCATGGGTAGAAGGGGAAGGAAAAAAGATATTCCTGCAAATTTGCACGGTTCATTATTATTATTATTATTATTATTATTATTATTATTATTATTATTATTGCTATTATTGCAAGAACATTTGAGTCCAAAGGGAGGGAAGGAGGGAAAAGAGAGCAAAAGGAAACAAAAATGAGATGGGTTTTTTTGGGAGGGGGAGAGAAGTTTTTAAAAGCCTTTTCTGGCTACTTTTAGAGTTTGAAAAAGGAGAAAGAAAAGAGGTGGGAAAAGGCAGGAGAAAAGAGGACAAAGTTGTTTTTAGGGGGACTTTGCTTGCATTTCTTCCTTGGGTAATTGCATGCCCCAAAGCTTCTAAATATTTATATAGATGTTCCCCCTACAAATACAGTAATATATGAATTTTCCCCTCATATGTTTACAGGTCTTTGCAAATCCTATGTAAATATAGATAGAGATTTCCATGTACCTGTATATCTGTTCCTATTAATTAACATTAATTAACATTAATTTTATATATGAATTTTATATGAATTTTACCCTCACATGTTTGCAAGTGCAGAGGGAAAATGCGCGCGCGCACACAACACACACACACACACAGATGTCTAGATAGATATAAACATTGATAAATAGGGCTTACAAATATTGCAGGAGGAAAATGCACATAGAGAGTATTTGCAAAAGTTTCAGAGTGAATACACATGTGAAATTAATATATATAATGATAGATCTATATCTAGCTCTGCATTATTTATGTAAGCATTATATGTTTACCTGTTACTATGTTGGAAGCTGGCCTGAGTCCCCAGGGGGAGATAGATAGGGCAGGGTACAAATGAAGCTGTTGATGATGATGATTATTATTATGAAGTTATTGTTGCTTTTCCACTTATAGAGTTAGTTTACTGCTTTTCTTTGAAATACAGCAAATATTCAAAACATTTAACCCACTGATGCCTCAGTTAATGTAATTTTATTGGTATCTAATTTTATTTTTGAAATTTACCAGTAGCTGCTGCATTTCCCACCCTCGGCTTATACTCGAGTCAATAAGTTTTCCCAGTTTTTTGTGGTAAAATTAGGTGCCTCGGCTTATATTCAGGTCGGCTTATACTCGAGTATATACGGTATTTCCTGGAGTATGGACTGGTTTGATCTTCTTGCGGTCCAAGGCACTCTCATGGCTGAAGGAGACCTATCAAATTCAGCTAACTCCTACTTCTGGTTAGCCACTGGGAAGGAGGATGCAAACTAGATTGGACTTTGATCTGATCCAACAAGGATTCACTTATATGCTTCCTAGTTGTTTATCATTTGTTTTACATGCATACTGACTAGTCTTGTTGTCCTCTAACATATCTCCTGCAGAAAAGTTAATTCCAAATTGGCAGACAACCAATGTAAATAATATGCCATAACAGTCTTTCCCTCCATTAATCCTTATAATTATTTACACATGTTTAAAATATTTTGGGAAGTTTTTAAATTAAAAGACAATGGCTGAGTTCCAAAGGAAGCTCGCAACAATAGACACAGCACTTCCATAATGTATGGTTAACGCCCGATCTTGATTTCAGACAACATTCTTCATGTAAGCCCAGAATTTTGACAGGGGTTTTTCAGAAGCATCATAAGGCTGCTTGAAGGGATCTGAAAAGTACTCATGCAGGACTTTGAATATGGGCTATAAATGTAAGTACAAGAAGCCTTTCTGGTCTTCTATTCCTTTTAAGACTATACCCAGAAATTAGACTTTTTTCTATTTCTGGATAACATAATCTTTGCTCATTTTAACATGACCTCTGCATGAAAGAATTCCTTCTACTGGAATTCTACATGCTACTACAGACCCCTTAAATCTTGATGGCTCAAAGGTGTAAAAAAGACATAAAAGAAACCTGAAAAACTAGAAAAAAATGTATGATCTATGTAGGAAATTTAACTATTTCAAATAATAACAATCCATTTAGATAACATTTTCCTTGTTATAATGGTCCTAGTATTTTGGAGGCTTACTAGCATTATTGATATTATATAGTTTTGAGACAAAGGATAATCCAAAGTGTAAAGGGCATTTTAAAGATGGGCTTCTCTCCTAAATATGGCCCAGAGTGTAAGATATAGCATGTAAAGCCAAACCACACCTAAGTTAACTAGGTTTATACATTCCTGAAACAAGGACTATTGTGCAATATTTCTGTTCTCAAATTATGGTGTCAATCCACAGAGTCTCTCTTTATTTCTCAATACACATCCCATGCTTTGTATTTACTTTAACATGCATACGTTTCAGAAAACAGACAAACTATTAGAGTTCCTTTCAAAAACATGGTATTGAATTTCACAATTGTAGCTAAAGTTTCTGTAGGGCATTTACTAACTGAATAGCAGTTCTGCAACAACCAGAAAGGGGGCTTAATTTTCAGTTATTCACCACTTTTCTTCCCCCGTTCTCATTTTAAAAGAATATGGCCCCTTTCATGACTCTATTAAATATAAGTGTTTTCCCCTATTGCTTGCCATGTAATGGGAAGCTGAAAGAGAAATCTACAAAGACAATCCTCTCTTGACAAATTATATTTTTAAGCATTGAGCTCACCCTCATATACATTAACAGTGAAGTAGAACATCCAATGTCTTACATAAAAGAAGTCACATTTTATCACTTGAGGGAGATTGCTGCATTCTTCGTATCTTTCTTGTTACAATTTTGAATCTCACCCAGTGCAAAAGATTCAAGACGTGCTAGAGAGCAGAATAAAAGTGCAAAATACTACCGGTATGCTCCGAAGCAAATCCCATTTCTTTGTATAGCAACATTAATCTCTTAAAACTAAAAGCAAAATTTCATTTTTCATGAATATTAAATTTGTATGCTTTTTTAACTACACAGGTTTCACTTGCCTATAAAGCTATCCAACTCCTTAAGAAATTAAATCCTAGAGGAGTACGAGCAAATATGAGATCAATTTTGCATGGAAGGCATACAGAATTATACAAACTGATTAAAATATAATTGGATGCTATGCTCCAGCATCATAGTCATCTCTGGTCCTACCACCCCACCCCCTTGCTTTCCTATTAAATGAGAACATAAGCTCATTTCAGATGTCACTGTCTGAGAAGACATTTAGCATGAGACATCAATTTCCACATCAATGTAATCGCTTGTACTGTTTACAGAGCTATATCAAATATTATTACAGCAACAAATAAAGTTGTTGTATGTTTGTGAAATACAGAAAGTTGTTTAATCAGATAATGCTACTTTGGGTAGCTTTCAGAACAAGAAAAGGTGGATTGATTGATTTAGTGGGTTTGGGGATAGTAATTGCCCCTCACTTTATCAGGGAGAGGTTCTTGCTGCTTTGAAAGAGGCAGTAGTGCATCCACCCCTGAAGAGGACCTCCCAGGACTCAGAGGTATGAAAGAACTATTAGATTATTGCAGTGTTGTATAATTTCGGATTGTATGGCCGTGTTCTACAGAATTTTCTCCTGACATTTCACCTGCATCTGTGGCTGGCATATTCAGACTATTAGATTATTGCTAGTCCAGCAGTTCTTTTGGGGCAAGCCACTCAGGTGAGTGTTGGCTGGGCAAATTCAGACATTCTTAGAGGAAGCAGATTGTCTCAATTAATTTTGGTCTTGTTTCAAAACTAGTTCTGTGGGATGGAAAGAAGAGCTGCTGATTTATAGGGCATGTCTCTGACTATTATGTTGTGGGATGCTACATAGCTCCACCCTGTCCATCATGTTATTTAATATCTTTGTGAAGCTCCTGGGTGAGGTCACTAGGAATTTGGGTGTTGGCTGCCATCAATTCTATTTGTCCATGTTGTTTGTCAGCTGGGAATATCAGCTGCTGGACCAGTTTTTGAATTCTGCAATTGGCTGGATGCTAATGTTAAGAATGATGCACTGGGGTGGAAAGTTCCGGATCTTGGCACTGGACCAGCAAGTCCCTGGAGAGGTTTCACTCCCCTGAGGGATCACTGTAGCTTGGAAGACTCAACTTCTATCACTGGAGGTCCATGATGGCTTAGCTTGGAGTGTCTAGCAATAACTCCAATGTGTCTGTCAGCTATAGACTTTCCAGACAAAGCATAACAAGTACTTCATGCAATGGTACCTTTTCATTTGCAATACTGAACTGCACTCTACAAGAGACTGCATCTGAAGACAATGCGAAGCTGAAGCCAGTACAAAACATAGTAGATAGATAGCTGGATAGAACACGGCGAAGTAATCATAAATGCTGGCTTTAAAGATATTGCATTTGATGCCAATATTATTTCACTGAATTGAAGCTGGTTGTGATATCATTTACAGCTCAAAGTAGCTTGGAACCTCAATATTTGAAAGAACACCTCTTACTGTATAAGGATTTAGAGCTGCTAGACCAGGGGTCCCCAAACTAAGGCCCGGGGGCCGAATGCGGCCCTCCAAGGTCATTTACCTGGCCCCCGCCCTCAGTTTTATAATATATTTTTATATCAGTTTTAATAATATAATATATTGTATATACATATAATATTGATAAAAATATTATAATGTTATACAATATAATACTAATAATAATAACATATAATAATATTAATTATATGTTATATATTACATATAGTATTACAATATAGTGGTATAGTTCAATATAGTAATGTATAATGCTAATATTTTGCTATGCTAATAATATAATATATTGTATGTACATACAGCTGCTCTGAGTCCCCTTCGGGGTAAGAAGGGTGGGATATAAATGTAGTAAATAAATAATTAATTTTAGACTTAGGCTCACCCAAATTCTGAAATGCCTTGAAGGCACACAACAACAACAACAACAATCCTAATTAACTTGACTATCTCATTGGCCAGTAGCAGGCCCACACTTTCCATTGAAATCCTGGTAGTTTTATGTTGGTTAAGATTGTTTTCATTTTTAAATATTGTATTGTTCTTTCATTGTTATTGTTGTTGTTGTTTTGCACTACAAATAAGACATGTGCAGCGTGCATAGGAATTTGTTCGTATTTTTTTTCAAATGATAATTCGGCCCCTCAACAGTCTGAAGGATTGTAGACCGGCCCTTTGCTTTAAAAGTTTGAGGACCCCTGTGCTAGACAGACTGACCTTTGGGCCTTCGTTGTTTGAGGCAATATACTGTCTAAGGCTGTGAGGCAGGGTCTTCTGCTGTGGCACCCACTGGAGGAATGCATTTCCCTTGGAAATCCAAATGCCATTGCTGTTGCCTTGTTTCAAGGACCCAAACCAAAATATGCCTTTTATTTTAACCTTTGAGGTCTAACAATTCCACCCAAATCTCTATACCTACATAGCTTAAGTTATTTTACCTTGTTTTATCTTGTTAGATTGCTTTTAATCTATTTTGATGAAATTTTCATATTTTAAACTATAAAATATATAAATAATTTTATTCATATATCACCTTGAGATTCTGTGGTATAGGGACAGATATAATTCTTTAAAAGATTAAATTTGTTACCAATATTGCATTGAGTAAACGTTAACAGAGGCACCAATTTGTGTCTGGAAAAATTTGTCTCAGGTTTTCTGCCATTTGTGCAATAATCAGTTCCTCATTACTATTCATTCATTCATTCATTCATTCATTCTAGTTTCTCAGAAAACCAAGGAACTGACCAGACCTGAAAAACAGGAAGAAAACATCCAGCAGTGCTCATGTCTAGTTTGTTTCCCTAATTCAGGTCAACCACAGCTTCTAGCACAGCAGTAGAAAGTTCCCCAAAAGACATAAAAAACAATTTACTGGGTTTTTCTGTAATAATAAACTAACTTGAAGAGAAATACTGGATAAAAATTCTTGTCACCCTACACCTGTCTCCTTGCATCTGAATCTAACCCTAAGTTTCCCACTACCACTGAGGTAGGGCAGGGCTACATTTTGAAAGGCACAAATATAAACTAAACTTCATTTCCCCTACTAAGTTAAATATTTATGAAAACAAGTTTGACATACGACCATAAGATGCTTTGTAATAATATTATTTATATATATAAATGAGTGATGGCATCACGGCGACCAACAAAACAACAAAACTACAGGCCCCCCAACCTCGAAATTTGACAACACAACCCATCATCCATGCCTCTAGGTTGATACAATAAAAGGAAAAGAAAAATAAAGTCCTAATTAGAGGGAGAGGAATAATTGTTTTTATCCAATTGCTGCCAGTTAGAAGGCTAAGCTCCGCCCACTTGGTCTCCTAGCAACCCACTCAGCCCAGGGGACAGGCAGAGTTAGGCCTCACTTAGGCCTCTTCCACACTGCCTATAAAATACAGATTATCAGATTTTAACTGGATTATATGGCAGTGTAGACTCAAGGCCCTTCCACACAGCTATATAACCCATTTATAATCATATATTATCTGCTTTGAACTGGATTATCTTGACTCCACACTGCCATATAATCCACTTCAGTGTGCATTTTATACAGCTGTGTAGAAGGGGCCTCATACTTCGCCACAGCAACGCGTGGCCGGGCACAGCTAGTTTATTTATACAACATCATCGTT
The DNA here is from genome assembly GCF_035594765.1 of Anolis carolinensis. Classification (NCBI taxonomy): domain Eukaryota; kingdom Metazoa; phylum Chordata; class Lepidosauria; order Squamata; family Anolidae; genus Anolis; species Anolis carolinensis. The sequence goes on from NC_085843.1 coordinate 206,966,450, forward strand.
TTCTTAATTAAGGTAAACAAAAACACTGATGGTCCAATGAAGAAACATCTATACTATATAGTAGATCCCTTCCAATTCACATATTTAAAAGGATCCTTCAAACCCTACAAGGTGATGAGGAGCAATTCTGTCACAAGCGGGCTGAGACTCCTCCCTCCCCCCCCCCCCCCGATTTCTCATTTTTAAGAAAGTCTATTTGGGTTTTAAGAAAGTTTGGATAGGTGTGACAGAACCTCTTCCTAGAGGTTGTGAGGAACTTTTAAATGTAAAAAATATGGAGTGACAATCAGGAAGTCCTCTGAGGTCCAATAGAGGCGTGTGTGGCTTTCAGAACTGCGGAAGTGGCCCAATTTTTAATGTTAGTCAATAAAGTAGATCATACTGAGTAAATGAGAGTTTTTCTAGTTTACCAAATAGATTTTAGAGACTGATTAAATATAGACATTTGTATATTCTGATTTTCCTTTTTTATTTTGTATACAAATACAGTAGAGTCTCACTTATCCAAGCCTCGCTTATCCAAGTTCTGGATTATCCAAGTCATTTTTGTAGTCAATGTTTTCAACATATCGTGATATTTTGGTGTTAAATTCGTAAATAAGTAATTACAACATAACATTACTGCGTATTGAACTGCTTTTTCTGTCAAATTTGTTGTAAAACATGATGTTTTGGTGCTTAATTTGTAAAAATCATAACATAATTTGATGTTTAATATGGTTTTCCTTAATCCCTCATTATCCAAGATATTCACTTATCCAAGCTTTTGCTGGCCCATTTAGCTTGGATAAGTGAGACTCTACTGTATATGGAAAAGTATAATGAATATGCAGGTTGGGCATCCTTATTTAGAACTAGCTTGGGTACTCGGTGTTGTCTGGGTTATTGTAAAAAGTTAAATTCTCAATTGTACAAAATGCATAAGGTTATGGATTAGCTCCAACTGACATCATACCAGGTTAATCTCAAGAAACTCCATCAGTACTTAAAGTTTGTTATGTTGGGCAAGTTTGTTCTGGATGCATCATCAGTGGGGTTCAGTGTGCTCTCTAGCTGTAGAATAAACTACAACTTCCACTATGGTGAGTCAATCCCCTCAAACCCCACCAGTAGGTTGTTAGTCATGGGGGTTCTGTGTGCCAAGTTTGGTCCAGGTCCATCATTGGTGGAGGTCACAGTTTCTTTGGTGGAGTTCAAAGTGCTCTTAGATTGCAGATGAACTATACATCCCAATACCTACAAGTACTATAAATAATGGTGAATTCTTCCCAAACCTCTCTAGTACGTTCAGTAGCCGAAAGGCTTATGAGAAAGGCAGTGGGTGCGGTCATGCAAATTCCACACCAATGAAGATAGTAAGAAACATTGGAATGTCTATAGTGGAGGAAAAACAAGAACATCTAGGATGAAATTGTCTCCATAGGAAAACCTTCACTTGGGTGGTGGGCTGTATATGTTTGTGGAGGATATTGGCAGGACTCTGTTACATGTTTATGGCACTCTCTATAACCTGCAATGTCATTGGAGGGAGGGCCATTGGTGTCTCCTGAGTAGTGGGAGCTATAGCTATTTGTGGAAGTGGGAACTTGTCTGTACATTCCAAAATTCAAAATCCAAATTTGTACATATGGGTGACATTTTTGGTATTTGATAAAATCAGTGTATACACCCACTTTTTCATGCATAAAATTATTTAAAATATTACATTCAGGCTATACGGGTAAGGTGTATGCATGCATTTTGTATTTATACTTGGACCTAATGTTCAAAGTATTTTATTATAAATATGAAAGTCGGAAAAATCCTAAATCCAAAATACTTCTGGTCTCAAGGATTTCAGATAAGGGGTAGGTACTTAAACTGTATAAAATGCATTATAAGGCATAGATAGAAAGATACGAACTTACTATTGAGAGCCATAATGTTGTCTGTTCCCGGATGGTGAAAATTTATACCCATACGACCTAAAATAGAAACAGAACATTCTGTCATCATGCTTTATGTAAATTAGGCTATTTTTCAATATTAATTTTCCAACTTATTAAAAATTAGTGATGAGACTAATTAAAAAGTGTTCTTTCTACAGCTCTGTGATAAACACACATAACCATGTTAGTTTGCTGAGGATAAAACAAGCATCTCGAAAACAGAACAAGGCAATAATAGAATAACCTTGAAAACACTTACAATCTCCTTTTATTAATTAATTAAAATGTATTTATTTATTTATTTACAAACATTCAATGCCTTGACATAGAACAAAGACAAGACAAATGCAGGCTCCGAGCTGGCCTCGAACTCATGACCTCTTGGTCAGAGTGATTGGTCTCAGCTGGCTGCTCACCAGCTTGCGCCACAATGTAATAAAACTTAACGTGCATACTTTTCAAATATTAATTTTTGAGATAAGCACAGATCATACATTTTCATTTTTCAATTATAGCAAGTATCAGATGTCTTGAGTAAAATCTTGGGCCCTAAACAAGAAAATGCTGATTTCCCCCTCTTACTAGAACTTGAAGTGGGGGACTGTTAATAAGAATCCTACAGAGATTAGACTTGTGCATTTATATGGAATTACTTACCGTTTCTGTTTGTTCCATTTGTATGGCCGTTTCCATCCGCCGCTTACGGAAACGGGTGCCTATACAAATGGGCTTTTCTGTCCAAGGTCTGAAAAAACCTTAAAAAATTCAGGCCTTGGGCAGCAAAGCGCCAGGCCCTGTGAGCCGGGTCTATGAGACCAGAGGCGGTTCAACCACCAGGCCAACTAGGCAGTTGCCTGTGGCGCCATCTTGTTGGGGGCGCCATCGAGGCAACTCCTGTCTCCTGCAGCCTGCCTCCCGAAGGTATTGAAATGCTTTTTTCTGTTGATTTGTTGTAAAACATGAAGTTTTAGTGCTTAATTTGTAAAATCTTAATGTAATTTGATGTTTAATAGGCTTTTCCTTAATCCCTCCTTATCATCAAACATTTTCGCTTATCCAACGCTTTTATTTTTCAGTGATTGGTTTGGGGGGGGGAGGGGCGTCAAAATTCTGTTCGCCTACACTTGAAAAATACCTAGGGCCGGCTCTGTATAATGAGACATCGAGCGCTTGATGCTCGTAGGCCCAGTTCACAGGGCCTACAATCGAGTGCTGGGCACTCGATGCTCATAGGCCTGGCTTGCAGGGCCTATGAGATATCGAGCGCTCAGTGGCCCATAGGCCTAGTTTGCAGGGTCTACAATCAGCGTTTGGCACTCGACTGTAAGCCCTGCAAGCTGAGCCTGTGAGACATTGAGCACTTGATGCTCATAGGCCCGGCTCAGAGGGCCTATGAGCATCGAGCGCCCAGTGCTTGGCTGAAGGCCCTGCAAGCCAGGGCCTACAGCCAAGCGCCGAAAAAGCGCCGAAAATGGCTACCGTCCCCCTCTGCCTTTCATTTCACTGTTTCTTTTGTTCCCATGGGGGTTGTACTATTCCATGCAATCCAAATGGATGAAACTGTACAAAACCACAAAATAAATAGATGAAATAGGATTCGGGCCCTACTCTAACAGAGATGTTTGACTACTACATATTGCAATGCCTCCTCATAAATTCCAATTCTATTCATCTCCTGGAAGAATGAGGAAAATCTTACTCAATGTCTGCTTAACTAGCTGCAGTCATCAGAAATAGAAATAAAAACATTCACCATGATCCTCAACAGAACATGGGATGCATGCCATCCAGGGTTCAGCTCAAGGAAATCTGTTTTCTTCCTAGCTTCTGCAATTTATAATTATTTATTTTGATTCACTAATGATTGTGTATACATAAAAAAACCACTATAGCTCTTTGAAATGAAGCAAGTCCTAACAGATTGAACAATGAGCCAAAAAAGTCTTGTTTTATATAGGTGTGATGTGACATGTGATAATGAATTAACCTGTTTTACTGGGTGGCTTCAATGATTCAAACAGGTGTTTATTGTCTATATGAAGTGCTATGAACACTACAATGTACTTTTGATGCTCACAAACTTAAACTTCATCATTCCTTTCTATCAGCCAAGCTGAACAGAGCTGGTGGGAACGGAAGTATAATAAAATCTTAAGTTCTATAAGTTTGCTTAGTAATTTTGGGTACACTTATTTACAAGCCTGAGCAATTCAAACCATTCTGCAGAACAAACACTGGATGGGGCCCCACCAAACACTGACTTTGCTTTGTGAAGGAACCCAATCGCTTCGAAAACAGAATCAGGCAGCTGGCATGCTCCCCACTGTAAATTCAAATATACTGTACATGTGAATCCACAATGGGTTGCATCAACAAGCCATTCATTTTTCTCTTGTGTTAAATATGGTTGTTTTTTTTGGGGGGGGGGGGGGTTCAGATATTCACAGATTTTCCACTTTCACAAGAGTACTGTGCCCTTAACCCCTGCTGAGGGGGTTATTTGATTTTATACTTTCTAACTGAGTTTAAATCCAGCATGATTGCACGTATCTCAATGAATTCAAAACCTGTGATTAATATTAGTGCTCTACTGAATAATCTAAAACATTTTTCCATGTAAATATGCTATGTTCTAGGACAGGGGAAGAGAAATTGAAGCATTGGGATTTTCACATTAGAAACTCCAAACCTCTGAAGATGGTTACAGATTTTACCTCAAAGACATCCTGATATAATTAAACTTGGGGTTATATATGTCTGCTGTACAAACATAGAAATGGAAATTATTTCACAATGTACAAAACATGCTGAAATCTGTGTTTTCAACTCCCTGCAGGATATTTGGGGGGGAAAAAATCAAAGCACAATCATGCTTTAAATGAATAGAGATTGGTATCTTCAACTGGCAGACCAGATTCTTTGCAATCAATATGCGGTGATGCAAAAGTTGCTACACAATAATATTACCAGTAACACAGATGTCAGATGAGACAGTCTTGACTCCTTGGTTAAATAATTTGGGGGTTATCAGGCCCAAAAAAGCATAACAGCTGTCCTTTGCTTCTAGGACGGACTCTGTGCAAAAGATTGTGGAAGAGTTCCCCAAATGTAAGGGTAAACTTCCCTTTTCCAATAGGAATAAGCTGAATACCAGAGAAGGAAGCAGCCTAAAATTCCTAGCTAAACTTTAGTAATGTCGACAAAAGAGTCCTGCACAATGCAAAAACATCTGACAAAACAGTTATTAGAATAATGATTTCAGTGAGAGATTACCGAGCCATTTGATTATATGGCTACTTGCAATTTACAAAGTGGATATGCTACAAATAATACCTCTAAAGACATTTAAATCTTTTCACTCTTTTCCTTTGCTAATGCTAGAACTCTCAACTATATGTAAAAATAGAAACAAGTGTGTGACATCTGGTGTGCGTGTGTGTGTGTGTGTGTGTGCTCATGTTCATTCAATCATAGTGCCAGGTGCTGCCTGCATGACATTTTGTCACCTGCCTTTGGCCTTCTATTTTTAAGTTGCTCTTGACAACTATCTTACCAGAAAAAGAAAATAATGCCAGCTTGTTAGAGCAGATAAATACACATGTAAATTACAGTACTAAAAGGACTTCATAATAGCTTTTAAAGGAAGCTATATAGCTTCTTTTATAGCTTTTAAATACTTTATGATCAATTTTAAACTCTGTCAGTGCAGAAAGCAAAACTTCCATTGGAAGCCACTCACAAATAATAATAATAATTTTAGCTATATCTCTACAGTGCATAAAATCAGATTCCTTACAGTTTTACCCTTATACAAGAACTTCAGTTCTTTGGTCATATAATCTAAAATATTTAGAACATTTATATCATTTACATTGTTTATTTAGCTTGCAAATTTTGATTGTGGGGTGATGCAATTTTGATTTTGAATTAACTTCTTTATTTCAGAAATGGTCCTCTGATCTCAAGATCCATTTTAAACTCATCTGTAGTTCCTTGAATAAACATTACTTCTAGCATCTCTCACAAAAGCGCCTCAGACTGTATTATTGAAGCAATATCCATAATAGTTTCTTTCACAATCACAAAATTTTATCCAATTCATATATTCAGGAGATGAATAAGTGTGAAGCCTATGCCTCTCATTCACAGAAAGAACAGATTTGAAGCTTATAGAACCTTTTTTGTTTTTATAATAGAATGTGGAGCTCCACCAGTCAGTAGGAAGTTAGCACAAATAACCAAGAACTAAAGAATTTTGAGTCCAGGAATTTCTTCTGAGTACTAGAACTGAATAAAGGTCAGTATCCTAACACACTAAAATGTATTCTGGTTTATCAGAAGTTGTGAGAAATCCTGTTCTACTGCAATTCATCCAGTCACCAACCAATAGGTTTTGATCTATCTTTTGCCCAACTCTGTTCATTTTAAAAACATCACTGTTTATAATACTGGAAACTTAAATATATCACAGCAGTGCTCTCAGTACTTCCATGAAGTTCTGTTTCATAAGATATTTCTTCCAGGCCAGAATTCAAATCTGAACGCATGTGCTCCCCCCCCCCCCCCAAAATTCAGCTCCCCCCCCCCCCCCCCGAAATTCTCAGGGTGGTCCGCGAGAAGGCCTTACATTTATTATTTAAACTGTTATGTTTATTCGTATCATGATCTGATCACCATGCTCAATATATCCCATATGCATGGGGGTATTGGGATAACAATACAAAAGGTTTGCTAGGGTAGATCCTCTCTCACTCAGACTCAGCCCCCCCCTCCCCCCCGAATCAAAATTCTGGCTACGGGCCTGTAAATCGGTATATTCAGTATATGTGAATAACTATTTCTACCAGAGAAATCTCAATACTAATATTATAATTCCTAGACTCTAGACCATATTTCATTATTTCAGAGTAGTAAAATAAGTGCAACAAGCAAATTATTTTATAAATAGTATAAATGTTTTAATGTTTTATCGTTATGCTGCTGGCATATATTGTTTTAATAGTTTAATTTACAGTTGTATGTGATCGTTTTTAGATGTGTAATGTTTTTATATGTTTATATGGATATGAGGCATTGAATCTTTGCCATGTATAATGCTGTACACCGCTTTGAGTCCCTAGGGGTGAGAAAAGCAGTCTATAAATGAATTAAATACATAAATAAATAAATAGTAACCCAGCATGGTGTAGTGGATTGAGTATTGGGTAAAGATTCTGGAAACTAGAATTGGAGTTCCTGCTCAGCCATGGAAACTCACTGGGTGACTTTGAAGAAGTCACACTCTGAGGAAAGCAAAAGTAAATCCCCTCTGAACAAATATTGCCAAGAAAATTCCAGGTTTGATATAGAATTGCCATAAAATTAAAATACCTTTAAGTAATAATGCCACAACAAGATGTTTAACTGTGCTTAACTCTGAGAATAAATTTTAGTGTGTGCATGTGTGTGTTGCAAAAATTTCTCTTTCTTTCCACTTTACTTAGGTGTGTTCACATTCCTCAAAACCTAGGTGCAGGAAGAACATTCAAACTTTAGATAAATGGCAATGGAAAACCCACCAGTTTAAAAAATAATCCAGTAAACCTTTGATTCAAAACTTATAGATGATGTTTCATCAACACAATGTTTCAACAACACAATGGAGGACCTTCTTATAGCAACACCAGAGGCACTCCAAGTGGCCAGCTACTGGTCAAAGGACATTTAATATAATGCCACGGGTTTTTTTTTTTTAACTTTGTGTTTCCAAATACATTACAACTTGTACCCTTGATTTGCTTCTGACACAATAAATAAATAAAAATCAACACAATTTTGCAAAGCCTCCATAGTCTACTTAAGACAACCATCTTGGACAATTTTCTATCTATATTCATGTCTAGCTTTCGAACAAAAACAGCTTTGTATGCTGGAAGATGGAAAGGGGGACTGAATCCTGTTCGTTTTGCTGTAACTTTAGACAGTATAAGATACTATCCATAATGACATGTTTGATCAATATGGGACTTGGAGCCATTGTGTTACAATCTTATTTGGCTTAATGCAAATAGAAAGAACTATATATATCTTTAGCTCCTTAGCCACTGGCCTGTGAGATGCCTCAGGGTTCTGTTTTGTCCTCACACTACTTCATATCCTCGTGAAATCAATGAAGATGTCATGTAAAATATTGAGGTCTTCTTTCTTCATTATGCAAATTGTAGCCATCTGTCTTTTTTACCTCTTGAAGCCAAGGAGGCTGCAAAAATCAAAAGTTGTTTCTGGGTCTAGTGTTAAAGACATTAGTGACGAAACCCCATAAACTCCATACAGATGAAAAAATTGTATGGCTGGTCAGTATACCAACTATATGGAGTTGGCCACAGTGATTTTAATCGTACAAAGTTCATAAAAGTTTATCCTTTGGCCTACAACTCTCAAAAACTCTTTTGGACTATAATTTCAAGATACATGATCATGGTGTTTGAAGTATTCTGGGACTTGCAGCAGAAAGTGTAAAACTTTTCCAAGCTCTACATGCAATGTGTATTATGTAGTGCCTCAGGTATATCAAAATACATGTGGAGTTGTTATACCTGAATGTCCAGAAAATCCCATTAGTGCAAAACAGGACCATCAGATGTTTATCTGGTACATTGTTTACAAACAACTGGTGTTGAAACAGCTGCACTGGATTCCAGCTTGTTTCCAAGTTTAAATCATGTTGCTTCTCACTTATAAAGCCATAAATGATTTGAGGCCAGTATATCTGAATGATACTTTCCTCTTCAAATCTGCCTGAAATGTATATTTATAGCTGCAAAAACATTTTATTTTCCATCTTCCGAGAGAGGGGGGGGGGTCTGTAAGTGGGCAAACAAAGCTTTTGCTGTAGCAGCATCTTCCCTTTCCAATGACTTTGGTCTCCTCTTTATTGTTCTTCAGATAGCTGGTGATGCGGTTTCACAAAGCTGTCAATTTTTATTCACTTCTAGTTTTATTGGGGAAATATGTGGTTTATTTATTTTATTATATTTATTGATGTCATTTTAAAGTAATTCAGTGACTGAGGAAGAGCAATCCAAAATTATTCTGAACAGGTAAATGAGTTCAGTAAGATATTAATTCCTTCTCGAGATTTCAACTTCTGTTTTGAAGGGAACAAAATTATATTCTGCTTAATACCTTCAAGAAAAAAATTGGAACCAAAATATCTGCAAGAGGCCATTCTTTCTTAAAAACATAAATATGCATAAGCAATTTTTTTAAAAAAAAAAAAACTTAACATGAACATAGTTTTAATCACACAGTGACCTCTTTTTTTTCTTTTTCTTTTTTTTACTTTTCTAGCAGGCAACCCCAGTGGTACTGAGCCAAAAAGAGTTAGCAACCAACTATGTAATTCCAGGCACATGACCTCAGCTGACTGGATTTGAGTTAGAGACATTATGCATTCCTACAAAAACTAAATGTCTTTCACGTAACTGTTTCTTTCCTACAATGTTCTTCAGCTGATGGTTGAAATAATGTAGAAAAGTGTTAAAAATAAAACTACACATGCCAAAAATAAGAAAAACAGGAAACAAAGTTCACCAGAACTTTCCATAAGAAATTTTTTTGAACACCTCATTTGCCTTTTGTGTGTCTGTGTCAATTTACTAATTTCATAGGGTTTTCTAGGCAAGAAATACACAAACATGGTTTTGCCCGTTTCTTTCTCTGAAATAAAGTCTATACCACCTGTTATTCATTCGTGGTCTCCCATCTAATCAGAGCTGCCCCTGGCTAGCTTTCAAGATAAGATGGGCTTTAGTACCTTTTAGGGCATTTAGGCTCTCGGTATTCGGCTTTTACATTATTTCATCTGACATACTAATTTTTAGGCAGTGGGGTTGCAAAAACTGAAGATACATAAACAAAATACAGATCAGACACTCTTTTGTACTTATAAATGTACTGAAGATATCAGCTTCAAGGAGCAATATTACTAATTTCTTATTATCTGTAGAGCCTTGCAAAGAATCATATACAGTAAATTAGGACTGTCCCTCAAGATGCAGGTAAAATTTAAACTACTTGGAATCAGACCATTCAAGCCTTGATTTTAAAGCCCCATGTTGACCTGGTAACATCATTGAAAATCCAACTTGGTTTTGTTTGCATTAAACATATTTTGCATGAAAATTCTAAATGTGAAATTAGATAATAAAAACTAGATACGTTTGGCTGCTTCTAGAAACAGTACGTTTGAATTCTCTTTTCCATTGCAGTGTATAGTGAGTGGAAACACATAATGTGGGAGATGGGATACATAGTCACAATTTGGAACTAGAAACCTAATTCCAAGAACAGTCAGGAAAGGCCAAAGAAATAGCAAATATGTATTACAACCTACCAGGAACACTGGAGACAGTATGTATCACACATAGTGTTACTTTGCTTCTTGATCTAGGAAACAGTGGCCCATCATATTGGAACCTTCTGACTGAATTACTGTCAAATGTATCTGTCTTAGAAACTAATTTGAAATTTTAGAAAGCAATGGATTCTTTAATCTGTTGTTTATATTGCTAGTTCTTTTCCCTGCGTTAATTTTAATTTTAGGTTTATTTTCTATTCATTCTGGAATAAATTTTGACAGAAGGCAGCACAAATAAATAATTTACAAGACTCAATCAATTATTTTGGTCAAGAATTTCAAAAGACAGAAAAGCTGCTGAACTCTCCAAAGTAAGGTCATTCAATATTATGTATATCTGTGAGCTTTACATAAAGAAATAAGAATGCTTTGGGTTGCCATACACACTCATGAACAAAACAAGCCAATATCAAATGTTATTTTTTTTTATTTTTTTTTTTAAAAAAACTTTAATTAAAAATTCAGTCTGGAATCCTGTTTGAGCAGTATGTGCAAGAAGTTGGTGTCTCTGAGGTTGGGTAACAGCAGTGTTTAGTATAACCAACTACTTGCAAGCACATACACAGCTTTTGTTCTTATGTTTTACTTCTGGATTGGGAGTTTGTCAACTGTTGCCCACTGTATAATCAATAATACAACTGTGGGATCCAGATTAAATACATAGCTATTTATAATATACTACAAATATTGATCCAGCATGCCAAGCAATACATGTGTGCAGCCGTAATTATGTAGAAGGAATTATAGTTCAATGTAGTGCAAGAATCAAGTCCTAACAAATTTAAGATCTCTTCCTTATGATTGCTGGCTACAATTCCTATGGTTTTGAAGTACCTTTTCATGTATGTTGAGTTTACTATCCCCACTGTTCTATATGGTTTTCAAAGATAAAAAGTGGATGATATTGAGGACCATGTCTGCTAGGACCTTTACCAGAAGATGTCTCAAGGGGGACATATTTGGTTTTGCCTGATTGACCTTGCTAAATTCTTAAAGTTTGTGTAGGATAGATGGGAACGGGCATGGATTAGATTACTGGAAATACTCTTGACTAAGCAAGATGTAGGCAGGATATGACAAGTGCCTTCAGCCACTGAGAAGGCAAATAATTTGAACACCTATATGTATATGAGCCAGGAATGAAGATTATCAAGCATTCAAACATTGCTTTCTTTGCTTTACTTTTCTTTGGGACCAAGCAGAAGGTAGAAATTCAGTCATTGACAGACATTATCCTAGGAGCTATACTTTATGATACACGTAAATATAATTTATAAACAGAGTCCAATGAGGAATCAGGGAGCACTTGAGGATACGGTCTTGCTGATAAGAGATCAGAAGGCCCTCATCTGAATGAGGTTATTTTAAAGCTCCTTCTGAATGGCTACATCTCCTATTTTACTATCAAAGTAAAACTTGGAAATAACTTGTGGAAGCTTTCTCTCTAATCTAATTTTATCATTTTCTTTCCTTTCCAGCATCCTTAGCATTAGTAGAAAATAGGCTCAACAGAATCCTTGTTTCTTCAGTGAAAAAAAACAACAACAGCAGAAGAGTAAAAAAGACAGCTTTCTCATTAGATTCAAAACTGAGGGGTTAATGGCCTGATTCCTACATAACATTCACAGAGTGTAATGCTCCATGAGTGTCCTTACACAGGACTACTCTTCTCTCCCACTTTACCCCAACCTCTACTCAAGGCAACTTCTCTACACTTGCCCATATAACTATTCTGTCTCCAGCAGACAGCAACACATGCCTAGGCAGCATCTGTCAACATTACACTGGAAAAATGTTGCTTGCCTGGATCATCAGCAAGTGTGCTAGAAATCTTTGTGGGAGACAAGTGGTCTCTCAGAGCTATAGAACAGCAATATGCACCAAACGTTGGGAAAGTATGAATTTTCTACAAAATGGCTTGGTGGGAAGAGGCATTGCTCAAGGAGTACTTACATGATTAACGGAACAGCTTAGTGACCTTCAACATGTTTTTACTGTTTGAATATGTCCTTTCTAAAACAGCAAAGCAATTACCAAGCTTAAAGACATTACAGTATTTGAAGAAAAGTTAGAAAAGGATTTGATTATTTTAAAATTTATTATTCACCCTTTAGCTCGAAGTAATTCACTGAAATATACAAAATAAAGGACAAAAAAATCACAGCAAACAGACCGAACATATTAAAATAAGAAAAAATATATTTTCATGCAAAGCAGAATTATTTTTAAAACCAAGGATAGATTTCGATTTTCACCTAAAACTAGAGCCACTCTAGAGGTCTACATGTATACGAGACTGTACAAATATATGTGTATATTTACAGCATCATTCAATTATTTTTGTAACCCCTTAGTGTTTCTTCAAAGATGTAATTCAGATGCTTCAAAAATACAAACACGATGTGTTTGAAATGCGGATAAAGGGAAGGGACGCTGTACCACATGTGGTGGATGTGTAAAAAAGCGAAAGACTACTGGGGAAAAATTAGAAGGAAATTACAGGAAATGCTAGAAACCAGAATTCCATTAAGGCCAGAGACCTTCCTATTAGGTATAAATAACCAAAAATTAGGAAAAAAACAAGGACAAACTCCTCTTCCTACTAATTACAGCAGAGAGGATATGCTTCGCAAAAAGATGGAAAGAAAAGTTAATACCAGAAGAAGAAGAATGGATAATAAAAAATTTAGAAATAAGAAACATACCTCATATCAAAAAATAAAGGAGAAGCAATAAAAGAAACAGATTGGAGACAAATCGTCAACTATATAAACAAAAATTATGGAAAAATAGAATAAGAAGAAAGAAAAAAGTAGACAACAATATAAATGATAGAGAATTAAGGAGAACAGAGAAGAACTAGAGGATACATAAATGGAAAGGCCGGTTCCCCAAGGAAGATGACCAGAAGTCAATATTTTAATTTTTTTTCTTTTTAAAAAAAATTTTATTCTTCTTTTCTTCCCCCCCCCCCTTTTTTTTCCTTCTTTCCCTCTCCCTCTTTTCATTTGCACTTACCCCAACCCTAACCCCATACCCCCATCATCGGTTTTTTAACATGTATACAAAATTCAATAAAGATGATTTTTTAAATAAAGATGTAATTCAGATGGGTATTTCCATGCCCAGTGAGGAGTATTAATGCACAAATGCCTACTAACTCTGGCATCCTAACTGAACGTTGAAATGTGCCTCAAAGATTTGGCACTTAGACATAAAAATCAAATCACTTCGTTCTTTTTAGATCTACAAGAGTGAACAGTTTATTCCACCTTTGCAAACATTAAGAGACAAATCACATTTTACAATCTTCAACAGCAATACCAAGAATGTTACAACTGTAGCTTGATTAACTTTTAGGATACATATAGGAAGGTGAAGAGTTTTATCACATAGCAGCATTCAGGTTGCATATACTAGAGTCTAGCAAACAAAGGATATATCAAGCACCACAACAAAGGGAATAAATCTATTTTTCAACTACCATTACAAGGACTTAGAATCTAAATTTTGGTGATTGGTAACCACTAGGCACAAAGCTAGATTTCCTTGACTATTCTCAGGACCAGTTCCCTGTCCAATCCTTAAATCTCCTGCAAATTACGTCTTTTGATGTGACTTCATGTGCATCCTGCATGATCCAATGCCTTTTGTTTAATCTTTATTCAGAATTGGTGATGGCTCAGCACTCATTATATGCTTCTTCTGGGCAACCATATCACAGATGGCCCTAGACCCCAAATATCCTTGTCCCTTGTGCTATACTACCAACTCTGCACTGTATTTGATCCCCAAAAGCAATTTTTTTAGCACAAGATGTGTTCAAAGTGGATTTGTGAAAATATTTAACATAGGATTTTACTGATCTATGTCATCAAAGTTAAATAATTACTGGAGGCTATATAGTGCATTTAACTAAAGACTAAGGAGATTGATATGGTAGTAGACATTAGTATGAATTATTAAACTAAAAGCTGTCCAAACTACTCAGTCATATGGTTTATGATGCGTGCTAGAAGTAGTTTAATCTTAATAGCTGGAGATGAAAGAACAGTCTGGTCTGCTCAGCTGAAGAGATCATCAATATTTCATTACAACCACGAAGTAAGTCATTTAAAAAAGTAATTTTTCTCTCCTCCAATTCCCAGCCATTTGAGATTTGCTTTTTGCATCCACACTAAAAGCATAGTAATTTTGGACGGATTTTTAAACAATAATCTGAAAACATTAAAATAACTATATATTGCTCATCTCAAAATAGAACAAAATAACTAGCTTCTCAGTTCTATCTTTGATTGGAAAAAATAGTTAAAAACTCAGAAAATTTTTGTAAGAGAAATGTCCTTCATAGAAATCATGACTTAATATCTGGTTGAATCATTACCCACACCGCATACTTACTTTTCACCTCAGTTAACTGAGGTTATTAAGCCTAGTGCAGCATGAAATATTTAGCAACTTGTTTACTAGCAAAAAATGTATAACACTTAAATGTTTTATCAGCAAAAGGCTGTTTTCTTTTAAAGCAAGTATGAACATATGAATATTCCTAACCTGTAAAATGATTCCTCCACATTATATCAGCGAAACTCATTGGTGGGCCACTGGGAGGGTAGTGTTTACCTTTAAGAGGCTCATGATCAGTCCTTATCATATCCATTAATGAGTTTTCCAAAGAATGCAAGTTAAAAGTATCATAGGGCCGATTCCGGTCCTAGGAAAAAGCAAAAATAAAAGGACTGTTACAAAGGCATCACTAAATCATGCAAACACTTCTTAACAATTATTGTACTCATTACAAATTCCTATAAAATTTGCAAAAGATGAAAATCGTGGGTTGGTTATAAGACTAGCAGATAAATCTTGAGAGTAACAGAATAAGCAAAGAGCAAAATAAAGCTTTTCAGTTTATCCAGAAATGCAGAGTATTGTGGCTAGTGTAAACAGTACAATAAAACATACAATCTTATTATGACAGCTGAATAAGGCACGTGATTCCAAAAACACACAGAACAACAGATTAATGGTTGGATTAAGATTACAATGGATGTTTCTTTTCTATCTGCAGGGAACTTGATCATTGATTGCCTATATTTCATATCCAAAGTTTCCACATGGTCCTTCTGTTAGTTCCTCCCCCCCACCTCCAGTACACATGTGCACATGTACATGCGAACAGAAACATAGATTTTTTTTTTATTTGCCCTATTATATTCCGCCCTTCTCTACCCCAAAGGGGACTCAAGGCAACTTACATTTGGCAATTATTCAATGCCTTAAACACATACAAAACATTAAGCTTAAAATAAATGTAATTAAAATTAATACATACTAACATTTTTTAAAATTACATTTAATATTTAAATCATGTTATCCAGAAATCGTAGTCTAAGGCCGTTCTGTAGTCATTGCACATATTCCAAATCTATTATTGCACTGCGCTATTCTCCAAAAGCCTAATTCCAGAACCTGGTTTTTCTTCCCTTCTGAAGGCTAAGAAGGAGGGGGTGATCTAATGTCACTAGGGAGGGAGTTCCACAGTCTAGGGGCCACCACTGAGAAGGCCCTGTCTCTCTTTTTCTCTATCTAAGAGAAATTGACACATTATGCAATAAAGAGGAAGAACTAACAAGATATACTGCAGTTACTCCAATTTACAGAGATAAAGAATGGGACAAGGAAGACTATCAAAACTCATGTTCATAAGACTTTATGTGAGAAGATATGTGCAAGGATTTCATCCCCCTCCAGTTTTATCTAATCAAATGTTCATGTAGAGGCTCTTATCTTCAAAAGTAATGGAGCACGCACACTATGAGTGGAACAGTATTTATAGTTTTTAGGATCAAATCACAATTAAATTTTATTTTAATCCCACTGCTGTTCACATAAGTTAAACAGAAGATATTCTTCTAAAGAAATGGATCTTCAACTAAGGTGAGCAAACAGTACCTGGGGACAGAGAAGCCTAGGGAAAAATCAGCCTAACCAAGGAACAGCATACCCTTAAAACATTCACATTTGCACTCAAGGAAAGATTTTGCACTTTCTGCTTGCAAAAATAAGGCAATTATTCTGACACAAAACCCTTGGGCATAGAAGATTGTGCAAACAATTTGAGAGTGGATAAAAGCAGTGAAGCACAACAGAAGACTAAGCAGCATGCGGCAGCCTCTTGAAATCCTTGCCAGTTTCAGTTTATTTTTTAGTGCACAAAGAATCAATTATTAATCCCTGCCTGAGAGCCTTTAACACTTTAAACCAGTTAAAATTAAGAGTCAAAATGTAGGTCTCTTTGCTATGTAAATCCTAGTATTTTTAACTATTCTTTTCCCATCAGGGCTGTGTTTGTGAAGGACTGAGCCATATATATTTAGACCAACACAAAAGAGTAGTCTTACATCATAATTCTAAACGCATCAATGTGAATTAAATCATATTCATTTCAGAGGAATAAGCTTCAAAAAGTATCCAAGCTGCTAGTCTAATGTTCTATTGATTGTTGTTCAAATGTTCAAATAAGATCAGATACCACAGAAAAATGTTAGCATTATATCAGGAAAATAGAAAGACCAAGCAAGGAAAGATAGAATCACAAAAATACCAGCACCTAAGACAATTTACTTACACAGTATCTTGACAATTAGACATTCTGATCTAACCATTAAAATGGTTTCAAAGGGTTTCTCCTGTATAGGGCTGGCCCTAGGTAATTTTTCAAGTGTAAGCGAACAGAATTTGCCCCCCCCCCCCCCAACCAATCACTGAAAAATAAAAGCGGTAGATAAGCGAAAATGTTGGATAATGAGGGATTAAGGAAAAGCCTATTAAACATAAAATTACATTATGATTTTACAAATTAAACACCAAAACATCATGTTTTACAACAAATCAACAGAAAAAGCAGTTCAATACATGGTAATGTTTTGTAGGAATTACTATATTTGCGAATTTAGCACCAAACATTGAACTGGGATATAGGGCAGTGTGGACTCAGATAACCCAGTTCAAAGCAGATATTGTGGGTTATTCTGTTTTGATATTCTGGGTTATATGGCTGTATGGAAGAGCCCTAACGGTCCTTAGGAATCCATAGGAATTAAAAGGCCACCGAAAGGGAATCTGGCCCCCGGTATTAAAAAAAAACTCTAAAAGCAGGACAGTAAATAAAGAACAACACTCTGAAAACAGGGGAAATTCAGACAGGAAACAATCAGGGGCAGCTAACACCTCCCAACCAAGGATGCCCCCAGGGAGGAAGCAGCCAGGTTTTGAATCTGCAATATAATAATAATAATAAATTTATTCTTATATCCCGCCCCATCTCCCCGAGGGGACTCGGGGCGGCTCACAACAATAATAAAAACAGTGACAAATTACACATTGTAAAATCAAACATGAAAAGCAGTCATACAATCAATACATACATCACATGTTAAAAACAAGGAGATAAAACAGTTCTAGGCCGAAATAGAGGGCTTCTGTAGCTTCGTGGCAGAAGTATTCAGCAAGGTATCAATAATCATGGCAGAACACTCTCTAATTAAATTAAATGGGCAGACAAATCAACCCCCAAATATTAGTCGTCGAAGGCCCTCTGGAAAAGCCAGGTTTTAAGGCTTTTTCGAAAGGCAAGGCCATTAAATGCTAATCAAGCTGGCCAATTGCAACATTCACACTAGCCTCAAACAGACAAGAGCTCTTTCTCAACCCTGGACTGTCCACAGATATATAAACTCCTCTTACCTAGCTTCCAACAGACCTCACAACCTTCTTCCTATTCTGACTCCGAAGGGCTCCCTCATCCCCTTTTCTCTGCTGACTCACACAGTGAAGTGGTAGATGAAGCACTTCCACCCGGTGGGTCTCTTGAGGAAGTTGTAGACCCGCCCTTGAATGTGGCTGCGGCTGAGGAGGGGGTGCTGTAGATGGAGACGAGCGGGTCCAGGTTGAGCAAGGGGTACGGGAAGTCAGCGTTCATCACCACCCACACTGCCACCACTGCCTCTTTGCCTTCTCCTCCTCCTAGCGGGCTGTGTGGGGCCTGGGGGCTGGGCGCCAAGAGTGAGAAAGGTGTGTAGTGGGCGTCAGGGGTGTTCTCGGCAAACTCCTTTCTTGGAGAGAACGGAGAAGCACACCATGGTCCAGCGGCACCGCTCCACCTTCGGGGGGGGGGGGGCGAAGGCAAAGGCGGTGGGGAAGCAGGCATTGCAGCCAGGTGGGGGAAGGTGCCGGTCAGGTGGGGGCAGGCATCGCGGCCAGGCGAGAGGCCGCTGAGGCTGGCAAGGCCGGCAAGAGGCCGCGGGCCTGAGAGGAGGAGGCAGGGGTGCACAAGCCAGTGGCAAGAACAGCAACACAGCAAGAACAGGAAGCTAGTGCCGCTGGCCTGCGTGCCTCTCGCCTTCTCACGCAAAGAGAAGAAGGAGGCGAGAGGCGTTAACAAAAAGTTGGCTTTAGGGCACTTGGAGGTGCCTCAAGAAGCGCCTCAACTGCGCCCCCAGACAACGGCGCCTTAAGCAACTGCCTAAATTGCTTACGGTTGAACCGCCCCTGCTCCTGTATACTGATTATCACAATCAGCATCAACACCCATCTCCCAGAACTCAGTACATGGGGTTATCCTATCATAGCATCACTTCAACGTATGTTAAACTGATCGTGTACAACTATTTCAGTGTCATCTGTAATGGGAATTTTGATTTCTTTCTAAGTGAAACTCAACATTGTACCTTGGATGAAAAGTGGTTCATGTATTATTTCACAAATCTCACCAACCTACTGAAAATGCATCATTATTAGGTCTGTTTCAATGAGACAATGCAGAACATTGCAATGTATCTCTATCTTCTGAAATGAGTGTTCCTGCTCAGAGTTGCAGCCACTAGGCCATTCTACCTCTCTTGTTTTCTGTTTCTGAAAAAAAAAACATTCAACATTGTGTAGCAACTGAACAAGCTGACCCTGATCTACTGTTAGATATCTGTTCTGTGTATTTTGGTGCACATCAGAGTTTCCTTCTTGTTTCTCAGTGTCCTGTTTTTGCTCCATGTCTCTTATCATATAGCGTCAGTAGAAGGAATGACTGCACAGACAAGGTGAGAAGAATCAGTGATGTAAGAGCTTATCTAGACCTATATTGAAAATTTGTGGCAACAGGGAGATTTAAGCTAAAGTCTTGCTTTACAGTACTATCATTTGAATACTATGTATCGCAAACTCTCACTTGTACATTATTAGATTTCAGTTGCTCTCTTTCCTGCTTCCCATGCTTAATTGCAATGCTAACAATACAACATACATTCTATGAAATGTTGAATTATAGTGATTTATAGTACAGAGTTGAAATGGCAGAGAATTGTATTTGAATGTTTTTCCTCTTCCTAACAAATATATCTGAAGTATATGTTTTTTAAGGCAGGGTAAGAATTTCAACTATGCTCAACACTTCCCTCAAGGTAATAATGTCTCTGATGGCTTTTGAAATGAATTAATAAAAAAACAAAGACATACATTTTATACTGCTTCAGCTACTTCTCATTCAAAATAATAATAGTTTC
Organism: Anolis carolinensis; assembly: GCF_035594765.1. NCBI lineage: Eukaryota > Metazoa > Chordata > Lepidosauria > Squamata > Anolidae > Anolis > Anolis carolinensis. The sequence continues at coordinate 206,986,333 of NC_085843.1, forward strand.
ATTCATATGACAGTTTCCTGGCAACAAGAACTTCAGACACTTTTTATGGAAATAGAACATCCAGTAACATAAGCCATCATAAAAAAAGATGAGGAGTGAACCACAAAAGCAACTTCATAAGATCAGGAATAGGCAAATACCCATGTATGTCTAACTTATCACTGCAGGCAAGCATACTAAGAAGATGCAGCCTAATTAAAGTACCCTGTCCATCTCAACTTCTTCACTCCTACCTCTCGACAAGCTGTTCTCCCATGAACAACTAATCTGCTGTTGGCAAAAACGGTTGGCAGGAGACTCCAAAGAAGTCTTCTCACTGGGCCTCTTGCTCTTTGGGAAATTATACTCAGAATGGCATTTCCTGCCAGGAAAATAGAAGTTTGTCATCCAGTCTCATGTTTTCCTGGTAGGAAAAGGCACTCAATATGTTACTTGCTGGTAAATCAGCAGATCCTCTGTGTTAGTCACTGCAAGATCCCTTCTCCCCACAATCAATTTTCTTATAATTGGAGAAGTGGGATAAGAAAGGAGCTGATGAAGAGTTTGACTTTATACCCTTCAAGGATGAGGTGACGTGATCAGTAGCCCCCTCTGTAGTTTTCTGCTAAATCTGCTTAAATAAAACTTAAGACTCATGGGACACATATATTTTCACATCAAATACAATGTGACTTGCTCATTTCTACATTTAAATAGGTGTTTTTGCTGGTTCATTGTGAACCTATAAACAGCTTCTTATGATCAGTCATCTCACCCAACATTTTGTAAGCCAGTCAGAGACCTCTAGGCAAGGGTTCTTAACCAGGGGACCCACTGGGGGTCAATGGAAAATTTTCAGGGGGTCCGTGAGCTTGAGCTTTAAAAAATAAATGCATTATCTTTATTTTCTCTGATCTTTATCTGAAATCTAGCATTTCCTTCACATATGACTGTATGCAATAAATTACAGTATTCATTTCATATCATAATACTGTTGTTGTTTAGCTCAAAAATTGCTTATGCTCGGATACTTTAAAATTACAGTACCTGTTAGATCTGATTCTGGATCACATATGATACAGACAGTCCTGTTATGTACAAGCTATTGTGCGACATAGTTGACCAACTATCTAACAACACAAAAAGGTAGCAAAGAGAAGGAGATCTCCCCAACAGTTTTTTTGATCTTCTGAAGATTTTTTTTCTTTTCGTGTCAGGAGCGACTTGAAAAAATGCAAGTTATTTCTGGTGTGAAAGAATTGGCCATCTGCAAGGATGTTGTCCAGGGGACGCCTGGATGTTTTGATGTTTTTACCATCCCTGTGGGAAGCTTCTCTCATATCCCCGCATGGAGCTGGAGCTGATAGAGGGAGCTCATCCGTGCTCTCCCCAGGTTGGATTTGAACCAGGAACCTTCAGATCAGCAACCCAATTTTCAAGTCATCAATCCTGCCGGCACAAGGGTTTAACCCACTGAGCCACCGAGGGCTCTTTTGAAGACTAGGAGCAGTATTTAAATTGTGGGAAAGTTGGAAAATGTACTCTTGAAAAATCCTAAAAATTAAGTGAAAGACATGTTGATGCTGGGTGTCATAAACTATCTGCCACTACATTATGAGAAGGGATCTATGGTTTTCAACTGTTTGGCAATGGGTCAGTGGAGTAAAAAGTTAAGAACCCCTGTTCTAGGCAGTTTCATAGATGATATGAAAAATGTGTACTTCTCAATCTTTTGGAGCAACATCCAGCACACAGCTACCCTTTCTGCATATTTATTCATAGTCACACTGCCTCAGAAATGAGGGACTTAGAATAGGAAATAAAAAGGAAATCATATGCTACTTACGGAGATATAACAATCTGAGATTTAAACCATTTTGGAATTTCCTATTCCATTAAACATTTTAAATGCTAAATATGTTTCTGGCCACCACATATTGTGTTAGTCAACCAAATCTTGCAAAAAACACATTAAAAATTAAGAAATGCTGCCAGTCGGCTTTGATTACTTTCTTGACCATGCATCCAGGATGAATATTAAGTACGCAATGGGAAAGTACTGTAGGCATACAGTTTCTTTTAACTTTAAGGAATTAACAGCATCTTGAGCTTTATTGCTGGGGTATCTGTGCTGTACACATGCTGTACATGATCCAGGCATAGCAACCAATTTTACTTCTGAATTCACCTTGTAATTTAAAGGGATGCATGAAGAGAGAGGGTGGCATACCCACTACACCAGAAGAAGACAAATAAAACATAATATTTATTTCAGCTGGGCATGAAATAAAAAGAGGGGTTTTGCCTAGGCTCTAGCCAGCCTTCTCATTCTTAAGCCTCTGACAAGATCCTTCTCTTCCTCAACAAGCATTCGCCATAGCCCTTCTAGTTTCTCTAATTTTGTAATTTTGCTGGCCTACTTTGAAAACCTATCTTTTGCTATGCCCTTATTATGAGAAGCACACAGCCACAGAAATCGACAGCTGAGGAAACTGGCTCACTTAACACAGCATTTCAAAGATAAATGTCATTTATTTCTGCTAGAGATTAAAATGTATTATGGATTACATTTCCCCTTCGGACAGACAAAAAAGTGGAAGTCATTATTCTTACTTTTATAACCACAGCCTGCAAATTATCTATAGACATTTTTACAGATGATAGAGCACTTACGGGTGAAATTTAAAGTACAGTTTTATTTGTTTAATACCAGACTTTAGATAAAAATTGATTCACACATTACAATTATGCATCCATTTTAAAAAGCTACCAAGCATTTTATATTCTGTTGACTAAATCTGATCAAAATTATGCTTGGACATTAGCAATTAAGCAACAATTGCATTAAAGATGACCAACACTTAAAACCAATAGACAAAACACATGAAATTCCTCCAATCTGCACATCACTGGACTATGAAATGGCCATATATTCCTAGTAATGAATTTCTTTTTAAAAAAATTAATATTGGCCCATGCCTAATCTGCTGTAGCAGCATACTTCACAATTCATACAATTATACTGCAATCATAGTCAAGGCAGGAAGTTACTGAGCAGCATATTAATGAGCTGTCAATGGCTCCATCTAGTAAGTGTTACAGTGAAACCAGAAAGGCAAAATGTGGATAAGGTGAAACATGATTTATCACCTCAATAGGTTTCAGCCGCCGCCGCCACCACCACCATAGGAGTTATATGCCTAAAATATCAAACTAGCTGTGATAACAGCTACACTTTCTGTGCTCTTCAGCATTTTTACTCATATTTTAAGTGCTTCAGTTGTACTGAACAATACATTAACAAATTGTGAATAAGGAGTTATATAAGAAGGATTATCAGGTAAACCTCAGATTCTGTAAACATAAACTGCCTTTTCTCTTTGTAGCTTGGTTATATGAATGCCTTAGCGATCACTGCAATTCTGAAACAGAGTAGAAATGTGAAAATTGATTCAGTTGAACCAGACCTCCAAATACATTTCCAGTTAAATAAAAGTTAAATTGTTTTGGAGTAGTTAGAAACAGCCTGCCCTATGAGAAATTTTTTCTAAGAACAGCAATACAATAGAACTCTAATTAAAACAAGGGAGGCTAATTAAGACCTTTTCCTTATTCTAAAAGCAGAATGTAGAACACTTTCTGCTAGCAATTTTGCTTATGTTTTATTTTAATGGTCACCTGGTAGAGCACCTAAATACCTCTAATACCTCAGATTTAATATAATGTCATGTCCTATTTTATAGCAACCTCCAAATCCTCTACATTCCAATAAGCAAAAGAAAAATATCAAAATTCCCAAAGAAATAGAAAAATAATGGAAGAAGAGATATATATTTAAGTGGTGGAAAAAACACAAGTTTTCTCTATTCTGTGTACATAGTGGGCTGTGATTAATTACCATGTGAACCTGGAAGTAAAAGAAGACATGTTGAAGTTAGATTTGCATTCAATCTATTAAGATAACATTTTATAAGTATAGACAGGCCTATGTCCTGAAATAGCATCATTGAAAGTATAGTATGGTACAGTACAGTACTTTAGTAGGTAACAAAATTTGCAGTTTGGAAGGAGAAGGACAGCTGGAGTTGGTGACCAGCTGCAGCTGCCAGGACTAAGGAGCAGACCCTTCTCACTTTGAATAAAGCAGCAGTTGTTTTCAGTTATGTATTTAGGGGAGAAACAAAATGAGTAAATTATTTGTGGTGTTACTTCTATATTGCTATTACATATATCTTGTATTTAAAGCTTTAAGTTTTGCATCCAAATGTTGAAATACAATTAAGCAGCACAAGCAGACAAGTCCTGCAATCATTCCAGCACAGATACCTACCTCAACAGATACTTGGAATTATTTGCACAGTGCAAATGTATCAAATTTAATCTATAATGTATTGCATTGTTCTTTCACACACACACACACACACACACGAAGTATACCTCAATCAACAAAGCTATTCTGTTTCTGGGCATAACTTCTTTAACAGAAACTCTGGTACCAGAGACAGAAATAACATGAAAAGAATGGCAAGCAGTTCAACAAGTTTTTGAAAATATTTTATTGAGAAGTAACAAAAATATTCTAGCAAGCCATTAATAAGCCAGAAAATGTTTGAATATTTTAAGGATCACCTGTAAGTTTTTTGTAAGATGCATCCAGGGATATTTTTTCTTTCACTAATCTTTTTTTCCTTGTGATTTTCAATTTGGTAGCCAACTTTTCTTTACGTTTCTTTTAACATGCTGAGTGTAGCTGAAGAGGCGGGTGGCTGCTTTCTCCTTTTATCTGTTTTACTGTTCAGGGATGTTTAGTAAGGGATTCTGGAGGCAGCTGGCATATATCTTGCACAGCTAAAATAGGATCAGATAGAACAGAACCCTATTATTTCCCAACCCAAGCTTTACTCTATTGTTTGATGCTGCAATCTTACACTGAAAGTATGTGTTTCTCCACCTTCCTTCCTGTGCCAATGCTGGGGGAATAACTTCCAACTAGACAGAAAACTAAAAATGGTTGTATGTGCTGAGTCCACATAAATATACTTTTGCTTAGGAAGGATCTTTTTCAGAGGCTCTGTTAATTGACATAAGCCTGTACATTGGGATTGTATTTGCAATTATCAATTATAGTTAGTGTCTCACAGAATCTAGAGAAAGGTAAAAATTAGAAACCCAATGTCTTGGCCCTGGCAATTGCAGATCAATTCCAGCTCTCTCATTTCTTTCAAATTCAACCAACAAATGCAGCCCCTTCCTTGGGGGTTCTGGATAAGGGATGTTCAACCTGTATTTTACTATGATAATATTATTTGGAGTGCTGATTCAGAAAATTGCACTGGATACACTGCATCAACTCAAGTTTCTTAGATATGGCTATCATGATTTTCTTTGGGTGAGCAGATGGCGACTGGTAGATGGCATATGTTCTGTACCTCAAAAAACAAAGCTGATAAGGAAGACTGGTGTTGTTTTTGGAATCAAATCTTCTGGGATTTATATTCGAGGCACCAAAATGTGTGTTGGCCAGTGTAATAGAACCAGATCTACTGGTATTTTGAAAAAATGTGATCTTTGTAACTTCACATTGAATTTTGGTACAAATACTAAAATCACTGTTATGTACAAGAAAGATTACTGTCTTGTAATGGACAAAACTGACCAACAGGAGACTTGTGTTCCTATCATTTTTCAACCACAAAGGTATCTTGCTTTAGGCATGTCACTATTTTAGAAGTGTGACCAACCTCACTAATTGACTACAGCTGTAAAGCAATTTGTACCTATCAAAAGTACAATATAAATTAAAACCAAGCATAAGATTTGGTCTCTATATCTAAGTAACATCTTTCAGTATTTTCATACACATTTACCTACAATGGCAGCTAATAAACAGATTTGCAGAATAGGAACTTATTTGGATTGCATTATTAGCTAATTTAAATACAGTGTTCCCTCACTACTTTGCGGTTCACTTTTTGTGGATTTGTTGTTTCACGGTTTTTCAATAAACTATAAAAGACTATTATAAATCATAAAAAATTACAATTTACAGCCTAAGGAAGGGAGGAAGGAGGAGCCAAAGGGAGAGAAAAGGAGCCCAAGCGGCAACAGGAGGAGGCGATTTATCAACACATGATTGGTTGATAAAGACTTAAAATAGTGTATACATACTAAAATAATGTATAAATATTAAAATAAATATAGTATCCATACTTTGCGGATTTTCACTTATTGAGGGTGGTCCTGGAACCTAACTGCCACGATAAGTGAGGGAATACTGTATACTGCAGTTATGACATGTGCATTTATAGGAATAGAGAGAAAACACTTAAATCAGTAAAATAAAATATGGAATATAAAAGTTACGGTTAAGTCAGGGCTACCACAAGCCTTTTAGATTTGTTTATTCATGTATGGTGCAGTATTTATACTGACTGTCCAAAATATAGTTCTCTGGGTAGCTCACAAGGATAATATGACAAATAGAATATTAAAGCATTGTAAAAACAATTGAAACATAACATGTCTAGGAGAGATAGCCAAAATCAAACACAGACTATAATAAATAATGTAGATGATAGAATGTACAATATGTGAGATGAAAATACAGATTATAAAAGCCTTGGATACTAAAATGGTCTTCCTTTGATATCTTAAAAAGATATAGGGACATAGAAAATGGCATTACACTAAGGTACACAATTGATCTCTGTCAGCACTACTGTCAACTTGGAATCTACCTGGAAATTTCTGTTACGATCCAATGGTTCAGGTACTAGCGAGGTCCTCTCTGCCTAGTTTCTAGAATCTAACAAGATCAGGGGAGTTCAAGGTAGTTTGTTCATCCTTAAAAAAATGACTAGAGTTGATACTTTGGCAGAAAAAATGGAATGCAAAGATACAGAATGGGGGACGCCTGGCTCGACAGCAGTACGTGTGAAAAAGATCTTGGAGTCCTTGTGGACAACAAGTTAAACATGAGCCAACAATGTGATGCAGCTACTAAAAAAGCCAACGGGATTTTGGCCTGCATCAATAGGAGTCTAGTGTCTAGATCCAGGGAAGTCATGCTACCCCCTATTCTGCCTTGGTCAGACCACACCTGGAATACTGTGTCCAATTCTGGGCCCCACAGTTGAAGGGAGATGTTGACAAGCTGGAATGTGTCCAGAGGAGGACAACTAAAATGATCAAGGGTCTGGAGAACAAGCCCTATGAGGAGTGACTTAAAGAACTGGGCATGTTTAGCCTGCAGAAGAGAAGGCTGAGAGGATACGTGATAGCCATGTATAAATATGTGAGGGGTAGTCATAAGGAGGAGGGAGCAAGCTTTGTTTTCTGCTGACCTGGAGACTAGGATGCGGAACAATGGTTTCAAATTACAGGAAAGGAGACTCCACCTGAACATCAGGAAGAACTTGCTAACTGTGAGAGCTGTTTGTCAGTGGAACTCTCTGCCCCGGAGTATGGTGGAGGCTCCTTCTTTGGAGGCTTTTAAGCAGAGGCTGGATGGCCATCTGTTGGGGGTGCTTTGAATGCGATTTCCTGCTTCTTGGCAGGGGGTTGGACTGGATGGCCCATGAGGTCTCTTCCAACTCTATTATTCTATGATTCTATGATTCCATCTGTAATACTATGAATTGTTCTACAGCTGGGGATTAACTAATGAGAACATCATATCACTAGGTGGGGAACTTGGATCAAGTGGGGAACCTAGATCAAGATCCTTGAAAAGAATGTTAAGATAAACAAATAATAAATAATCAAAAATTTCAGGACATCTGATCCTAAACTATTCAAGGCTTTAAAGGTTAAAGGGCCCAGAAAAAGACTGAGATTAGGACCCTGACTGTTGACAAAGCACCCTGAAAAGCCCTATTGTCTTATTTTGTTACAACTTTTTTCTGGGTGACTTTAAAATGTGCCCTCATCTATATTACACTAAAATAATCTAGATACTGGGGGTGGGAGATGTTTACCAAAGTATGCATAAATGAGGACAAGCTTTTTCTGTTTGTCTACTCTTATATAGCTGGCACATAAGCCAAGATAATAAATGGTACTTTGTGTTTACTAGGCACTTGCTGAATGAGCACAAGATTGGGAACCTAAACATTTGAGGTTGGATAAACAATAGGGTTCCCCCAGATGTTTTTGGATCAATACTCTTATCCGCCCTAACCACCATTACCAATGGTGGGCTGCTATTAAACAACTTTTGGAGTTCCATTGTTATCCTTTATTGGAGCGTGTGTAACCCCTTCTACCATTGACCGAACATCCACTCACTTGAGTGGACAAACTACTCAGAAGCAGTACTTCCATATTTGCAGAACTGCTTCTGAATTGAACTATGCCCCCTTTAGTCTATCACTGTGCACAAACATTTATTGAGCTTTGTCTATATCTGGAAGATATATCAGTACACTACAGTTATATAAATAGGTTGTGCCACCTGTATACTGGATACTACACAGTCTCCCAAAGCAGTTACTCTACTCCCAACTCAAGAATGGGAAACGTAATGTTGGTGGGCAGGAAAAGAGATTTAAAGATGGGCTTAAAGCCAACCTTAAAAACTGTGGCATAGACACTGAAAACTGGGAAGCCCTGGCCCTTGAGTTCTCTAATTGGAGGTTAGCTGTGACCAGCAGTGCTGCAGAGTTCGAAGAGGCACGAATGGAGGGCTTAAGGGAGAAACGTGCCAAGAGGAAGGCCCGTCAAGCCAACCCTGACCAGGACCACCTTCCACATGGAAACCGATGTCCTCACTGCAGGAGAACATGCAGATCAATAATAGGTCCCTTCAGCCATCTACCGATCCATCCCCAAGATAGTGAAGATGGAGGACCATCATCCTCGAACTACGAGGGATTGCCTAACTAACGACACAGTCAGTTTCAAAATGAAATGGTCTCTCAGCACTAAAAGCCCTATGGTCCCTTGAATACTATTCTTAACACATATGATCACACAGGGTTATAAATGCTGTTTCTGTTTCGAGGCCATACTTGGAGTCAAGTTGAAATGGGATTTGGAAAATCAGTTTTTCCCAATAATGATTAGAAATGAGCAGCCAGTAATCAGTCAGGTGCTTCCCCCAGAAAGTAATGCTAGCCACTAGTCTATAACTGTTGAGTTCTTCCAGGTCTAAACTAAGTTTCACCCAAGGTTGTCAAATTGGTTCTTCAAAAGAATTCAGAATCAACTCCATTTCTTTGAAAGGACTCTTTTGAACGTAATGGGACATTTCTTTTCAGTTAAATTAAAAAAAAATACAATTTCATTTTAACAGAGTGAAAAGCAAAATCACCAAAACAAGGTACCATTAATAAATACAGTCAAACAAAACTAACCATCAGTTGTTCTTTGATTAATATTTAAGTAAGTTCAGCCCTTCAGATACTGAAAAAATCCAAGTTGTAAAATCATATGTTAATTCTGTAGCAGTGTGTCTGTGCAAAATAAAGCAAACACACAGAGTTCATCTCCTTTCTCAATTTTACCTTTAGTAATTTCTGCAGTCAATGAGAGCTACAATTCAAATCCCTGCTCAGCCTTGGAAATTTACTGGGTGACCTTGGCAAGTCATATTTCCTCAGCCTCAGTGGAAGTCAAAGGCAAACTGCCTGTGATAGATTCGCCTTAGTAGAAACAACTTGAAGGCACACAATGGCAATACATTTTTTCAATGATATTTATTACTCCGCTCAAATCCTGGGACATTCCAACTGCATATGGACTAACATTTTTCTTTCTCCACAACTTCTCCAACAACATGACTTTATATTATGGTAATAACAAGAAAATTTACTGTAATGACATCTGTATATTATCTTATCCAATGTTAGCATAAATTGATCTAAAAGGCTAGTTTCCCTTCCATATTCCCTTCCATAATTATTAGAAATTTTTATCCCCGAATCAGTGTCCTACAACTACATACTTATTGCTTTCTGCTGTCACCAAAATGTCATAAATGTCTAGACATTAGGTCTTTAGTTTCAATATTCAATATAGTACAAAGTACTTCAAACTTTGTCATTGCTTCAGGAGGCCTTTGTGTTTTTAACCAGTCTTTAGCAATACTCTTGAGTTTCAAAATGCCAAGCTAATTTGCATTACTTCTTCTCTGCTGGATTTAATGAGCCATTACAAGCAAAGGTCAAGCATGGAGGTGATCAGCCAGGCTAACATGCAATGTGTCTACATGCTCGAGTTTCAATAGCTATATTAATTCAACAGAAATAGACCAGAAAGGTCTCTAATCATCTCCACTTGTGATACCACTTACAGTAAGTCCAAATCACAACAGATGTAAGGAACATAATTCATTTGCCTGAGCTTGCAAATGAATTATGGCAGGCTACAAAGGACCCTAACACACACACACACACACACACACACACACACACACATACACACACACACACACACACTCTGCAGGCCAGATTGAAGAGCACGAATTGACAACACCAAGAAGAAGAAATGTTTGACTTCACCACCATGACTCCATCACATAGGGCTTACAATAGGCTCTACTGCTTGCTCGAAGTTCTTGGGTCAGGTGTAGGATATGGAGCTTCATGATCTCTGCTCAGTGGGGAGGAGAATGGCTCTTGGGGAGTATGATGGCACTACTGAACATCACAAGTTATGTCTTTATTTCAGAAAATGGTCAGAGCTTTAACAGATGCATCAGCTATACCAGTTGGAAAATTCCACAGAACCTCAAAGAACCTACCAGCCTATAAGGGCAGGCCTTTTTAATAGATCCCTCACTACACTTGCTTCAGGGTGAAACCGTTGGAAGCATAGAGCTCTTTGAATGTTTACAGAGACATCATGAATATTCTCAATAGGCCGTATGTAATATTGTTCTCTCTGACTATGTCCTCTCTATTTTCCAAATCACTGCTAGCATTGTCTGATTTTTTCTGATGTCACAATAGGCTTATCCAAGTGTCACTGTCTCTTTGACTGCCATTGATTTAGTTGGTCTTATGTCAAATAATGTGTGTTCCTTCTGATATGAAATTAAACTTAAAGCAATATGCCATGGTCTTTGAGAGTGCTTTTTAAACTATCTGAACAGTTTGCAATGAAACAGGCATATGCCATTTACTGCTTATAATAGGTACATTGATTTTGTAGTTTAAGGCATCCACATAAATATATAAAATATCAAGCATTAGATCTAGAGTAAATAATTACTATAAGTCTAAGGTATGTGCATGTAAACACTGCATAGGCAAAGAGGATTTTCAATGATATTGGAAAAGAAACATTTCAAACTGTCCCCTATCTATGATTCAACATGCATCAACTCTATTTGCTGAAAACAGCCTGAATCATTTTTTGGTTCACTGCAGGTTATCTCTGAGAAATAACTTTGTTCAGATGCAAGAATAAACTATGGATTATCATAAGGGCAAGAGTGCACAACGGAGGCTGGGATCAAATTTCACCCTGCGTTCTCCTAAGGAGTAGCACCACCAAAATCACTTCCAGTTTCAATTATATTTTTTTGGAGGAATGTTATTATAGGGGAAGCCTTAAGTCTCCTCAAATTTTGGAATGTATGGGAAATTGGGGTGCACATATCCTGTATCTTCTACACTCTTCATCAGGGAACAGGGAATACTAGTGGACTTGTGGGCTTTTTGGGGGGGGGGGGGAATGACAATCATAACCTTATTGAAATGGGAAAATTATGTCATGTCCATTTGGCAAATGTGAATCTCCATGAACACCTAGAGACCATCTGTTGAAAACCACTATTCAAGAAACGGCATGACCTTGTTAGAAGTCAACCTTTTGAACCAATGATGTTTACAAGAATTCATGCAATGGCACATAGGTAACTCAGCTGTTAAACTGAAGAACCATGTATTTGAACTGCCAAGGACTGCCAATATGCCTAATTGTATTAATAGATATAGTTCTTGCCTGATAGAAGTTTTTGCAAAATACTAGATACATGTTTTGTGCAAACAAGTCATCATGCAATTGTAATTACTTTAAGAAACATATTAAATGTCCTATACCTCCTTGTTCTTACATTTAGAAACCTCATTCCTTTCAACAGATTTAGGCCAACTACTTCCTGCTGTAGTTGCTACATAATAGATAGGACTAATGTATTAACCATAAAATATTATTTTTGCACCATAGAAATAGTGTGATCATATTCATGTTCCAAATCCACTGCAGCGGTGCATACCTCTGCAGTAAAAGAACCTCCCTGATTACTGTATTTCGGTCTCCTATTGGAAAGCTCAGGCTGAGACTTTCAGAATTACTATGTTAAATTTCGACAAGATGATACTTGAAAGGATGCCCACACATTTCCCTGAATATAGCAAGAGAAAAAGCCAAATAGTATTTGTGCTTTAGTATAATATAGTCTGCAGACTGTCCTAATCTTGATTGTGAAACTCTGTGACCTAGGGTATCCACAGTTTTCAATAATATAAGTGATATTATTTGCATTCTTTTTGCACACCTTTCCCTGCCACAATCAAGACTTGTTGCTATCGTAGGGTTTTCTTGGCAAGATTTGATCCGAGTGGTGTATCTTTTCCTTTGAGGATGAGAGAGTGTGGCTTGCCCAATGTCATTCAACTGACTACCATGATTAAGGAGATATTTAAACCCTTGTCTCCAGAACTAACGCTCAAATCATTATACTCACTCACTCGTATTCCAGAATACTTTTATTTCTCAACAAGGCAGAAATGGGGAACGAAAACAGGCAAACCTAACTATATGCTCATAAAAGCAAGACATCATGCAAAACAATTCTCAGACAGCTCAGAGGCAAAGGCAGATTGACAGCACCTGTATCTGTTTCAGCTGGGCTCTGCCTTCTGCCACCCAGAGCTTGGAAATAACTTGTTACGATCAATGTGCTATGTGTAATTTGCCACTTTTCCCTGTAAAGAGGGAGTTGGAAAACAAATTTACATTAGAACTGCATGACATCAAAAGATAACGTCACTCTTTTGAGGTGTAACAATCTTTTAAAAAGTTATTTCTCCCATCAGGGGGGAAAGGCTGCTGTAACAGTATAGGAGGAGATTCATGCTGACTCATGCTGTGCATTGCACCATAATGCCTTATATTCTGTTTTAGGTTTTGAGGAGAGTAACAAGTAAAAGAAAACTGAACATTATGACACTATGCAAGGGAGAGAAACAGAAAGAAAACACTGTATCATAGTAGAGGTGAGTTGTAGCTGCTTCCTATAGAATAGTCATACCTCTTTTTTCCTTTTCTACCCTGCTGCAAGTGCCACCTAAGACAGAGAGAAATTGGAAATAGGAAGATTCCTGGTCTGTACCATCTTATTCCTAAGATGCCTTTATTATAACTTCATCCTAAAGCTGCCACACTTTCCTCACACAAGGGCTGAAGTCACCTTAGAGATGGGGGGGGGGGGGAGAGTAATAATACACAAAATATTTAACTTCTCATTTTTAAACAAAACAGCATTGTGACTAGTGACATTATTTTTGGTATAACGAATGTTTGCTATTTTATGTGGTAAATATTGTATTTAGATAATTAATTTTGGAACATTTGGGGTACATGTATTGAATTGTACACTTAGCCCTCCATATTTGCTGGGGTTAGACTGAGGCACAGAATCCCAATGAAAGTGAAAAATCGCAAATAATGACATTAGGAATTTCAGGTTGCTCCAGCATAACTCTATGGTCAAGCTTTCTGCTGGAAGCTGATCATAGGATTGCACTGGAGGACCTAAAGATGCCTAGAGAGATCCTCTCTCAAGAAATCCCTAGGTCTTCCAGTGTAACCAAAAGAAACTGACTATAGACTCACAATAGAGGACCTAGAGATTCCCAGAGAGAATATTTTACTCAAATCTGTGAATAATCTAATCCACAAAAGTTAAACTCACAAATGTGGGGAACTGACTGTATTGTTTAATTTAAAAAGGAAATTTAAAAAAATTTAACAATTAGTAAAAATGCTATCTTGATCCAGAAAGAAAAGCAAGGTACAAATCATCATCATCATCATCATCATCATCATCATCATCCAACAAAAAAAAACTCTTAGTATCTTGTTTTTTAGACCTGTTCCTGAGATTATTTGGGGTGCTGATTCAAAAAACTGCATCAGCTCTAGATTCTTAAATATGGTTATCGTGATTTTCTGTGGGCAAGCAGATCAAGACTGGTATATGGAATATGTTCTATATCTCAAAAACTAGAGCTGATGGGGGGAAACTGGTGTCATTTCTAAAAAAAGCAAGTCAAATATACCCAGAAACAGGACTAATATTTGAGGCACCAAAATGTGAGTTGGCCAGTGTGATAGTTGTACTACTAGTAGTAATAGTAGCAATATAATAATAATAATAATAGACAACCATTAGAAAAGGTCTTTAAGTAACAAATTAATCTTTAAATTAATGTTTAGCTTTGTCAAGTGTTATTTATCATGTTGTTATTACATTCATACCCTACCTTTCCATTAAACAGGCTCCAAATAGCAAACAGTAAAATCAACAATAAGAAGTTACCATAACAATATCAAATAATAAAATTGAACAATGAAATATAAAAATAATTTTATACGTGCACACAAAAACATGTATATAACAGTCTCCTTGCCAAGATTCACTATTGTCTACCATCCTCAAAATTACACTGGTGGGAGTTATTTTCTGCCTAATAAATGCTATCTGGGATATACTGTTCCTCAGTTTTAAAAACAGGAAAATATTAACCAAGATAAACAGAAATTATTTTAGCAAGTTAAACCACATACCCTTTCTATTTTTTTCCAGTTTTAGCATCTCTGTGGAAGAATGCAACACAGTCATAGGTTTACACAGTCTACTCAAAAATAAATCCCACTGGGTACAAAATAAGGTAAGTTGATACAGAACTGGACTTTTTGTTTCCAGAAAGGCCATGTGTAGATTCTTTGTTATTCTTAACTAGCAAAGGAATTCTTAGATTCCTAAGGTATCCCTTCTTTTGTACACATTAGCTAGTTTCTACAAGGAGATGTGAATCATTATGCCCTTGAAATGCTGGATTACAAATCTCAAGTCTCCTAGTCAGCACAGGAAATACGGTAGTAAGTGATAAGAGTTTAGTCTAGTAGCAACATCTATGAGGACTGCATAGATCCCACTATTGTTCTGCAACCAAGAGCTACACTGAATTTTGAAAGGGCATAATATTAATGAGGAAGTCAGTGCAGGTACAAAATACCACCAAATTTAGTGTTGGCAATAATTACTTACTTTTTCTAACAATCTAGGAATAAAATTAAATTTGGGAAAACATTTGGGTGTACCCTCATCCCTGATTCAGATTGGGAAAAAAATGAGATTAAAATTGTCAATGAAACTTCTGGCCTCAAATGTCAAAGAGCACTGTATAAAATTAATGTATCAGTGGTATTTAATGTCTATAAAAATGAAATAATCAAATGGGCTTTGTTGGTGTCAATGTGGTGGGTTGGCATCATACTCGCATTGTGGAAGTCTTGTCTGCAAGTACTTTATAATTTGGCATTTGTAGAAATCAGTGAAATTACATCACAAACGATTTCTCCTATAGATAGGACTATTTTTATATAATGCAAATAAGTCTATTTCCCACAAAGAATAATCTCTACCTACCTACCTAATTAAAGTGAAAATATGTTTGTATGTATTTTCCAAGATGGCTCCCACTTCCAGAGAGCACTGTGAATCTCACCGGTGATGGATCTGGACTACACTTGGCACACATACCTAACATGACCAACAGAAAATACTGAAGGGGTTTGTGTGTGTGTGTGGGGGGGGGGGGGTGACCCTGGAAGATGGGAATTACAGTTCATTCCGCATCCAGGAAGAATTTCCAGAGAGTACTGTGAACCCCATCAGCAATGGATCTTGACCAAATTTAGCACATATACCCATCATGACCAACTTTAAGTACTGGCTAGGTTTGGGGGGCAATGACAGAGAACAGCTGGAGTTATAGTTTACTCATATTCAAAGGTAAACTCTGACAATGGATCTGGACCAAACCTGGCACATAGCAAACATGACCAACAGAAAATACTGATGGGTTTAAGGGGAATTGAACCTAGATGTTGGAAGTTGTAGTCCACCCACATCCAGAGAGCCCTGTGACTGCCACCAATGATGAATCTGGACCAAGCTTGGCACACATAATAGCCAACGTCAAACACTGGCGGAGTTTGGAGGGAATTGACCTTTATTGTTGGGAGTTATAGTTCACTCACATCCAGAGACCACTGTGAATCCAACCAACAATTGATCTGGGCCAAACTTGACACACATACTAAATTAGAATACTGGTGAGGTTTGGGGAAAGTTGACCCATGATGTTGGAAGTTGTAGTTCACTCACAATCAAAGACCACTGTGATCCCAATCAACAATGGATCTGGACCAAACTTGGCAAACATACCCAACATGACAAACTTTGAATACTGGCAGAGTTTGGGGGGAACTGATCCATGATGTTGGGAATTGTAGTTTACCCACATCGATATGCATTTTCTAATGGTAGCTTTCATTAAAAAACAAAAGCAAATAATGACTATTTCTTATAAATTCCGGTAGCATTACAAAAGACCTGACCCAAGCATCAGTAGGTGCCTAAGTTAGTATATTTATGTACATTGCACATAACTGGAAAAGCTTAAATAACGTGTAGGTTTCCTGGTGGTTAGATAACCCTGGAGCATCATGCTATTGTAGTAATTCACTGAAAAATAACAGCTACTAGGCCTAAGTAGAGCCAGCGTGGTGTAGTGGTTTTGGTGTTTGACTAAGAAACTGGGAGACCAGGATTAGAATATTTCCTTGGCCATGGAAACCCACTGGGTGACTGAATAACTCACACTCTCTGGCCTCAGAGGAAATCAAAAGCAACCCTCTTTTGAACAAATTCTTTTAAGAAAACTAAGTGCTAGGGTTGCTATAAGTCAGAAATAAGTTAAAGGTATACAACAACAACAAGGCCTACATACCATAAAAGTACAAGATCCCATTTGATTTTAGAAGCTAAGCAGCATTAGCCCTGGTTCATATTTGTATGGAAGACCATCAACAAATACCTGGTGCTATAGACTATATTTCAAAAGAAGGGATTGGTGAAATTACCACTGAGTATTCAATGTCAACGTGAAGGCACATATAAACAGTACAGATAACCAATAGTGCTCTATAAATTCACTAAGACATATGTATTAGTTATGCAAATATAAATGCCTATGTTGTCAGTCCTTTTTCTACATGTTCATTCTTGGAAAGATACTCTATTGTAATTGTCATGTCAGCTTGAGGTTTCTTAATTGGAGAGTCAAAAAACATCAATTCAATATATCTTCTTGTACTAGAGCTGATGTGCATTGTTTTGTTTTTGTTATGTTATGCTTGTACAAGAAAGTATACTGATTTTTTTAATTAAATGCAATAAAATGATAGCAATAATGCCAATCTAGGAAAACCCTGAAGCAGAGAAGTTTAACACTACTTAAATCTTCATATAAATTAAAATGTGTATACTTCATCTTTTTTACCCAAAATGGAAATTCTATGGTATTTTAACTAAGAAAACATACGTCTAAAATAATTAAAAATCTGAGTATTAAAACCAGCTGCCTCAATTAATGACATGCATTAAACAAATATGGATGCTCAATCTTATTATTTAAAAATTTCCAGGTTTGAAGTAGCAATTTGTAAATAAGAGAATAATAATCACCAATACGTACAGAAACCATTTCTCCTTAATACTCAAAAATAATCTGGAATCAGGTGTAAAATCTCCAGGTAACCAAATATATGAACATGAAATTATTCAGGGCAACAAAATCCCAAACCATCTGAAAATCTCCTAAGGCTCTCTCCAAATTAGTTTAACAGACAAAATATGGCAACTGAGATTTACAGCCCCTGCTATAAACATATTTACTCAGAAGTATTTTCTGCCACCTTCAATGGAGTGGAGTGCTAAATTAGATTGGGTTTCCTATTAAAGTTTACGTGACAGCATGGTTTATATTTATTATTTGCTTTTACTAGAGTTTGTTTTTTATTGTTCTTCTCTTAAACTGGGCAACATACTCACTTTTTAAAGGAAACTTTCTTGCCTTTTATACCTTTGTCTGTTTTACCAAATGACCATGTTAATGTCCTCTTGGACTTATACGGTACATTACAGATAAGAGAAAGAAACAAAATTTTATTACTCTACCTCTCCTGAGATTTGACCCTATTAACTGTTCAACTAAGCCTCCGTTTATGCAATTCCTACATTTTAAACTATATTTAATATTTTATATTTAGATCCATCTTAGTTCTTCTGAACAAATCTTCCATTTATATGTTAACTCTGAGAGCAACTGTGACCATGATTTCTGATCATCCCAGCAACACTAAACCCATGCAAGAGATCCCAGGCATCAATAAGAAGAATTAGATTATGTTTGTCTTCCCCTCAGTTGGTTATATGACCAACTGTTTCATGCCCCATTCATTACTTACATGTGGGACACAGATCTCTTTAGTGCATCCCACAATATTTAGCATTCTCTGCCTAATTGTGCTGGTGCTTTACCAGACTTCAACTCCCATAAGGAGTTGAGGTGGTGTCAAATTGCATTAATTCTACAATGAAGATGTACCCTATAAGCCATTTAAATTTATTTATTTAATATATCATTTCTACTCCACCCTTCTCACCCATCAGGGGACTCAGGGCAGCTTACAATATAAGCATATGCATTAAAAAACAGTTTACATCACATTAAAAATTACATTAGAATTAAGAACTTACATTTAAAACATACATAATTATACATATAAATACACATTCATGGTGCTTATTGTGTCCACGTGGGGTCTATCAGTGAGTCATATGTTTATTGTCTCTCATTTCAACAGCTACTCTTGCTCGAATGCCTGATTCCATAACCACGTTTTCATTCTTTTCGGAAGGATAGGAGGGAGGGGCCTGTTTAATTTCATTTGGTAGGGCATTCCATAGACGAGGGACCACCACTGTAAAGGCCCTGTCCCTTGTCCCCGCAAGCTGCACTTGTGAGGCTGGTGGAACTGAGAGCAGGGCCTCCCCGGAAGATCTTAGATTCCATGATGGGACATGTCGGGAGATATGTTCGGACAAGTAAGCTGGGCCAGAACCATTTAGCGCTTTATAGGCTAAAGCCAGCACTTTGAATTGTGCTCGGTAGCTAATCGGTAGCCAGTGGAGTTGACGTAACAGAGGAGTGGTACGCTCCCTGTACGTTGCTCCAGTTAGCAATCTGGCTGCTTCCCGTTGGACTAACTGAAGCTTCCGAACAGTCTTCAAAGGCAGCCCCACGTAGAGTGCATTGCAGTAATCTAATCCGAATGTAACAAGAGCATGGACCACCGTGGCCAAGTCTGGCTTCCCAAGGTATGGTCGCAGCTGGCGCAGAAGTCTTAATTGTGCAAAGGCTCACTTAGCCACCACTGAAACCTGGGGTTCCAGGCTCAACTATGAGTCTAGGATCACCCCCAAACTGTGCACCTGCGCCTTCAAGGGGAATGTGACCCCATCCAGCACAGGCTGTAATCCTATACCCTGTTCGGCCTTCCGACTGACCAGGAGGACCTCTGCCTTGTCTGGATTCAATTTCAATTTGTTGGCCCTCATTCAGTCCGACACAGTGGCCAAGCACCGGTTAAGGACTTGGACAGCCTCTTTAGTGACAGTTGGAAAAGAGTGGAAGAGTTGGACATCATCTGCATACAGATGACACCGCACCCCGAAACTCCTGATGATCTCACCCAGCGGTTTCATGTAGATGTTAAACAACAAGGGGGACAATACAGACCCCTGCGGGACCCCACAAAACAATGGTTGCAGGTTTGAGCAGGTGTCCCCCAGTGACACCATCTGGGACTGACCCTCCAGGAATGAGTGGAGCCACTGTAAAACAGTACCTCCCAGCCCCAGCCCCGCGAGGTGTCCCAGAAGGATATCGTGGTCAATGGTATCAAAGGCCACTGTGAGGTCGAGCAGAACCAGCAGGGACACACTCCCCCTGTCCAGTTCCCGGCGTAGATCATCCACTAAGGCGACCAAGGCTGTCTCGGTACCATGCCCCGGCCTAAAGCCAGACTGTGCCGGATCTAGCAAATCAGTATCCTCCAAGAATCTCTGGAGTTGCGAGGCAACCACACATTCCCTGATCTTGCCCAAATAGGGAAGATTGGAAATAGGCTGAAAAAGTGATGGCTTTTTCAACACCGGTTTGATCACAGCTGCCTTTAGGCTCACTGGAATCTTGCCATCCCGAAGGGAGACATTCACAACTACCTTCACCCACTCGGCCAAACCCCCTCTGGCTTCTCTCACCAGCTGGGATGAGCAGGGGTCTAGGATGCATGTAGTTGGTCTCACTTCTCCAAGGATCTTGTCCACATCCTCGAGCTCAACCAATTGAAATGAATCCATCAAAACTGGACTGGCAGGTGTTCTTGCTACATCCTCAGAGACTGCTGTTAATATGGCGTCAAAGTTAGAGCGGATCAAAGCAACTTTGTTCACAAAGAACCGAGCAAATGCTTCACAGCGGGCTGCCGAATTGTCAGGGATCCTGTCTGGAGAGATGGGATATAACAAACCTCTGACAACTTGAAACAGCTCCGCCGGACGGTTCTTTGCAGACGCAATATTAGCTGCAAGAAAAACATTCTTTGCAGTATTTATTGCCGCGGCATATGCCCTAAGATAGGAACACATCCGTGTTTGATTTGGTTTGCTCAGCTCTGAACGCCACACGCACTCTAGTCCCCTCTTCTTTCGCTTCATCGCTGCCAGCTCCTCAGTAAACCAAGGAGCTGGTTTAGCTTGGTTACTCGAGAGGGGATGTTCCAGAGAAATCGTGTCTATTGCCCTAGTCACCTCCGTGTTCCAGAGAGAGATCAGAGCATCGACAGGATCACCTACCGAGGAGGCGGGAAACTCCCCAAGAGCTGTCAGGAATCCTTCTGGATCCATAAGCCTCCTGGGGCTCCATTTTAGTAGGTCCTCCACCCCTGCAGAGGTTAGGGGGTGCAGTGAGACTAAACCTGATCAGGTGGTGATTGGTGCATGGCAACGGAGCAATAGACAGCTCCCCTACACAGCCACCTTCCTCCCATCCTTGGCAGAAGACCAGGTCCAATGTGTGTCCAGCTCTGTGGGTGGGGCCTGTCCCTAGTTGGGACAGCCCCATGGTTGCCATGGAAGCCATGAAGTCCTGAGCTGCACCTAAAAGGTTGGCTTCAGCATGGACATTGAAGTCCCCCAGCACTATCAGCTGTTGAGATTCTAATGCCAGGCTCGAGACCACCCCGGCTAGCTCAGGTAGAGAGACTGTAGTGCAGCGGGATGGACAGTACACTAACAGAATCCCTAATCTGTCCCGGTCTCCTATCCTCAGGTGGACACATTCAAACATGGTAGACTGCAGGATGGGGCACCTGGTCAGGGGGATGGAATCAGGGGAATAGATCACTGCAATCCCACCTCCCTGCTCTCCAGATCTCGATTGGTGTTGTACGGAGTATCCTGGCGGGCAGAGCTGGGTAAGATTAACCCCTCCCAGCTCGCCCAGCCAAGTCTCTGTAATACATGCCAGCACCCTAACCCAGCACCACCTTTAATCTGGAGAGACCGCCATCCTGGTTACCCAGTTTTACTATGTCAGGTGACCGTTTTAGTGGTACAGTAGAGTCTCACTTATCCAACGTAAACGGGCCGGCAGAACGTTGGATAAGCAAATATGTTGGATAATAAGGAGAGATTAAGGAAAAGCCTATTAAACATTAAATTAGGTTATGATTTTATAATTTAAGCACCAAAACATCATGTTATACAACAAATTTGATAGAAAAAGTAGTTCGATACACAATAATGCTATGTAGTAATTACTGTATTTATGAATTTAGCACCAAAATATCATGATATATTGAAAACAATGACTACAAAAATGCGTTGGATAATCCAGAATGTTGGATGAGCGAGTGTTGGATAAGTGAGACTCTACTGTACTAATGTTCTTCCAAAAACCCTAGGCCGAATTAAATTAGGTCTCCCTTTCCCGTATCTCCCTTTCCTTAATACCACTTCTTCCCTAATACCACTTTGCCACTTAAAGGGGCAAAATGAATACCACCAGACGTTAGGAACAAACTATGGTCAGCAAAGCATCTTCCTGTCCCACTTGTCTATTCCTCAGGCATCTGGGTGTATGTTAACAGATGCAAAAATCTAGACTTGCATACATAATGCTCTGATTGGGCAGAATGAAGTGGAATATTTTGCACCCTTTCTGATAAATGTGAATCCTTTAGCATCTGAATAATCAAGGTGTCAGGCAAAGTAAAACTATGATGAAATGTCATCAGCAGAAGGTGCCAGTTTAATTTGTATTTCTTTCAGTAGAATGGCACCATGCTGACAAGAATATCACAAGAATGAAAATGAATAGCACACAATAAAGTATGATGAGATAAGACCACTGTGAGCCTCTGTGAACAATCAAAGTTATGCCAGTCCATAAGAAAAATTCTAAAACCCATAATCAAGAAATGCCTTTTGTTAAGAGCAACAATCTTTTCCTCGGGTTTGATCAGGATAGGCATTTTTTACCATCGTAAGGAAACATGGGGTGTTTTTACTGGGGCTGGAACTGTGCATGTACATATTCAACAAATTTGTCCACAGAACTCAGAAAATGGAGGCATTTTATCATCAATCTCCTTGCAGTTATTTTGACTCAGAAAGCTGGGAGGGAAACAAGTTAAATCTTATTACTTACTTCTTAAAATATTAGTATCTTACCCTCTTGTAACAGGATTTCAGGGCAGTGTAAAGATAAAATAATAAACTTTTGAACACAATTACAAATGAAATACTGTAAAACAGTTCAAACAGGATAAATACATGGTAAACATGTTAAAGCAGCATAAAAGTCTACAACAGTTAAAAACTTAAGTACATGCACATTGGAAATAAAGCAAACCTTTATTGACTTTCTCACCAAAAAGAGACCTATATTAATACTAATCAAACTTCTAATTGAAAGGTACTCCAGAACTGAGTGCAACAGGTAAAAACATCTCCCACATCCCATGCCACACTGTATTGTCCCTGTGGAACACAGGAGAGCTCCTCTTATAAGCCTCAATATTCAGATAGGTGTATATAGAGGGAAAGATGTTCCTTCATGTATTGAAGTCACAAACTGTTTAAGATTTAAATATAATCACTATCACCTTGTATTCAGAGTCATAGTGAACTGATAGACAATGTAGAAAGCATTAAATACATCTGTATATATTTGGATCCCAAAGAAAAACATTGGAGGCAAATTTCAGGCAAAAATGGGCATGATCAAAAACAATGATGGCAGGGACCTAACAGAAGCTGAAGAGATCGAGAAAAGGTGGCGAGATTATACAGAAGATCCGTATAGGAAAGATAATATCAAGGATAGATTTGATAGTGTGGTGAGTGAATTAGAACCAGATATCCAGAGGAGTGAGGTTGAATGAGCCTTAAGAAGCATTGCTAATAACAAGGTAGCAGGAGATGACAGGTTCTCAGCTGAACTGTTTAAAATCTTGAAAGATGATGCTGCCAAGGTGATGCATGCCATTTGCCAGAAAATATGGAAAACACAAGAATGGCCATCAGATTAGAAAAAATCAATTTATATTCCCATACCAAAAAAGGGAAATGCTCAAACCTTCGTACAGTGGCACTTATTTCATATGCCAGTAAGGTAGACTCCAGCAATACATGGAGCGAGAGTTGCCAAATGCACAAACTGGATTTAGAAAAGGCAGAGGAATGAGAGACCCAATTGCCAATATCCGCTGGATAATGGAGGAAGGTAGGGAGTTTCCGAAAAACATCTATTTCTGTTTTATACTATTCTAAACCCTTTGACTATGTGGATCATAATAAAGTGTGGAAAGTTCTTGGTGATATGGGGATATCAAGTCCCCTTGTCTGTCTCCTGAGGAACGACCAAGTAGCAACAGTAAGAACAGACCACGGAAGAACAGACTGGTTCAAGATTGGAAAGGAGTTTGGCAGGGCTGCATACATTCACCCTACCTATTCAACTTGTATGCAGAATACATCATGCAACGTGCAGGGCTTGATGAATCCAAGGCTGGAGTTAAAATTGCTGGAAGAAACATTAACAACCTTAGATATGCAGATGATACTACTTTGATGGCTGAAAGCGAAGAGGAGCTGAGGAGCCTTATAACCAAGGTGAAAAAAGAAAGCGCAAAAGCTGGGTTGCAGTTAAACATCAAGAAAACCAAGATGGTGGCAACTAGACTGATTGATAACTGACAAATAGAGGGAGAAAATGGGGAAGGCAGTGAAAAACTTTGTATTTCTAGGCACAAAGATTACTACAGACGCAGACTGCAGCCAGGAAATCAGAAGACGTTTACTTCTTGGGAGGAGAGCAATGACCAACCTCGATAAAATAGTGAAGAGTAGAGACCACACTGGCAACGAGGGTCCGCACACCATGGTATTCCCCATAGTAACCTATGGATGCGAGAGATGGATCATAAGGCTGAGCGAAGAAAGATAGAGATTTTTGAACTGTGGTGTTGGAGGAAAATTCTGAGAGTGCCTTGGATGGCAAGAAAATCCAACCAGTCCATACTCTAGGAAATAATGCCCAGCTGCTCACTGGTTCTGATAGGAGAAAATCTACACTATATTTCCCTCTATTACTGCAATGTGTGACTCACACATAATGCATTTGCTAATGCACAGCCCTCCCATAATTTCTGTCATTACATTCCTATATGTTGAAGATGTTTTTATTATGGCTTTGTTTGCTTGCTTATTCAGTGCCCCTGTGCAAATTATTGTGATGTAAAGAAGCTAGGCATTATTATAACTTGTATTGGTGGGAGTGGCTTCAGCAGGCCAAAACAGGTTTGGCAATCTTCCTTTTTGATACTCCCTCTGCTTCCCCCAGGAATGGGAGTAGTAGTTTTGCAAGCAGGAAATGGAAATCCATCTGTCCTCAGTTTACTAACAAATTGTCTAGGCTGACTCAACAACCCCATTAAACAATATTATAAAATACATATCTGTTCAGATGTAAATAATCACACTTTTAAAAAATGTCTGCAAAAAATGCACCTATATGCTACTTCATATAACATGGCTGTAATGTCTGAGACTGCTGTATGATGACAAATTAAAACAGAGCTAGATAGTGTTTCTTCCTTCTATTCTTATTCATCCTGAGAAGGTAATATCTGTTCAAGCCATTCCAATTATCCCCTTCTTTAATTCCTCCACCCAAAAAGGTAATTTGGAGCTGATAAAGCAATTATAAACATCTTTTTCTTCAGCATTTGCCCCACTTGATGGCGGGGTCTGTTTTGCGGTTTGTTGGCGCCATTTCACTTGATCATGCGTCTGGTCAGGGTGTATGCCAGCAGTCTTCAGATCATTGTGCAACGTGTCCAGCCAGCATTGCAATCATAAACATGCTTACTCAAAAATATGCCTCACATAAGATAAATAGTGTTTCCTTCCAAGTAAATGGGTAAGGAAAGCACCCAAAAGAGGCAAGACGAAAGCCTTCAGACAGCACAAATGAAATGACACAGGATAATTTTCCTATCAGTTTTACTTCAGATAAAATATAATGGCGACATGGGGACTCTGGTTGGCAATACAGCAAGAAAGAAAAACTACGAGTTCCATAAGTCCAAAATTGAAGAGAGAAGATGGAGGGATAAGAAGGGATATCCAGGAAAGTTTTCCTGTTTCGTTTCATAATACTACCACCATAAGGGAGTAAAGCTACCCATAAATATAACTGCATTAAACGATCTATTGAGTTATGTTTAGCAGAGATTACAAAGGGATCTGAAATATAAAAGTGAACCTACAAATACTTACCACTTCTTACACAACTGCAATACAACACATTTGTTGCACAGATGTCACCATAATATGTAATCACATAGTAGCAATTATGTTTGGACCAAGTACTGTTACAGCACTGTCTCAGAATTGAAAGAAGCCGGTGCGGATGATACTTAGGTAGTATTCCAGTTGAAGGTTACACTGAGGACTCTAGGAACCCAGAAATGTATGAGAGTAAATTCCCATTTTTGAAAACATAAAAATATAGTTGTGTTGTCGAAGGCTTTAATGGCCGGAATCACGGAGTTGTTTTGAGTTTTCCGGGCTGTATGGCCATGCTAACAGATGCAAAATTCTAGGGGGCTTTGAAGCTGCAAGGGTATTCAGTGCTAATTAAGGTGGTCAGTTGCAACACTCATGCTTGCCTTAGGCAGACAGTACTTTTTTCTGAACATTTCATAGATATATAAACCCCACTTGCCTAGTTTCCAACAGACTTCATATCCTCTGAGGATGCCTGCCGTAGATGCACGCGAAACGTCAGGAGAGAATGCTTCTGGAACATGGCCATACAGCCCAGAAAACTCACAGTAACACAAAAATCAAGCTGTTACTTGGATTTGTTTTCAATATTTAAAGGACCACATAGGCTCCTGCAGATTTTAAAAAGTAAAAAAAAGATCTCAATATTTTATAACTAGAAAAAAAATTCATTTTGAATAGCACTAAATTGAAGGCTAGTAATATCCAAACCAGATGCTGTTATTTTCTCACTCTTTTCCCAGCACCTAACATGTCCCCTGTGTAACAGCAGGCCTAATTAAGAAATGTGGATGTCTTGAAAGTTGCCCTCAAAAGTATGCATAGGCTTGGTTCAAACTAATAGCACACTCTAACATTTCACAGAAAAAAGCAGGGACTTTTGTGGTCAAGTAATGTTAAGAGTATTTTTAAGATGAGAAAAAATTAATAATGCGGAAAGCAAACAAGCAAGCAAAGACTACAGCAGTTTATTTTTGCCTGAATCTACTAGAAAGGCAAGATTCTGCCCAACTTCTTTCACCTCACTGAGTTGGGTGCACGTTAACTTTGCACTCTAAACTTAGTTTGCAATAACCAAAGTCAGCTAAGGACAAAGGCAAAAAGTGAGAGAATAGAGAAACGGAAATTTTAAAAAGTTGGTAAATGGGACTGTCACTGCCAAATCAAGGCAACTGGAAAGTATGTAACTAGAGTATTGCTACATTGGAACAGATTTTTCAAGGGGAGTTTGGTCAACAAAGCACAATATAGCTTATAGAAAAGCAAGATATCAACATTTTGAGAAGAAGTTATTTTGTTGTATTTCATCATATATACTCATTTGCAAGTTGATGGGAAGTTATTTGATACTGTAAGTATGCCAATGCGTAAGAAATCAGAAGTATCTCTGCTTAAAGCACCCCAAGCTGATAACAGTTGCAGCTCCTTGTTTCTCAGTCCATAGTATTGCTTCTTGCTGCTTGCCTCAGTTCACCACTCCTACAAGATCTATTTTAAATGCATTCCAAGAAATACAACTAATGCATACACTACCCTTAACAGTG
The DNA here is from genome assembly GCF_035594765.1 of Anolis carolinensis. Lineage (NCBI taxonomy): Eukaryota > Metazoa > Chordata > Lepidosauria > Squamata > Anolidae > Anolis > Anolis carolinensis. The sequence goes on from NC_085843.1 coordinate 207,013,852, forward strand.
ACCCACAACCACCTTGACAAGCAAAGAAAACTGTTATGAATATGTTCTTAACTCTTGGAGAGTCAAGCCTTTTTAAAAGTATCTCCAATAAAAGATAAGGTAAAGGTTTTCTCCTGACATTGAATCTAGCCATATCTGACTCTGGGGTTTGATGCTCATTTCCATTTCTAAGCCGAATAGTTGGCGTTGTTTGTAGACGCCTCCAAGTTCATGTGGCTGGCATGACTGCATGGAGCACCATTACCTTCCCGCCGAAGCACTACCTATTGATTACAGCACTGCCTACTTACATTTGCATGTTTTTGAACTGCTAGGTTGGCAGAAGCTGGGCCTAACAGCGGGAGCTCACCCCGCTCCTCAGATTTGAACTGCCGACCTTTCGGTCAGCAAGTTCAGCAGCTCAGCGGTTTAACCTGCTGCATCACCGGGGGCCTTATCTGCAATAAAGGAGGCCTATAACAAAAAATATGTAATATATGTGCAATCTTGTCTGATCTGGTATCTTGTTTCTTTCTAGCTAACACAAGAATATTACTTTGTTGTTGTTTATATGTTCAGTCATTTTTTACTCTTCGTGACCTCATGGACCAGCCCATGCCAGAGCTCCCTGTCCGCCATTGCCACCCCCAGCTCCTTCAAGGTCAAGCTAATCACGTCAAGGATGCCATCCATCCATCTTGCCCTTGGTTGGCCTCTCTTCCTTTTTCCTTCCATTTTCCTCAGCATCATTATCTTCTCCAAGCTTTCCTGTCTTCTCATTATGTGGCCAAAGTACTTCATCTTTGTCTCTAATATCCTTCCCTCCAGTGAGAAGTCAGGTATTATTTCTTGGTGTATGGACTGGTTTGATCTTCTTGCGATCCAAGGCACTCTCAGAATTTTCCTCCAACACCACAGTTCAAAAGCGTCTTATCTTCCTTCACTCAGTCTTCTTTTCTCACATCCATAGGTTACTATGGGGAATACCATTGCTTTAACTATGCCGACCTTCATTGCCAGTGTGATGTCTCTACTATTCACTATTTTATCGAGATTGGTTATTGCTCTCAAGAACATTACTGCCCTTGACAAAAATAAAGGGGAGACCATTTTAATGTAAAAGTGATACTGAACTACATTTTAAACTAAAACTCAGTTTCATAACTGAAGTCTGAAAAGAAGAGTAAATTCACTATTAAAATGTGGTACTATAGCTTGGGGCACATACTGAAACAGTTATTTACAGTTTCCAGAATAATACAAATAACATGGCAGAGCACATTGCGCCTTTTTACATATTTAGTATATAACATAAACATTTTCCATCCCTTTTTTACCACCATACTAACATCTATAATTTAAATGCATATATAACTACACAGTAATATTTGAATATTTTAAATAGAATGGGCCCTCAGTATCTGCTGGAGTTTGGTTTCAGAGCCTCCTTAAGAATATCAAAATTTGTTGATGCTGAAGTCCCATTATATACAATAATGTTGGGAAAATGGGGCTTGCATATAAAATGGCAAAATAACAGTTTCTTTCTTCAGTTGTTGTTTTGTGGGGCAAATACTTTCAAGCAGTAGATTATTTAATCTGTGGATAGAGAGGGATGACTAGGGATTTAAAATGCTTATAGTCATCAACCACATAGAAAAGAATAAGCAGGTTAATATGTACATATTCATGCACCCATTGACAATTTGAGGCAAATAGCAATCATATTTACACAGGTTTGCTGACTGAAGTTTATTACTTCAGTCAAATATTAAGATTCATACTGACAATCCCATTGGCATAATTCAAAATCTCCCCCATCCCACATGAATCCTGATTTCTAATAGCTGTATTTATTGGTTTTGCTTTACAGTTTAATAATTAATTATTCATTTTTGTAATTTTAATCATCAATGCCTCAGTTGATGACATGAGGGCTCAATGCTATCCTACTGTTCCTTTCCAATGTCAGAGTGTATTACACCAGTCAAGCTAGTTTGGACTGGCTTTGAGAGAAAGAAAGTTTCATTTATGTCTCTTCTATTTTCTAGCAGTAAAAAACCCCTCCAAATTTCTGCCTTTTTATGACACTCACAATCTGTTACAATAGCCTCATGCTATGTAATAGTCGGATGGGGGTCTTCTCAGTTGATACTCTGTTCCTAATAGAAAAAAATAAACTGTGGCAAACTGCACAGAGTTAATTTTATGTTTAAGTTTCAGCACCATGAACAATTTTATGTCCCTTATTTTTCCATACCATAACAACAGCTACTAAGCAAGAAGCACAACTGCTGAATAACATCAAGGGCAATGAAGCTATAATTCTTAACATTTCACTTCATATTATTGCTTTATGATTATATTTTAATTGGCAATTATCAACAATAGCTTGACAACAGCACACATATATAAAATACAAGTACAATGCCATCATATTTTATCCTGTTCTTTTTCCTCAGGTAGCAATTGAACCATCCTGAATTTTCACAAAACAGCTTTAGGGTAGGTTGAACTGAGAGGTAGTTGAACAGATTTGAAGCCATCTTTAAATTCCAACTATTAGACTATAATAGCTCTTTCCATATTGAATATTCAGCACTACTGATAATAACACTGAAAAACAAGATCCAATAATTACTAAAACATATACTATTTAAAATAAATATGTATTTGATCTGATGGTTGTGTGCCTTCATGTTATTTCCAATGTATGGCAACCCTATCATGAGGGTTTCTTGGCAAGATTTGTTCAGATGGCATTTGCCTTTGCTTTGCCCAAGGTCACCCAGTGGATTTCTATGGAGGAGCAAGAATTGAAATCCTGGCCTCCTGTCATAGGTCTATGCTTAAACTGCTACATTATGCTGGCTCTCATCTGATTACATTTAAATAAAGTCAGCAACTAATCATAGCCAAGATAGTATGATTCTTTAGCTCTTTGCTTTTGCTTGGTAAGCATGATTATTATCTTTAGACTGAAATATATGGACTAATACTTATATCTACGAGGTCCAGGGTAAAGAGGTAATATAATTAAAAATAATGTAAAATATATTTTCTGTGTCGGACATCACCTGCCAACATGACTGAAATTTAATTCTAAGTCACAACTTTACAATTTGTTCTCACCATAATTTTGGAATTGTTCCCTTATAGACATAATCTAAGGTCTTGAGCACTCAAATCAGAAAATGCAAAACTTACTGGAAGGCTAGTATTTCCAGCAGTTCTAAAAAAATCAGTGCAATAGAAGTTAAAGGTAAACTATTGTGGTTACATATTTTTTCCAGATGTAACATTAACTTGAAAGCCAAGAATATCCTGTTAACAACTCAAGAACAGGATCCTTCCAGAAGTAACAATAGTTGCTTGTCCTGCAAGATAACTTCCAAACCAATGACGCTTGATGACGTGAATCTTTTTACATAAACACAGGTAAATAAGGTAATAATTAGCAATGGCGTCTTGACATTATTTCGGCAATGTGCTAGCTATATCATATACAGATTATCTGAGGACTCTTTTCAATTAAGGCCTTGCATTCCCTAAAGCATACATTTTAGAAGGAGCATCAAACAAACCTCTGAACTGAAAAAGACCACCTAGCAAGGACCACCTATTTTCTCTGTGTAAATAATAGCCTAGGATTTTGAAGTGAAATATTTAAGTGTTTCAGATACACATTGTGAATTGCTGATCAAATGGAGGGAGTTATTGATAATAGCTAGATTGTCAAAATAGAGCTTCATTGTGACCAGCATGAACTTCCACTGGTGACCATTAGTAGGATTAGCTGATGGTGATATCATCACCTGTCGTTAGTTATTATTATGATTTTACATTTTCTCAGTCATAGACATAGTTAAAATGTAATACTAGAGCTTGGCAAGCTAATGAGGTCACAAAATGCTATTTTTAGAACTGCCAAATCGGTAACTTCCAGCACCAACTAAGCTGACAACTAGACTAAATCTACATAACCAAAATATTTTCAAATGACACCAAGTTGCAAAATATGTAAAAGAGGGGGTGGGGGGGGCAAATTCTTCATAGGAAAAACAAGAACCCATTTGGAGTTCTTAGTATTCCTGCAGCTCCCACTGTTAGTATTTTTATGATATTGCTGTAGTACAATTATGTTACTACTAGTTCAACTATCATGATTTCCCCCAATAAAGCTCCTATTATAATTTAATAATTATGCCAAGATTTTTGTAGGAAGATCGTAGCGCACACTCCCCCTTTCAAGCACAATGTATTTCAGCTTTTCCAAGATATTCTGTATAAAAACTATGGAGTGAATCATTACACTCTTTAAAGGGAGTTCCATGCTATCAATCTATCATCCCCATGGTGAGAAAACATCTTAAGTAAAGATCACATATCCTTTACATCAGCCATTTGAATTTTGTTTTCCTCAAGAGAACATTAAATGAAAACTAATTTTACAACCATTACTTCATGTTTTCCCTTCTTACACAAAGTATTTTGAGTCTTAAGTATTCTTTTAAAAATATTTGGTTTTCTGTATTGCCGAAGGCTTTCACAGCTGGAATCACTGGCCGTGTTCTAGCAGCATTTTCTCCTGATGTTTTGCCTGCATCTGTGACTGGCATGATCCTCTAAAGATGTCACCCACAAATGCAGGCAAAATATCAGAAGAAAATGCTGCTAGAAAGTACACAACACTCCATTTGGTTTTCTATTTGAACTTCCTTGAACCAGAAATATTAAGGCTTGTACATCATGTAAAGGTCATCATCTATAAGGAACATTATGTAAATTAGCTTGTGCCAGTGGTTTAATTGAGAACAGTCAAATGAAGGGCATATCATAAATTAACCATCTATGGTAATCTATGTATGCTAGATGAATCTAATTGACTGATACAATTTACATGATACAATAACTCAGTACAATCAGGAGAAGAAGAAATGGCCAAAAAAGAACACTCACTCACTCACTCACTTTCTCACTCTCTCTCTCTCTCTCTCCTCTTTCCCCCCTCCTTTTAAAGTCTACAGTGACTGACTGGCATAATCATACTCCTCCTCCAGCACTAGATCACCAATAGGAAATTAGCAGCTCTTCCTTTAAGCAGAATGAAGCAGCAAAATTAAATCTTGACAACATTCTTGTCTTAATGAAAGAAAATATCACTTTCAGAAAGACTACTCTGTACTGATGAATATATTGTACTTTATTTAGCCCTAATAATTGCATTATTATTATTATTATTATTATTATTATTATTATTATTATTTACTATTATTATGCAGATTATGGGTTGTATGTAAAGAAAATCTGTGACCAGTTCAAAATAAACAATAAAAGTAATTTCAGTTTTAAAAAACAGTCTAATTCATGTAAGTGGAAGCAAAAACTTAGAACAACACTTCCCCCTCCAAGCTTTTATCTTCATAATCTGATATGGGATACAAGGACAATATATGCGCCAATTATTCAGTTAAGGCAACATTTAACACCAAGATAAATTCCATTCTGCATTAAAATTTCAGAGCTTCTATTTTCCTGTTTCAGTTGTTGCAACTGATCTGCCTTGACATCTTAGATAACAAAACCAGCCAAGGACACTAGCGCTTTAAATATTTCAGGGCTTATGTAGCTAGTAAATAGGCTCCATTGCAATATGGCTGTGAAGGTCATGTCCTATTGTATCTTTTCTCTAATGTATGAAATATATTTTATTTCTATTGTACACAGGTACTTTCTCTGGACTTAATTTCTTTTTTGCCCTTAAAAATCTTTATTAAAGGCAACTGATCCTCAGGTCAACACACGCCCAAACCTCTTCCCGAATATATTCAAACCCACACCCTACACAGTCCTATGATGACGCTTCAGCAGTTTCAGCATTTTATTTGCAGTCATGTGCCTGATTTTGCAAACAGAATCCTGTTGAACCTCATTTCTCAGCATTAATAAAGTAGAACACTTTAAAGGAGAACAGGTTTGGCCCTTTAATTATCTTCTCTCCATTAACCAGATTCCTCAAGTGTTCTTGCTTTTAGTCAGCCATTTAATTCCAGATTTGAAGACATGACTATATCTAAAATACTCTTACATTTGAGATTTTAACATTATACCGATTAAAATAAAATGCATACAACTTAAGGCATACAGACAGCAGAAAGGTAGAAGAAAGCATATGGGCATTGCCAAACAGCAAATATTGGTTGCCTTTAAAACAATTGTAAAGGGTTAAGAAAGGCTTAGAAACACAATCCAATGAATATGCACTTTGGATTTTAGACACATCTTCGCAATCGTATCTTCCCCTATGAACCGGCGTGAACTCTAAGATCTGCTGGGGAGGCTTTCCTCTCACTTCCACCACACCATCACAAGCATGGTTGGTAGGGACGAGAGAAAGGGACGAGAGAGAGAGAGGGCCTTCTCGGTGGTGGCCCCCAACTCTGGAACTACCTCCCCAAGGACATTAGATTAGCCCCCACTCTGTCTGCCTTCTGCAGGGACTTGAAAACCTGGATGTTCCAATGTGTTTTTGAATGACGGCTTAGTCCCTGATCATGACTGCCCAGCCCTACTTTACTTATAAGGTTTATTCAGCACTTTACTCCCAGCCCTGGCCCTATAGTCCTTGCCCTGCCCTCTTTAATCTGATCATGCCCACTATATTCCAGGTTACTGGTGGTCAATGTTAATTTTGATACATTTTTATGATGTTTTATATTCTGCTGGTTTTAATTGTTTAGTTAGATTGTTTACATTATATTATAGGCTACTATGTTTTTAATTATGTCTTAGCTTTTGTTTGTTTATGCTGGGCTTGGTCCCCATGTAAGATGGTGGAAGAATATAAAAAAAAATTATTATTTTATTATAATATAAACCTTTCTCACCAGAAGGATAGCTTGAAGGATTTCAGGAAAGTGGTCTAACTAATGTAAGATGTAACAGTCGAAGTGACATTTGGTTTAACACATAATTAAATTACAAGATACATACCGAGATATCACCACCACCACCCCCTTACACTCAATGAAAAAAAAAACCATTACCTGAAAAGGCAACAGATTGTTGCCATTATCTGTCCTGAAGGCGTTGTCTTCCATCCAAGATTTGGGGGTTAGGGGAGCAGCCCGTGGGAACTTCGGAGGGGCAATAACATTGCTAGAGAAGGGCTTTTTGAGGGGTGAAATGGGGTTGAGTGGGGAGGGCACTCCGACCCCCACTCCCACCCCAACCCCAACCCCAACCGCCCTTCGTGGGTCCCGTCCAGCTTGCAGCCCAGCCCAAGGGTTGGAAGGTGTGCTCCAGGCTGCATTTTGATGGTTATTCCAGCTGGAAGGGGAAGAAGTGGAGGCTGAAGAGGAGGAAGGTTTGCTGGTCATGATGGGCTGATGGCTATAAGCAGCATTCCTCTGGGCAAACGATGCCTGGTTAGGGCTGACTGGGGATCTCCTTTGCTGTTGCTGGGCTTGCTGCTGCTGTTGCTGCTGCTGCTGATGGTGCTGAGTCTGGGCTGCTAGGCCAATCTGGGGGGAGAAAGTGCCTCCAAAGACAGGGTTGACATGGTGAGGGAAATTCTGGAAAAGCATGGTCCCATTGACCGGCGTAATCCCTTGGAAAAAGCTATCATCCACTGTGTTTGTGGTCCCAGTGGACCAGGTGCTTCCGAAGGAGGGAGACAAGGAAGTGCCTGCTGTGGGTTCCTGCTGAGGCTGGTGGAAACTCAAGCCTGGCAAGATGGGGGGCTCCATCTGCATCTTTTCTTTGCTATTTTGGGCAGGAGCTGCTGAGCCAATGCTAGTCACTGGGCTGCTGTCCTCCGGTTTGGGCGTTTCTGACGTGATGGGGGTTGAAGAGGCTTCTGCTGCGTTTGGATCTTGCTGTTGCCGCTGCTGCTGAGGCTGGGCTTTGCTTTTGTCCATCAGTAAATCATCCTGCATGGTTTGCGCAGCTGAAAAGAGAGGAAGGGAGGAAAAAACAACACAAGGACAAACTGTTAACATTCATAGTCGCTTAAGCTAGAATCCCACTGCTAGTAACACTGCCGCAAGTTACAAGACATGACTAAATAATAATAATGATTTTAAAAAACTTTATTTCTATCCCGCCACCATCTCCCAAAAAGGACTCAAGGCAACTTACAAAGCACTTGTAATGTGATAATACATACAATGTAATAAATACAGATACAAGGTGCAATAATTGTCAGACTACACAGAGAAGCCTTTGAAATCCACAAGCATGTGGACAATTTCAACAGAAAGGAGGAAACCATGAAATCGAACAAAATCTGTCTACCAGTATTAAAAAACCCCTCTAAAATTAGGACAGTTAATAATGAACACCACTCAGAAAACAGGGGAATTCCAGACATGAAACAATCAGGGCCAGCTAACACCTCCCAACAAAGAATTCCCTCAGGCAGGAATAAGCCAGGTCTTGAATCTGCAAGGCTTTTCAATGCTAATCAAGGTGACTGATTGCAACATTCATACTTGCTTCCAACTGACAAGAGTTCTTTCTCCACCCTGGACCTTCCACAGATATATAAGCCTCCCTTGCCTAGTTTCCAATATACCTCTCAACCTCTGAGGATGCCTGCCATAGATGTGAAACATCAGGAGAGAATGCTTCTGAAGCATGGTCATACAGCCCGGAAAACTCACAGCAACCCAAATACAGATACGTCAATATCAAAGGAAAACGTAATTCACACCATCCATACATAATACAATACCACAGTAAAATCAATCAATCCTAAAATACACATCGATAAAATATTATAGTAAGTATAGATATAAAATGAATAACAATAAATGTAACCCTTCCTCCCACCCACCACCCACCCCAGCTCTGAAAGGAGTAAGCTGTCTGAATCAATGCGATTGCTCCCCGCTGCCTCTAAAAATACATTTGAAATCGCTTCACCCTTTCCGATGCCTTGGTTCCCTTCAGTGTAAAGGAAAGATGTGCTTATAGGGCAGCGATATACGGCAATTTCGCCACGTCTCGTTCTCTTACACCGGAACTCAGAGCTCTCGCCCTGCAATGAGAAACTGATTCTGGTTCCTGTTTTTCCCTACACCCTCCTCCTCCTCCCAGTTATTTGCATACGTCAATAAATACTGCTGCGTCCTTCAGCAAGGTTAAAAAGACAGCAGCCTTTCCTCACCCCCACCCCCTTTCCTATGAATAGACTTTTAAAGGAGCCGGATGCCCGTTTGGATTAAAGCAACCTAACAGGTTCAACCAAATCGTGGAAAGCAGTTCAGATTCGCCTCCCTGAACCTGGAATAACCAAAAAAGCCTTTCCTGTAGATTACCGAAGGGGGGGGGGGAGGAAGGGTAGAGTAGAGGGAGGGACATTTTACACAGAGTGTAGTGTGCGGTTGCTCTAAGAAATCCTTTTGTTGTCACATTGTTACAGCCAGTTTTGCCCCTTTATTATGCGTTCCTTTCAGTCGCATTAAATAGGAACATTATAGCTACGGTCAGATACAAAGCCTATTGAGTTAAGCCAACAGTCATCCCTGGGAGGAAACCAGAGTGAATGTAAAGACGCTTACTTCCGAGTAGACATGCCGGATTCGTCCTAAACAGTAAATAGAGCCCAAAACACCATGCCTCCCTCTTGAAACTGGCCAAAGGACCCATTTAAGCATTTAAGTCTGCCATTTCCCCACAAGCATCGTACAGAAGTCCTTTTCAACCGCATACAGATTGCGATGAGAGAAATGTCAGTATCAAATCAGAGGTCGAAGCCAAATAGGAAATCATAAGTAGCAACATTCACCAGCTTGGGTTACTGTGAGTTTTCCGGCAGTATGGCCATGTTCCAGAAGCATTCTCTCCTGAGGTGGTGAGGTTGTTACACCTCACAACCTCTGAGGATGCCTGCCACAGATGTGGGCGAAACGTCAGGAGAGAACGCTTCTGGAACATGGCCATACAGCCCGGAAAACTCCCAGCAACCCAGCGATTCCTGCCATGAAAGCCCTCGACAACACATTCACCAGCCTCCACACCTGCAAGAAAACTATCCCGAAATGATCCGATGGGAAATTGGGCCAAACAAAAGGCACCCTTCTGGTAAAAAGGGCAAACAGTATCGCGTCTTTCTGACAATACACCCTTTTCAAAACCAAATGTTCTATCTACTCCACCCAAAAGGCAAGAACCTTGTAATATCACTGGGCTTTAATTTGCCATTTAACTGCACTGACAAGGTAAACCAGGACGTCAGAACAGCAGCTGCTTTGGGAAGGGCAAGGGAGAGAATAATGAAACAGCTCCCTTCTCAAGACATTCGAGCAATTCCTAAAATGTCAGGTGGAAAGCACTAACAGAAAATGTACCAGCATTAATCCATTACAGGAAGACAATCTAGAAAAATAAGAATAAGATAACTGGTTTCGTTACTGCTCTTTTCTTACGATCCAATAGGTACATATAATACATATCTCGCATGGCGGAGAATGCCTACACCGAGCGTACTGAGCTAAATTCCTAATCCCAGAATGAGTAAACTACCGCATCTGTGGCACGCAGCTCTGCTGCTGCTGCTGGAAGGGGTGCAGGGAAGCCTTTAAAGCAGCACTGCAGTGAGACATAATATTCCAGCCTTTGTGTAGTTTTCCATTAGCTGCACTTTCATCAAAGTCACCACCACGGTAAATAAAGACAACATAAATACAACAGAGAAATAGAACGAGGAACCACCCGGTTCTTTCCCCTCCTCCGGCTTTCTAAACAGACGGTTCAGGAAAAGCTTGATACAAACAATGATCAATATTAACATGAAAGCTATTACTACCGATACAGCAGATCAGCTGTGCTATAATGTGAAACCTTTATGAACTTCATCTTGAGACACTACCTAACATTGCTTTTTACACCAAAGATTTCACTACAAATCCCACCTCTCCCAGTCAAGGTCAAGACCAAACCTTAAGTGAAGGTAGAAAAACTAAACAGAGGGGGAAGAGGGAATCAAATATTATTCTGAAAAAAATAGTAATAGGCAGCGCCTCCTGATTCCCCCACCCCGTTTTCTCCTGGGTGTATGTATTTGTGCCAGTCTAAAGTACACTACAGGAAAACCAATATCCCCCTCTTTTGCATGCAGTAACCCACGTAGCCAAGGCGGAATCGCCGAGAACAGTTACCTTTTGAGTATTCTGTGTTTAAAGATCAATACAAGGAAGGGACAGTGTGTCTATTTCCTTCTTTCGGGGTTTGGTATATGACAAATAGAAATTGCTCTGGCAAGAGCACTTTGACAACTGTAAGCCCAAGGCGCATGCGCGCCCCAATGAATTGTGGGGATTGAAGTATTTTATTGGACAGAGGCAGGCTGGGAGAAGAGAGCTGAAAGCCTCGGTAAACGTTTCAACGAGGGGAAGAAGAGCTGATTACTACAAATATGCAGTTATTAATGGGAGGGAACCGAATCAAGAGGGGTTTTGTTTTTGTTCCTGAGCCATCTTATTTAAAACCTGAAACAAAACGCTGCGGTTAGCTTGATTTCTAGCTATGTGACTGGAATGCAAACAGAATAGCTACCGAAATGAGCAAATGGAAGAGGTGTTCGTGGGCAATACTTCTCTCACTAGAAAAACCAGAAGCAGAAGTAACATGAAAAGAATAGGGATATATGATCCTCCACCACAAAAAGAGGCACAGTTTAACATTTTTCAGGCAACATTTTCCTCTCAAACTAACAGTATGCACATGCAAAATAAAACAAGGTATCAGGAACCTTTCTTGAGACCTCTTTGTGGTTTTTTCCAGAATGCATCCAGGAAAAATATTTTCCACTCCACTGGCCTCCACTTTTTTGTATATATTTTATTTTGATGGCCAAACTTACTGATCTATGCTTTTTAAAAGATTTAAAAGCATTCATGCAGTGGGCATGTTTATTTCCTCTAACCCTTTCTGTATTTTACTATTCATTCATGTCCAATAGAGGCTTCTGGAGTGAACTTTAACATTTCCTGTTATAGGACTGGCACAGTAAGACTAGTCAGTGCAGAAACCCATGGTTTTCCATGGTTTTTTTTTTTTTAGTGCAGTGCAGACATACAACTGCAACATGATTTTGAAAGTCTATTTCTCCAGCCCTCCTTCACCATCCTGCCAGTGCTAATGCTGCTAAACAAACCTTCCAACCAAACAAAGGATGAGGAGGAAAGGGGGACCTAGAGAACTAAAAGACTGTTTAAAAAAGGCTTCATTATCAAAGAGTTAGCTGAGGCAGGCCTGCACTTTAGTATCCAGTCGAGTATTTCAATAAAAAGTAATTAACTTAAAACCACAGTCCAGAGCCCACATATGCCTTGCCTACCCAGTCACTCTGTCTCCTTTTTGTGGGTGTGGCCATGAGAGTTGGCCTATATGTTGTTTTCAGAAACAAAGAATGAGTAGCCATCTTGCCTTGACAAGCTTAAATTCAAACTTATCAATTCCTAGAGTTTGCCTTTCTACATACACTGAACAGGACCAACCACATGCAGATGGATTTATGTATACATATGAGTGCATGTGTGTAGAATACCTTTAAATTTAAAACTCAGTGAGCAATAAACAAAATATTTTCATCTTGTTCTTAATGAGGAATGATTTCATATTCATCTCATCAGATTTTAGTATTAAATATAGAATAGTTTCTCAAACTCTCAAATTACACTAAACAATTTCTCTTATTTTCATCTGATTTGAGGGAGGAAGAATTGGTGGCTAAAGGTATTGAGACACTGGATATATTTGAATACATTTAACTTTGATTTGACAAAATTATTGCTGGGGGGAGTGGCAGCCAGCTAAAGATATATGGACCCAGAAATTAAAGCTATGAGAAAAGACGTTTATTCACATAAAATGTAGTTACTGAATCAGTAATACTACGTAGATCAAAATGACTTACTCTTAATCCTCATAATTACATTTTAAAAGATTTCTTAGACTTGGTGATATATCAACTACACAGCTATCTAGGTCAAAGTATATTATAGATGAAGATATGGTTCTAGAAATTAGCCATGTCCTAAATACCAATGAATAGCTTGCTTCAATTTCCAGAGATGGGAAAAGAAGGAATGGCCTTCTTTTAAATATTAAACGATGTGTGGCTGAATTCTTAATAGGGTGATTAGAGCAGTCAAGTGGGTGACTTTTGTAGGTCAAAGAGTAAAGTTACCTATTTGGAATCCAAAACATTTTAGCTCTTGCATTGTCATCTGAACTGAACAGACAGATACAAATAAGCGAGCCTGGATGATAATAACACATCAATATAATGCATTTGCCAGATGTGATTCTCATACATGATCAATCTTGCAAATTTCTACAATATACAGGAAGCATTAATAATGCCAGAAAAGAGAATGTTTCTGGTAAGGACTTCTCTATAAATATTGGATATTGGAATTCACTGGTTACTAATAGGTTACTTAACATCAGTTGTGTAATAGCAAAGGAATACATTGCCAATCAAATGTAACAAGGGAAAGTTTTACTCCTTTCACAGTGCAACTGTAACATTTATTTTATAGTTACTAAAGTTCAGCTATAAATCCATGGTATTTTTGTTACTTCCAAGCAGCAGATGTTATTGACACCATTTCTTCTCACTCCCAGACTCTTTCATGTCTTTTTGTGAACAGATTTCAGCATTTAACTGGGTTTGTTTCCAGCTCAAGTACAGCCAGCCCTCCTTATCCATGGATTCTACATCCATGGCTTGATAATATTGAGGGCTCACTGTATATGCTAGGTTCAAAGCATCCAAAAGTGAAAAGGATGTGTGAGTTTTCTGCTTGCATAGCCACATGCAGACACACTCTTTTTATATCAGTGTAAAGAAGGCCTAATGATGGTGCTTTTTGTAGCAACTTCCCAAATCTTAAAGACTGAAAAGTAGAAGAACATTGCTGAGTAGGCAGAATAATTGTGGTGTGTGTGTGTATGTGTGTGCAGTCTTGAGATGGCAAATATTTGTATGCAGAGAATGTCTCCCTGTGTAAACTTAATCAATTGGTGAATGGTTAGTAAATTACATTGGTTGACCAGGTTTACTCTAGTAACAGAATATAGCTCATCTATATATATAAAAGAGTGATGGCATCACGGCGATGGACAAAACAACAAATCTACAGCTCCCCCAAACTCTAAAATTGCCAACGCAATCCATCATCCCCGCCTCCAGTAAGATACAACATAATCAAACAAAAAACACAATCACAACACCAAAAAAACACAATAGGCAATCTGCGCATGCGCAGAAACACAGTCCTCCCAACTCTTTCCGCGCGCGCACACACACACAGAACCGTTCCCCTCCCTCCCTCTCTTGCACCTCCTCCACCGCCGAAGCCAGGGACTCTGCAGGAGAAGGCACATCTCCGCCTCACGAGGCTGAGCTCCCCATCCTCGAATCGGGAGTTCTACTCCAAAACACCCGGAGGGCCTAAGCCGACCCTTCCCTGCCCTCACCTCTCGCCTGGAAAACAAAAAGGTCCCTCCCTCGGGACCTTCCTGGTTTTTGGCGCCAACACTGTCATTGCCGCGCCAGGCACTTCTGGGAAAGGGAGTCCTGCCTCTCTCCCTCTGTGTGGAGGGGCAGCCTTTCCCACCCCTTTCTCTTCCTCTCGGGCCTGCAGCGGCGGACGAGCACCACGTTGCCCGCCTTCCTGGCCCGGTTCCCCTCCTCCTCCTCGCCGCTGCTCAGGCCTCCTCCTGTCCTCCGCGGGAAGAACATGGAGGCCGGCATCGGGAAGCGCGGAGGCGGGGAGGAAGCCGCGACGCCCCAGGCCTGCGCCTCCACTGGAGCCCGCTCTTGCCTGGCCTACAACCCACCACCACACCGGCGCCACCTCCGGTAGGAGGGGAAGGGCCGGGATTGAGGGGCAAAGGGGAAGGGCAGACCTCACCCCGCCACGCCTCCCGCCTGGCCCCTGAGCACGTACAGAGCGCCTTCTCCTCTTCTCTTATTTACCCTTTTCCAGGGCCCGGGGGATGGCGCAAACGCCTTCCTTGCAAAATTATAAATATACAGTAGAATCTCACTTATCCAACATAAACATCCCAGCACAACATTGCATAACTGAATATGTTGGATAATAAGAACGGATTCAGGAAATCCCAATTAAACATCAAATTAGGGAATCATTATACAAATTAACCACCAAAACATCATGTTATACAACAAATTTGACAGAAAAAGTATCACAATTTAAAACACTGAATACACAAAAATTGACTACTAAAACGCAGACTACATTGGATAATCCAGAACATTGCATTACCAAATGTTGGATAACTGAGAT
The DNA here is from genome assembly GCF_035594765.1 of Anolis carolinensis. Classification (NCBI taxonomy): domain Eukaryota; kingdom Metazoa; phylum Chordata; class Lepidosauria; order Squamata; family Anolidae; genus Anolis; species Anolis carolinensis. The sequence continues at coordinate 207,029,154 of NC_085843.1, forward strand.
TCTACTGTAAAATGAAATAATTACTGTGGTGCAGTAATACACAACAATATAATCTCTACAATCACAACACTAAATAAACAACACCACTCTGAAAACGGGAATTCCAGACAGGAAACAATCAGGGCCAGCTAACACCTCCCAACAAAGTATTCCCATCGCCAAAGTCTGGCAAATCCTCTGTTTTCTGAGGGTCACAGACAGTAGAAGCACATAAAATATCACACACAACACCACTCTGAAAACAAGGAAATTCCAGAGAGGAAACAATCACGGCCAGCTAACACCTCCCAACAAAAAATTCACTCAGGGAGGAAACAGCCAGGCTTTAAAGCTACAAGGTCATTACATGCTAATCATTTTTCCTAATTGCAGCATTCATACTTCCCTCCAACAGACAAAAACAATCAAAAATATTGTATATTCACAACCTTTCGAAAATAATACCCCTGATGGTGCAGCGTGTTAAAGCGCTGAGCTGCTAAACTTCTGGACCGAAAGGTTGCAGGTTTGAATTCGAGGAACAGACAGAGCCCCCATTGTTAGCCCCAACTTCTCCCAACCCTAAAGTTCAAAAACATTCAAATGAGAGTAGATGAATAGGTACCACTCCAGCGGAAAGGTTACGGTACTCCATGCAGTCATACCACATGACCTTGGAGGAGTCTACGGACAACGCCAGCTCTTCAAGCTTACAAATAGAGATAACCACTAACCCCCAAAGTCGGACACGACTGGACTTAATGTCAGGGGAAAACGTTTACTCTTTACCTTAACTACCACCAATTCCTCAATACTTTATTTCCCATACCACCAGACTTCGCCACAGCAACGCGTGGCCGGGCACAGCTAGTTATTACCTAAAATTGTTATATGAGCTTCCCTCACCTTTGGACACCTCACTTTTTGATGCCTTACTTTTTCAACACTAGCAAATTATAGGGAAGTTCTATTAATCTGAAATCTGACCCACTCTTTTATCAGTTCTTCTTGCTTACATGGCTTGCTTTAAACTGCTCATTTACTACAGTATACTATACTGCAGGCATAAGCAAACATTTTGGCCTTGGGGCCACATTGTGGGGCAGGGTGGGGCGGGTAGGCAGGGCCAGGTGGGCCAGGAGGGAGCAGGGCAGGGGCCGGGTCATCCTCAGGTTGTCCTCCCAGAATAAGGATGGGGCTGCTCGTCCCATCCTTATGCTGGGAGGAAGGCAGGACATGCAGCAACTGCCCTGATCCTCTTTCTCATCCTCCTCCCCCAATCCTCAGGCTGCCCTCTTGGCAATATGCTGGGAGGAGAGTGAGACAGGCAATGGCTGAGTGTGCTCTGGAGGGCTCTCAGCTGTCACATGCCTTCCTTGAGCCATCCTCCTGGCATAAGGATGGAGTCACTTGCACTGTCTTTATGACAGGAGTAGGGCGAGACGCACAGTAGCCGAGAGCGGTCCAGAGGGCTCAGCTGCTACATGCCTTCTTCCCCCATCTTTTTGATATAAGGACGTGGTGGGCCACTGTGTCCTTATGGCAAGAGGACAGGGAAAATGAGGATATTATCAATTCTGTTATATTTACTCCTGGTAGTACCCGGCTATGCCTAAAAGTTACAAAAACAGTATCACATTCTAGCTAAAAAAGGTAGGACATAAATGGCCTACCAGTGACAAATAAATGAATATGATTTCTTCTAGTAATTTTTGCAGTTTTTTTGTTTTAGACAATGAAACATACCACAGATTAAACAATAGATTAATCCTAAAAGCTTACATTGTTAGAAACAAGAATTCTACATTCAAAGCAAACAACAAACTTTTCCATAAGAGAGCTGTATGAAAGATAGCAACATACCCTGTCCTAGATTTAACAGTATACTCATTAGTTTAAAAAATATTACTCTTGCATCAGATGTTTGGATTACAGCCTTAGTATATGCATTGTTCCGGGGAGAAAAAGGTCAAGATCTCTGATAAGATACTGTTTTAAGTATGCTTTTTCAACGGGGAAGATGACCTTTCATTTATGATGTAATTTAATAGAAAGAGATATGTTCAATAGGCACTGAGAACTATAAGCTTAAACATTGTAGCTAGCTACTGAATAATGCTGCTTTTTCTGGAAGGAGATGACAGAAATGAGACAAGCAACTTGGGGGTATATCTATACCATAGAATTAATGCAAATTTCATACCACCATGGCTCAATGCTGTGGAATCCTGGGAGTTGGTAAGGCTTTGACACTTTGGCAGAGAAGGCTAAAGACCTTGTGAAACTACAACTCCCAGGATTCCACAGCATTGAGCCTGGGCAGTTAAAGTTGTGTCGAACTGCATTAATTCTACAGTGCAGTTGAACCTGAAGATTGTCTAGTTAAGTAAGATTAAATTTGTTAAACATTAATTTCAGAAGCACTACCAGTATGTACAGAATTGAAATGAATACACTTTACCTATAGAAAATCTCCTGTCCTGGAACATATGGCATCATATCTATATAGCTTGATAATTTAATTGGCTATATGCCTGGCCATATATATCTTGTTTGATATACATGAGGTGGTGATATGACAGTACTCTACTACTTCCAGAACTGATGGAACTTCCAGGTTGGTCAGTGTTCTTGAGATTTTAAACTACTTTTATTTTGCACTGTCCTTCATCTCATGTATGGGATAACATGGAAAATGTCTATTTCTAGGCAGGTGGGTGGAAGATTAGTACTGCCTTGCTTTCTTCCCCTGTACTCAAACTATGTAATCTGAAAAGAAGCATTTATTACCAAAAGCCCCTTCACATGAGGGCTGTCATAAAATATTACTCTACTAAAATGCTTTATTGCTTCAGAAATTGGGGTTGAAATAAACTGCCATAATGTAAGGTAATCTTTAAAAGAAGGAGTCACAGGGGTATTGAGCAAGAACCTATTCAATCCTAACTCCGATTTAAAACACTTCTGCTAAGGTTTTTAAATTCTCTTTCAAGATCAGTGATGGCATCTCTCCAAATGAAGAATAATTAATTAATTAATTTAGTTGCCATATTTATATCCTGCCCTTCTCACCCTGAAGGAGACTCAGAGCGGCACACATAGAGACATAATTCGATGTCATACAACACATATCTGGCAAATAAAACATAAACATTAAAACAACCACTAAAAACATTTCAACATTAACATTATTAAAATCACAATCCAATATCGTAGTCCAGGCCATTCCAATTATCATTACACTATTCCACATTCATATATTGCACTAATAATTAACCAAAGGCTTGGTCCCACATCCACGCCATCAGATTTTTCCTAAAGGTCAGGAGGGAGGGGGCTGATCTAATGTCACTGGGGAGGCAGTTCCAAATCTGAGGGGTCACCAGTGAGAAGGCCCTGTCTCTCTTCCCCACCAGTCACACCTGCAAAAGTAATGGGACCGAGAGCTGGGCATCTCCAGACGATCTTAATCTCTGAGATGATTCATAAAGGGAGATATGTTCAGATAGGTAAGCTGGGCTGGAACCGTTTAGGGTTTTATAGGCTAAAGCCAGCACCACTTTGAATTGTGCTCAGTAGCAGACTGGCAGCCAGTGGAGCAGACGTAACAGGGGAGTTGTATGCTCCCTGTACATCGCTCTGGTGAGAAATCTGACTGCCGCCCATTGGACATCTTGAAGCTTCCGAACAGTTTTTAAAGGCAATCCCACGTAGAGCATGTTGCAGTAATCTATTTGGGATGTAACAAGAGTGTGGACTACCGTGGCCAAGTCTGACTTCCCAAGATATGGGCGCAACTGGAAAAGCAATATATTAATATATTTTGCCTTAAAAATACAGTTCTTAAGTTTCATGGCCATGGTTCCTTTCCTTCAAAGAAGTGTAAAGAAGGGAAAATAGGGGCACGTATGTTGAAAGAATGGCCCTTTCCTTGCTCTCCTTTTGGCAGCAGGTAAAAACATGTCTGTTCTGCCAGACTATACAATAATAATAATAATAATAATAATAATAATAATAATAATAATAATAATGGAATTAAAAAGAGAGCAAGCAGAGTACAAATAAATATAGTAATGGAATTCAAAGGAGGGAAAGGGGAGTACAAATCATAAATATAATTCAAATACAAATAATGAATATAATAATGGAATTATGAGGAAGGAAAATGGAGTACAAGTACATATAATAATGGAATTAATAATTATTTATTCATTTATTTAATACATTTATATCCCGCCCTTCTCACCCCGAAGGGGACTCAGAGCGGCTTACAAATTAAATTTACATACAATATTATATTATTAGCATAGCACAATACTGGCAATAATATATCAATATATTGTAATATTATTATTAATATTACATGTAATATATAGTATATAATTAACATTATTATATTGTATTATTAGTATTCTATTGTATTACAAAATATATAATATAATATATACATATATAATAAATAAATAAAATACTGGAATTAAAAGGCAGGAAAGAAGAGTCCAAATAAATATAATGACAATGGAATTAATAATAATAATATAATACTGTAATAATACAAATAATAAATATAATAATGGAATGAAAAGGAGGGAAAGGAGAGTTCAAATAAATAGAATAACAATGGAATAATAAATATAATACCAATGATAAATGTAAGAATACAAATACCAATAATAATGAATATAAGACTGGAATGAAACGGAGGGAAAGTGGAATCCAAGTAAATAGAATGAGAATAGAATCAAAAAACGAGAAAGCAGAGTACCAATATATAACAACAGCAATATCTAACAGGGACGCTTCACCCTCACCTCCTACTTGACTGCATGGAGAGTGCCAAAGAAGGGCTCCCTCTGAAGCCCCCGCCCTCCTCCCCCGCCCCTGACGCCAGTAACGACAAGGCGAGGAACGAGGGAGGAACGAACTACCCCCTTCCCTTCCCCCCTCCCCCAAATTGACAGCGGCCTTTCAGGGGGCTGACCTTTCCCTCAGCGCGCGTGGCCATCTCGCCGCCTCCTCCCATAAAGACACATAAACAAAGCCGCCTCGCGCAGAGCAGAGCGGGAGGGGAGGAGAGGGGGGGGGGTTGGCGGGTGAGCGAAACAGCCCAACGGTGAAGCGCGAGAGCAGGAGGAGGAGGAGGGGAGAGGGGATTTAAATCCCCTCAGGGCACGCTCGCGACGGGAACTCCATTTCCCATAGTGCCTCGGGGGGCGGTACCTCGCTTGAGTGAGTGAGTGAGGAGAAGTCGGAACCCGAGGCGCCACGGGGAGTCCGTCCCTCTGTGAGGTAAGCGCCGGCGCATGCGCAGTGGCTCCCTCGCAGGCCCTGCGTCCGCCTCCTCCTCTATTATTTTCGAGGAGTCCCGCGCTCACCTTGCGTCTCCTTCTTGCGTCGGTGGTTGGGGCCTTGTCCTCCCCCCTCCCTCAGGATGTCGGAACAGACGGGCTTGGTGATGCCGCAGAGCCTGGACAGGTAATAAAGTGAAGGGGAGAGGCGGCTTTGTTGGAGGAGCGAGGCGCCATAGACACCGAGGTGGCCGGGACTATTGAAGCCTTTTGGGACACAAATGAGGAAAGGGCCACGGTGGCGCAGCGAGTTAAAGCGCTGATCTTTCAGAACTTGCTGACTGGAAAGTCGGCGGTTCGAATCCGCGGGACTCCCGCAGATAGTTTATTGGATATGGATTTACTCCCCCAATAATGGATACTACGTATATGGATTTAGGATTCAAGTCTAGGAAACAATACATTGGGTTGCTGTGAGTTCTCCGGGCTGTATGAACATGTTCCATAAGCATTCTCTCCTGACGTTTTGCCCACATCTATGCCAGGCATCCTCAGAGGTTGTGAGGTCTGTGAGAAACTAGGCAAGTGGGGTTTATATATCTGTGGAATGTCCAGGGTGGGAGAAAGAACGCTTGTATGCTTGAGGCAATTGTGAATGGTGCAGTTGGCCACCTTGATTAGCATTGAATGGCCTTGCAGCGTCAAAGGCTGGCTGCTTCCTGCCTGGGGGAATCCTTTGGGAGGTGCTAGCTGGCCCTGATTTACTCATGTCTGGAATTCCTCGTTTCTGAGTGGTTGATGGTTGGAGTTTTTATGTAGGCATCTATCAGCGTGTGTGGGTTTTCTGTAGACTGTGTGACCCAGTTGTTGATTGAGTTTGCAGATGACTAGGACATTGGAAATGGTATTTTCCCATCATTTTCTTTTTCCATGGTGAATCGGATGTTTACAGAAAACCTGCACACATGGATAGATACCTACATAAAAACTCCAACCATCACCCAAGTCAAAAAAGAAGCACAATTAAAGCCCTGACAGACCTTGCAAAAAGAATCTGCGAACCCCACCTCCTCCAAGGGAACTGAAGCACTGAAACTGGACTCTACTGACCAATGGATACTCCATCACAGGCATCAGAAGAGCTGCAAAGCCAAGAACAAGTCACGAGAGTAAAGACAAAGATCCCTCCAGAGGAAAAGTGTTCTTACCATACATCAAGGGAGCCACTGACCGCATAGGGAAGCAGATGAAGAAACACAACCTACAAATCATCTACAGACCCACAAAAAAATCAAACAAATGCTACATTCAGCAAAGGACAAGAGGGACCCTTTCACCTCTGCAGGAGTCTACTGTATACTATGCATCTGTGAAAAAGTCTACATAGGGACCACCAAACAACATTGCCAATAAAAAATCCTGAATCAAGGAACATGAAAGGCACTGCAGACTAATCCAACCAGAGAAGTCAGACATAGCAAGCCACTTGATGAACTAACCTGGACACAGCATATTATTTGAGAACACAGAAATGCTGGATGACTCTAACAACTACCATGTCAGACTACAAAGAGAAGCCATTGAAATCCACAAGCACGTGGACAATTTCAACAGAAAGTAGGAAACCATGAAAATGAACAAACTCTGGCTACCAGTATTAAAAAACTAAAATCAGGACAGTAAATAAAGAGCAACACTCAGAAAACACAGGAATTCCAGATGTGAGTAAATCAGCTAACACTTCCCAGTAAAGGATTCCACCAGGCAGTAAGCAGCCAGACCTTGAAGCTAAAGGGATATTTTTTCAATGTCAAGGTGGCCAGTTGAAACATTCACACCTGCCTCAAACAGACAAGAGTTCTTTCTCCCACCCTGAACATTCCACAGATATATAAACCTCATTTGGCTAGTTCCCAACATACCTGACAACCTCTGAGGATGCCTGCCATAGATGCAGGTGAAACGTCAGGAAAGAATGCTTCTGGAACATGGCCATACTGCCCAGAAAACTCACAGCAAGCCCATGATTCTGGCCATGAAAGCCTCTGACAATACGTTGTGAGGTCTGTTAGAAACTAGGCAAGTGGGGTTTATATATCTGGAATGTCCAGGTTGGGAGAAAGAATCCCGAGGGGATCCTTTGTTGGGAGGTGTTAGCTGAACTTGATTGTTTCTTGTCTTGTCTACCCAACCTTTGGCCTTTCTTGCAAATTTCCAAGAGCAGAGGCAAACAAAAAGCTGGGTAAAAGTTTGATCTGATGCGCAGGCCTCTCTTCTTCTACCCATTTCCCCTGGGAAAGGCCCTGGTGCAGGAATTCAAACATGTTTGGCTTCCAGATTCATTTTCAGACAATCTTCTCTTTTAAATCTCAAATCTGTAGCAATGGTCTGCGGTTTATTAAGAAGGAGAAAGCAGTAGGCAGAGAGATACCTCAATTTTGCTCTTGCTGCATGGAAAATGTCTCCATGAATGTAAGATTGTTAGCTGAATAGTCCGTGAAAATGAATGATCCATAGTACAACCGAATGTGCTCAATGGTCTGGTTAGGACTTGTGAGTCATAGTCTTCAAAACAACATTTTCCTGCCAAAAGCTCCTAAGAAATAGAACTTGTCTTTATTGTGATCTGTTTTTGCTTGACCAAGAACACACACATGTCTCTTGAACCAATTTGCCCAATGTTAACCCAAGGAATGCGGACAAATGTATTTGGTGTGAACCTACTATATTCAACACTTTTGGATCCAATCTATCACTTCAAAAAATCAGTTCTCTGTCAATTTGCAAATGGCATTGAATTTGCGGTCTCTTACACACAGCTGTATAAAATCCCACATTATCTGCTTTGAATTGGGTTATATGACAGTGTGGAAGGGCCCTGTGCTGCAGTTCTTTGATCTTCAGGAAAAACCAGCCATTGATTGTAGTACAAAAAGACTTGTAAGTGACTTCTGCTACTGTTCACAAAGTCCTTTTGTAATTTTACATCTTACTGGGAATGAAAACTTGGGACTTTTTATCTGCAAACCACATGTTCACCCACAGAGCTACACAGAGCTTCAATAGAATCTTTTCCACAAAGAGGTGTTAGATGTGTTGCTACTAAAACAGCAATCTCTGGCTCTATATAAAAGTTTGTGTTTTTTTTTTACCTGAGAAATGTTGAGAGTGGTTTGAATCCCTAAACTGGCCTCTGGCTACAGGCTTGAGCATAGGCATGGGTCAAATTGGTTCCTCCCTGTAGGTGTTTTGGACTTCAACTCCCACAAATCCATTTTTAAAATTAATTTTTTTATTAAAATTTATAAACGTGATAGATACACATAGTACACATAACACACATGACATGTACACTACAACATGTAATACATCCCTCTTGCCCACATCCTACACAAAGTTAACCCTTATCCCACACACCCATGCACCCTGCACTTTGACTCCCTTGCACATGAAGCAAAAGTTTGTGGTACACCGAGTCACCAGAAAGCAAAGGTGTCACTATTATTATTATGTTTATTTATATCCCGCTTTTTCTCTCCATACGGAGACTCAAAGCGACTCACAACTAAAAGCATTGCAGTGCAGCTTCAAATATACAAGTATGAAAACAGTATTAGACATCATTAAAAGCATATAAAATCACAGCAGCCCCTGACGATCTTAAAATCTTCTTTAAAAGCCTGCCTGAATAAAAAGGTTTTAGCCTGCCACCTGCAGGAAGGGGGCCATTCTGGTTTCCCTGGCAGGGAATTCCAGAGTCGAGGGGCAGCCACTGTTGTTCCCATCAACCAAGCTTGAGATGGAGCTGGGACCAAGAGAAGAGCCTCTCCTGAAGATCTCGGGCCCAAGCAGGTTCGTACGAAGAGATGCGGTCAGCCAAATAGCCTGGACCTGAATTGTCTCAGTCAACCATGTGGACAGTTTTGGAGTATTTGGGAATTCCAGATAAGGGAGGCTCAACCTGCATGCCTTTGAACATCAAATTATGCAATGGAATCTTGTAGCACTTTAAGAGACTAATGGAGAGAACAAAGTTACTTAGCATAAACTTTCATAGACTAAGTCTACTTACTCAGATGCAAAAAGTAAATTCTGGATGCATCTACACTGTAGAATCAATACAGCTTGACACATACAAAGTATATAGCCTTCTCTGCCAAAGTGTACTGATGCCTCGTTGAACTACAAATCCTTTGTTCTTTCCCTTAGTCTAAGGTGCTACAAAATCCCTTTGCACACTGATATTTCGGTCTAATGGGACTATGTGTTTGAATAGTTATTGCCATACGGTTGAGCTGTTGTTCATAATGCTATGCTTCTCTCAGCCTGTGCTTAGTGAGGCCTTAACTCCTGAGAAAGTGTGTGTACAGCCTAAAATATCAGCATGCAAAGGGATCTTGTTGTACCTTAGAGACTGAGGGAACCAACTTGGTAGCATACGCAGACTTAAGTCTACTTCATCAGATGCATAGAATCATGATGAAGTAGACTTTTAAGTATAAGAAAGTACACATAGTCTCAAAAGTCTCAAAAGTGTGACAAGATCCTTATGCATATAGATATTCCAGACTTATTTGGCTATGTCTTTGAATTCTGGCTTAAGCAACAGTTTGTGTTAACACAAACACACTTCATTTTAGTCACTCAGATCTTTTATTAGTAACACCAAACAACCAGTGAGAGAGAATGTAGGTGCTGTCTTACCATACAGAGTACAGTATTCCCTCACTTATTGCGGGGGTTACGTTCCAGGACTACCTGCGATAAGTGAAATTCCATGAAGTAGGGACGCTAGGCTTCTCCATAGGAATGAAGTAGAAAGAGGGAGGGGGGAAGGAGGGAAGAAAGAGGCAAGGGAACATGGTGCCGCCTCCTTCTCCTCCCACTACTATTTGGGCTCCTCCTCTGCCCTGCACCCCGCACCCGACTGAGACCATCGTCACTGTAAATCATAATTTGTTATGATTTATAATATTATTTTAGTGTTTATTAAAAACCGCGAAACAGCGAGTCCACAAAAAGCGAACTGCGAAGTAGTGAGGGAACACTGTAGTAGTATTACTATTGTTATGCTGTCATAACCTTCTCTTTGCTTTTGTGGCTATCCTTCAGCACTGACTGCTTCATAGGCTGAAAGTTCTCTGCTCAAGAGAGTTTGACTTGTATTTGGAAGCTCATGCTCTGAGTTTATGTTTCTTTCCTGATTGGCCACAGGAGAGAAACAAGCAATAGAGCTTATATTAGAGGTGGCAGAATTGTAGCAAGGGGATAAAAATACTCATGTTCGGACTGTTGGAAACCTAAGAAAGAGTTTTTGTGAGGTAAGATGGTTGGATTGATTTTTAGTGTGCTGCTAAAAATGTAACAAATGAAGGGTTCTTTCTTCCTTCCACCTGATGGAAATTGATTCCTTTTTGGTTTAAAACAAAAGATATTGAGCTTACTTGTCATTAAGCTATGTTAGAAAGGTAGTAATAAGAAGTTATGGGACTGCAGAATTGTTTTGACTCGTGTCACATATTTTCAAGTGATGCTAGTTATAATGCAGAATGCCTAAAATTTGCAATAGCTTTGGTGCATTATATGTATGTTCATCCCTTATTGTCAGAATACATGGGTAACAATAAAATAAAGATAATGTAGAATTATAATTAAACATAGACTTAGGCATAGGAAATAAGAAGTTTTAGATAATTGCTGATGTAAAGCAAGAGTGCTTTAAAAAAGAAATAACAGCTCTTTAGCAAATAAGGGAGGAAATGATGTGTATTGGATGATTTCTGCCATCTTATTTTAGTTTGTGACTAAATATTCATGATGAAAATTAGGAATTATCAAAGCAACTTAAAGTACACGCAACAGAACTGAGCATCTACATCTGTTTTCCTGGGGGATATTTTTGGCATAGTTGAGCTGTTTTCTAAGTAGATATATATATAGAATTGCACTATAATTTGCATTTGAGTGATGCTCACAACAAATTAAGCACTGGTGTTAAATTTTATCTGTTACATTTATGGAACACTTGAAAGTGCTGAAAAATGTCATGTATATTATCTTGTTGTCATTACCATAAATTTTTACAAAGTTATTTTTATCTTTGAATCAGATGACTGGTGGAGGCTGAGGAAAAGTGGTTAACTTAAAGCAGGGAGTAAAGCCCATTGAACACTTTAAAATGTAATTCTGAATGAGTATGCAGAAATAAAATAGTTTATTTCAGAGCTGATTCAAAGGTTTTCTGATTTATAACTCTGTGTCATAGATATTATGTTGTATCAGGGGGTGGTAATAGCTATTCTTTCCTCAATCCATTTTCATGCGTCCTGGCTTGTTTAATCTTGATTTTATTTAATATATCTTTAAATATACTGTATTTAAAATATTTGTGCTGGTTTTCAAGGTGAATTTTTTCTCAAGATATTTTCTTTTGCACAAATACTAATTCACAACCATAATGAGCCACAGGTACCCATACACATGGAAACATCTGAAATATGGGCTGTGGTTATTTATTAAACACTCTAAAGCCCAGGAATGGAATAAGAAAGTTGAGATCCATAGGTAATGTTGTGAATGCGCCTTCAGAGACTGTGGATGATAGTGGTGGGATCAGGAGAGGAAGGAAAAACCCTCACGAGAAGGGCTCGTTGGAGGATTTGTTTAGGAAAAGGGTAAGGGAGACTGATGGGGAGTCTTCTGAGGAGGATTCATGTGGGGATCCTGAGGTGGAAATGGATGCTGGGAAACAGGTGTTAACGGAGGAATTGGGCACGGACTGGGCACGGGCACCAGAGATGCTTGGAGACAAATCGGGGCCCATGGATACTGCTGATGCTGGGGAAGCTTGGGTGTCTTCAGAAGCAGATCCCACTTGGTCTGCTTGGAGGAGTGAGAGGGGGTCCACAGGTGTGGATAGAGTTGGGCATGGGCAGGATGATTGGGACTCTGATGAGGAATTAGGAACGCCTGACCCAAGGGCATTGGCTGTGTGGAGTTCTGATTCAGATTAAGAAGTTGAGACACCTGCTCTTTGGGCGTGAATAGTTTGGAAGCCCAGGGAGACCTGGATATATTGGGATTGTTTGGCCATTATACCTTGCGTGTGGCAAGGTGTTGCTGGGTGCCACTGGGTTTCCTGTGTGTGTTACTGAAGACTGGACTGGGACTTTGCAACGGATGTAAGTTTAATCTGGGTTATTCTGCAACGGAGGGCTAGAATTGTGTGGGTTTTCCTGGACTGCACTGTTACTACTATTTTGTATTAGCTGCTGTTCGCCCTCGTTGCTTTGGGTCTCTGTGCCATTTCGTATTGTGACCTTCTTGGATGACTTCAACCTCTTGGACATTGGACCTTGGACTGGAACTTGACTCGGCTTTGTTCTTCGCTCTCAATCCGTGGCTTGGCGTCGCTCTCTATTCCGTGGCTATCTGCTGATGCTGACTACTACCTTCACTCCTGATACGACGTTCTCCCGCTCTGCTCCTTAAACTGCTGGCTTGGCGTTTGCTTCTGCAGCAGCTTGGCGCTGCTGGTTTATCCCGACTTCGGACCGGCTTGACAACGCTTTCCCGCTTTGCTCCTTTAACACTTGGTTTGGTGTATGTTCCAGCAGCGGTTGCTGCGAGCTCACCAGTGTCTCGCTGTTTCACTGGCTTTGCTGCTCTCAACTGGGAGTTCCCTAGCTCAGTTTGGATGTTTGTTTGTTTTGAACTCCTTTTTGTACTTTTGAGTTTTGGGAAAGGTTTGTGGGCTTCAATACTGCTTGCTTTAGTTCATGCCTCCATTTTTCAGCCCATTGTGAACTTTTGGGTCAAGTTCTAGAACTTTAAGTTTAACCCGGATTATATCTCTGGCTAATCTGGATTATTTGCCAGTTCTTGTTTTTTGGGGTTTTACCCGCTTGTTCTACTTAATAACACTGAAAGTTAAGTGTTTTAAGTCTTTTTAGTTTGTTGAGCTATTTTTTGGACTGTTGCTTTAATAAACTCTATTTTGCTCTCTAATTGGCGTCTGACTTTTGACAGGTAATCTGCTTTTTTAGAGATATATAACTTTCAACTGATTAAGGAATTAAATTAATACATATGGATTATGAACAGTATGTACATAAGGTGATAAATTAAGCTTGTTAAATCTCAGTCTCAACTTTAAATATTTCTAACACTGAAATTTAGGAACACATGACACTAGTACCTTGGATCAAAGCATGATTCATTTAAATCAATATCTTTATGCTACATCTGGCTGTAGTTGTCCAAAATTCAAGCAGTCATTTGTCCAAGCTGCACACAACAATCTCAATGCCTGTCCTTGCAAGCTGCAAACAGCTGTGCTCACTGTTCCTTAGGGAACTGTAAAGCTTCACATGTCAAGATTGCAAAGGAGATTCCATCTGATAATTGTCAGGAGATGGCTAGAGGTGGCTAACCTCCAGGGGCAGCACTGGTGCTTTTCTATCTCCATGAAATGACCCTTGACTTAGCCACATGTCATATTAAAATCCATGATTTGGCCCCCAAATTTGCCTTCAACTTGTATATGAGCGGATTATATATGGTACTTAACTTGATAGCTGCAGTACTAACTGTGTAGGAGATCCAAGTCAATCTTATCTCTTACTTTCATTCTGTGCATATAGTCTCATGAGTAAACGTGCTTTAGAGCCTTGTGTGATTTTTGTGTGTCTCAAATATCATTGTTTGTTTTTTTCCATTCCACCAGTTGGTAATATGACCAAAAACAGCCCCTTAGATGTTGATTAGATTTTAAAATATGTTTCCTATTATGGTACTGAGATAAGTGTGGGAAGTTATCTGTTGAAATGAGTAATTCAAAGAAAGTAAGCATGAAAGTGTAGATCTTAGAATACAGAAAACTAGGACTAGGAAAATTACTTACTTGGAGTACAACTCTCAGAATTCATCATGATATTGAGTAGATTCTGGCTATATAGATTCTGAGGTTATATGATCATGTGTTTGCCTGTGTATGTCCTGAATCAGTATGGTTCTCTTGCATAGACCTAAGAAGGAATGTGCTGCCTATAATCGGGCGTTGCTAGTGATGATAGATAAGTGAAAAAATACTTGACATGCTTGTCACGTATATAGATAGACAGATAGTGTTGTCAAAGGCTTTCATGGTCAGAATCACTGGGTTGCTGTGAGTTTTCAAGGCTGTATGGCCATGTTCCAGAAGCATTTTCTCCTGACGTTTTTGCCCACAAAAGCAATTTTAAAGGTATTTTTAGAGGCAGCAGGGAGTGATCACACTGATTCAAACAGCTTACGCCTTTCAGGGCTGAGAGAAGGGGGCGGGGAAGCAAGAATTACATTTATTGTTGTTATTCATTTTGCATCTATAATCACCATAACATTTTATCAATGTGTATTTTAGGGTTTATTGATTTTACTGTGGTATTGTTTTATGCATTGATGATGTGAATTATGTTTTCCTTTGATACTGATGTATCTATATTGGGTTGCTGCGGGTTTTCCGGGTTGTATGGCCATGCTCCAGAAGCATTTTCTCCTGACAGTTTGCCCACATCTATGGTAGGCATCCTCAGAGTTGTGAAGTCTGTTGGAAACTAGGCAAGTGGGGTTTATATATCTGTGGAATGGCCAGGGTGGGAGAAAGAACTCTTGCAGTTGGCCAGCTTAATATGCTTTCTCTTGACCTTTGTTGTTACAATGCCTACATTTATGTCCAGACCTGACAGTATAGAGTAGCGGTTCTCAAACTATGCTCCACGGAGTCCTTGGGGCTCTGGCAAGAGGTACTCAGTGCCTCCGCAGTCTCCCAACCTCATTCCAGCCTGTCACTTCCTTCCCTACCCCATACACTCCTTTGCAGCATGCTGGCCACTAGCCCAGGTCATGCCTCATATACATACATTATATATATAAACATTTCTTAGGGCTCCACAGCTGGAAAGGTTTGAGAACCCTGGTATAGAGGCTTCCTGAGAGACTCACTTTGTTCTGCCTACAAAGTGACCACGGGGGCCTTGCAAACAGACCTAGTTCTCAAAAGAAAGTGCTTTGTTGCTGCCCATAGAAGAGGAGCTTTTTATTGCATTTCTTTTATTGCCTTAGTTCTTAGTCACCTCTTGCAGTGAGGGAGGGTGGCTTAATTTTTTAGTCTGCATTGACCATCCCTTAAGACCACTTCAAACAAGTTGATAGATAACGTGAAGGCACATACATGTATAAACAAACACACCAAGCAAGAGACAGACTTCTAACTATAGCACTTTACTTCCCCAGCCTGATGAAAAAAGCAGTAGAGTTTAAACTCTAGTACAGTATAATGTATTTTGCACCTTTGGGTGTCACTGGAATGTGTACTTTGGATCTCATATGGTATGATATCTGTAAGGGAATGCTGATGCTAGGTTAAAGAGAACTTCCTGTTTTGAAAGCTATGTTGGCACCAAATGTTATGAGTTTGATGCTTTGCATCATGTGGGTAGCAAAAATGTAAAAATAACTAATTATTGCTGCAAGGTGATGCCCTCTTGGCACTCGTATTAATCCTATAGTTAAAGAGTGTAGTAAACACAGTTTCAAGCTGATGTTTTTTTCTGTGTATATCCAATGAATTTTAATGAAGGGTAACAATGACTCATATTTAAATGCTGTATATTGCTTGGAACTCATGTAGACACCTTAAAATAATAAACTTATTTCACAAGTAATTGTGAAAATAATGGCAAGTAAAATTCCACTGAGATGTTTTGCTGTTTCTTCTTACGTGTTGTCTGTGAAATGCGCACATATGGTTTACCCCAGTGCGCCTGCGCAGATTTTGGAACCTTCTAGAAGCTCTTAGATGAAACTTTTTTGGCGGAAGCCCCGCCCAATATGTTTTGCTGTTTGTGAGCAGGGTGTTTAATCCTATCAAAACCCTAGAGTTTAACTAATATTTCCTTAGTGCAAAAGGTTATACACTCAATCATTAACTTTGTGATGTTTATTTCTAGATGTCAGGTTTTCAGATCTACAAATATATACGTGTGTGTTGCTGTAACAAATTGTGCTTGATTTTGAAATGTTTTCATTTTTCAGTGAGGAAAATGTAAAATAGTATTGTAATCAAGAGTGTTTATGTGAAAGAAATCATTTTCAAAGTCATCCTGGAATAAAAACCATTTAGTCTACAGATTACCAAAATGATAATTTGCTATCTAGGCCACACGGATCACTCTATTACAATGTACTATATATGGGGCTGCCTTTGAAAACTGTTTAGAAATTATAACTGGCAAAGCGTACTAAAACAATACACTGAGAGCATGTCTCATCAATATTAAAATAACTGAATTAGCTGTCAGTTTGTTTCCAAGGTCCCATGTGTATAATTAATGCAGCTTGACACCATTTTAGCTGCCAGGACACAGTGCTATAGAATCATGGGATTTGTAGTTTTACAGGTCTTTGGCCTTCTCTACCAAAAGAGTGCTAAACTACAGCTACTACAATTCTATAACATTGGGCCACTGCAGGTAAAGTGGTCCAAAGTGATGTCAAACATGATTGGCATGATACAGTGTAGATGCACCACAAGTCCAGTCTAAGGTGCTAGCCTTTAAGGCTGCTCTCTTATGTCCCAAGTACATACATACACACAGCTTTGCTCATGTCGATGTACTTGGATTTTAAGATCATATGCCACTATTCTTCAGCGTCTGCTTTTAGTGATCAAATAGGTAGTTATAGAAACTTTTGAGCTATGGTGTTTCTTTCGGTTGGGAAATTCTCTTTAGAGAGAGGGTTGCAGTTATTCTTGAAATAGTGTTGTTATTATTAGTAACTTTATTTTTTCCCCAGTCTGGGACTCAAGGGAGCTTAGAGATTATCAGTGATCTGTAAGCCCCTTGATCATCAGTGTAAACTTTTCAGTTTAAGGACTCTAGAGTTGGAATGTTGTGTAGTTTCAGGGCTGTGTGGCCATGTTCTAACAGCATTTTCTCCCTGATGTTTTGCCTGTCTCTGTCATTGGCATATTCAGAGGATCCTCTAAAGATTGTTATTGAATTCATGATGTCAATGGCTGGGATCTAATGTTCTTGCATGGTTAATGAATTGGTTGAACCAGCAGGAGTGTAATGTGTCAATTTCTCCTTTAAGACCCACACTGCACTTTAAAATCTGCTTAAGAGGGTTTGGAGATACAAGGGGAACCTGCAACAGATTTTTGCTGTACAAAATGCTTCTGTTCAGGGTTCCTGCCACTCCGTTTCCTCTCCTTTTAGGTTTTCATCTCCCCTACTTCAAACAGTTAGCAACTAGGGGCCACTGAATATCTTTATTCCTCATTGAACAGTTCTTGAGTTCACCTTCTCCCTAACACAGTAATTTGTAAAAAACAAATGTACTTCAGAATTGAGGCTTTACCCAAACCTGATGTATGTAGCCCTTTTGACTACATAAATAGTTGTAATCACAATCTGCATATAGAAAATAGAGATATTGATTATAGCAGAAATCCTCAAACTCTAGCCCTCAACTGTTTGGGTCTCCAACTCTCAGAATTCCTGACCATTGAACAAGCTGGGTGGAGCTTCTGAGAATTGGAGACTGGATAGTCAGAATTTGAGGATGCCTGATATAGAGGGTTTTTTGTGTGTGTCAGGAGCGACTTGAGAAACTGCAAGTCGCTTCTGGTATGAGAGAATTGGCCGTTTTCAAGGACGTTGCCCAGGGGATGCCTGGATGTTTTTACCATCCTTGTGGGAGGCTTCTCTCATGTCCCCACATGGAGCTGGAGCTGATAAAGGGAGCTCATCTGCGCTCTCTCCAGGTTGGAGTCGAACCAGCAACCTTAGGTCAGTAACCCAACTTTCAAGTCAGCAGTCCTGCCAGCACAAGGGTTTAACCCACTGTGCCCCTGGGGGATCCTGATATAGAGTGAGCTGAGAGTGAGAGTGTTTTATTATTTTAATTGTTTTTAAGTATTTTAAATTATTTAAATTATATGTTTAATTCTGTTTTAATATCTGTATGCTATGGATTTTAAATTGTATTGTCTTTTATTCTGAGCCGCTCTGTGTCTCAATCAAGAGATAAAAGCAGGATATTATTATTATTATTTTATTTTATGACACAGCAAACAAGATAGATATGCTGGTGTGTCATTATTATTATTATTATTATTATTATTATTATTATTATTATTATTATTATACAATGCATGCACAACCATGTTTCAGAGGATGAGAAGCATTATCTAGGCTTGTTTTTGAAGGGAAACGGGGAAACAAGGGCTTAGAATAAGAAAAGGAGGGCAGGAGACACAACAGAGAAAGGTGAAGGAAATGTGTGTGTGTCTTCAAGTTGTCTGTTAACTTGTGGCAAGTGGCAACTCCATACATTTCATAAGATTTTTCTAGGCAAGAAATGCTCAGAGGTGGTTTTACCAGTTTCTTTCTCTGAAATGTAGCCTACAGCACTTGATATTCATGGGCAGTCTCCCATCTAAGTATTAACTAGAGCTAGCTTTGTCTAGTTTCCAAGGTCAGATGTGATTTAGTGCCATTATGGTAGTTAGGCCACAAAAGAAATGGAAGCAAGGATAAATAGAGGTAAAGAAAAATACGCGATTACACTAAGATCTCATTATCTATGGATTAAATTTTGGTAGTTTCCTTTGTGATCACTATTCCTGGAAGTGTTTGTGAGCAATGATCAGTTCTTCAGTACAACTCTGTAGTATGCCTGGGCTGGAAGTTAACCTCACACCTTTAAGAATCTAAGAACTCTCCTAACAAGAGGAAAGTTGAGAGTGGATTGGTAGCAGATGAATTGGGGGAAGAGTCCTCCCCAGCCACAAGAAGTGTTGGGTCGATGCCCCTTTAATGGGTTAAGTTTAAGTAGCCAACTGTGGTCTGAAAATATGGAGCCCAGTACGATAGGTGGTTTCAGCTATCCATTGGGAGTGGGGTGTGTGTGTTGGAACGTGCCATCTTACTGCTCTATTTAAGTTAGGCATTGTGGTATAGTAGAGGAATACAATTTTTCATGTGAGAGTCTCTCTTTCAAAAAGGAGCAGCAAGCTTGCTTTTAAGAGATAATGCATTATTTTGCCTTTGTCTGATGTAGGTAATGCTTACCTGGAAAACATATAAACATATTTAGGAAGAATGTCTTATTGGACTTCAGGGTTCTCACTTGTAAGAAAAACAGAAGAGTGTGCTATCTTTGTAGAATTGACCCATATATGCAAAATTTTATATAATATATTATGTATCTGTATAATATTAAATTATATCTTATTAACGTAACTCTACAGATTATCAGTTAGTTTTTGGGCAAAGTATAAAGTCCTACATGGTTTGTGTTCAGGTTACTTACAGGATTGCCTTCTCCCGCACAATCCATGACCCCTTAGAACACTGAGGTCCTCTGGGGGACGCTTACTCCAACCAGCCAGAACCCGACTGGCAACTGTCATCCAGAGGACATTTTCATCAGCTGCCCCACAACTTTGGAATGACCTGCTGGAAGAGCTCTGATAGCTAAACAAGCTGTCTGAAGTTAAATCCAATTGACAGCGCATCTTGTCTGGCAGGCCTACCCAGTCATTCATGAGTTCTGATTTACATTGTATTGCTGCTATATGTTAATTTTGTACCCTGTGTTTCTTGCATTTTTTACAATTATGTTTTTAATCTCTGTACTTTATTTTATGTATTTTATGTTAATATATTTTGACTTTGTTGTATCCCACCACAAGCTATCAAGAGAAGTGGGTAGTAAATAAATAAATAATTATTATTATTACCATTATTATTACCATCATTATTATTATTAATAGAAAAGATGCCACAATCTTTCGTAGATTCACATTAGAATCCAGTGGTGTTGTGCTATATATTTATAACATTAGGAATAGGCATGGTATGGCTATGTTGATTTCTGTGAAAATGTCTTGCAATAGTAAATGAAGATTGTGTGTGTGTGTGTGTGTGTGTGTGTGTGTGTGTGTGTGTGTGTGTGTGTCTATATATATATAAAGTAAAGGTTTTCCCCTGACATTTAGTCTAGTCGTGTCCGAATCTGGGGCTTGGTGCTCATCTTTATTTCTAAGCTGAAGAGCCAATGTTGTCCGTAGACACCTCCAAAGTCATGTGGCCAGCATGACTACATGGAGCACTGTTCCCTTCCCACCGGAGCGGTACCTGTTGATCACTCACATTTGCATGTGTTCAAACTGCTAGGTTAGCAGAAGCTGGGGTTAACAATAGGAGCTCACTCCACTCCCCAGATTCAAACTGCCAACCTTTTGGTCAGCAAGTTCAGCAGCACAATGGTTTAACTTGCTGTGACATAGGGGGCTCCTTTATATATACTATAACTATAACTATATATGTGTGTATGTGTGTAAAATGTACATAATTAGGACCGAGTTAACAACAAAACCATTGGACCAAATCACACCTTGATAGAAGGCAGCCAAGCTTTGAAGCAGTGATACTATTCTGTACTATTGAAGCTGACCAACAAAAAATTCCCCTAGGTAGAAGCAACCAGGCTTTGAATTAGTAAGGCTATTCATTGCAATTTTAGCAGCCCAAAAAAATTGCCCTAGAATGCAAGTACCCAGCCTTCCAAGCAGCAAGCCTATTCCATTGTATTCCAGCTCACCAAACAAGGATTCCCATAAGAAGAAAATGGCCAGGCTTTGAAGCTGTAAGGCTATTCACTGCTATTCCACCTGGCCAACAAAGTATTCCCATAAGCCACAGCAACACGAGGCCAGGCACAGCTAGTAGAGATATATTGCGGTAGTTGTTTTAACTGAAAGATATGCACACTTAAATTAATCTGATGCATTTCTATAATTGTATTAAGTCATTTATCGATTTAAAATACCCTATGCTGATGGTCAGATTGTCTTCTTCTTTCTCAGTAAAGGGGCTGTGTTCAGTGAAGGGCCATTTTAAGAACAGCTGTAGGTACTGGAAGTTCTTTTATAGTTTCTATGAGTTAAATGCAAAACTGTGCTAATTCAGTGCAGTTTTCTCCTGTCTCCTTTCTCTGATCCTTTGCAGCCAAATGCTACCCGGAAAAAAGAGATTTTGAGTGAAGGAGTGCCAGGGTACTAAGGCAGGAGAATCATAACCACCCTGTTTGTAAAAAAGAAGCAGTTCTGACAGTTGTGAACACACAAAACTTACTAGAATAGTAAGTTTGTAGTTATGATAAATAATTGCAACCTGTGAAAAAAGAACTAAATATCCTAAGCTTTTTTGTGTAGTCAGAAAAACAAGTGAGGCTTCACAATACGTAGTATTGGTTTCTTTGTTCAAAAAGGAAATCTTCCAAAGTTTTTTTTTAACATTTAAAAAATGATGTCTCCTCCCTCGATTTCCTTGTGAAGCTAATGACAAGACTGAACATTCTGACACCTACAGTTCAAGTAAAGTAACTGTTTAGTTATGCACATGACAGAGAATGACAAGGCACAAAATTCTAGCCTAGTGGTACAATATGATAAGAAAGCTTTCTGGAGTCTTTAAATAGAACTAAGATTAAGTACTTAAGTAACTGCTGAAAACACACCTTGTATACAGCAGGAGTTCTGCAATTTCAGAAAGGACACATACCGGTATGTCAACTATAATTTCATTAAATACTCTCAATTATAATTTGTTGGAAGTATTCTTGTATTGATTGTCTAAGGATACCCCATAACAGCCCTATTTGGGATTTGGGATTGTTGCCCAAACAAACTATTGCTGGAGTTCAAAAGGTTTGTTATGCTCCTTTGTAAGAAAGCTAAAGGTAATGAATCTGAAATGTTTAATTTCAGTTCCATGAATTTTACTGACCCTTTTTTAATTACAGTGTTGCCATCGTTTCTCAGATTTCTGTAGAATGTCTTTTCCTCCTTTTTAAAGACCAGTCTTGTTTCTAGTTAAAAAGTTGCCCTTGGAATTTGGTTGGCAGTCAAAGTACAAATAGGTTAGTATTGCAACCTTACAGGAAGTATGAAAATTCAAACACCATCTCCTCTAAATAATCTGGCAGGCTGTGAAAGCGTTTTTATCAACAGTTCTTTATTTAACAGCATACGACTCTGTGTAGGTTGTGTAATTGTGATAGCTGTGGAAAAGTTCAAGAGCTGATGTGTGTACTCAAGGGTTTTCCCCTGTGGATTTGTGTGGTTTTGACCTGGATCTGTGGGGAGAGGGATTAGGATATTCAGCAAGGTTTCATTTTGTGGTTTCCATGGATGTTGTGAAGTGTAGTTTTTGAAAGGAAATGAGCAGCGCTATTTCATATTTGTGAAAAGAGCATGCTTACTGTATAGTTCTAGGTATCACCTCATTGTTTTAAAACTTTCATTAGATGTCATAAGAAAGGCTTTAATGTGTTGCTCATCCAATCTTTTCTATATATATATAAATGAGTGATGGCATCACGGCGACCGACAAAACAACAAAACTACAGGCCCTCCAACCTCGAAATTTGACATCACAACCCATCATCCACGCCTCTAGGTTAATACAACAAAAAGAAAAGAAAAATAAAGTCCTAGTTAGAGGGAAAGGAATAATTGTTTTTATCCAATTGCTGCCAGTTAGAGGACTAATCTCTGCCCACTTGGTCTCCTAGCAACCAACTCAGCCCAGGGGACAGGCAGACTTAGGCCTCTTCCATAGATTATCTAATTTGCACTGTATTATATGGCAGTGAAGACTCAAGGCCCTTCCACACAGCTATATAACCCATTTATAATCTTATATTATCTGCTTTGCACTGGATTATCATGACTCCACACTACCATATAATCCACTTCAGTGTGCATTTTATACAGCTGTGAAGAAGGGGCCTCATATAATCCAGTTCTAAGCAGATAATATAAGATTATCAATATACAGTAGAGTCTCACTTATCCAACATAAACAGGCCGGCAGGATAAGTGAATATGTTGGATAATAAGAAGGGATTCAGGAAAAGCCGATTAAACATCAAATTAGGTAATCGTTATACAAATTAAGCACCAAAACATCATATTATACAACAAATTTGATAGAAAAAGTAGTTCCATGCGCAGTAATGCTATGTAGTAATTACAGTAGAGTCTCACTTATCCAACACTCACTTATCCAATGTTCTGGATTATCCAACACATTTTTGTAGTCAATATTTTCAATATATCATGATATTTTGGTGCCAAATTCAGAAATACAGTATTTACTACATAGCATTACTGCATATTGAACTACTTTTTCTGCCAAATTTGTTGTCTAACATGATGTTTTTTCTTCGTGTACTCTGTGAATGCACACTAATGGAGAACGCTGCGCCTGCGCAGGCTCCAACGGATACTCTTCCAAGCTAAAGTTTGAAATTTGGCGGTAACCCCGCCCCTCTTCCCGGAGGGTATAAAGGGCGCCCTCCGCGCCCGCTCTCCAGTTCCTTTTTTTCCGCCGCAAAGCTCACTTCGGACTCTTCGTTCTTATGTCAACCACGCGCTTTAAACGGTGCACTCAGTGTGCCGCTAAGATCCCAGATTCCGACGGCCACGCTAAGTGCCTTTTCTGCCTTGGCGAAAGCCACGTCGTCGGTACCTGTCGTTTTTGCCTGGCCTTTACAGCTCAGGCCAGAAGAAATAGAGCTGCGAGACTCCGCGCAGCTCTTTACGAAAAAACTCTTGCTCCTGAGGCTTCTACTTCCACCTCGGCCTCGATGGCGTCCAGGCCTGCTCCGTCGGTGTCAACTAAAACCTCGAAAACCTCGAGACCGCGACCGACCAAACCGCCCTGCACGGTGACCACCGCTACGGTATCCACCCGATCGGGCAAGATGGGCCCTTCATCAACTTCGAGTTCGGTGGCTTCGGCCATTTCCACTCGATCCCGCCTGGCTGCGCCGCCATCTTCTTCCGCCATGAAGATTGCCTTCAAGAGGGCTCAGGAGGAATCCAGACGGGCTCAATCTGACTCGGCAGCTGTGTGCCCGATTCCCCCGACGCCGGGAAAATCGCTGAGGGTCGCGTCGAAACAACCCCCAGCAAAGAAAAGAATGATCCAGAGGTCGTCCTCCTCAGCGTCTTCGAAGAAGGACGTCCCCTCCTCTGGGCCTTCCTCTAGGAGATCCTCTCCTATCCAACCGGCACAACGCCTCCGCTCCTCTTCCTCTCCTCATGGTCAGTCCTCGGATGTGGACGCTCAAGCCTCCCCCGACCGGTCGGTCAGGACGGTTATTAAGGCTCCCCAGCCGGCACCATCTCGTCTTCCGGCTCGACAAGAACTCTTTCCCCCGGCTCAAACACCTGAGAGGGGTAGACAGATGACGCGCTTAGCCCGCGCCGCCCAGGCCTCCGCGTCCAAGGGCGTTCCTCCACAGCCGGCTCTCCCTGCTCCTGAGGTTATACCTTATCAGGACTCTGTGCTTGTTTCTCCTCCCCGGTCCCCTCAAGGGCCCGAGGAGGATGACCCCGATATCGAACGCCCCGAGTCGATACTCTCCGCCTCTGTGGTTTCTCTCGGTCTCGACCTCTCCCCGCCTCACGACGCCTACGAGGTCGACCCACCTTCCCCGACAGATAATATCCGGGCTTTCTCCGACCAGATGGTCAGAATGGCAGACGCTCTGGGGATGGAAATTAAACAAACTTCAAAGGCTGTTACCGACCCCGTTTTCAAGAGGGTTCAAGCCCAAGCCCCGCCGGCCACCTTGCTGCCTTTTCTTCCATACCTCCTGGACGTCATCCAGGCATCTTGGAAGACTCCATCTTCGATACCTCCAACCTCTAAGAAAATAGAGGCCTGGTACCGAACCGATGACGAAGCCTTGGAATGGCTCAAGCATCACCCTGACCCAAACTCCATGGTGGTAAAGGCCTCCCAATCGTCGGGTCGACAATCCAACTCCCCGGCCGACAGAGAGGGCAAACGCTTCGATGCGGTAGGCCGCAAGTTGTACTCCGGCGCTCTCCTCCTTTGCCGCATGGCAAACTACGGGGCCTGCATGGGCGCTTATCAACAGATCCTCTGGGAGAAAGCCCAACCTTTCTTCGCCAAACTTTCTGACGAAGACCGGTCAGTCCTTTCGACCCTCCAACAGGAGGCGGACTCTCTCGCACACCACCAAATTCAAATGGCTAAGCATACCGGTGATACCGCCGGAAAAATGATTGCCCACGCGGTCGCGATCAGACGGCACGCATGGCTTCGGTCCTCAGGACTCTCTTCTTCCTCTCGACAAGTGATCGAAGACCTTCCTTTCGACACCCAGGGCCTTTTCAATTCTGGCACTGATGACAAACTTAAGTCCAATCACGACTTCAAGATTCTCGCAACAAAGTGCGGGACCGATCAACCTCAGGCTCAGCGGACCCGATGGTTCCAGCAACGGTACCGTCGCTACCCTCAGCTTTTTCGTCACCAGCCGTTTCGACGCTCGTCGAGCTCGAGTCACCACAGTCATCACCAACAACCTCGCCGCCAGCACCAGGTCCCGAAAGGTCGGGGCAAAGGTCCTGCAGCTATGCCACAACCCCAACGTCGGGCCTGACGCCTACTCTCTCGGGGATCTTTCTATCTCCACTACTACTGCCACTACCATGCCGTTCCTAGGCCCCGACCAGATCCTTCCTCTCTGCTCTTTCCTCGACCGCCTAGCTCCTTTCTACCGCGAATGGGAGTCTATCACCTCAGATGCCTGGGTTCTTCGCATTGTCAGAGACGGCTATGCCTTGGAATTTGAAACTTTGCCACCCACGGGTCACATCCTCCACACCGACCCTTCACCGGAAATATGCGCCGAGGTCGACTCCCTTCTGGCGAAAGGCGCAATCCAGCCTTCTCCTTCCGAGCAGGACACTCGAGGTTTCTTCTCGAGATACTTTACGGTTCCCAAGCGGGGCGGAGGCCTTCGGCCTATCCTCGATCTACGGGCTCTAAACCTCTTCATTCTGCCTTCAAAATTTCGAATGGTTTCAGTGGCCTCCATCCTCCCGATGCTCCGACACGGAGACTACTTCGCCTCTATAGACTTACGCGACGCGTATTTCCACGTCTCGGTGCGTCGATCCCACAGACGCTTCCTTTCCTTCAAGCTCCTGGGACAATCTTACCAGTTCACAGTTCTCCCTTTCGGCCTCGTCACGGCCCCAAGGGTCTTTACAAAGGTGGTCGCCGTGGTGGCAGCGCACCTCAGGAAACAGGGCATTATGGTCTTTCCTTATCTGGACGATTGGATGATTGTCGCGTCCGATCCCTCATCCCTTCAAAACCATGTCTCACAGACTCTTTCTCTCCTGCAACGGCTGGGCCTTCAGTTGAATGTCTCAAAGTCTCAACTCCTCCCAACCACAGAAATCCGTTTCATCGGAGCTCTCTTCAACTCCATCACGGAAACCGCCTCCCTACCGAAGGACAGGTTCCTAGCCCTTCAACAGCACCTTTCCCTCCTCCTCCGCAACCGCAGGATCCGGGCCCACGCGGTCCAAGTTCTCCTGGGTCACATGGCCTCCACGGTCATGGTTACTCCTTTTGCCAGACTACGTCTCAGACCTCTCCAAAGATGGTTCATAGACTCTTTCAAACCCCATCGGCACCCGAGCTCAATGTTTCTCACGGTACCGAACCAGGTTCGCCTCTCCCTTCGCTGGTGGCAGGACCCAGCGAATGTTTGTGTGGGACTTCCCTTCCATCCCTCCCTTCAGTCAGTCACCATCACGACCGACGCCTCCAATTTTGCGTGGGGAGCCCACATGTCGAACCTCACCGTCAGGGACCTATGGTCCACCCAAGAAAGGTCTCACCACATAAACTTTCTAGAACTGTTATCAATCTTCAAAGCCCTCCGGGCATTTGCTCGCTTTCTTCCCCACAAGACCGTTCTGATCCAAACGGACAACGTAGTAGCCATGTACTACATCAACAAACAAGGGGGTACGGGCTCGAGAAAACTCATGGCTCTCTCGATGGACATTTGGCTATGGTGCATAGCGAGACACATAACTCTGTCGGCAGTTCACCTTCCGGGGGCTCAAAATACTTTAGCAGACTCTCTAAGCAGAATAACGACCTCCCCCCACGAGTGGCGTCTCGATCCCGAGATCCTGAAATCCGTCTTCGACGATTGGGGCTGGCCAGCTCTGGACCTTTTTGCCTCCCCCTCGAACGCTCAACTTCCTCGATTCGGAGCGAGACTACCTCCATACTCGACTCCGGGCTGTCTCGGAGACGCGTTTCTCCTCGACTGGACTCTCGAACCCGTCTATCTTTTTCCTCCCTTCCCTCTCATCTCGAGAGTGATAGAGAGACTCTATCTAACACCGACATCGGCCATCCTGATCGCCCCTGCATGGCCACGCCAGCCGTGGTATCCCACGCTGCTCCGGATGTGTGCGGATCCCCCCCGCACCCTCCCAATTCCCCCTCATCTACTATCTTCACAGAAGGGACAGGTTCTCCACCCCGACGTCCCGTCCCTGCACCTGACTGCCTGGAGGATACTTCCTTAAACTATCTCCACCCAGACCTGCAGGCGATCCTCCGCGCTACTCACAAACCGGCCACATCGAAAGCCTATGCTTACAAGCTGGCAAAATTCCAAACTTTCCTTCGGGACCGACGCGTCGATCCCGCCTCTACTTCGATCCCGCTGGTCATGGACTTTCTACTTTCCCTTGCGGATCGTCAACTTTCTCTGGCTTCGATAAAATCCTATCTCGCTGCTCTCTCCTGGCATTTCCAATGTCAGGGACAACCCTCTCTTTTTTCTAACAACCTCATTAAGACCTTCCTTCGAGGTTACAACAACTTGCATCCTCCAGTCCAACCTCCGACTCCCGGATGGAGCCTCGAACTCGTCCTTTCTCAACTAGCTTCAGCTCCCTTCGAACCTATGGCCTCTGCAGACCTTCACCTTCTCTCTTGGAAGACTGCCTTCCTCATCGCTATCACCTCTGCCCGCAGGCCTTCGGAATTGGCTGCTCTCCGGGTGGACGAACCCTACCTTCGTTTCCACCACGACAGGGCTGTCCTTCGCCCGGACATCACCTTCCTACCTAAGGTGGTCTCTGCTTTTCACCTGAACCAGGACATAATACTTCCTGCTTTCTTCCCCAATCCTTCTTCTTCTCTAGAACGGAAACTCCATCTCCTCGATGTCAGGAGAGCCCTCCTTTTCTACAAGGACAGGACTAAGGACATACGTAAGTCACCTAGACTTTTTGTGGCTTACGCTACCCACAAACTGGGCGAACCTCTTTCTTCCCAAAGACTCTCACACTGGATTGCTCAGACCATTGAGCTCGCTTATCAGCTGGCCAAACGCCAGCCCCCCTCTTCGATCCGCCCTAGATCTACAAGGGGCCTTTCCACCTCTACGGCCTTCCTGAGGGGCGTCCCTCTCGACTCCATCTGTCGAGCGGCTATCTGGTCCACTCCATCCACCTTTGTTTCACACTACAGGATGGACTCAAAGAACCTCAAGGACTCGGCCTTTGCCAGGTCCGTCCTTTCCTCCTGCCTTACCTAATGTTGTTGCCTTACTCAAAACCAGTTTTCGGGTTTATCCTTCTTACAGGCTGACCGTTGTCATCCACCCCGTTTGTAATCGATGTGCTCAGGGTTTCTTTAACATAGTGCTTGTGTACTATACTTACCCACTGCACTGAAATGTAATTTTTTCTTTGA
Source organism: Anolis carolinensis (assembly GCF_035594765.1). Lineage (NCBI taxonomy): Eukaryota > Metazoa > Chordata > Lepidosauria > Squamata > Anolidae > Anolis > Anolis carolinensis. Next base: position 207,058,087 of record NC_085843.1, read on the forward strand.
ATGCTTCTCCCTCTGTTTTTCAGAGAATGACTTTATGCCTACCTCTGTATTTTCTTACAGACTATTGCCCACTTACTATGTTATGATTGTGTTCTGGATCCTAACACAAGGATCGGTTTTATTGCACTATATGCTATTGCATCGCTTACTTGACCATTGCATTTGCCTGTTTTTGCACCTCGTGCTTAATAAATGTGTTTGGACACTAGACTGGTTATCGGGTTTGCTATCCCACCTACCTACACCTTAGCTTGCTAGTCTCCATTAGTGTGCATTCACAGAGTACACGAAGAAAAAGGACAGGTTGCTTACCTGTAACCGTGTTTCTTCGAGTGTACTCTGTGAATTCACACAATCCCGCCCTTCCTTCCCCACAGGCAAACCTCTCCCTTTCTCGCTGCCTTTGCAGCGTAGGAACTGGAGAGCGGGCGCGGAGGGCGCCCTTTATACCCTCCGGGAAGAGGGGCGGGGTTACCGCCAAATTTCAAACTTTAGCTTGGAAGAGTATCCGTTGGAGCCTGCGCAGGCGCAGCGTTCTCCATTAGTGTGAATTCACAGAGTACACTCGAAGAAACACGGTTACAGGTAAGCAACCTGTCCTTTGGTGCTTCATTTGTAAAATCAACCTAATTTGATGTTTAATAGGCTTTTCCTTAATGCCTCCTTATTATCCAACATATTTGCTTATCCAACATTCTGCCAGCCCGTTTATGTTGGATAAGTGAGACTCTACTGTACTGTATTTACAAATTTACCACTAAAATATCACAATGAATTTAAAACACTGACTATAAAAACATTGATTACGAAAAGGCAGACTGCGTTGGATAATCCAGAACATTGTTTAAGCGAATGTTGGATGAGTGAGATTCTACTTTAATATGAAATAATTACTGGGATAGAATAATGCAGAACAATATAATCTCTAAAACCAGGACAGTAAATAAAGAACAACACTCTGAAAGCAGGGAAATTGGAAATTCCACAAAGGAAACAATCAGGGCCAGCTAACATCTCCCAAGAAAGGATTCTTCCAGAAAGGAAGCTGAGAAGGGAGTGAAACACTGTATTACCAAAGTCATTATTATTATTATTATTGTTGTTGTTGTTGTTGTTGTTGTTGTTGTGTTGCGGTCAACTGTGAAAATGAATACAATCTGGCTCCAAGTATTCAAAAACACTAAAATCAGAATATATAAAAATTAATGTGGTATAATAAAACAGAACAATACAATCTCTAAAATCAGAACACTAAATAAAGAACAACACTCTGAAAACAGGGGAATTCTACACAGGAAACAATCAGGGCCAGCTAACACTTCCCAACAAAGTATTCTCATAATCAAAGTTTGGCAAATCCTCTGTTTTCTCAGGGCCACAAACAGTAGAAGCACATAAAATATCGCAGAGAACACCACTCTGAAAACAAGGGAATTCCAGACAGGAAACAATCAGGGCCAGCTAACACCTCCCAACAAAAAATTCACTCAGGGAGGAAACAGCCAGGCTTTAAACCTGCAAGGCCATTACATCCTACTCATTTTCCCTAATTGCAGCATTCATACTTGCCTCCAACAGACAAAGAAAAAACAATCAGAAATATTGTATATTTACAACCTTTAGGAAATAATATCCCCTGATGGTGCAGCGTGTTAAAGCGCTAAGCTGCTGAACTTCTGAACCGAAAGGCCGCAGGTTTGAATTGGGGGAGTGGAGAGAGCTGTTAGCCCCAGCTTCTGCCAACCCAGAAGTTCAAAAACATGCAAATGTGAGTGCATCAATAGGTACTGCTCCGGCGGGAAGGTAATGCTGCTCCATGCAGTCATCCCACATGACCTTAGAGGTGTCTACGGACAACGGCAGCTCTTCGGCTTAGAAATGGAGATGAGCACCAACCCCCAGAGTCAGACATGACTGGACTTAATGTCAGGGGAAAACGTTTACCCTTTACCTTAACTACCACCAATTCCTCAATACTTTATTTCCCATACCACCATACTTTGCCACAGCAACGCGTGGCCGGGCACAGCTAGTCTCCTTATAAAACTGGGAAGGCAATACTACATTAACTCCATGGATTATTTTTAAAGGCTATATTTGGGAAAGATTAAGATAATACAGCAATCAAGATTAAGGAGTTTTGGATAACCCTTTATTTAGCTTCACTGAATATTTGCAGAAACATCATGGTTAGGGGATGTTCACAAACTGGAATGTGGTATATGGGTAATCTAGGACACATTGGCTACTAGAAGAATCTGGAAACTGACTTTTTAAAAAAGTTTTTCTCGCTCAAAACCTAGGACACAAAGTAATAGCCAGCCTTCATGTACAGAATAAACAAAGCCATGCCAATATTAGATTGTAATGACATGAATGGTGATTGGTTAACTGGGATTTTGAAGTTTCAGTCCAAACCTGTCTGAAAAATATGACATTGCATAATAGAACATTTTCAAAATTTAGTTGTGTGAGTTGTTTTCCAACACTTTAATAGTCCATGGATTCTGATGAATGACACTTCTAATGGTATCCAGGAACATTATCTATGCCTTCAGAATGCCAGTTTTATGTACTAATTCAATACCTTTATTTTGTGTAAAATAAAGCATCTTCTAGCAGGTGTCCTTGTGATGTATTGCACACAGAATGACAAAGGACGATCATATTTTCAAGGCTGTAATAATAGCCCTGTTTCAATGATTTTATGGCATAAGAGTTGGAAAAAAATATATTAATGCTACTTGATGTCTGTTTTTTCCTGCTTTTGGGGTTTGTTTGTTTTTTGCAGAGGTAGCAAGTACTTGAGGGTTGAGCTTTCAGAGACTATGCTTCGTTTGACCTAGCCAGCTGTTTCTATTTTGGTTGCTGTCTTAGTTGCGACCTGATTCTGTACTAGGATCAAGGTAATGTTTTATTCAATACAAGAAAATGGAAAATCTGGCAAGAACTGAGATCCTTGTGTCAATGGTTTTATTTAGCTTTCTGCAGTAGCTACTGTCAATAGCAAGATAAAGCTGATGACAGAAAACAAGGGATTTGCTATTCATTATTCATAGCTTGCTAAAGGCTTAAGAATATAAAACATATCATATGATTCTTTTTGTAGACCATACATTGTTTTAAAATATTGCAATTTAGCAATAAATTAGATGAAAATTGTTTAAATATATAGTTTTGTTCCAGCACCATATGAAAAATGAGTTCAGGAGTCTCACTAGCATTGATTATACTTCATATATTGAGTATAAAACATGTTTTCAGCTTCAAAAGGCAGCCTTCAATAACTAATTCAAGAGTGTTACTTTGTATTGTCACTTTTTATTCTTTCCAGATGAACTTTAGACCTTTCTTGGTGTCAGGTTGCCTGAAGGCATTCCTCATCTTTATGCCAGTGTCCCAGTTTTGTCCTCATTAACAGTTCTGGAGGAACAGCCAAACTACAACTCTTACTGCAACTAGAGCAAGTTTTGGAAGTTGTCATGTTTGCATTATCAACTTCTTGGATGGAGCAACGTGATGTCTGTTATTGTTTAATTTTACCCATTTAAAGCTATTTTTGGATCCATAGGCACGAGGCAGTACTGTAGTGAAGAAGAAAATGTGTGGTGGCTCTATTTCTGCTTACCTAGAGAGGCAGATTATTTACCTTTAAAATTAGAATTTTATTACATCAACAGCAAGAATGAAGTTTTCAGTGTATGTGTCTTGTATACAGATTGTTTTAGTATTGTTTCTCAACAGGATTTGATTAAACTAATTTTTGACACTGAAACTGTTGCAGATGAGATAGTTCCTACTACTGTCCTTATGCATAAAACTATACAAGTAATCTATGGTAGCATCCATTGAAAAAGCCAGATATATATAGAATTGATTGAATAAACTGTGAAGCCAAAATTCAGTTGCCAATTTTAGCTAGAGAACACCCATTGAATAAATTGCTGAATGGGAAAAGACTTGTTTTTATCCCATGTGAGCTTCATTTAGTTGAGATTAAAAATTGGATGTAAGTTCATCATGTGAAAATGTAGTTTTTGATTAAGGCACTACAAGTCACATTCAGAGTGTGAGAATGCTATACAAGTATTTGTTACGTACTATATATATGTCCACCTTGGGTTTGCCTTTATGGTCAGTTCTTCACATTTGCAGGAACAAGGCTGTCGCAAAAGTAAAAAAACCCTACACATCATAAAATTGATACTTTTTACCTGAGATAACACCTCTCTAGAGATATCTTCTTTCTCCAACATTGACTCTATGGCCAGTTCCCGCTAAATCATACTGGTGGACCTAGAGATTCCTGGAAAGAACATTTTAATTAAATCCATGAATAATCATATCTGCAAAAGTCCGATCTGCACATGTAGATGGCCAAATCCAACAGAGATTGGATGGCCATCTATCAGGGATGCTTTGAACGTGTATTCCTGCATGGCAGTGGGTTGGACTGGGTGGCCCTTGTGGTCTATTTCAGCTCTATGATTCTTCTGCTTGCTGTTTATACTAAAGCATGATATCATTATAACTCAAAATTTAAGAATTCTCAATAAAGAGATGTACATATCTTAAGCATTCATGTAAACTTTGCAAAAAGGCAGTGTGATCTTTACGGAAATTTAGCAAGTTAGCTAAATGGTATGTATTAGAAAATGCATACTTCACCTCATTTTCTTATTTTACAATGAATTGTGATTAATACAAGCAGTTGTTTTTAATGTCAGGAGCCACTTGAGGGCTTCTGGTGTGAGATAATTGGCTCTCTACAAGGATGTTGCCCAGGGGACGCCTGGATTTTTGATGTTTTACCATCCTGTGAGAGGCTTCTCTCATGTCCCCGCATGGGAAGCTGGAGCTGACAGATGGGAGCTCACCTCACTCTCTGGATTGACGTTTTCAATAGCCATTAAACTTAGGAATATGACTCTCTACAACAGACAGGATGAATAGCAGCTGCCACCTTGTTGAGCATATGTGAATAGAAGAACAGAAAGAAAAGGGAAAAGCAGATAAGCCTATCTCATCAAAACTTTTAAAAGTACGGTTTAGCCACAAAAATAGAAACCTGTTGGTAATTTCCACTCAATTAAGTTAAAAAATTTTGCCTAGGACATTCCTGCAGCATGGAGAGCAGCAAGAAAAAAACTTTTCATCAGGAGATAAAATGTTCCTAATGGAGATGGCTTTTGTTGGCCACACTTTTCCATCCTTGCTATCCTTACACTATGGCACTGTGACCCTGAACACTTATGGATCAGGACCAAATTTGGCACACATACCTGCTATGCCGAAATTTGACTACTGCAGGGGTTTGGGGGGAACTGGCCTTCCTTTCTAGGAGTTGTAGTTCACCCACGGTCAGAGAAACAGTGACTTCCACGATGATGGACCTGGACCAAACTTGGCACACAGAACCCCCATGACTAACTCAACCTCGTGGAGGGCTTTGAGGGGACTGACTTGGCATAGTGGGAGTTGTAGTTTACCCTACAGCCAGAGAGCACACGGAACCCCACTGATGATGCATCTAGAGCAAACTTGCCCAACATAGCAAACTTTAAGTGCTGATGGAATTTCTCAGGGTTAACATGGTATGATGTCAGTTGTAGTTAATCTACAACTTTATGCATTTTGTACAATTAAAAAAATGACTTTTTCAAATAACATGGGCAACACCGGGAGATAGATGATAGATAGATAGATAGATAGATAGATAGATAGATAGATAGATAGATAGATAGATAGATAGATATAATGGTCTTGGTGAATTTGATTTAGTAACACAGATGTATGAAAAATTATCTTTCTAAATTAATCAAATTCTCAGGATAAATAGGTGAGGATGTTGTTGTTATTCTATTTGGGTATATAGCTTTCTGATGTGTGGTCTGTGTTCAACTTACAGGAGCTGTTGGGTGTGTTTTGCCACTGATGAAGATGACAGAACAGCAGAGTGGGTGCGACCATGCCGGTGTAGAGGCTCAACGAAATGGGTTCACCAAACGTGTCTCCAGCGCTGGGTGGATGAAAAACAGAGAGGAAATAGTACAGCCAGAGTTGCCTGTCCTCAGTGCAATGCAGAATACTTAATAGTGTTTCCAAAACTAGGTAAGATGTGCATAACAGTTTAATCCAAATTACATACTGCATGTGCTGGCCAGCTGTATTTGAACATTTGGTGAAGCAAGGGGAGAGCAGAACTAGTGCAATTAGTTCTTCTCTTAGCACCTGTTAGAGTAGGTCATAGTAATAGAAAATGCAGGAACTATTAACAGGAAACCATTTTTGGGTAGCTTCAGTAGGTCTAAAGGCCAGTTTCTGCCCCTGTTCTCTCCAGGGGCTGCAAAATAGCAAAAAGGAAAGTGGGCTGGGGGCACACAAAATTACAACTGACCCCCATAAACATGGATCCAACCATCCACAGCTTGTAAAAATATATATTTTAAAATCCAAAAGGCAAACCTTGATTTTGCTGTTTAATATAATGGACACTATTTTATTATGCCATCACATGTAATTGGACTTGAGCATCCACCCATTTTGATATCGATGAGGGGTCCTGGAACCAAATCACAGTGGATCCAAAGAACCTATTAGAGAAATGGCTGGCTATCTACTTTTGGTTTTGAAAAATGGGGTTGTAGGAGGATTGAAATACCAAAATAGACTTGTAAGGCTGTATACAGACCCCAAGGCACATTTTGCCCATCCATGGAATAAGATTGACTTGCTGACAGATTGGACAGAGCATATGAGGTGAAGACTTAGAATATATGGATTGTGATTTTTTTGTCTGTATCTTTTTCACATGATTTCAAAAATTCCCTCATGCTCCTGCATTAATCTTCCCTTATTTGGAGAAGAAATTCACACAAAATGACTTTTTCATTTTAAAAAGAGGATATTTTGATGTACTTTTTAGGTTGAAAATTATATTACAACACTGGGAGAAGTATATATGAATGTCCAATCCACAGACTAGTTTGGGAGGTGCAAATCAAGTAGGTTGGCTACTGACTGCAGTACGTTTATATATTGAATCACTGATTCAATGTGCTGGTTGTAGTTGGGACTGCCAATTCCATTTGAGCCTCAATCTTGTAAGGACATGCATAAACAACCAGTTAGTCCAGACTCAATCTTTCACTTATTGTGTACCCATAGTTGTATTTATGATTATGTCCCGATCACATGCATTTCTTTTTTACTTTATGTATTGGATCACTACCCAATAATTCCCCATTTCTGTTCTGGTTATAAAAATAAAAATAATTACGAACTAGAATCTGGAGTTCTTTTGGCAAAGCTTTCACACACATACGAGAACTTCAGTCTATTCTATAAGTCTTCTGAAGCCTTTCTAGTTACGGTATCCTTTCCCGCTCTCTGAAATGACTGATTTTGGAGACTAGAACCCCTATTTTGAGTGGGAATTGGAAAGCCCTTGCATGTTTAGCATATACATTTATGACAGGCAGAATACCGTACATTTTCAGAATGAAACAGAAACGGATGAACAGATGGAGACAGTTTCTGTCTAAATGTAAATTCATGTTTTACCATTTTTGATACTGTGTTGCATTTCTTAGCTTCAGGAGCTACTTGACTATCTAAAAGATTGTATCTGTGTTGGACATTTAATGGCTGAAATAAGAATAGCAGAGAAAGGAAACAGAAAAACTGGTCTGAGATAACATTCTGGACCAACTTTTTCAGCCCAAGACACTTGGTTTTGTTTGTTCAATGTCTGAATCTAATTTGAAAATCTACCTACCAGTGACAAATACAGCAATTTAATAATGAATAGCATTGGTGTTTTAGTGGGGTATCCATTGGAATACAAATTTTATGATTATTTTGCAGAAAGTTATAGAACATGTGTTCCTAACCTGACCATAAATTTCAACTGGCCAATACCTTGAATTTCAGCATAGCTTTATTAAGTCAGAATTGGCACAATGTCACTGCTGTGTTCTCTTTCAGTTCCTGATTTTCCTTATTTCTCTTTTTGTATTATAGGTCCAGTTGTTTATGTCTTAGATCTAGCAGATCGTCTTATCTCTAAAGCCTGTCCGTTTGCTGCAGCTGGAATAATGGTGGGCTCTATCTACTGGACAGCTGTTACTTATGGAGCTGTAACAGTGATGCAGGTTCACATACACTTTCTAAATATTAAATTATTATAATCAAGCTGGAAACTGCTAGAGATTTGCTGCAGAAACACTTTTTTGGTAAGGAAGAGAATTCAAAGAGAAGATCAGAAAACACATACTAGTGCTAGCTCCAGAAAATATTTTCCTTTTATTCTCTTCTTTCTCTTGGTGAATTTTTCAACGTTTAGATCCACAAGTCCTGTTAAACAGTTGCACATATATTCAGGTTCAAATAATTTGGATGACTGATCCTACAGTTCTTCACCATGGCCATCCTAGAGGTTCTGCTAGATGGGAGTTGTAAACTAAAACATTTGGAAGACCAAAGGAACCCCACTCCTGCCTTATAAATACAGGCAGAAAAGTGGGATACACATTCAGTGTATACACCAATAATAATAATAATAATAATAACAACAACAACAACAACAACAACAACAACCCTAACCCGCTATCAGGACCTCAAGATTGAACTTCAGAGACTCTGGCAGAAACCAGTGCAGGTGGTCCCGGTAGTGATCGGCACATTGGGTGCTGTACCAAAAGATCTCAGCTGGCATTTGGAAACAGTAGACATTGACAAAATTGCGATCTGCAACTGCAAAAGGCCACCCTACTGGGATCTGCGCGCATCATCCAAAAATACATCACACAGTCCTAGACACTTGGGAAGTGTTTGACTTGTGATTTTGTGAAATGAAATCCAGCATATCTATCTTGTTTGCTGTGTCATACAATTATTATTATTATTATTATTATTATTATTATTATTATTATTATTATTATTATTCATGGTTAGCTTCTGCAAGTCTCAACATCTTCCACATATTCCTGTTAATGTTCACTCACACCTATGTATAACTTACCTCTATCTATTTTCATTCTAAAAGATCTGCTGAAGAGCTGGGCAGAGAAGGCATTTCACTGTCTGAGAAATGCCAATTCTTTCTTCAGTTCTAATTTGTCATGCCTCCGCAAGATTTCTCACTGTTTACTCCTGTTAAGCCCTCATTTAGTTAGAGGAGATTAGTATTTTATATATAGTTTGTAGGGTTAGTCTAGACAGCCTCTTCCTCCTTCTATTTGAAACCTCCTTCACACTGTCCCTTTAAGTCTCCTCTCAGGGGTGGAGCCTTAGCCAAGGCCCTTCTAGCTCCTTGAGGAGTCAGGCAGTGTGGTATTGCAAGGTGATGAGAAAGGAAGGTGAAAGAACCACAAAATAGAAAGTCACGTCGAAGCCACGCAAGTCACTTTGAAGGCACACAAGTCATAGAAGTTAAATCAAAGCTATATGAAAGTAAAGACAAAAGTAAAGCCAAGTTGGAGATATAGCAGATTGAGATACAATTGAAACCACATCCAGTCAGTATTGTGGTTGTATTTCAAGGACTTTAACTCACCTCGCAAAGACTGGCAGTAAAATTCTTGAGGAGAGGAAGTTTGAGATTTGTTATTTAATAAATTGTTGTTTTACTTCAAATGTATAGCATTCAGTCTATTCCCTGTGTCACAGACACCTTCCAAATAAATAGCTAGTGTGCGGGCAGAACACTAATTCAAATAAAATATCTTATTAGCTTGATGCTTCTGCTCATTATTCACTTCTCCCACTGAATTCTTCTCTTCTTTGGCATTTCCTTGGGCATTCCTTGCAGAATGTTCAAGCAATGGAAATCTGACTTCTCAGTGTAGCTTTTCCCATTAACTTTCAATGCATCCCTTGAAAGACAGTATGATTTCAAACCCTGTACTGAATTAGTGAACTGCTAAATTATCATTCAGCAGTTCTCCAGAACTGGGTTAGGGAACATTTGACTATTGGTGAATTGGTACTTCCAGCATGTGTACTTCCAGCATGTGGAATTCAGCAAGGTTTGGAAAGCCACCAGTTCCACAGTCTTGTTCTAGAACAGTGGTTCTCAACCTGTGGGTCCCCAGATGTTTTGACCTTCAATTCCCAGAATTAACAGCTGGTAAAGTGACTGGGATTTCTGGGAGTTGTAGGCTAAAACACATGGGGACCCACAGGTTGAGAACCACTTTTCTAGAAAGTGAAAAGATATTATATATACATCCATACAAGGGGATTAGAGCTATGCATTATTGCTTAGATTTTTTTAAAAAAATTATTTGGGATGTGTGTCTTCCTGTGACTCCAAGTTTCTGACAAAATAAAACTGAACTATTGTACTTTAAAGAGCAACTTTGCCTAAAACAGATGCTAAATTATTTATATGTACTTGTACATATATATACATATATATGTTGTATTATAACAACATTTTAAGATAGGTCAGTGTTGCAAATTGAAAGGGGAGGATGAGAGGGATTGGCTTGCCTATAGTTGCCTTAGAAGTAAAGACAAACTCCAACCCAACCCAGGGTTTGTTTAAACTAAGTTTTTTTATCTAACATGCCACACTAGCTTTGTAAGTCTGTGATAAAGTCATCTATATTGAAAACTGATTTGCTCAAGTAAGCTCAATGATTGCTAATATGTCAGATACAGATCTGGGTTCGAATCTTGCTTATTCTCACCCACTTCACATATAGTCCTTATATGTACTGTCTAAAGATCCTTAGATGGAATAAGAAAAGAATAACTCACTAACTAGCCTGATTATGGAGTTTTATAAAGCTGTGATTTTCACCAGATGTTTTGGTCTTCAGCTCCCAGAAATCCCAACAGCTGGTAAACTGGCTTGGATTTCTGGGAGTTGTAGGCCAAAACACCTGTGAACCCAAAGGTTGAGAACCACTGTTATAAAGTTTCAATGAACACAGCAATCCATAGAACTGACTTCTTTTGAACTCCAATTTTATAGTTACAGCTTCAGTTTCTCTTCATCTGCCTGCTAACATTGTATGTAGACATTAAGCTTGCCATAACTGCACATATGTGTCTTATGCATTACTGTTCATATACCACATTTTAATCATTTATCTGTGGCAGTCATTTGTCAGCAAATCAGCACAAACATGGGCTGATGAATATTAACATTAACCCAGGTTTTGAAAGATCATCCTTATTCATGAGAGTTCTTCTGGGTTTACCAGTCTATTACTTTCTGTTACAGAAGTAGTTTTTCTTTTGTTCCACTTAAAAGATATTTTTTGTGCAGCCAAACTCTCAGTGCAATTATTTCTTTGAGTAAGGAACCCATAGGTTTGTTTGGCACGATGGTGTAGTGATTTCTAAAACTATATGTAGGAGAAGACAGAGTTAATTGCCTGATGCCCTTGAGTTGCTCTACTGGCTCAGCAGCTAGGCTCTGTGGTTTCTCTGACAGTTTAATGGTGTAGTTCAATGCCACTTAAGTGCATCATTATGAAATAGTTACTAGTTAGGTGTGTAGCTGCCCTATATAATGTAATAACACAATGTTTTTATTTCACAGGTTGTGGGCCATAAAGAGGGCCTTGATGTTATGGAAAGAGCTGATCCCTTATTTCTTTTAATTGGACTTCCCACTATCCCAGTTATGCTTATATTGGGAAAGATGATTCGCTGGGAAGACTATGTGCTTAGATTGTGGCGCAAATATTCTAATAAACTACAGATACTCAACAGTATATTCCCAGGTAATGCCATTAAATTCCAGGTTGTGTTTTCATGAGGAGGGATGGGACAAATTCAGGTACCTAAAATATGGATGATTTTTTTTCCTTTACTGGTTGCTAAATGAAATGGCCCAACAGAGTTTGGAAGGTTGTTATTAAAGTGAGGGTTGTTGTAACTACAGTAGAGTCTCACTTATCCAAGCTAAACAGGCTGGCAGAAGCTTGGATAAGCGAATATCTTGGATTATAAGGAGGAATTAAGGAAAAGCCTATTAAACATCAAATTAGGTTATGATTTTACAAATTAAGCACCAAAACATCATGTTTTACAATAAATTTGACAGAAAAAGCAGTTCAATACGCAGTCATGTTATGTTGTAATTACTGTATTTACGAATTTAGCACCAAAATATCACGATATATTGAAAACATTGACTACAAAAATGGCTTGGATTATCCAGAGGCTTGGATAAGTGAGGCTTGGATAAGTGAGACTCTACTGTATTATAGATTGAAGGATAAAAGGATGTTCATATGAACAGTAGTGTTAAAGTGAATGCTTTCTACTGCTGGGATCTCTGCTGAGGTCAGATGGGTGGTCTGCTGGAAAGACTTCCAGCATCATTCTTATTTCTAAGGATGCCTCCTGCCATAGAAACCTTCTAAGAAATTAAAAATAGTAACAGTTGCAGCCCAGTGCCTCATTTTGAATACCTTATATACTCGAGTATAAGCCGATCCAAATATAAGCCAAAGTACCTAATTTTATCACAAAAAAATGGGAAAACTTACTGACTTGAGTATAGGCTGAGGGTGGGAAATGCAGCAGTTACTGGTAAATTTCAAAATAAAAATAGATACCAATAAAATTAACATTAATTGAGGCATCAGTAGGTTAAATGTTTTTGAATATTTACCATATTTCAGAGAAAAACAGTAAACTAGCTCTGTAAGTGGAAAAGTGCGGTCAACAAAGACAATATGTATGGTATCAACAATAACTATAATAATAATAATAAAACTTCATTTGTATCCTGCCCTATCTCCCCATGGGGACTCAGAGATAAAAAAAAACAAAGTCTTCTTTGAAAAATAACATATCTTGTTTACTCACATCTTGTATTAATTCAGCATACTGGCACATTTCTTATTTAAGTTCAGTTATAGGTAGGATGTAGTTTTTGTGTGTGTTGAGCACACAGGGTATCATTCTTAATCAGTAGTCCATAGTCTTTAAGTATAGTTGTACTCACTGAAGTCTATAAGTCATACTTCTCTACTGAAGTCCAAACAGTAACATGCATCCACTTCCACTGAAGTGTAATGCAAAACATGCATCCACCTCCACTGAGATGTAAAACAGACTGACTACAAAATGGAGTCTTGAGTCTGAACATGCTCAGTACAATCACATGTCTGTAACCCCTCCCAAACCAAAGAGGTACAGTCAGCCTGGCAAATCAACATATATATAGAATACAGGTTAGCAAATATATACATTAACATATAAATAGTGAAAGGCTTGGGAGGTTGCTATTTCCAACAGACCCCAACTGCCAGAAACCCTAACCAGTTTCTCCAAAGGCCAGGAATGCTTAGAGCTGAAGTCCAGAACACCTGGAAGGCCAAAGGTTGGATGCCATTGCTCTAAACAATCCAAGCCTGGCCACGAGCTTCAGAAATTTAGAGGCCCCTGGTTTAATATGTGAAACCAGGTTTTAATAGACAGATCATTTTCTTTGTGTTTGTTGCAAAATAGATTTTTTTAATAAGCATGCAATCAATGCATTATACTGAAAAGCTGACTGCAACTGAAAATTTAAATTTATTACACCAGTATGGTTTAGTGAATTCTAATTCTTGGTTAGCGATGGCATCTTTCTTTAGGGATTGGATGTCCTGTTCCTCGTATTCCAGCTGAGGCCAACCCTCTGGCAGATCACGTCTCTGCTACTCGTATCCTGTGTGGAGCTCTGGTCTTTCCCACTATCGCTACAATTGTTGGCAAGCTGATGTTCAGCAGTGTTAACTCCAACCTTCAAAGGACAATTCTGGTAAGACCATGTAATACTTCTATATAGAAGTGAGCCTGCAAGGTTGTAGAGCATTTTAGTCTTCTCTTTCTGTGGTTATGCCTTCAAATAACATGGCATGTAGTGAGCATGTTTTCTGTTAAATAGTACATGAGAAACAAAGCTCTGTGCTGTCATGATAAAAAATCAATAAATAAATGTTAAAATAACAGCAGCATTTCTGTTGTATTTCTGACAAAAAGACCTTCAAATGCATCATCACTTATCTTTGTTAATATTATAAATGACCATTATGGCTCTGTTAGACATATCAGTATTATTAAAACCAATTTTTAAGAAGTGGTCAAGCTGCAAAAGTGTCATTTGGAACAGACACAGAGTGAAATCAAGCTGTGAGAAAAATTTGAATCCAGTCTATTTGGCTTACATGCTGCACCACTCCTCTTTCAGTGTTACAGCTGTGAAAAAGGTTTTTTTTTAGCTACTGAAAATAAGTGGAATTGCCTTTTTTCATAGAACTGTAGGCCTGGAAACAATCTCAACTCAAAAACTCTTAGATGCCTACCGAGTCACAGCTTCCTAGCCACTGTACTGGTAATAGACATACTTAATCAGTATTTGCCTTTGGTCAAAGTTCAAAATATATTTGAGCTGAAACTGTTAAATCACAGGCATAAATCCTAATTTGGTGACTCACTATTACTCTAAAGTCCATGAGGTAGAGACACAGAAAACTGTTTCAAAGCTTGTGACCCATATTTCATACAATTGGTTCCTTAACAAAACAGAGTTTGTGCCCAGATTGAAAGCAGATTTGCTTGGCATGAGTGTCAGAGTCATGTGAGTTGGTTAGCACTGAGCAGGATTATACAAAGGAATAAGAAATGTATTGGTGCCACAGCAAAGGACAGATAAATGGCTTCCTTTTTTATTAAAAGTATTTACAAGTACATCTACAAATCAATACAAGTGGAAAGAGGAGAAAAAGAAATGGATGTCTGAGATTACGAAATTTTGTCGCCCTTCTCTCCGAAGCTATGTAATGGTGGTCATAATTAATAATGAAAAAAATTGTCAGCAGTAAGATAGAGCTATCAATATATGTACTACTTTGGAATGTAGACAGCAGGTATCTCTAAAAGACTGTGTGCTAGAAGCTAAAGGAATCGGTAGTAAGAGGCAGGAGCAAACAGTCAAGGAATGTTTCACATGAATGTGTTTGGATACCATTTTCAGATCAGTGTATGAACTAAGTGATTGAAGAGGCTACACAATACAGTGATATTTAAGAAATGACCAGAAGGAACAAAGAGGTGACATTCAGGAAGGAAGCTTCAAGCATACAGGGCAGCAAAAGCAAAAAGTTAGGGTCTTGAGGGAGAAGATGACCTTCAAAAAGCTGAAGATGTCTGGCCTGAAGGAGCACATTCCATCAGATATATTAGGACATAATTGCTGAGAGATGGAGGTGGCAAGTGAGGCCACAGAAGGCTTTGAAGATAAAGACAAGGAATGTGTATGTTGGATCCATGATTTGAGAAAAAGCCAATGTAAAGAAGGATTTTACATTGAAGATTAATCATGTTGGCAACAAAGTGTTAAAGCAACATAAGAGGGGGACCAAGCTGAAACAACGGAAGACAAGAAAACATCAGATTGCAAGAGCAATAACAGGAGTATATTAGAGGTTTTGCCAAGGGGCTAGGTTTTTTTGCACTGTATTTTTGCAGTGCTACAGAGGAAGAAATGATACAATTTAGTTCCAGATGTAATACTGGAAACGTAAAGGAGAGATGAGTCAAAGATAAATCCAAGGCCTTTTACATAATGTATTTGAGATGGAGCATCTTAGCAGAGGGAGCATAGGTAAAGGTTTTCCCCTGATGTTAAGTCCAGTCGTGACCGACTCTGGGGGTTGGTGCTCATCTCCATTTCTAAGCCGAAGAGCCGGCATTGTCCGTAGACACCTCCAAGGTCATGTGGCCAGCATGACTGCATGGAGTGCCGTTACCTTCCCACCGGAGCGGTACCTATTGATCTACTCACATTTGTATGTTTTCGAACTACTAGGTTGGCAGGAGCTGGGACTAACAGCAGACGCTCATTCTGCTCCCGAGATTTGAACCTAGGACCTTTTCGTCCACAAATTTAGCAGCTCAGCACTTTAACACACTATGCCACCAGGGGGGAGCATAGATGGATTTAAAGATGCAAGACTGGAGTGAGAGAGACCATTTAGGTGTTGAGAGAGGGGTTATAAGTGCATTTATTGTATTTTAACTGTATTTATAATATAACACAAATAATATTGTTTAATTGCTTTTTAATTTTTGTATTTGCTTTGTGCGTGACTATTAGCCACCTTGAGTACCCTCGGGGAGGGAGCCAGTAGAGTTGTATGCGGAATCAGTTTCTCCCATTTCCTTCATTTCTTCCATTCCCCGAAAACTACTCTCCTCTTTCAGGAGGTCATTGCTCTTTCTTATCTGGAATTGGGAAATTTCCTCAAAATGGCTTGGAATTGAAAGAGTGCGTGGCTGATAAGTGTGGTGTAGCCCTGGAGAGACAGTGTGGGTGCTTGCCAGTGCTCAACTGCAGGCACTGGCAGGCGTGCGCACTGCTTTCTGGGCCTACGCACACCACACATGCACTCTCTTTCCAAGGCAATTGCGTGTGTGGTGTTCAGCCTCAGAAAGTGCGCGGGGCTACCAGTGCCTGCAGCCGAGCTCCTCCTCTAACTTACAGGAGGTGCTTGGCTGTAGGCACTGGCAGGCATGCACGCCACTTTCTGGGCCTGCACATGCCACACAAGTACTCCCTTTCCAAGGAAAGTGTGTGTGTGACGTGCAGACAGGGTGTACGTCCTCCCAGTACCTGCAGCCGAGCACCACCTCTAGAGTAGAAAGAAATAGCAAGTAAGAAGCCTCCTTAAAGCGCACAGGAAAGGGAGCCTAGGATGCCCTGCCCCCATAATGGGCCAATAGAAAATGGATCTTTTGGCACCCCAGATCGTAAACGGATATCTGCCCTCCCGATTTTGGGAGGCTTCCAAAAAAACGGATTGGGACACGAAACGGGTCAAGGTCTACCCCAAATGCACAACCCTAGAAGGCAGGGTGTAAATAAAGTTAATAATAATAATAATAATAATAATAATAATAATAATAATAATAATAATAATAATATAGGTGTAGCAGTGCAACCAAAAATAAGGTGAGCCAGAGATGTTGGAAGGATGGATGGAAGAGGCTCAACCAGAGAGGAAAAGGGCAAACGCCCTATGGAAAGCCCTCCCCAGTGAAGTTAGGCAGGCTCCCTCCCTCCTATCCTTCCGTAGGAAGGTTAAAACTTAGTTGTGGGGCCAGGCTTTCGAATAATAATTGGCAGCATTAATTATTATCATGTACGCTGGAACTCAATCGACAGACCCAGTTTTTTGAACTGAACACGACTATCTGTATTTTATAATGTGTTTTATGAATACTGATGTAAGTTAATAATAATTTTTTAACTGATTTATATTGTACTGTATAATTTTTATATATGTGTTTTTTGTAAGCCGCCCTGAGTCCCCTGTTGGGTGAGAAGGGCGGGATATAAATAATAAATAAATAAACAAAAAGCTGCTGCTCCTTCTGAATCCCAGTACATCTCTGTATTGCTGACATAACTTTAATACCCTAATTAAGAGTATGGACTGAAACTGTCATCATTTTTAGCAATTCTCAAATCATATTTATTATTTCCAGAATATCTTTTAACACCTCTGGTCTTAAATTCTGGAGAGAAGAGATATGATTAATTTGAAATTTGATTCTGAAGGCAATTGTGTACAGCACTCTGGAAAACATGTATTTTGTTTATTCGTTGACTTTAAAACCAACATGTTTATTATTTAATCTTTGAAGTCTGTTGATGTTTCGAAGAATATTACTCAGGATAGTCTGTAATTTAAAGTCAACAAGCTACACCCTTTATGAGGAGGGAAACTCTTTAAGCCTATGGCATATTCCTATTTCTCCAAACCATAACTATCAGGACTTTTCTGATTGGAGTCATTATATAGAAATCAGTTTTTTTCTATAGGCAAGAATTATCATTTTAAAATGAAACTAGCAGAAGCATCCAAAGGCATGTGTAAACACAGTGTGGGATATTTTTATATAAGACAAACATTAGAGTGGTACACCATGACATGGAACTGTACATCTCAAAAGTTTATACAGAATTGCTTTAATTAGCATAACTTCAAGAAAAATACTGCTTGCAGTCAGGTGTATAAAATCCAGTTTTAAAAAGTTAGATGCCTTCCACATACTTTGGATAAACATCGTTTTGGATATAGAGCTAACAGATCGACAGAGGACTCCATAGCCATCACTCTCCACACTGTTCTGACTCACCTGAAACAACCGGTGGAACTATGGGAGGATGCTTTTTGCAAACTTTAGTTCTGTGTTTAACACAATCCTCCCACATAGAGTGGTATCTAAACGTATGGATCTTGGGTTGTCATATTCAATCTCTTCCTGAATTATGGACTTGTCTGGACATTCCCAGAGGGTTAGATTAGGTAATCATACCTCTTCAGCTCTCACTCCCAACACTGGGACGCTACAGGTCTGTGTGTGGAGTCCTCTGCTTTACACTTTGTGCATATATGATTGTACCCTGTCCACCATAGCAATACAATTGCCAAATACACAGATGATTCAACTGTGGTGGGGCTTATCTCTGAAGGGAATGAGTCTGCCTATTGGGATGAAGTAGATCGGTTGTTTTCATGGTGCAGGGACAATAATCTGGTTCTTAACATCAATAAGATCAAGGATCTTAAAGTGGACTACAGAAAGAACAGATCAGAAATCCAACCCTTGGTCATTGAAACCAAGTGGAGTGGGTGACCAGTTTTAAGTTCCTGTGTGTCACTGTTAAGGAGGATCTGACCTGGGGTATTCATACAGCAGCATTGGTTAAGAGAGCCCAGCAGAGACTGTCTGAAACTTCTAAGGAACCAACAACTGAATGAAAAACTGCTGGTGACTTTCTACCACTGAGCTATAGATAGTGTCCTAACCTACTGCATCTGCGTATGGTTTGATAACTGCACAATGGCAGATAGGAAGGTGCTCCAAAGAGTCATCACTACTGCACAGAGAATCATTGGTTGTCTTCTTTGGAAGTCCCACAACCTTGAGAAAACTCAGAACATTGTTAAGGAACCATCACACCCAGCATATTCTTTTTTTAAAATTACAGTAGAGTTCCGGTTATCCGACATAAATGGCCTGGTGGAATGTCGGATAATCGGAATTTTTGGATAATAGGGAGGCCTTATTATCCCCTCCCGGCCAGCGCCCGCCTGGCTTAGGGAAACCAGGAGCGTGTTGCTAGGCAACGCGCACCCGGCTTCTCCAAAGTGCGGGCACTGGCCTGAGAGATGAACCTCGTTCATCCGGCCAGCGCCTGCCCCGTTAAGGGGAGCCTGGTGCATGTTGCTAGGCACCGTGACCCAGCTTCTCCAAAGTATGGGCCCCAGGTGCTTGCCGAAGGGAAGAGACTCGTCCCTCCAGCAAGCACGTTGGATAATAGGATAGGTCAGATAACTGGAAGTCGGATAACCGGAATTCTACTGTATTAGCATCTGGCAGATGGCACAGAATGACAAAGACGAGGACAAACAGACTGAGAGATAGCTTTTATCCTAGAGCTGTAATTACATTGTGCTCCATGGTTTCGCATTGAAGTGGCATTGGGGGCTATGTGGTGGTGGTTGGTGTGTGGAAGGATTGATGTATTGTTTTGTGATGTGTAATTTCATTGTACAGTGACAATAAAGTTATTCTATTCTGTGCCTTTTGAATAACTGTTCCCTTTTATTTTAGGGTGGAATTGCTTTTGTTGCAATAAAAGGAGCTTTCAAGGTCTACTTCAAACAGCAGCAATATTTGCGACAAGCTCATCGGAAAATTTTGAACTATCCTGAGCAAGAAGGCGCTTAAACGGCCTTGGATTTCAGACTCTTTAACAATCTCATTGACTATATTCAGTAGCATTGTTCCAGTTTCATTATTTGGCTACAGGAGCAGAGATTGGAGGACATGCTGCTGAATGTTGTGTTATTGTTTTTCCTACATAGACTAATAAAGGACTTTATTATGGTAGGATGAATCCTCTTTAGTTGTTGAGGGCAAGAATGTAATTTGTTTCCATCAATGCATTTTCTTTGTGGCGGAAGACATCTAAACCATTTTCCTATGGGCAAATCATTGCCTTTTTTTGAAACCGAAGCCAAACAGCTGTAAAGTTAATACACTGTACTGAAATATCTTTTTGTATGCTTATTGCAGTAAATGCACAGTACTTTGCTACATGGGCCAATGTCAGAGACAGTTTGTTTTTTACTTGCCAAGTGTAACTCTAATGTGAATGAATACAGTTCCTTCTCTCATTCAGTGTTGAAGATAAACAATGAACATGAAAGTCAGAACCTAAAACCTGCTTGAATTCATGATCACAAAAGTTAACGTATTTTCTTTTCTAGTGTATGCCACAGCCTAGATTACCAGTGTTTTTTTTAAAAAAAAAAAATGGACATGCCTGGTTTTGATAAGCACCTGGAAGACCTACACATTGTTTTTTTTTTTCTTTTAATGTTTCCATCAAATTGCATTCTTTCAGCTCTTTGGTTGTATTGCAAAGTTGTACTATATATAATTGACTGTTTGCCACCTGTGAAATTGAAAAACTGAATTTCACTGGGAGTGTAACAAGTTGCAATATTAGAGCCATTGTTTAGTGTTAGTATCCTGCAAAGCCATGGCCAAAATTGTGGAATTACTATTACGTCAAGCTAAATCTAGATGCAACAATTCTCAAATCATTTCTGGTATCATGCATGTGTGCAGAGCAAAAGATAAACATTCAGGTATGAATGTTAAGATTAGATTTCTTAAAAGGAAAGCCTGGTTTACGGAAATAGTTTCCAGATCTTTCTTATGTCTGTCTCTCACCTTAGCTTTCTGTCTAGACATCTGTTTTCCGTAAGTGTCAACAGGCAGGAATGGGCTACTTTGATGAGTCGGCGGTTGATTCCATGCTCCCACTGTATGAATTGGATGGCAGACTAGGAAATCTATATTTCAAACAAGCATTTTGCGTGTTTCGAATGGCTTCTTGTGTCTTGCAGCTAATGAAAGTCATAGCAAAATGTTATAAGGCATGGAACAGCAACAAGCTGCTTGCTTTGAATGGAATTTGCCAGGTTTGCCATTGAAATTAGCTGGCATCATTTGCTGTCAGATCCTAGGAAGATTTACAGAAATTATGAGGAAGGATGCAAGCATCCCATAGACTACGTTGCACACCTTTGTGCAAACTAAAGGACAGCTCTTTGTAAATACATAGAATGGGAGATTTCAATTCTGAATACATACATGCGTGAGTCCTGTTCCAATCAGTGGTGGATTGCCTGTTAAATGTCAGAATTGAGTACTATATGGGAGATACTTTAAGCTGCACTTTTTTTGATTATGGGTTTAGTGTGTTACTGTTAAATGTTTGGATCTGTACAAATACAATTGTACCTATATAAGAATCACATCATTTTAGGTTTACAGGTGGTATTTATTTGGGCACATTGAGCGAACCAATGTTCTCTACTCAGATTTTGGCAGTATATATATAAAACATTGTGATAGGGATTTTTTTTCTTTTTAAGTACTAGTAAACAAAAACCTTAATAAGAAATGAAACAATGCTTAAAATGAACTTTGTGTTTTCAGTAATAATTTTCCATCCCAAGCATTACTTTAAAAAACTGAAATATAGTGTTTTAAAAGTGTAAAAATGTACATAATGACCAACTAGTATTCAGTAATGAATTTGTGTGAGAAAAATCTAAAGCATAGGAAATATTTTCTTGTCATAAGTACTCAGAAAACTGCAAAAGCCTTTTGTCAGTTGGACTCTTGCTACGTATTTATACATGCAGCACTATATTGCAAAATCCTGACTTTCTATAGGGTGGGTTTTCAGTGCTATAGAACATTTTTTTGCAGAAATCCTCATTGCCAGAAGCCTTCTAGGTGGTCTTTATAGGATATATACCAGCCCTTTGTTATCTTCTGATTTTTTAAATCTCCCTCTCTAACACAGAATAGAAGTTAACGGTGCAATGGTTTGGTTTGGAATTTGTCCTGTGATAAAAACTGCTGAAATTATTGTATATCACTACAAATGTACTGTGAAGAATGTGAGACTATTATTTTAAATTCAGTAGCAAAAACATTACCTTGGTTACTGTGCTGTTAAAATGTTTTTAGTAGTGCAGTTTATGGTCACATCTTGGATTAGACTGAATAAACTTTTTTTACATTCTTCTGTTGTATGGTGTTTTGAGCAAGTTGTGGAAATATAAAAAAATAGGTTAGATTTGAATGGTTTTATTTGTATGTTGCTAGCTTCTTAACCTGTATGTATACCAGGACTAATTCAACCTCCAAAATAGTTATGGATTCTTTTAATAGGAGACACAATTTGAACAATTCACAGCAAATTTCAAATTGGAGCATATTCACAGATATCTAGATTTACATTCTGAAAATTGTATTACTCTCTAAATCCGGCCATTTTGTCCTTTTGCTATTCCACTACAGCAGTGGTTCCCAACCTGTGGTCCATGGACCACCAATGCTCCCCAAGAACTAAAATATGGTCCCCAGCCCCACTGTTATTGCACTATTGCAACGAGAGCAATTGGTCTGGCGAAACCCTCTTATAGTGCCGAGGCAACAGGGATGTTGGGAGGGGAGAGGCTAACTACCCATGAAAGGCATGACAGGAAGCATCCTAGCTGCTGTTTCTCCTCCTCCTCCTTACCCTTGAGCAAAGCTGTTCCATGTAGTGCCTGGAAGTGGGGGCACCTTGGTGTCTTTGTTTTTAGGCTTGTTCCTGGAGTTATTTGGGGTGCTGATTCAGAAAATTGCATTGAATAGAGCACATCAGCTGTAGATTATTAAATATGGTTTTCTGTGAGTGAACAGATGACGGCTACTGGATGGTATATGTTCTGTATCAGAAACTAGAGCTGATGTGGTCTATCTAAATTAGCACTCCCAATAACCAAACCGAATCTAAAGTTGACCAAAGACTGATTTGCAACCCTTTTGGCACTAATGTTGGAGAGTGATCCCTGGTCAAAAAACGGTTGGGAAGCACTGCACTACAATAATATCAAATTTCCAGATCCAATTACTGTTAATTTTTGAGATAATGGTTGAGTCCTCCATTTCTCTCCCACCCTGTTTATTTAGCCTATTTCTGTTTGTCCGAAATGAATAATGTACATGGGCTTAAATATGCACTTGAAGCTCTCTTAAATGGAGGAAGCAGCTCTGAGCATTCAAAGGAGTGAGCACACACAATTGCTTCTTTCTTAAAACTGAACAGGAAGCTCAATTTGGCAGAAGTCTCATTTTTGCACACAGTGGAATCTCCTTCTGTCTACAAGAAATAGCTGTGTTTGGCATCTTCCTTGACTGCTGAGACTTTGGCAATTTTCCTCATCTGTCATTTAGATCTAAATGGGGTCCTCTTAACTCAGTATTGGGGTCATGGAAAATTTGGCAACACTAAAAGGTTTCTGAACACCTATTTACACAAATCTGTCAGCTCCAGATTCCCATGTGGGGACATGAGAGAAGCCCCACACAGGATGGTAAAACACCCGGTTTAACCCATTGCGCCACTGGGGGCTCCATTGCAAAGCTAGTAGAAGTGGATTTTCTTGATTCCCCAGCTTCCCCCCCCCCCCCCAATGCAACACAGAGGGCTAAGTGTTGCTGCTGATGGCAAAGCTGTAGAAAACCCTTGAACCCTCCCTAGCTTAAATACATTTCCATAAGCCAAGTTCTACTCACAGAAGGTGCCCTATAGAATTTGAGAGCAGCTGCTGGAGTTAAATCTGGTTTTGCTAACTCAGTTGCGTCTGCCTCCCTCTAAATTCAGTTCATGGTTTCAACTTTCTGTGCATGAGCTTAATATTCAAATTATTCAAGATATTTGTCTTTAATGGAGGACGACGTGTTGGCTCCTTTTGCTGATGGTACCTTTTTATGATTTATAAATCATCATTGTTCTGTTTCCCCAAGTAATGTGTAATAAAGTCAAAATATAATAATAGAAAATATTAATTGCAAACAAACTAAAAATAAAAGTCCAAGGCTGGACAGAATAACACAGTTTTGATGACCTATTGGAAACTCAGTTGGGAAGAAGCCAGTTTGGCCTGTCTGGGAAATAGTTCTGATACTTGAGGTGCTGTTAGAGGAAAGTTCTTGTCTGATGTAACCAGCCTGCCTTCTTGGGCACTGGGAGAAAACAGGACTTCTGAACATGAGGGTGATGGTCTTTCATGTCTCACAAAATATTTATGAAGATATTGGCAGCACCACGCTGAGTATTTGTTGCCTAAGAAAACACTATGAAATTTATGGGGTTGCCAGAAATCTACAGGTCAGTTAAAACACACACACAGGCACTTGCCATTTAGGGCTATCAAGGTCAACCCAGCACTTTGAATTGAGTTAGAAAGGAAATTGAAAGGCAGTGCAGATGGCTCCATGGTCCCTTGAAAATGTGCCAGAAACCCATCTTCTTGGGTCTCCTTTTTTTTACTAGCCTTCATTGTTTTCATTCTAATACAGATCATTGGGTAACTCTTTTTCCAAATATCAACTAAAAATGACAAGTACAAAAACATGAGTTGACTTTTCTAGTTCCTTTTTAATGTTTTTAGGCAATACGTTCCTTTTGGTATTGCATAGTTGGTCATATTTTATGACTGAGTGAAAATCCTGTTGGTTAATGACGATGACATTAAGGTGGAGTTGTGCCACTATAACCCATCTTTGGTTCATTGTGGAGGTTGGAATTCCCTACTGAACCACCTTTTTTCTCAATTGGAACCTTCCAAATCCAGCTGGAAAAATGGTAAAATATCCACTAATCCTATAGCCATATATAGAGCAATGACTTCGTCTGCAGAGACCTTCAGAGAAGCCTTGGAAGTCCCTGCAAATGCTTACAACTGTGTATAGCTGTAGGATAAGACCTGGCTGCTTCTTTGATTCCTCCTTGCTTTGCACCCACGGTGAAGCTGTAGATGAAGAAAGATGGGTTGGAGTTAATAGCCCAGGAGACTATTGTAGCTACATCATAGCTGCACCTCCCAAAGTAGAATCAGGCGTAGTGATGTAGTTATTGGACCTTCCGTCTCAGAATCCTATTGGATTCCATTGGGGTAACCAAACAGTCTTAACAATTAGACTCTCATTCTTGTGTGACCTCATACAGCATAAATTGGATGTTACAAATTTGGCAGTGAGACGTTAAAACATGAGTCCTCAATTTTTTAAAGCTGAGGACCGGTTCACAGTCCGTCAGACTGCTGGGGAGCTGGACTATACTTTGGGAAACAAACATGAATTAATTCCTATGCATTCTGCACATATCTTATTTGTACTGCAAAAAAAAACTTGCATGAACAATACAATATTTAAAATGAAGAACAATTTTAACCAACATAAAACGTACCAGTATTTAAATGGGAAATGTGGGCCTGCTTTTGACTGATGAAATAGTCGAGGTAATTTGAATTGTTGTGTGTCTTTGAGTCGTTTCAGACTTACAGTGAGGCTAAGTCTAAAGTTTAGTGCGGGAGCTGGGTAAACAACCTTGGAGGGCCCGTGGCCTTTAGTTTGGGGACCCCGGCATTAAAGCATACACTCCAGATCTGCATCTGGATTGGCCAGCTCATGTTCACCTCACATAGAAATGTACATTCATGTTGAAAGGAATGCATTAACACTGGAACCTCTCTCATATGCATCACCAAACTTTGCTGACTGTTTAAGTCTGCACTTGTTTTAATTAAGCTCCACTTTAAATAAATGAGAGCAGTTATTAGCATTCATCCTGGCTATATAATGAAAATTGAAAACGCTGTCTACAGACAGTGAAGACTGTTTATTGCACAGCAATAATCATTTAGCTGCATAACAGCATGGAAGCCATTAGTTTGAAAAAGAATTTTATAAATAGTCCCCTCTATTGTATAAAACCTTTAGCTGAGATTAATCTAACAGCCACTCAATTAAAGGTTTCTTGGAAGACTGCGGCTCTTAAATACATGTGTTCTGTTTTGCTGTTGTTCCTGTTGAAAAAGCATTTAGAATCTATTCCTTCTGTTTTTACAGTCAAAAATACAGTCAACACTGAACTACCTGATTGGCTATTTACCTCAACTTTCCTGAGCTTCTGACATCCAAGATTTAACGGGATATTTTTTCTTGAACTTAGACTGATTTTACTCAAATTACAAACCCCAATATTGCAATACAAGCTACTTTTGAAAGTACAGTAGAGTCTCACTTATCCAATGTAAACGGGCCGGCTGAACTTTGGATAAGCGAATATGTTGGAGAGATTAAGGAAAAGCCTATTAAACATCAAATTAGGTTATGATTTTACAAATTAAGCACCAAAACATCATGTTATATAACAAATTTGACAGAAAAAGTAGTTCAATACGCAGTAATGCTATGTAGTAATTACTGTGTTTACGAATTTAGCACCAAAATATCACGATGTATTGAAAACATTGATTACAAAAATGCGTTGGATAATCCAGAATGTTGGATAAGCGAGACTCTACTGTAATCGGGAACAACAACAACAATAACAACAACTACTTTATTTTTGTACCCCACCTCAATTTCCCCAAAGAAACTCGGGGCGGCTAACGTGGGACCAAGCCCCGATAATTACAAAAGAACGAAATAAAATACATACATAATTCTTCAGCAGATAAAAATACAAGATAAAAACACAATTATACACAGTAACATAGTAAAAATAAAATAGTGACAATAGCATAGTTAAACAGAATTAAAACCGGAACAGGAGTTAACGAAAACGAACTGGGCCAAAGTGCAAGGAGTGTATATTGTAAACCCAATGGGTGAGGTCAATGAATAGTGCTACATTTAGTAGGCGACTTGGGATGGGATAAATCATAACATTATTTCCAACTGATGGAACAGAATAAAGTGCATCAGATATAGTGATTGTCACTGAAACGGGACCTGTTGTGGGGATTGATGGTCATTCTCCAAAAGCACACTAGAAATGCCAGGTTTTAAAACATTTTCCTAAAGGTTGCCAGGGTGGGTGTTTGCCTAATCCACCTGGGGAGCGATTTTCAGAGCGGAGGGGCTGCCACGGAGAAGGCCCTCTCCCTCGTCCCCACAAGCCATGCTTGTGACAGAGGCGGGAGCAAGAGAAGAGCCTCCCCCAAAGATCAAAGAGATCACACAGGTTCATAGAGGGAAACTCAAAACAATTATATGCTAATGGTCTGATTCAGAGAGTTTCCTGCTGTGTGTTTTTCCCAGTTCCACATTGTTTCCTAGTACTGCTTCTGTTCTCTGTGGGCAAATCCATATAGAGATACATACTTCTTTCAGTTACAAATGCTACAAGTCCCTGTTTCATATCATATTGATGTAGTTGGCTGCAATCAATCCTCCACATTCACTGGGATTAGGACACAAGACCCAATGAAGGTGGAAAAATGTAAATAAATTCCTATTTGTTTACCTGAGAGAATATTTCTCTAGAAATTGCTTGGTCTTCCAGCATGGCACTGGTCAATTGCTGCTGCTGTGACCATAAAATCACATGAGAGGATCTAGAGCAGTGGTTCCCAATCTTTTTTTTTTTTTTGACCAGAGACCATTTGACGAGGAACCACTTCGACTAGGGACTACTCTATAACCCAAAGAGTTACAAATCAGTTTTTGGTCAACTTTAGATTCGATTTGGTTATTTAGGGTGCTGATTCAGAAAATTGCATTGGATAGACCACATCAGCTTTAGTTTTTGATACAGAACATGTGCCATCCAGTAGTCACCATCTGTTCACTCACAGAAAAGCATATTTAATCATCTAGTAATCTTTACTGGGTAGTCAGCCTCTCATCTCCCCACATCACTGTTGCTTCAGCACTATAAGAGTTTTATGAGACCAGTAGATCCCGTTGCCACATGATTACGAGACAATGGTGTAGTAATGGTGAGGCTACGGACCATATTTTCATTCTTGCGGACCACTGGTGGTCCACAGATCACAGGTTGGGAACCACTGATCTGGAGATCCCATGAGAGATATTCCCTCTCTTTTAAAAAAAATCTAGGTCCTCCTGCATGACGGAATCAAACTGGAGGACCTATAGATTCATAGAGTGAACATTTTTAATCAAATCCTTGAATAATCAAATCCGCAAAAACCACAGATGTGGACGAATGACTATTCTCACTGACGGGATAGGGAAAAGGCAGAAGTATTTAATGCCTTCTTTGCCTCAGTCTTCTCACAAAAAGAAAGCCAGCCTCAACCTCAGCAACATGAAATGGACGGATTAGGGGAAATCCAACCCCAAATAGGGAAACAAGTTGTCCAGGCTGCTCTAAACTAATTCAAGTCTCCAGGGCCAGATCAGCTACACCCAAGAGTATTGAAGGAACTAGCGGAAGTTATTTTGGAACAACTAGCAATCATTTTTGAGAGTTCTTGGAGAACGGGAGAAGTCCCTGCAGATTGGAGGAGGGCGAATGTGGTCCCAAGTCTTCAAGAAGGGAAAAAAGGATGACCCAAACAATTACCGTCTGGTCAGTCTCACATCAATACCAGGCAAGGTTCTGGAAAAGATCATTAAGAAAGTGGTCTGCAAACACTTAGAAACAAATGCGGTCATTGCTAATAGTCAACACGGATTTATCAAAAACAAATCATGCCAGATTTATCAAAAACAAATCATGATCTCTTTTTTCAATAGAGTTACAATCTGGGTAGATGCAGGGAACGCCATGGATGTAGTGTACCTGGATTTCAGTAAGGCCTTCGACAAGATCCCCCATGACCTTCTGGCAAACAAGCTAGTCAAATGTGGGCTAGACAAAACTACGGTTAGGTGGATCTGTAATTGGTTAAGTGAACGAACTCAAAGGGTGCTCACCAATGCGTCTTCTTCATCATGGAAAGAAGTGACAAGTGGAGTGCCGCAGGGCTCTGTCCTGGGCCCGGTTCTGTTCAACGTCTTTTTTAACGACTTAGACGAAGGGTTAGAAGGCACGATCATCAAGTTTGCAGATGACACCAAACTGGGAGGGATAGCCAACACTCCAGAAGACAGGAGCAGAATTCAAAATGATGTTGACAGATTAGAGAGACAGGCCAAAACTAACAAAATGAAGTTCAACAGGGACAAATGCAAGATACCTCAGGCAGAAAAAAATGAAATGCAAAGATACAGAATGGGGGGACGCCTGGCTCGACAGCAGTACGTGTGAAAAAGATTTTGGAGTCCTTGTGGACAACAAGTTAAGCATGAGCCAACAATGTGATGCGGCGGTGAAAAAAGTCAATGGGATTTTGGCCTGCATAAATAGGGGTATAAGCGTCTAGATCCAGGGAAGTCATGCTCCCCCTCTATTCTGCCTTGGTCAGACCACACTTGGAATACTGTGTCCAATTCTGGGCGCCGCAGTTGAAGGGAGATGTTGACAAGCTGGAAAGCGTCCAGAGGAGGGGAACTAAAATGATCAAAGGTCTGGAGAACAAACCCTATGAGGAGCAGCTTAAAGAGCTGGGTATGTTTAGCCTGCAGAAGAGAAGGCTGAGAGAAGACATGATCGCCATGTACAAATATGTGAGGGGAAGTCATAGGGAGGAGGGAGCAAGCTTGTTTTCTGCTGCCCTGCAGACTAGGACGCGGAATAATGACTTCAAACTACAGGAAAGGAGATTCCGCCTGAACACCAGGAAGAACTTCCTCACTGTGAGAGCTGTTTGGCAGTGAAACTCTCTGCCTTGGAGTGTGGTGGAGGCTCCTTCTTTGGAGGCTTTTAAGCAGAGGCTGGATGGCCATCTGTCGGGGGTGCTTTGAATAAGATTTCCTGCTTCTTGCAGAGGGTTGGACTGGATGGCCCATGAGGTCTCTTCCAACTCTACGATTCTATGATTCTATGATTTTGTCAGTTGTGTCCAATCTGTTACCTTTTTTCCCCATTATGCATCTTGGTTCATTAATTGAGTTAATTTGTCCATTTTCATTATGTCTATTATTTTTTAGCATCCAGTGTTCTAATGTTGGTAACTCTTTTGTTCTCCATTTATGGGAGTATACTATTCTAGCCACAGTTATTAAATAGTAAAAAAGTTTCTCCTTATTTTTATCCATCTCAAAGTCTGCAATTCCTAATAGGAAATACTCAGGTTTAGATTTGAAATTTAATGTCCAGTACTTTTTGGATTTTTTCTTGAATGTCTTTCCAATACTTTTTCACAAATTTGCAAGTCCACTACATATGGAAAATGTTCCTGTATGGTCCTCACACTTCCAACATTTATCTTTTACAATTGTATAAAATTTTGATAATTTTTGCAGTGTTAGGTACTACTGGTACCTCACTATATACCAATTTTCTTTTAAGTCATAAGAGTATGTATATTTTATTTTTTATTCCTTATCTTTTCCCATTTTTCTAATCTTACTGTATGTCCAATATTTGCAGCCCATTTTACCATATAAACCTTAATTTGTTCTTCTTCTGTTGCCCAGTCCAATAATTTCCCATATAGCTTGGTTATTAATTTCTTCTCTGTACTCATTATTTTGTCCCAGAAGATATTTATATCTATAAATCCCAATCTCTTGCCTATGTTATAACATTCTCTTATTTGTCTGTACTGGAACTAGGATATATTTTTGTCTATATCTTTGATTTCTTCCTGTGTTTTAAGAACCACTTCTCCATTTTGTTTCTTTAATAATTGTCCATATGTAAGCCATTTTTCTTTCCCAAGTTCCTTTTTATATAGAGCAGTGATTCTCAACCTGGAGTCCCCAGATGTTTTTGGCCTACAACTCCCAGAAATCCCAGCCAGTTTACCAGCTCTTAAGATTTCTGGGAGCAGAAGGCCAAAAACAGCTGGGGACCCCAGGTTGAGAACCACAGATACAGAGCTTCTAGTGGGGAGATCCATAGTGGTGTTTTTGTGTATAGTCTATTTTATTTTATTTTTCTCAATTTTTTATCAAAGTAGATCTAATAAAAATGATTTTGAAAATTTTTCTCAATTTTTGTTAATCTAACAAACGCCGTTCCATGCAGTCATGCTGGCCACATGACCTTGAAGGTGTCTACGGACAACGCCGGCTCTTCGGCTTAGAAATGGAGATGAGCACCAACCCCCAGAGTCAGACACGACTGAACTTAACATCAGGGGAAACCTTTACCTTACTAACAAACCTAACTTATTGATTCAATTCTGGAATCGGAACTTGTGGTCATCCAGGCATCACTGCACAGTCACTCTCATTATCCCTTATCTTTGACTGTGCCATTTACTGTGGATGGGAATTCTCTCTGTTATGTAGTACGGGATAATGCAAACCTAGCTGTTTAAACTGATCTTTAAAGAAGGAGCCTCCACCACACTCTGAAGCAGTGAGCTCAACAGTGGAACTCACTGCTTCTGAGTGTGGTGGAGGCTCCTTCTTTGTAAGCTTTTAAACAGAGGCTGGATGGCCATCTGTCGGGGGTGCTTTGATTGTGCATTTTCTGCATAGCAGTAAGTTGGATCGGATGGTCTCTTCCAATGCTATGATTCTAAAAGATCTCTCCAAGGTACTGAACTAAGCATGATGTTCAGCAACACAGATAATTCCTGTAAAATTCAGATTAAATTGTCAAGTGGGTTTACTGCACACCTGTGAGCCTTCAATGATCTGGAAGATGGGATGGTCCTTGGTGTGCCTCTGCAAGATTTCTCATTATTTACTCCTGTTAAGCCCTCATTTAGCTAGAGGAAACTAGTATTGTATGTATAGCTTGAGGGCTTAGTCTAGATAGCCTCTTCCTCCTTGTATTTAAAACCTCCCTTGCCCTGTCCCTTTAAGACTCCTCTCAGGGGATGGAGCCTCAGCCAAGGCTCCTTCTAGCTCCTTGAGGAGTCGGGCAGTGTGGTATTGGAAGGTGATGAGTAAGGAAAGTTGAAGAACCACAAAACAGAACATCACATCCAGGGCCGGTCCAACGTGGAGGCCGTTGAAGCGGCAGCTTCGGGCGCACGTCAAGGGGGGGGGCGCTGTCAAGGCTTCGACAGCACCCCCGTGTAAATTTACTGAGGAGAGAGGCGGAGGCGGCGGCGGGGACCATCGCCTCCCTCCTCAGTGAAGAGCTAGGCCTCAGATGAGGCCTTCGCTGAGGAGGGAGGCGATGGTCCCCGCTGCCGCCGCCTCCTCCCTCCTCGGCGAATGCGGAAGGCCTATCTGGGGCCTAGCTATTCTCGCGAGGTCTTGTGAGGACTCACGAGACCTCGCGAGAATAGCTAGGCTGCAGTAGGCCTTCCCCGTTCACCGAGGGTGGCAGTGGCGGCGAGACCATCACCTCCCTCCCAGGTGAAGGCCTTCCGCGTTTGCCAAGGAGGGAGGCGATGGTCCCGCTGCCGCCTCCACCCTCGGCAAACGGGGAAGGCCTACTGCGGCCTAGCTATTCTCGCGAAGTCTCGTGAGTCCTCGCGAGACCTCGCGAGAATAGCTAGGCCGCAGTAGGCCTTCTGCATTTGCCAAGGAGGGAGGCTGCGGCGGGGACCATCGCCTCCCTCCCAGGTGAAGGCCTTCCGCATTTGCCAAGGAGGGAGGCGATGGTTCCCGCTGCAGCCTCCCTCCTTGGCGAATGGGGAAGGCCTACTTCGGCCTGGCTTTTCTTGCAAGGTCTCGCGAGGACTCGCGAGGACTTGCGAGACTTCGCGAGAAAAGCCAGGCCGAAGCAGGCCTTCCGCATTTGCCAAGGAGGGAGGTTTTGACGGGGACCATTGCCTCCCTCCTTGACAAACGCGGAAGGCCTTCACCTGGGAGGGAGGCGATGGTCCTCCCCTCTGCCGAAGCCGCCGCCACCGCCGAAGCCACCGAAGTCGAAGCCGCCGCCGAAACCGCCGCTGAAGCCGGTATGTGCAGGGGTGAGGGGCGCAATTTTGGGTGGGGGGCGCGGCCACTAGGTTCACTTACAAAGCGAAATTACCTAGGGCCGGCCCTGATCACATCAAAGCCACACAAGTCACGTTGGAGCCACACCAGTCATAGAAGTTACATCAAAGCTATATAAATGTAAAGACACAAAGTAAAACCACATTGGAGATACAACAGATTGCAATACAACAGAAACCATATTAAAGTAACATCCAGTAAGAAGTGTGGTTGTATTTCAAGGACTTTAACTCCCCTCACAAAGACTGGCAGTAAAACTCTTGAGGAGAGGAAGTTTGAGATCTGTTATTCAATAAATTGTTGTTTTTACTTCAAATTTGATCTGTTCCCTGCATCACAGACACCTTCCAAATAAATAGCTAGTGTAGGGGGAAGAACAGTTCTTATAGCTGGGTTAAACAAACAGCAAGACATGCAACACTGAAGCACAAAACATAAGGGCTGAAAGTACCTGTAGATGTTGGCAGAAAGTTTTAAGGTGTAGGGATTGCTTGTCTTTGCCCCATGTTCTCCTGTTTCCTTGTTCCTCTGAGACATTATTGACATCAGCAATAGCAGGAATCTTTCAAGAGTATTAGTAAAGTTCTGATTCCAGTGGATATTACATTTCAAAGCTAGGACCAGCCAGATAGTATCTTCTCTCCTCTCATTAAAAGAATTAATACATAAAATATCATCAATGCATATTCATTTTTTGACTCAGTTGCATTTCATTTCCCATTAAATCTTGTGTAACATACTGAAGACAGTATTCAACTAATTAAAAAAGATGCTTGCCTTTTGGCATGTAGGAGGCAGCCAGAAAAATGAAGGGAATACATAATCTCTATCTTGATGTCAATGTAAAATTGCATTATCAGAGATGGTTCAGTGCTTTCAGGCATAGGGCGTGGAGGGGGGGGGGGGGTTAGCTTTCATTTCAAAGCACTTTTACATGAAACATGAATCTACTTTGGAAAGCACTCAGATCAAAGAACAGCCCTAGAGCTTTCCTTTGAATTGATCTTTGTAAGAGAATCTTTTAGATTAATCGCTTCTGAATACTATATAAAATCTATTTTTAGGCTGATTGAATTGAATTTGGAATCAGATCCAATCTGCTCCAATCCAACAGTAAATCCAAATCAGGAATCTGGATCCTCTCTCTTTTTCCATTGCATTGGGAAAATAAAACAGTATATTTTCACACACCTACATAATACTTGGCAATAGGGTCAACTCCAAAGAGGCTGAGTACAATTCCAGACTTGTAACTCCAATATTTTTTTGTGCTAGAAACTTGGAAGTTTTCATAAACAATAACAAAATTTGAAGAGTTGCTCATGGTTCTACTTCTGTCTTCCTTGAACATCAGACAGCTAAACATGCATCTTGTTGACTGAAAAATCCCAGATTTTTTCCTCCCTGGTTTCTTGAATTTTATACAGGGTTAAAATAAACCAGTATTAAAAGTCCCTGATGGTTTCCAAAGGATGACAGAAAAAAACAAAATGCATATGGAACCTCCAATTTTTTTAAAAAAGAAGTCAGAGATTTTTTGATCTTTCTAATCAGTCTGTGTTGGAAATAGCAACCTTCTTAAGCCTCCACTAGTTATATGTTGTGTATATAATTCAGATTGCTTACTGTATTGTATATATTTGTATAGGCATGCAATTTTACCTTAACTCTTTGCTGTGGGAGGGGCTACAGACCATGTGATCAGTACTTGTTCAGGACTCAGACTCAATTTTAGAACAGTTCAGTTTAGACTTCAGTAAGAACTGTATGCTTCAGACTTCAATGTAGGAACAGTATACTGTTCCAAAGCCATTAAACTCCATTGGACTATGGATTGTTGATTCTAAGAATGATTCCCTGAAAAACTACTTAAATCTATTTTTTTAAAATAAAATTTTATTTTTTAAAACACAAAAAATACATACCGTAGACATACAAAACATTTACAATTCCCACCACCAACACGAGGATTGTTTTCTTTTTACATATTCGTTTCTTTATGAGACAATTTTTATATCTTTATCTTAATCCATTTCCAACCTATATACTATATAACATTTGTATCTTATTTCTTATGGCTTGATCTCCAGATTGATTCATGATATAGTTCTTTACCATTGTCCATCTTTCTAACTACTACTTAAATCTATTGTAACTGGATTGATAAGCAAAGTACCTGCATGCTGAATACATGAAGTTTGTGAGTAAACCAACTATGTTACTTTTTTTAAAAAAAAATCTGCTTATTTAAATCTCTTGAGAGCATGATTGAAAGGCAAATATATTTAAAGGGAGAGTAGATGCTTTTGGGCAACTAAAAGAACACTTCTGAAACTACTGAATATACATGTGGCTGTGTGTGTGTTTGCACATTGGCATAACTTTGTCTCTAACAGTTCAAAGACATACCTAAGTACATCAGTTTAACAGCGGAGAAACCTAGTTGCCTTGGATGAATGCTGGTGAATGCCATTTTCCCCAAAAAGTTATGACTCTAACAAGTCATGGTTTTTACCAAGAGGATATAGCATCATTTTTCAAAAGGTTATGGCTTCTAACAAGGTCATTCCTTTCCAAAGATCATAAAATCTCCAAAAGGTTGTGGAGATTATAATTTTCCAAAAATCTAGATATAATCTCCTGAGCTTAGAGGTCCCCAGAAAGTGGGAAACCATAAAAACAGCACAAAACCCTTTTAAATCTCAGAGAACACTTCTCCAGTGAAGTTGACACTAGAATCGCATTTTTTTTCATGTCAGGAGCGACTTGAGAAACTGCAAGTTGCTTCTGGTGTGAGAGAATTGGCCATCTGCAAGAATGTTGCCTAGGGGACGCCTGGATGTTTTGATGTTTTTATCATCCTTCTGGGACGCTTCTCTCATGTCCCTGCATGGAGCTGGAGTTGATAGAGGGAGCTCTCCCCAGATTCAAACCTGGCAGCTTTCAGATCAGCAACCCAACCTTCAAATCACAAGGCTTTAATCCACTACGCTACTGGGCGTTCCTAGAATCACATTGAAGGACCTAGAACTGGTTAGAAATAAATCAGCAAAGTTAAATCCTCACAGGTGAAGGACTGACTTTGATAAGGAAGAAGTGTGTGTGACAAGTGGATATTTTATTAACAGTCCAGATGGTGAGATCCCCTGATACATCTTCCTGGTTGTCCTTTAAAGCATTTGGCAATCTATGATCCCAGAAAGATAGCACTAAAAACATGGGGGAAATGTCAGCCGAAATGAATGCCAGAAATATCTAAATGGACACTTCTAGAGTGTCTGTGGAGCCCTGGTGGCAAAGTGTGTTAAAGCACTGAGCTGCTGAACTTGCAGACTGAAAGGTCCCAGGTTCAAACCCCGGGAGCGGCAGGAGCGGCCGCTGTTAGCTCCAGCTCCTGCCAACCTAGCAGTTCGAAAACATGTCAATGTGAGTAGATCAATAGGTACCGCTCCGGCGGGAAGGTAACGACGCTCCATGCAGTCATGCCGGCCACATGACCTTGGAGGTGTGTACGGACAACGGCTTAGAAATGGAGGTGAGCACCAACCCCCAGAGTCAGACATGACTGGACTTAACATCAGGGGAAACCTTTACCTTTAGAGTGTCTATATTAGAAAGTGAGGCCTAGCCATGGAGTTAGGAGCGATTTGAGGAACTGCAAGTCGCTTTTGGTGTGACAGAACTCTTTTCTGCTTCATGCAAGTGTGAATTAATAAAATGTCCTTGAAGAGGAGAATGTATAAAAGGAGAAGGTACAGATAAAAGAACAGTTATATTAAAATGAGATTTTTATAGGTATATGCACAAATGGAAATTAAATGTAAATAAAATGATGCAAAGCTAAAACAATAATAGAAATATTTTTTGAAAGATAAAGCATTTGGCAATCTAGACATGTGGTGGAAACTCCCCCTTTATGCCTCCACATTCACCCTTCCCCACTTATTTCCTCCAAAGTTATCTGTCTCAATGCCCTTGGAGAGGAACTGAGGACTGTTGCTTTCTGGGCATTTTGTGCCTGCTGTTCCTATTGTATGAATCTGCTGCTTGGCTGCTGGGACTTTCCCGATTCTCTCTGGTCCACTTAACTCTGCCTCTTAAGATTTGAGCAAGCTGCTGGAGCCTTAATGCTCTGTTCCCTGCTCCTTTGCTGCTTTCGGTGACAGTAGATCACAATCTAGGGGTCCTCTTATGCCCCAAACTGAGCCAAACAATGCTCTGACATTCCCTTGCGATTTGGGCCATTTACCTTCGATATAACACTCCACGTCAATACCTAGGGGAGGTTTTACTTTATAAAGGAGTCTCACAAATTGACACAATATCATGAAAGACAAACAGATGCTTGAGCTAGGCTGTTTTCAACAAGAGAAGAAATTAAAAAGAGGAAGCCCGTATGAAATCAACACCAAGGGCAAGCTGGAAGTATGCTGATCCCACATCACAGCTTTTTCATACCTTTCTGCTAATACAGCGAAATCTAGCAAACCAAGAGATGTTGCAGAAGATATCTGAATGTATAATATCAGTGACCTCAAAAAAAGTCCTCTCTATAACCACTATGGTTAAAGAGTGCCACAGAGATTCCTTGTCACAAACTGCACAACAGTTTGTGCTATCAATGAGCAAGGTCCAGCTTCCTTCCACTCTTCACTATACTTATTCAATGTTTTCCTTATATGAGCATGTAGGAGGCATACTGACTTTTCACACATTTATTGCTAACATATGGATCACTGACATTTGAGATTGTGTCATTGTGCTCTGGCACAGGCACAAATGTGCCAGAGTAAAGGCCAACCAGGCGGATTTCTCTGGGCTAAAGGCAACCAGGGAGATTTCCCTGGGCCAATCTGATTCCGTTTGGAACAGAAACACATTGTTCCAAAGTCCAATTCTCTTCGTCATTCAGGATTTGACTGAGTCAGTTGCATAGTCGCAATCAATGTTTAATCTGAGAGGGTTAAATTGCAAGGTAGGTTGCTAGTGCTTTGGAAATCACATGTCTGAAACAATGTCCACATTTCACTGAAAGCATTTGATCCCTGTGGAAATTCAAACAAGTCCATGGAAGATAACTAGAGCTGGCAAGCAGGTAGGCCAGCTGTCTACCTCTGCATCACTTGTTATTCCTAGGTATTGTTAGGTATAACAACAACAACAACAACAACTTTATTTTTATACCCCATCTCCATCTCCTTGCAGGGACTCGGGGCAGCTAACATGGTGCCATGCCCAAATTTCCACATTAACAAGATAAAATACAATTTGCAATAAAACAAACATCATTGACATTTAACATAAATTCAACCACCATTTTAACAATAATGTAATAGCAAATAAAACCGCCAAATGAAAACACACATATTAAAATACTAGAAAGGCTGGGCAGTGGTACAAGGAGTGCATAATTAAAACCTGATGAGGTAGGCGTTCGATAATTTAAATTTAATTTCTTTAAATTGCTAGGTAGAGAGATAGATTTGGGCTATAATTTTATGAACGCCATAGAGGCGATTTATAATAAACAATCAGCTAGACTGTTAATTAATGGACAACAATCAGAAGAATTTGACATAGAGAAGGGAACCAGACAGGGTTGTCCCTTGTCTCCTTTGATTTTTATCTTTGCAGTGGACATATTAATAAGAAACATTAGGCAAGATGAACAATTGAAAGGTTTAAAAATAAAAAAGGAGGAGGTCAAATTAAGAGATTTCGCAGATGATATAATTTGCATTATAGAAGAACCCAAAAATAATTCAATTAAATGGTTACAGAAAATTGAGAAATTTGGAAGTGTAGCGGGGTTCTATATTAACAAAGACAAGACCAAAATCTTGACGAAAAATGTTATAAAAAGGAACCAGGAATTTATCCAAGAAAGAACAGGGATAAAAGTTGTATCGAAAATTAGATACTTAGGAATATGGCTCACTGCAAAAAATTCCCAACTGTTAGAAAATAATTACTTAAGGAAATGGCAAGAGATAAAAAAAGATTTGCAACAGTGGCAATATTTAAATATTTCATTAATGGGAAGGATTAGCTTAATTAAAATGAATGTTCTACCAAAATTATTATATCTTTTTCAAAACCTACCGATAATAAGAAATCAAAATTTTTTTAAAGAATGGAAGAAAGATATTTCAAAATTTATCTGGAAAAATAAAAAACCCAGAATTAATTTTACCATTATGAAAGATTCAATTAAAAGAGGAGGGTTTGCCCTACCAGACTTACAGCTATATTTCGAGGCATGCGCTTTGCAGTGGATCAAGGATTGGGCCACTTTGGA
This sequence comes from Anolis carolinensis, assembly GCF_035594765.1. Taxonomy (NCBI): domain Eukaryota; kingdom Metazoa; phylum Chordata; class Lepidosauria; order Squamata; family Anolidae; genus Anolis; species Anolis carolinensis. The sequence goes on from NC_085843.1 coordinate 207,097,247, forward strand.
GAAAGAATATTTATTAAATTTAGAAGGTTTTGATTTACGTAGAGGCTGGCACGCCTACTTAGGATATGATAAGAGAGTAATTGAAAAGAACTTTGCGAATCATTTTATTAGATCTGCTCTAATTAAAATTTGGGAAAAATATAAAGTTCAGTTTTATTACAATAAAGTACCACTCTGGATCTCCACTCTGGAGGCAAATCAAAGAAAGATATTAGGCTGGTCTTCATGCCCACATATAAAGATGTTTTAATTAGAAGCAAAGGAATTTATGAGTTAAAACCCCAGGAAGAAATAAAACGAAATTTTCCGAACATTTCCTGGTTCCAATACGCCCAAATAAAAGAGCAATTTATTAAAGATAAGATAACTGGATTTAGCAATGTAGATAATACATGGGACAAAATAACTTCATTAAAGAAAAAGACAATTTCAAAAATTTACACTATTTTACTAGAAGGGTCTACTCAAATAGAGGCAATTAAAAATTGTATGGTAAAATGGGCTAGGAACATTGGACGCCCAATTAGATTAAATGAATGGGAAACATTATGGAATAAGAAATTAAAATATACTTATGCCTCAGATTTGAAAGAAAATTGGTATAAAATCTTTCATAGATGGTACATAACGCCAAAAAAATTAGGGAAAATGTACAAGAACTATGATAATAAATGTTGGAAGTGTAAAACCCAGGTTGGCTCTTTTTATCATATGTGGTGGACGTGTGATAAAACGAAAAAATTCTGGAAAATGATTCATGCAGAGACTCAAATTATATTAGACAAGAAATTCCCGCTTAAACCTGAGTATTACTTATTAGGAATAACAGACACAAGTATGAATTTGGATCCAAATGATGATATTTTATTTACATACTGTATTACAGCTGCAAGAATGACTTTCGCAAAATTCTGGAAAAATGAAGAGACGCCGAAGAAAGTTAGTTGGTTGAACAAACTAAATGAAATTCGAGACATGGACAAACTTACCTTTTTATTGAAAACGACAAGAGGAAAAAGTATTAGAGAAACCAACTGGGGAAAAGTTGAAGAATATTTTAACAAATATTAACTTTTTGTTATATGATATATAATAATGAATATGAATGAACTAATGTAAATACGGTGATTTATGGTATAGCTTAATTAGGGAAGTATGCTTCCCAGAGGAGGATGTTTCCGGTCTTTTTTTATTGATTTTGAATATGTTAAACTTCTTTTCCTTGTTATTACCCCCTCCCCCTTCCTTTGTCCCCAGTATCTATTTCCCCCCCCCCTTTTTTTTTCTTTTTCTCCACAACCCCCCCTTTCCCCCCCTACCCTCTTTTTCCTCACCCTTCCCCCGTTTTTATATGCTTGCACTGTATTTGGAAAATTTTCAATAAAAAAATAAAATTAAAAAAACCTGATGAGGTAGATAAAATGCTGTAGTATAAAAGGGGAATTTGGATGGAATAAATGAGGGAAATAATTACCATATAAGGTCAAGAAAACAATAATCAGGCCCAATCATAGTCCATACTGAGGGGGTTATTCTTGTGATCAGTTGTTGAACGCACACTGGAAGAGCCTCATGATTAGAGGAGTAAGACCATGTGGTTCGCAATAAACAAAAAGATGGTAAGACCTGCTCAAGAGTGGAATAGACTGACTGATGTGGGAGTGGGGTATCTCCTTATGGATATATTTAAACAGTAGTTGGATGGCTATCTCTCATACAGTGCTCTAGCTATGTTACCTCTGCAAGGCAGGGCACTGGAAAAGGTGATCTGAGAGGTTCCTTCCAGTTCTGTGATTCTAAGGTCCCTTCTACACTGCCATAAAACCTGGATTATTTTATTTGAACTGGATTATAAAGCAGTATAGATTTGTATAATTCAGTTCAAAGCAGATAATGTGGATTACAGTGTTCCCTCACTACTTCGCAGTTCACTTTTCTTGGATTTGCTGTTCCACGGTTTTTCAATAAACTCTAAAAGACTATTATAAATCATAAAATTTTACAATTTACAGCCTAAGGAAGGGAGGAAGGAGAAGCCAAAGGGAGAGAAAAGGAGTCCAGGCGGCAACGGGGGGGAGAAGGAGGCAATTCATCAACACACGATTGGTTGATAAAGACTTAAAATAGTGTATAACTACTAAAATAATGTATAAATATTAAAATGAATGTAGTGTCCCTACTTTGCGGATTTTCACTTATTGCGGGTGGTACTGGAATGTAACCACCACGACAAGTGAGGGAGCACTGTATTTGATTTGATAATCTGGATTATATGGTAGCGTAGATCCATCTTAAATTTGAATTATCTAAACCTTAAAATGAAATGGAGGAAAAAGAGTCCCAGAACTAAATGTATTAGGGTCTAATAGGCATTAACCTGTCATTGCATGTTTCAGTTTGCACTTTCTGCAACTTTAAGGAAAATATAAGTATCTTAGTAGGCAGAATGGAAAAGTAACCAAAAAAAAAAGAAAAGATTATGGTTTAAGATAGGCACTGTGATCTTTTGCTTAATGGACGTTTCCATTGATTAAAAATGTTCCCTACTTGTTATTCATATGCATCATACATGTTAAACATTAACAAAGACTCAGAGGTGTCCTTTCCCGATCTCCCACTCACACAGCTACTGCTTCTTGTCCTCTATGAAATTGAGAATGATAGTAATAAAAAAAGAAATTATAGTTAAATAGGAATTTTCTTACAGGAAATGGATGTGCCAAGAATAATCAATGCTCAGGGAAGCAGCCGTCCTCACATTAGCATTGTTTCAAATCAGCAACAGCTATGAAACTGCTGCAGGGATTCGTCATTTGCTCGGAAAAGAAGAAATGAACACAGTGTCTAATGAACACAGCATCTGCTCCATTAACTCCAATGTTCTTGGTCTTTCCTGTATACTGGAAGAGTGGGAAGAAAATTTGCTTTAAAAATGAATTTGAACATTTCACAGCTGCTGATTTAGCACTGGAAATGGCTTATTCCCCCTGCAAGGCTTTATTGTAAGTTCTGGAGCATCAATAAAGTAGATTGAGTGTGTTTTATACTACAAGGCAGCAGCTTGTAGCATTAAGATGTTTTTATTTCAAGCCGTTAAAACTATTTTAGTTACATTTGCAGAATAGGAAAGTAAAGATATATCAATTACAATGATAACTAAAAGTAGCCAGCTACTTTCAAATCTCAAGGCTGTAACTGTAACTTTGTAATTTGTAATTACTTTTTGAAGAAATAACATACAGTAGAGTCTCACTTATCCAAGCCTCGCTTATCCAAGCTTCTGGATTATCCAAGCCATTTTTGTAGTCAATGTTTTCAATATATCGTGATATTTTGGTGCTAAATTCGTAAATACAGTAATTACAACATAACATTACTGTGTATTGAACTACTTTTTCTGTCAAATTTGTTGTATAACATGATGTTCTGGTGCTTAATTTGTAAAATCATAACCTAATTTGATGTTTAATAGGCTTTTCCTTAATCCCTTCTTATTATCCAAGATATTCGCTTATCCAAGCTTCTGCCGGCCCGTTTAGCTTGGATAAGTGAGACTCTACTGTACTTGTGACTAGTGGAGAAAAGAGTGTTTATTCCTGTTCACTCTTTGAAACCACAAGATATGTACTGAAGTAGGAGATGACTACACACAGAGCAAGGAACATACCCAGATCAGTTATTGTGTGCTTGTATTTCTAAATCAGCCAGTGTGACATAGTGATTTGAATGTTGTTCTGTTGGAAATAGCAACTTTCTTCAAGCTTTCACTGGTTATTTGTTATGTATATAATTCAAATTGCTTACTGTATTGTATATGTGTGTATTGGTGCAGTTTTCCTTAACTCTGTGTTGTCGGAGGGACTGCAGATCATGTGACCCACATCTGGGATTGTTTAGGACTCAGACTCTATTTTAGAAACAGTATGCTTAGAGACTTCAGTAGAAACAATGTGTGCTTTTAGAAGTCAGTAAGAACAGAACGCGGTACAGAAGCTATTAGACTTTCAATGTAGAAACAGAGACTCTATTAGATCTCAGACCAGAGAGATGCTTTGGACTTTGGACTGTTGATTATAAGAAAGATGCCCTGTGTTACCTACACATAGAAACTGCTTCAAATTCTATCTGCAACTGGAATGATATGCAAACTATCTGTATGCTGAATACATGAAGTTTGTGAGTAAACCAACTATGTTACTTTTAAAGAAGTCTGCTATATTTATCTCTTGGGAGCATGATTTAAACCAAGATGTTTTAAGGGAGAGTAGATATTTTTTGGTAGATGTAGCACTCAGTGGTGCAGTGGGTTAAACTGCCAAGCTGCTGAACTTGATGACCAAAAGGTTGGCTTTTCGAATCCGGGGAACGGGGTGAGCTCCCATTGTTAGCCCCAATTTCTGCCAACCTAGCATGTTTTTGTGCATTGGCATATCTTTGTCCCTAACAGTTCAAAGAGATATCTAGGTACATCAGTTTAACACCCGAGAAACCAAATTGCCTTGCATGAATGCCATTTTCCCAAAAAAGTTATGGAATTATTTTTCAAAAGGTTGTGACTTCTAACAAGGTCATGCCTTGCCAAAGATCATAAAATCTCCAAAAGGTTATGGAGATTTCCATTTTCCAAAATCTTCTGCAACTCTGGAGATCAGGATTGAAATCCCTGCACAAGCATGGAAATCCACTGAGTCACCACGGACATATCACGCTCTCTTAGCCTCAGAGGAAAGCAAGGGCAGCCCACCCCTGAAGAAATCTTGCCAAAAAACCCCACAATATGGTCTCCTTGGAGTTGTCATATGTCAGAAATAACTTGATGTTACACAGCAATCACTGCTTCTGTAAAGAATGTTCTGAACCATAATCCTAGGGGTTTTTTCCAGCTCTGGAAACTACAACTTGGAGCAATAGGTTTAAATTATAGGAAAGGAGATTCCACCTAAACACTGGCTGCTTCTGGTTACCAGTATTAAAAACTCTAAAATCAGGACAGTAAATAAAGAACAACAGGAAGAGGATTGTGGGGAGAGTAATAAAACTCAGAAAATGGGAATTCCAGACAGGAAACAATCAGGGTCAGCTAACACCTCCCAACAAAGGATTCCCCCTTAGCAGGAAGCAGCCAGGCTTTGAAGCTGCAAGGCTATTAAATGCTAACCAAGATGGCCAATTACATCATTCACACTTGCCTCAAACAGACAAGAATTCTTTTTCCTACCCCGGACATTCTGCAGATATATAAACCCCACTTGCCTAGTTTCCAACAGACCTTACAACCTCTGAGGATACCTGCCATAGATGTGGGGGAAAAGTCAGGAGAGAATGCTTCTGGAACATGGCCAGACAGCCCGGAATATTCACAGCAACCCAATGATTACAGCCATGAAAACCTTCAACAACACAATAAACCAATATGTTTTTGAAGATACCTAAAGGATGCAAAATAGGAGCAAAATTAGCAAGTAACTGGCAGTTTCAAAGACTCCTCCTGATCCATATAGAACCTCTTTGATCTCCCGAAGATTCATGCCCAAGCCAAACTTGGCTACAATATGCCTCTTCCCTAAATGTCAATATTATTTTTAGCCTCCGCAGAGCATATGACAAATGAGTGTGCCACATCATTTCTTCAACCCTTTTGCTTTAAAAGACAACAAAAAGCTTTTTAAAAAAAGAGAGGGGGGGGGAGGAAGGGAAGGCTGCTTCTAAATGCTGCTAGGATTTGGTATTTTCCTAATAGAAAGTGACTGCTACGCTCACAGTGTTCTCCTGAGAGGGCAGACAACATTTATAAGCTAGCAAATTTCTTTCACCAATACTGCATAGTAGCTTGTTTGCTTCTTTCGGTAGTTTGTTTCTGTGGTGTGATCATTGGCAGCCTACAATGGGGGCAAGGAACATGTGGCTCTCCAGATGTCGAGGGGCCGCAACTCCCATCAGTCACCAGCCCAGATAGCAAAAGCGGAAGGCTGATAGAAATTGCAGTCCAAGAACATATTGGAGATTACCATAGCCTGCATGCTACTACATGCTGACAATATGAGAGCAACCAAACATTATGCTGTTGGAATGTAGCAGAAGCAGAATTTACAAATTAAATATGGTTTAAGCATCCCTCGTACAAATTCCAAAATCAGAAATACTCCAGAATATGTGTTTGTCCACACAGGTGGCTGAGATAGCGACACTTTTGCTTTCTAGTGGTTACACAAACTTTATAACCTTTGCTTTCTAGTAGTTACACAAACTTTGATGAAAAACGGCATTTAAAATCTATATATATAAAAGAGTAATGACAAAACAACAAAACTACACATCCCAGAAACGCTAAACTTGGCAGCACAACCCCTCATCCATGCCTCTACGTTCATACAACAAAAAGAAAAGAAAAATAAAGTCCTAATTAGAGGGAGAGGAAGAATTATTTTTATCCAATTGCTGCTAGTTAGAAGGCTAAGCTCCGCCCACTTGGTATCCTAGCAACGCACTCAGCCCAGGGGACAGACAGAGTTAGGCCTCACTTAGGCCTCTTCCACACTGCCTATAAAATACAGATTACCTGATTTTAACTGGATTTTAACTGGATTAGGAGCCCCCAGATGGCGTAGTGGACTAAGTGACTTGAAGGTTGGGTTGCTGACCTGAAAGCTGCCAGGTTCGAATCCCACCTGGGGAGAGTGTGGATGAGCTCCCTCTATCAGCTCCAGCTCCATGCGGGGACATGAGAGAAGCCTCCCACAAAGATGGTAAAAACATCAAAACATCCGGGCATCCCCTGGGCAACGTCCTTGCAGACGGCCAATTCTCTCACTCCAGAAGCAACTCCGGTTGCTCCTGACACGAAAAAAAAACTGGATTATATGGCAGTGCAGACTCAAGGCCCTTCCACACAGCTATATAACCCATTTATAATGGACTTAATGTAAGGTAAAACCTTTACCCTTTACCTTAACTACCACCAATTCCTCAATACTTTATTTCCCATACCACCAGACTTCGCCACAGCAACGCGTGGCCGGGCACAGCTAGTATTGTATAAAATTAGTTTCATACTCGGTGTATAAGGCAGGCCTGTGCAACTTGTGGCCCTCCAGGTGTTTTGGACTTCTGCTCCCAGAATTCCTGACCATTGAACAAGCTGGCTAGGAATCCTGGGAATTGGAGGTCCAAACACATGGAGAGCCACAGATTGTACAGGCCCAATTAAGGCATAGATGAAACATATACAGATACCCTGCTTAGATTTTGGTGCCATTTCAGAGATATGCATGTATATGCAAATACGGGTATACCAAAAGTCACAAAAATCCAAAACAATTCTGATTTCAAGCATAATAATAATAATAATCATCATCATCATCATCATTTATTTATTTATATTCCGCCCTTCTCCCCATGGGGACTCAAAGCAAATCATTAAACAAATACCAGCAAACATTCAATGCTTTGTTACAATACAATGAGACATACATACAGATAAAGGCAAAGGCTTCTCCTTTCATTTCCGGCTTTGGAGGCAGTGCTCATCTATGGCTCTGGAGAAGATACTATTCTCCATTTTCAAGTCAAGCAAGGAGCCTGTGTTGTGATCTCCTGGTCATGTGACCAGTATGACTGCTTGGAGCGTCTTTATGCCTTTCTCGCCGAAACGGTACCTATTGATCTACTCACATTTGCATGTTTTCAAACTGCTAGGTTGGCAGAAGCTAGGGCTAACAGCCAGAGCTTCCCCCTCCCTGTGGACTGAAACTGTCAACCTTCAGGTCAGCAGTTTAGCAGCACAAGGGTTTAACCCATTGCACAACCCCACAAGCATTTTTACTAAGGGATACTTAAGCTATAAAAGTCATACTTACAAGTCTTGCAGTTGGTGTGATGTTCAGTGGTTCTCCAGAATAAGGAAACTATGTGGTTTCTAATATACAGAATGACAAATCAATATAATGTTGGAAAACTTAATGCAAGGCTGACGAATGTATGGTCTTCCAGATGTGGCTGTCTATTCTTCCCAACCGTTAGTGTGAGCCTACCCTTGGCTGATGAGATAGTCAAGTTAATTAGGATTGTATCAGACCTAAGTCTACAGTTTAGGGTGGGGGCCGGGTAAATGATCTTGGAGGATTGCATTCGGCCCGTGAGCCTTAGTTTGGGGACACTTGCTTTAATGAATATATGATACATTATATGCAATTCAAGGCAATGTGGTGTCTGTGTTTCTCCATAAGGGGAATGTATATGTTTTATATTTGTGATTGCATATAAATTACTAAAGAGCTTGCTCATTGTCCTATATACCTGTCTTTAGACCCCAAGGCTTAAGAGCACTTAAGTCAATGTTTCTCAATCTGGGGGTTGGGACCCCAAGCAGGATTGCGAGGGGGTGTCAGAGGGGTCGCCAAAGACCAATATTTTCTGTTGGTCATGGCAGTTCTGTGTGGGAAATTTGGCCCAATTCTATCGTTGGTGAGGTTCAAGGGGTTCTTTGATTGTAGGTGAACTATAAATCCCAGCAACTACAACTCCCAAATGTCAAGATCTATTTCCTCCATACTCCACTTGAGTATTTGTGTCAAGTTTGGTCCAGATCCATCATTGTTCGACTCCACAGTGCTCTCTGGATGTAAGTGAACTACAACTCCAGAACTCAAGGTTAACACCCACCAATCCCTTCTAGTATTTTCTGTTGAGTTTTATGATCATTGTAATGTATTGTTTTATAGTGTCGATTTTATTGTGGTTTTATTTACTGTAATGTGTTTTAACTGTTGTATTTGTTTTGTTAGCCGCCCCGAGTCCCTGTTGGGAGATGGTGGCGGGGTATAAGAATAAAGTTACTTACTTTACTTACTTGATCATGGGAGTTCTGTGTGCCAAGTTTGGTTCAGTCCCATCGTTGGTGGTGTTCAGAATGCTCTTTGATTGTAGGTAAATTATAAATCCCAGCGACTACAACTCCCAAATGACAAAATCAATCCCCCTGCCCAACCCCACCAGTATTCAAATTTGGGCGTATCAGATATTTGTGCCAAATTTGGTCCAATGAATGAAAATACATCCTGCATATCAGATATTTACATCCTAATTCTTAACAGTAAGAAAATTACAGTTATGAAGTAGCAACAAAAATAATTATATGGTTGGGGATCACCACAACATGAGGAACTGCATTAAGGGGTCATGGCATTAGGAAGGTTGAGAACCACTAACTCAAGCAGAGTGTTGATGTTAACTCGGCCTTTCTGCTTTTCACCACCATCTAGAGGTGGCCAGAAGACTGTACCAGGACTCTAGACAGAATCCGAATTACTTGACAAACTGAGAAAGGATTCTCAATCCCCAATCTAAAAAAAAATCAAGCTTGTTTCCAACTCAGTTGAAAGGGATGATGGTGAGAAGTCACACCGGTGTCACTGGAACTAAAAGACATGCATTGTAGGTATTTTTTCTTCAAATTTCTTTTTTGCTACCTGGGTGGCACAATGTGTTAAAGCGCTGAGCTGCTGAACTTGCAGATCGAAAGGTCGCAGGTTCGAATCTGGGGAGCGGAGTGTGCACCCGCTGTTAGCTCCAGCTTCTGCCAACCTAGCAGTTCGAAAACATGCAGATGTGAGTAGATCAATAGGTACCGCTCCGACGGGAAGGTAACAGCGTTCCATAAAGTCATGAAAGCCACATGACCTTGGAGGTGTCTATGGACAACGCTGGCTCTTCTGCTTAGAAATGGAGATGAGCACCAACCCCCAGAGTCGTACACGACTGGACTTAACATCAGGGGAAACCTTTACCTTTACCTAAAGCTCTACACTACATTATTTGCAGTAATATGTAAAGTTAAAAATAGTTTTGTCCAGATATGCAAAACAAGAATCTGTTGGCATTTTATTATATTGTCATGAGAACCTGCTGTGGAAACCTTGACTTAGAGAAGTGGAATAATTACTTTCAATAATGTAGATTGGCTGTGAGAAGTTACAATCTACAAACGAGTTAAACTGGATTGCTTACCTTTAAACTGTTTGCCGAAGTGCTTATATCAAAGAAGGTGTGGTTTGGATTGTAGTTTAATCATTTAATCTGGAACACAATTAAACATATGAAGGATCAAAGTATACTTGAATCATCCTAACAAACTCAGGTGGACCTTCTTCCTAAACAAGCCTGTCATTTTATGCAAACTTACCATGAAATAAATTCCATTGGTTTCAGTCAGTTTTTGTTTCTTCAACCTGTAGTTGCCAAAGAACTTGAGTTGATAATGTGCCCGTGCTGAATGTATACGGACATTTTTGTTGGGATTCAATCCCACACTGCCCAAGTCTCTAGTCCTGAATGAGGAACAAGTTAGTTAGCTTAGAATAGGCTGAGGGTTTCCCTTCCCCCATGTCTTCTGTATGACATTTTGTAATCATTTAAACTCTGCATGTTTGTTTCCTAAGCTCTACTTTTTTTTACAGCCACATCCAACGGCACTTCATGCTTTGCTTGCTGTGAGCCGAATGCTCAACTTTTTAGTATCCTGTTTGCTCTTGGATGCTCTGTAATTTTTGGGTAGTTTTCCCTAACACTCACACAATTTCTAACAATTTTGTGCTAGTATTAATTGGGTTTAGAAATAAGTTAGTTCATAGAAGTAAAATCTCCTGACTTGTGAGCTGTAGCTGCATGTGATCCACAAAAAACTCCTTGTGAAAAAGATCTTGGAGTCCTCATGGACAAAAAATTAAACATGACCCTACAGTGTGATGCGGCGACAAAAAAAGCCAACAGGATTTTGGCCTGCATAAATAGGAGTCTAGTGTCTAGATCCAGGGAAGTCATGCTCCCCCTCTATTCTACCTTGGTCAGACCACACCTGGAATACTGTGTCCAATTCTGGGCACTGCAGCTGAGGGGAGATGTTAACAAGCTGGAATGTGTCCAGAGGAGGGCTACTAAAATGATCAAGGGTCTGGAGAACAAGCCCTATGAGGAGCGGCCTAAAGAGCTGGGCATGTTTAGCCTGCAGAAAAGAAGGCTAAGAGGAAACATAATGGCCATGTATAAATATATGAGGGGAAGTCATAGGGAGGAGGGAGCAAGCTTGTTTTCTGCTGCCCTGGAGACTAGGACGCAGAACAATGGCTTCAAACTACAGGAAAGGAGATCCCACCTGAATATTAGGAAGAACTTCCTAACTGTGAGAGCTGTTCAGCAGTGGAACTCTCTCTCTGCCCCGGAGTGTGGTGATGGCTACTTCTTTGGAGGCTTTTAAGCAGAGGCTAAATGGCCATCTGTCGGTGGTGCTTTGAATGTGATTTTCCTGCTTCTTGGCAGAGGATTGGACTGGATGGCCCATGAGGTCTCTTCCAACTCTATGATTCTGTAATTCCTTCAGGGGGTTGAGGGTCTTCCAAAAACAATGTGGGATAGGACAAAAAAAAAAGTTCCTTCTCCCCAACTTCTTTATTTACCTTAAAATTGAGGCAGTGTGTTTAGGATTGGGTTTTAAATTTGATTTAGTCCAGGCACATGGAAATTCTGTCCCTCTGTTGTTTTAGTGGGCGATTCCACCCAGCAGAGGCAATGGTAAAGAATAGCAGGAATTACAGTCCAAAACATCTGGTAGGACAAAAGCTCCCCATCCTGATTTTTAAAAGACATCTTGGTTCAATTCCTTAATATGTGTATAGATGTTAAAGCTGTATACCAAAGCCGAACACAAATCACAAAGCAACTGCTATCAAAACTAAAGCAACAACTAAAATGTGAAGAGTAGTTCACCAGAGGAGGGCCTTGAGATGACTGTTAACAGGGAGTCCTTGACTAGCCCCAAAAGAACAAGACTGAGTGAGGCATATGAATATCCTATTACCGTCACAGAAGATAGGAGTTCTCAAAATATCTTATTAGCGGAGACTGGGATATCTGCTGTCTAAAGCATCACAGGTTTATAAAATCCAAAGTGAGATTAAAAGAAATAGAGAACTATTTAGTGCAAGCACACCTCAGTTAATACAATCTCTGGCAAAAAAAATACAAAGTGTTTCTGTAAAAGCCCAGTACTAGTTTTCCTGCTGTCTGTTTAGAAGATTTGGAGTGCAGGGAATCACTGGCATTTGGAGGATGTTGAAGGAGGGCTGGAGACAGACTTTCAGTCTTGGATTGTAATAGTGTGCTTGTTGTAAATAATGCAAGGAAAATCAATTTCGGAAGGAATGGGGTCCTACTTTAGCTGTGTGTGCCTATGTACAAAAGAAATGGGGAAGCAGATTAGCTTGCATCACTAGCTCCTTTGGCAAATTCAAAGGAGTTTGATCACCAAATGGAAACAGGAAAAGTGGAGGATGTTGAAAGAAAAAAAAAAACCTTCCTGGGATGCATTTTGGACGAAGCTTCCAAGTGTGACCTTTATTCAAAATGCTTTTATTTAGGCAAGGCTTACCTGCCCTAGTGGTTTCATTTCACATGCACATATAGTGATTTTTGAATACAATGCTTTCAGGAACGTATTAAACTCCTTTTATTTTTCATGGTAAAGAGACCTATCTCTATTATTTTCATATTATTTCTACCTCTGGCACAAATGTTTCTGCTAAAAATTCAGGAACACAAGAGCTTTGTTAATTACAATATTCTTGTGTAAGGCTGCACTAGCACTCCATATGAGCCATTTTATTAGTTGAGCAAAATTAGGGGGAAAAGACTTCATTTTAAGTAATGATTCCATGGTTTACGTTTTGGAAAGTTTAAAGCAGTACGGAGTAATGCAGCCGCCAGCTAATTCCTACTGGCTTCAAGTGACTAAGCTGTTGTTTGGTATCTCCAAATCATATCCAGCTTACAGTGACCCTAAGGCAGCCCTAACAAGGGATTTTTTTTGGCAGGATGTGATTAGAGTAGGTTTACCATTAGGGCCGGGCTTTAGTACAACAGGTTAAACCACCATCTGCTGAAGTTGACAGTTCAAAGCCCAGGTCAGGGTGACCTCCTGGCCTTTAGCCCAGCTTCCGCCTACCTAACAGTGAGTAGATAAATAGGTACCACTTAAAAGCAGGGAAGTATTTTAAGGCACCCAGAAGGAAATGCCAGAAAAAATTGCTGCTGATTTGATCAAGGAGGAAGTTTACAAACAAAGCTCTTTGGCAGGGAGATGGAGCGACAGCACCCTCCTGTGGCCAGAACCCTCCAAGATGCCAAAGATGGGAAAAGTATATATATACCCATATCTATGTTCAATTGTCTGTCTTGTCAGTGTATAAACAAACTGAATATTTGCCGCATATGTATGTTCTGTGATCCGCCCTGAGTCCCCTTCAGGGTGAGAAGGGCAGAATATAAATACTGTAAATAAATAAATAACAAATAAATACCATTGCCTTCCTCTAAAAGGCTGAGATAATATGACTTGTCCAATGTCATCCCATGGATTTCTGCAGTGAAGTGGGGGTTAAAATCCTGGTCTCTATTATTATTGTCATTAATATTATATTTATACATTGCTTTATTGTTCCCGCAGGAGACTCAAAGTGGTTTAACATGAAAACATGAGCATACTCTTAGCACACCACTATAAAGAAGAAATTTTAACCTTTTCTTTAAATAGTTTTTGTCGTTGAGGATTACCTACATTTGTCTCAAGATTTAAACTTTAAAGTGTGTCAAATATTTATTTAAAGTTGCTCACCAAGGTCTTCATATTCGGAAAGAAGTAGAAGTAAGTAAACATATGTATGTCTATTATAGTGTTTCATTCAAAATATTCCATAAAATATACTGCTGCTGCTACTACTACTACTACTACTACTACTACTACTACTATTGATAATGATACCTGAACATCAAATCATGGCCTAATATTACTTGTTACTCTTAATGGGTTAATGAGAAAGCAGATGCTGCATTTTACTTTCAAGGACTTTTATCATCAACTCCGCTGGACTGCCCACGTTGTCTGAATGCCCAATCACCGTCTCCCAAAGCAGCTACTCTACTCCGAACTCCAGAATGGGAAACGTAATGTTGGTGGGCAGGAAAAGAAATTTAAAGATGGGCTTAAAGCCAACCTTAAAAACTGTGGCATAGACACTGAGAACTGGGAAGCTCTGGCCCTTGAGCGCTCTAATTGGAAGTCAGCTGTGACCAGCAGTGCTGCGGAGTTCGAAGAGGCATGAATGGAGGGCTTAAGGGAGAAACGTGCCAAGAGGAAGGCCCGTCAAGCCAACCCTGACCGAGACCGCCTTCCACCTGGAAACCGATGTCCTCACTGTGGGAGAACATGCAGATCAAGAATAGGTCTCTTCAGCCATCTACGGATCCATCCCCAAGATAACAGAAATGGAGAACCATCATCCTCAAACTACGAGTGATCGCCTAAGTAAGTAAGTCTGGGATGCTGGCACTAAAGTGAAAAGACGCATGGCAACAGGTTGGTGATGGGAACATGGTGCAGTTATCAGTGGGTTTTCCCGTCAGTAGTAGGGAATGAGTATGTAACAAGAGGCAGACTGGGAATGGGATGGTAACAGTCTTGCTTCAATGCTGATTTGCTTTCTTTGTGCAATAAAGCTTTCTTATATCTGGATTAATAGCTGAAACTTGTACTCTTTTCTGACTCTTGTGTTTCAAACTGTTTCTATTCTTATTTTAGAGATAAACAAGAGCAGAGAATGATTTTTCACAAAATCATGTCATTACAAAAAGCATCAATGCTTTCATAAACTTCTTCGATGGTTCTGGAAAATCTGCTTGCGAGCCCAGAAATTTGAGAGACTATCCCTTTGAACGACAGTTTCAGAGCACCATCTGTGTATACTTTTATGAGCTTGTTTTCCTTCGCTGCTGTAAGCCACTCTAGTTCATACACATTAAGTGAAAATGGATCACTAATCCAGTTTTTGCTTACATCAGGAACAAGGAAACATTTATGGAACACACTGCTTTGAATCTAATGTCACTATTTGTTATCCCTGTACTTTCATCTAGTTGGAGAGCAAAATAGGGAGACAAATTGTTTCTAATAATTGTGTCTTGGAATTGGCTGCCAAACTATCAATTCTCTTCTTTTGACAAAAGTATTAAGTAAAGGTCCTTGGCAGTTTTCCTGTTAATGTAGAAACCATGTTTTTTTAAAACAGGTAATACAAGTTCTCCAGCTATTGTGTGTGATTTTTTGGGTTTTGCTGTAAGTTGAAAAACTTCAAATAATGTTCTAACTACGTTTTCGTGTGTGGTTTTTTAAAAACTTTTATTTTCCTAAAACTTTTGCTCCTTACTTTTGAAAAAGGCATTTTGCTTTGAACATGATGTTTCCCCCTTTCTTCTTATTTCTTTTAATGTAAAAGTCTGTAACTTTTATTCAAGTCTTCCTCTATTTCCTGTAAGGACAATTCAGCCCCCTAGGATCCATGGACATATCAAATGTGTCAGCAGCATCATTTAAAATCATCATCTTCTATAGACATCTGGAGCCTGGCAGTCATGACTACTACAGTTTAACACGGGAAAAACTCGAATCAATGGGAAAGACCCCAAAGGTTGTATTCAGATTGTTTATTGTCAAGAGTATGACAAACACCCCGCCATACTATGTCAACATGCACCCAATTCCACATCAACTGCTCAAAATAGCACTTGCAAAAATTACAGTAATCTAGTCATAATTGATGGTTGGTTACACAAACGTTGTTAACAAGCACTAAAATGGAATTACAGTGTACTCTAGGTAGTCTATTATTGCTTGTTGACACTGCAGCTTTGGATCTACTGAAGAGAATCCACTGATATGCCTGAGTTATCAAACTGCATTGTTCTACCAAACTCAAACTATAAAATGCTGGAGAACACTTAAAAAAAAGAAACTGAATATTGCTAATAGACACATAATGTTCCTAGCACATGGACATGCTGAATTCATGGTATTTTTTAAATAAGGCTTATCGTATTATTGATGGTTTATCAAGGGCACTCCATTAACGTATGGAATACAGGCAGTAAAAATGTGGGAGGAAAGAGATCACAGGGAAAGTGATGTCAGCATATTGGGACCTCTTCAGCGCTCCTCCTCCTGGTCCTTCCCAAAAAGATATCTCGCCTTTCAGAGTAGCATCCTATTCAGCACTAAATGCCTGCCACTTCAGCAAACATTGTGTGCATCCACAGGGCTTTTTTTTTTTTTTTTTTGCATGTCTGTACGGCCATCTCTAGGGCCCAGGTTCCACACTCATCATTTCTTCAGAAGAACAAATATGACTATTCGGTGCATACAATGCGAATGTGCCATCACAAAGAAGGAAGCATTGTCTGTGTTATCTTATAATCCTAGCACCAATATTTAATATTAGGCTGGCAAACATTTATTTTCTGCAAATTGAAAAATCACTTTAAAAGTCTGCCAATCTAATTGAAAACCAGTTACCTGCTATGTGGTTTATGCTTGCAATATAAAATGTTTTCTCCTGCGCTGGAATCATCTGATGTGATTGTGCAAGTTATAATATAAACTCAGTGTTGAGTTACTTGAATAAATTAAGAATTATCTTTTATTTCATAAACTGATTTGCTCTATCAGTTGCTCATAGTTCTTGACTACTCTATTTACTGAAATATCAAATCTCAAAATTTTGAAATGTGCATTCCAGTTCTCTCATTAAAAACAGCTATAAAGGTTATTTTGAACAAAGCAAGGAGACACACAAAATAAAAAAAAATCTGCTGAACATTTGGGAGAAAGAGAATACAATTGTAAAGTTAACTCTGATAAGATTTCATATGTAAAGACATGGTGATTGGGGTTTTTTTGCTAACAGATGGTAACATCATTGTAAAACAACATGTTTTCCAATGAATTTATTCCGGTCCTCCATTAAAAGATCCTGAATAATTCTGTAATCATTGTTTTGGAACATTGTTTTGAGAAAAAAAAAAACATTTTCTCCACAAAAAACATTTTCACAAAAGCTGACAGCATCAGGACTTTGAATGTTCTCCTGAACAGGGGCGAGGAACCTACAGAACTCCAGAAATCACTAGAATATCATTCCCATCAATCCTGACTTTTGGTCATGAGGGCGGAATGAAGGACGTGTCAGCAGCTAGAGTCCAAACTATTACCTCTGGAAGGTCACCGATTCTCACACCTCCACTAAAGAAAGATTGGAGTGACTTTTAAAAATGACTGGATCTATTTGTGACAAATTGTCCTTTCAGAGATGAATCAAAAGTTTCTTGGTACAGTCTTCATATCAACAGTTTCTAAGCACTGCTTCTGTATCACTCTTCCTTGCTTGGTGCAGTATAATTTTTCAGCAGATTCCCTCCTCAGCACCAATCCTTTGATTTGACATGTGAACAATACTCGCATGATTAATCCCTGATTCTCCTGCCAAGACTTGCGTTCCCATAAATAAAACTACATGTTTATTTAAACATCGCAACGTAATCATACGACAGCATCCAAATTCAGAGTACAAATCCATGGAGTGCGTGGCAATTTCAATACATTATGTCACTTGTCAATGGGTGAAGACGTCCATCCATTGCTCAGCATACTGTCAAAATATTTTTGTTGTTGTTGAAAAAAGCCTGTTACCCATCAGATAACCTCTTTACCATAAAGACAGCCATAATGAATACTGAACTTGTGAGGCATGAAAGGCTGACCTTCAGCAGCACACACACATACACATAGACAAACCCTGGAGAAATCTTGGCCTAGTTCTGTCTTTCAATAGCCCTCTTCTTGCTGTAAGAGCTGGGAGAGGTTTTCAAACTTAACAGGGTGAAATCAAGCAGCGATGTAACATTTTCTACTACAAGATAAAACAGGTCAAGTCTGTGTCCTAAGTGTGGCTGTTTATTTCCTACTTGGGCATCACATCTCTGCTATTTTCAGGAAGATGACATTCTTCTTCTGTGAATTAACAAGGCAAACAATGCATGATGAGATGAGTGGGTGGGACAACCAAAACCACCATAATACAGCCAGATTAGACAAAGGTGGTAATCAATGCACTGTATACAGTAAGTACTACACAGGTCAGACTTCAAAAGAGGCACAATTTCTCTTAGAAAGGCAAGCTGGGTCTAGAAATCCATCATGTTTTGTTTTTTTTCCTGATGGATCCTCCTGTTTTGAATGTCTGGACCTTTGAATATATGTAATGAACTTAAGGAGAGTAAATATCTGGGGAAAAAATGCTACATCAGTAAGTGTTTTTCTCCCCCAAATAATTCTGATGAACTTGTCAGCACCTGATCATTTTCTATGTGCTTTTAGTGGCATAGCTGTCATTCAATATAGACTGAAAACTGAAAAAAAGAGATTGAAACCTATGTTATTATTTTAATTTTTAAAATTTTGCATACAAAGCTTTTTTAGTTGTGCTGTATTCCAAGAAAACAATTGCCATTAAGTCTGCTGTTTTGTATCCTGAATCGGCTGCCATTTTGTGCTATGACTGGCATTTTGGATACATGAAGTTTTAGAAGATGACAACGGCTAAGCATTAAGTCAGTGATTAAAAAAAATTATGGTTCTATTTCATGTTGTATCATTATTGTAATATGTAATTGCTGACATGATTTAACAATGTAGTTGTACATTGTCTTCCTCATTTTTAGTACTGAAGGCTGAAACAGATGTCTGTATACCTTGAAAACTTTCATCAAGATTTTAAAAAGAACAGTAGATGAGGATTATGATGCATTTAGGTGCTATACTTTGTGGGACCATTATTCTGATGTTGTAAGAAGTATAACTAGTGCCGGACATGGAAATGATGCAGCTCTGGGATTCAGGCATAGCTGTGTTTTGGTGACAAATGCTAAGATCTCAGTTGTATCTACCAGCATGGAAGTATGTCTCATGTCCACAGTTTAAATATCTCTTAAAATCCACTGCCACATTTTGGCAGGTTACTCATTCTGAATAAAGTGAGATCAGCCCAAAAGAGATCTAAATCAGTACATGAACAATTGGAAGAAAAACAATCCATTTATGTAAATAAAAAGAAATATTATTCGCGATTATCTGAGTAACCCTGAGAAAATGCAAGGGCTATAACAGAAGATAACTCTTAGTAAGAAAAAGATGGCTACCCAAGTGTTTCCAGCATTTTACTAGTCTGAATATAAAACATCCTCAATTGTGTATAAAGATTAGAAGTATATCCTATCAATTCCTCTTATATTGAAGACATCTGTTGGCATTTTACTAATTTCATCAGATTTTTTGCAGAACCAAAGTACTTGGTTGCATCTGAGGATCATTTTTTTAAAATAAAAATTCCATTCCATGCTCTCTCATTAAAAATATCACTATGTGTCTTTTAATAATGCTTTGTTTTTCCACATCCAATAAAATAAACTCCCCAAATGTTTAATCTTAATGACCATTTGTAGGAAAAGTAAGAGCCTTTAAAGTAAAACCAGCCTGTTCAGAACACTTCTTCATTTTCCATTTTGCAAACAAAATTGTTGAAGGGCCACACTATTGTTAAATATACCATACCTACACAGACCTTTGAATATACCATTTGATTTGGGTCTCCAAGAGAGGCTCTACAATAAACATGACATATGACTACGGCCTATTTGCCTAATTTGCTGGATCCTTATCACACCATTTATGCTGAATGAACTTAGAAGGAATCAGGGACTCTCATATTGGACAGTTTGTCCGAATAACAATTTAAGAAGCTTGCTCATTATGAAAACCCACTGCAGTCACACAAGAATGATCCACTTCCAGTTCTTCGCCCAGCATGTCTTCACAGTTTTGCAGCCATGAAATTGATATGAGGTTTCACCAGAGGGAAGAGGGGTAGACTGCGTTTGAACTCCGTCATATTCTGAATCACGTCTGGCTGCAAATAAACATTTCAAGAAAGATACACTGAGAATGCAGCACACACATGAATATGCATAGTGGCACACTCATTTTTAAAACCAAATGAAAAGCGACCATATCTGAAATTTGGAGAATCAAAATGTGGGCTGTGAATCTAAACTAAACAAGAAATCTCACTTTAAAGCAGGACTGATCAAAGGCGGGCTCTCTAACCATTGCTGGATTGCAACTTCTAGGGTCCAGCCTATCTTCGACACTACATTTCCTTCTATGAATCGGCTGGGGAGGCCCTTCTCTTGGTCCCATCACCATCTCAAATATGGTTGGTGGGGATGAGAGGAGGACCTTCTTGGTAGTGGCTCCCCAGCTCTGGAATATCCTCATTAAAGAAATTAGATTCGCCCCCACTCTTTAAGCCTTTTGGGTGAGTTTAAAAACATGGATCTCTTTACACTAGCCTTTGACCCTGTGTAATCTATGGTCAGCTCGATGATCCATTGATTGTGTCACTCTATACTCTGATTTGCTACTGTAGATAGCCAGCATTATTCACAAGTTCTACTGCATTTTAGGAAATTTTATAATTTTTACAATTCTTACAATTTTATTAGTTGGGATGTTATGTGTGTTGTTATTTTTATAGTTATGTCACTGTGTATATATACTTATCTATTGTTGTTTATATGCGGCACTTGGAGTGCTTTGTGAGCCGCCCTGAGTCCCTTCAAGGACATGGTGGCAGGGTATAAATAAAGATGATGATGATGATAATAATAATAATAATAATAATAATAATAATAATAATAATAATAATAAATCATATCCTAAGAGTGGAGGATGCTGGGAGTGGCAGTCCAATAATATTTGTAGGCCTTTGCTTCAGACAGCCCTGCTTTAAAGTCAATGTTCCTGTGATGAGAAAGATGAGAAATTACGAAGCTGAGTTTTCAACCGGTTACAGCAACAGCTGTTTTAGAAAAGCTACAATAAACTGCTTCAATATATTTATTTATTTATTACAATATTTATATCCCGCCCTTCTCACCCAACAGGGGACTCAGGGC
The DNA here is from genome assembly GCF_035594765.1 of Anolis carolinensis. Taxonomy (NCBI): domain Eukaryota; kingdom Metazoa; phylum Chordata; class Lepidosauria; order Squamata; family Anolidae; genus Anolis; species Anolis carolinensis. Next base: position 207,118,136 of record NC_085843.1, read on the forward strand.
AGCTTACAATAAAACGCATATATAAAAATTATACAGTGCAATATAAATCAGTTAAAAATTATTATTATGATCTTACATCAGTATTCATAAAATACATTATAAAATACAGGTAGGCGTGTTCAGTTCAAAAAACTGTCGATTGAGTTCCAGCGTACATGATAATAATTAATGCTGCCAATTATTATTCAAAAGCGTGGCCCCACAACCAAGTTTTAACCTTCCTACGGAAGGATAGGAGGGAGGGAGTCTGCCTGACTTCACTGGGGAGGTCGTTCCATAGGCGGGGAGCCACTACTGAAAAAGCCCTGTTTCTCGTCCCTGCCAGCCACACCTGTGAGGCTGACGGGACCGTGAGCAGGGCCTCATCTGATTATCTTAAGCTTCGAGGTGGGTCGTAGCGGGAGACACGTTCGGACAGATAAGCTGGACCGGAACCGTTTAGAGCTTTATAGGCGAAAGCCAGCATCTTGAATTGTGCTCGGTAGCTAATCGGCAGCCAGTGGAGCTGGCATAACAGAGGAGTAGTACGCTCCCTGAACGCCGCTCCAGTTATTAACCTGGCAGCCTCCCGTTGGACTAACTGAAGCTTCCGAACAGTCTTCAAAGGCAGCCCCACATAAAGTGCGTTGCAGTAGTCTAAACGGGATGTAACGAGAGCAAGGACCACTGTGGCCAAGTATAATGAAATACATACGGTTAGATAATTTCCAAATGGTTCACAGGAGATAATACTAGCTCATGAGGATAAATTTGCATCAAGCCACCAAGTATTTAGAAGGGAGTATGTCAGCTAAGCAGTTCTAAGAAGTAAGTAACATTTGAGCTTTTTGACAAAATCTGCCATTTGGTGATAGAATACAATGGTAAAAATTGGTTCTCAGACAAAGGCTGGAGTTTAAAGACAGTGACCAAACTAAGACACAACCGTCTAATTATACTGAGATTCAATGTTTGGAAAAATCATCAGAAAATAGCATTTATATTATAGTCAATTATTTCAAGACCCTCTGAAGGCTGGTTCTCATAGTGGCAAATCAGCACAAATAAAGCAAAAGACTGACAACAAAAAGTCCCAGAAGCAAGGTAGTTCCCACTGTTGTGGCCTATGCAACCTTTCTGGCTTTAAGACATGAACTCTGAACTCTATAAACACATCTAAAAGCACAACCCCTATATCTGCAAACATGCTCATAACCCATGTCGGACAGTATCTTAGGCATTGACCATTTTTAATGAATTATTATGAAAAACAAATTCTTTTTACCTGTGGCAGTGCTGGTGCTGGTGCCAGGTTTACATCGTTTTGGCATGGAAATTCTCCCACAACAGGACCTATTCAATAACAACAACAACCACATCTAAATCTGATAAAATATTCCAGTAACACATACACACTCTGCATGGACCATTCAATGTAAAGAACTGAAGGTACTTTTTGCATTTTTGGAAATCTTCAAAACTTTTCTAAACATTAACTATCCTCCTTCTATGCATAAATATACTTCTACCCATCCACTAGAGGTCATAAAATCCTTCCAGAATTTAGTTTTGTGGGACAGTATGCTTGCTCTACATTCTAAACAGCTCTTCTGGATAGAATTGAACAGAGATTTCTGGAAAGAAAATAATTGCCGTAAATACTTACATGAATCCATCTCCCTTGCTAATACATGTACAGATACTTTATGCCTTCTTGGAGCGTCTATTGCCAACAAATCCTGCGGGGAAAAGAACATGGCCAATTACTTCAAGAGACCATTTATTTATGTCAGTATTTATATTCCACGCTATATCTGAGAATCACAGCATAGTGTAGAAAAATATATAAAAATAACAATAGCAATAATTTTATATGAAAGAAATATGAAATTATTTATCACTTAAAATGGTTTAAATAATTAAAAGTAAGGCCAACCACAGCATATGTACAAACTGGATAAAACTGATTAGGCTTTTTGTCTTAGCACCAAAGTAAGACCAGCACTGTTGTCGACTGGTCCTCCGAGGGGAAGGTACTCCATAACCAGGGAGCCAGAGGAGAGAAGGCCTTCTCCCATGTCCTGCCACAATGCAGTCTCCCTACTGGTGTGACCCAGAGAAGGACAGGAATATACCAGGAGAGATGCTCCTTCCAAGCACCAAAGCCATTTAGATCTTTAAATGTTATCAGCAGCAATTTGATTTCTAGTTGAAGCATACTGGCAGTCAGTACATTTTCTTTAAAACTGGTGTCATATAATTTCCTTATGGTGTTCCAGTTGGCAGTCTAGTTGCCATAATTTGTAGTAACTGCATTTTCTGAGTTCTCTTCAAAGGTAGCCCTGCAAAGAATGCCTTGCAGTAGTTTAATCAAGAAGTTACCAGTGCATAGTAGACAAGCTTACGCTTGCACCAAGCACTTTCAAGCCATGGTTGACTTTCAGCAACAAAGGTGGATTCTAGAGCACTCCCAAACTATGCACCTGCTTCTTCAGGAGAAGTGCAACCCCATTAAAGGCAGGCATCTTATCCAGTACCTAGACCCAAGAACCATAAATCCACAGACACGTACTAACATCCAGCTTCAGTTTAATGACTTCCACCCAGTAGATTATATAGCACCTGATCCCAATTGGCTCTTCACTACTCAGAATTTTAACAGACAGTACACTTTGGCAATAAAAATGAAATGCCAAGGTAGATGATGGGAGACATCTGGCTTGAAAATAGTACATATGAAAGGGATCTAGAAGTATCAGTATTTATTTTTATTATTTTTCTTTATCTTTATTTATACCCTGCTTTCCCCCCCATGAGGACTTAAAGCACCTAACACTCTACACTAGGCAAGTTTTAAAGGTGCAATACAAACGTTAGTAGACCACAAATTGAACATGAGTTAACAGAGTGATGCAGCAGCTAAAAAAAGCCAATACGATTCTAGGCTGCATCAATTAGTGTCAAGATCAAGGGACGTCATAGTCCCACTCTATTCTGGTTTGGTCAGACCTCATGTGGAAAACTGTGTCCAGTTCTAGGCACCACAATTTATTGACAAGTTGAATGTGTCCAGAGGAGTGGGACCAAAATGATTAATTGTTTGGAAACCAAGCCCTAGGAGGAACAGCTGAGGAAACTGGGTAGTATCATCCAGAAATCCAGATGAGCTTAAATAATCAAAGACTTTACCAAATTGATATGTTTTGTTGTATATTTTATAATGTAATTTATCTTAACTTTCTTAAAAAAATCTCTAGACATTTCTCAATAAATTAATTGGAAATACTGTGATCAACTTACCTTATAAAAGTGCATTATGTTATCCTTTGTAAGAGTTTTGAGAAATGCCACTTCAATGTTATCTGGACAACAATGGTGAAAAATTCATAGTTATGTATTGCTTTCATAGTTTTAAAAAGCTGTAAAATCTCAACACATGTTTGCCACTGAAAATATTGTTATCCTGAATGATAAATGTATTTCTTGGACCCAGTCCTTAACCATGGCTAAGGGATTAGTAGTGCTAAATTTCCATCAAGCCTCTGTTTCATAGCCTGTGGAAAGAAAGGGATAAAGCAACCCTGGGATATCTGAATTGCATAATTCTCTCTTTCAAAAATATGAAGTACTGTATTATATTTATTATTTTATGCCTTCAAGTCATTTGATTTATGGCAATCCCAAGGTGGAGGGCAGGTTCTTGGCAGAAATTGTCTTCCTCTGAGATTGAGAATATGTGACTTGTTCAAAACCTTCCACTAGGTTTCCATGGCCAAGCAGGGATTTGAACCCGGGTCTCTGTGTTCTACTCCAGCACTTAAACCATTGACCATGCTGTCTCTTTCTATAGCACCAGATAACACTATGTAACACGATTTTTGTTCCTGGGTTATAAATGCCGTTTACTAATTGGTTCTATCATAAAAACATGGGAAAAAAATTATTAAACTGCAAAAACTTTGTTTTTGTGGGACATCCTACAGCACATTTTGCCATAGTTTATCATTCATTATCTCATAGTCTAACCACTTCAACTTAGTTTGTGGAAGCCACAAAAACAAAAGTGTCTGGAGTATAAAAAACTGCTTTCAAAGTAAATACTGCACAATTAAACAGGAAATAATATTTTCAAATGAGGAACAGATTTTTTTTCAAATTTTGTTACATAGTGTAATTATTATAAAATGTGTTCTAAAAATACATGCCAAGCTTCCAGACTTTGGAAGAAATGTCTTTTTGGATTATACCTCTTAGAATCTCTCGGCTGTAGTCTAAAAATAAAAATTCTTCAAGATTTGGATGTGAAAAATTGAGCATTATTTTATTATTTATCATAGCCATTTTAGATGAGTCTAATTGTTACCTCTGTCACAATTTTACTATTCTAGTCATGGTGGAGTTTAGTCATCTTCTTCTTACCTCTGTCAAAGTTATATTGCTGAGAAATTATTTCTCCCCAGTATTTTGCACACTCGGCAGACAGTTTCTTTGGTTTGTCAAGGCGACGAATTGCTAAAGCCTGGATATGCTTTTGAAATGCTTCTTCTGACATCTCTCCTACACATTTCTCCATGGTTTTCAAGAAAGCTTCAACCCTGCTCTCCAAATAGTGTGGAGGCTTTTCTGACTGGATGATAAATCGCAGTCCTTGGATACCATTAGCTCTTCGTGGACCACTGAACACAATGTACCCTTGAAAAAATATAAGCAAATTGAGTCAATTCATAACTTATCTCTCATCAAAAGCATCTGCTTTTAATAGAAGGAAAAAAGATGTTTTTATTACTTTTCTTAAACTGTGTAAATTCATATTGAGTTCTAACATGATCATTAATCCTTTAATGGTTTTATACCAGGTGTATAGTTGTCATGACTAGTACAGTTCTAGCCCGCACATATTGTCTGCTGAAAATGTTAGGAGCAATGCAAGGTCCCCATTTCTCCTGAGGAGAAGAGAGCTTGGTAGATAGAAAGATACATAGAGTAAGGCCCATCACTGTGACATACTTAAGAGTGAAGTAGGGAGAAGGTCATTTAGACTAACCTGCTATGCTAGCTACATTTCCCCTTTAATATTTTAATCTGTTTTTTATTGTATGGGAAGAGCTCTAAAAATAAGTAATGGGAATCCACAGTCATCACACTTCTGACCTATTACTCCATAGGGTTTCCATCTAAAGCCTCCTGGCAGTCAAAATCTTTTATATTACTGGCCTCTTCAAATAATCCTGACTGAAAATGTTAGTAACTGGTGAGAAAAGACATAGTTTGACATGTCTCACTCCTTCCAATTACAGTAAACTACATAACTATATAATTGATGCAGAGCTGTAAGCTGGGTTCTTATTATTAATATTATTGTTTTTAATGACGTGTGAGTAGCATATAAATAACATTTGACTATTTCGTTTGTTTGTTTTTAAACTATTTACACAAAGGAATATTACGCCATGCTGTTAAAGAGGCTGCTATTTTTATCTAACGTAATGTGAAAAACAGAGAATTCAAGCACTTCAACTGCATAACTTTAAGTATTCAAAACATTATATAAGACGTGTGTTCAAATTATATAGTATGAAGCATCAAAGGAATCTAAACAACAAATCAATTTGCAGAAGTCAGAGATAAAAATTAAAAACACAACAACAATACAATTAAAACAGTTGAGCAGTAAAATAAAACATCATAAAATACATTAGGTAAAGGTAAAGGTTTCCCCTGACGTTAAGTCCAGTCGTGTCCAACTCTGGGGGTTAGTGCTCATCTCCATTTCTAAGCCGAAGAGCCGGCATTGTCTGTAGACACCTCTAAGGTCATGTGGCCAGCATGACTGAATGGAGCACTGTTACCTTCCTGCCAGAGCGGTACCTATTGATCTACTCACATTTGCATGTTTTCGAACTTCTAGGTTGGCAGAAGTTCGTCCCCACCAATCGTGTTTGTGACGGAGGCAGGAGCGAGAGAAGGGCCTCCCCAGAAGATCTAAGAACCCGTGCTAGTTTGTAGGGGGAGATACAGTCGCGAAGATAAGCAGGACCCGAGCTGTTGAGGGCAAACCTGCGATTTGATTGGGGCCGGAAAATTATCGGCAGCCAGTGGAGCTGCTTCAGAAGAGGCGTGCGCTCCCTGTAGCTAGCTCCTGTTAACAACCTGGCCACTGATCTTTGCACCAACTGCAGTTTCCGGGCTGTCTTCAAAGGCAGCCCCACGTAAAGCGCACTGGAGTAATCCAGTCTAGATGTAACCAAAGCATGAACCACCATGGCCAAGTCAGATTTCTCGAGGTATAGTTGCAGCTGGTGCACAAGTTTTAACTGTGGAAAGGCCCTCTTGGCCACCACCAACACCTGAGCATCAAGTGTCAACGCTGACCCCCAGATTGCAGATATGTGTCCTCAGGGGGAATGTAATCCCACTGAGCACAGGTAGCCACCCTATACCTGGATCGGTCCAGCAACTGACCCGAAGGACATCAGTCTTGTCTGGATTAAGTTTCAGCTTGTTAGCAATGGGGAATTAGGAACACTCGATGTATCTCATTATTGTTTAGTCATCCTGAATCAGAGCATTGAGTACAACTACGATTCTGCCTATAAAACTGAAACAAAAAGTCTGCCAACTGAGACTTTGATTAACACTGATGTCCATTTTGAGCTATGTTCAGTTAGACCAGGCTTAGTGAGAGTTCAAATCTTTGATCACTGGAAGGAAAGCAACTAGCCATATACTTTACATGCTCCCATGAGTTCGAGGCCAGACAGTGGCGGGGTGAGCACCCATCAATTAAAAAAATAAAAAATAGCCCCTGCTCGTTGCTGACCTAGCAACCAGAAAAATAGTTGCATCTATCAAGTAGGAAATAAGGTACCACTTATAAAGTGGGGAGGCAAATTTAACTAATTTACGATGTTGGAATGAGGAAGTTCCATCACACTGGATTATGAAGCAGCTGCTCCCCCTGTGGCCAGAATTGAATATCCCCTCAGGAGAAGGTTAAATTGCCTCTGTGTCTGTCTCTGTCTCGGTTCTATATGTATATAATCTGATCCGCCCCGAGTCCCCTTCAGGGTGAGAAGGGCGGAATATAAATACTGTAAATAAATAAATAAATAAATAAATAAAATAATCACAGATGGGTGGGAGAAGGGTTGGGACAGAGGGGCATGAGAATGGAAGGTGCATGTGTAATTCTCTTGCTTGCTCAGGCAGGCGGGGGGGGGGGAATAAAAGACTGTGAAAGGTGTACACATGCATTCCCTCACTTAGCTGGACTGGTGGGGAAGGGAACAGAATGGAAAACATATGGGGGAAGATGTGCATGTACTTTCCCTCATACACTTACTTGAGAAGGGCGAAAGGGGCCGAGATGGGTGAGTGCAAAGAGAGAAAGTGTGCATGTGTGTTCTCCTGTGCATTCACTTGTACAAGAAGAGAGAAAAGGGGACTCAAATGCAAGGAGAGGTGTACTCCCTCATGTGCATACTCAGGAGGGGAGGAAGGGAATGGGACAAAGAAGCATGAGGAAGAAGGGTGCATGAGTGCAATCCTTCACATGTGGTGGAGGGAATTTGGATATATAGCTTGATGAGAGAAGGTGCATGCATGCTTTGGTGTTCACTCACTTACTGGATCAGGCAGGTGGTAAGGATGTGTTATTAATTGTTTATCCCATCCTATGTATTTTTCTGTATTGCACTTATTGTACTGTATTATTATGTTGTAAGCCACCCCAAGTCCTCTGGGGAGAGGGGGCAGGATACAAATAAACATTATTATTATATTTATTATTATTGGGTCGGAACAGGGGAGCATGAATAGGGAGGGTATGCACGCATGTTTCTCGCACATTGGCTCGCTTGGGTAGAGGGGAAGAAGATGGGAAAAGGGAGTATGAGGAGGGAGGGTGGGCGCATACATTCACTCAGGTAGGGATAAAGGGATGGGACAGGGATGCTGTTCGGTGGATATGTGTATGTGGTCACTCATTCAAGTAGGGGGAGTGGATGGGAAGGGAAGAGATGAGAGGAGAGTGGGTGTGCATGCATTCCTTCCCACATGTCTCAGAGGGGAAGGGGATAGGAGTGAGAGCAGGGAGGGTATGTATGTTGCATTCCCTCACTTACTCACTTGGGCAGGCAGAAGGATGAAGATGGGGACAGGGGAGCATGAGAAATGTGTGTGCATGCATTCTCTTGCTCATTCACTTGGGCAAGTGAGAAGGGGATGGCATGGGGAAGGTGTGTTCATAATATAATACAGTGGTTCCCAAACTTATTTGGCCTACTGCCCCCTTTCCAGAAAAAATATTACTCAGTGCCCCCTGGAAAGGGGTGTGTGGCTTAGAGGGGTGGGCATGGCTCCTGCTCAAGAGGACGGGGCTGAACCTCTCCCCTAGTCCAAGATGCAGGACTGGGAGGGGGAGGTGGGCGGGGCCACAAATGGGCAGCCAGGACTGGGATGGGCAGAGTTATGAGCTCTGAGGCAGGGCTGAGCTTCTATCCCTGTCCTGTGGCGCCTGCCAGGACACAGGGGGCGGGGCTAGAGGAGGGGGTGGGGCTAGAGGAGGGGAGGGGCCTCTTCCCAAGTGCCTGATGGGGCTGAACCTCTATACCCCGCCCCGTGTTCTAACAAACGCCTCAGGGGAGGTATACAGAGGCTCTTGGGAAGAGGCCCCATCCCTAGCCCCACCCTTTAGTTCTAAAAGGCCTCTCAGGAGAGGCTCAGCCCTGTCTCGGGCTCTTGGAAAGAGGCCCTGCCCCCTTCCCTAGCTCCGCCCTCTGTGTCCTAACAGGCTCCTCAGAAGAGGTATAGATTCTCAGCCCTTTCTCCGGCACTTGGGAAGTAGCCCCTCCCCGCCCCTCCCCTGGACCCGCCCCCCTGGATCATTGCAGCGCCCACCAGGGGGAGGTAGCGCCTACTTTGGGAATCACTATTTTTATATGCCACCACCATTTCCCCGAAGGGACTCGGGGGCGGTTTACAACTGAGACCAAGCCTAGCACAACAAAGTTTACGAACGAAAAATACATTTTGTGTGTTCCCATCTGCCTTCACTTGCTTGGTAGGGGAGGGGACAAGAAGGTGAACATGAGGGTAGAAGAGCATTTGCATTTGCTCGTGCACTTGGGTGGGCAGATAGATGAAGGGAATTGGGACAGGAAGGGTGATAATAGATTATAGATATTTGCATTCCTTCATACATTAATTTGCTCGAGCATGGAAAGAGAATGGGACAAGGAAGCATGAGAAGGGATAAAAGGTGGTGGGCAGGTTTTTGGGAAGGTTGGGGGAAGGAAGGAAGAGAGAGCTGAAGTGGGAAGAATGGCAGCGGGAGATAGGATAAGGTAATGGGAAGGGACTGGTGGTACTCATCTGTTTGCCCAGTAGACTAACACTATTAACTCTCAATGCTACAACACTGCCATGCCATCCCCTTCCCACCCATCTGCCTAAGCAAGAGAGGGCTCAGGTAACACACATGTGGCTGTGTACAGTCACCCCATAAATACAGGTACTTTACTGTGTGTGTTTGGACAGCTTAGGGATATTCACAGTTTTCTGACTTTGGTGGGGGGTCCTGCATCCTCTAAATCCCACAAAAGCAGACAGTTGACTGTATACTGAATTGCAAAAAGACAGAGAACCAAATGCTCACCTAACTGCTCCTTAGTCCGCAGGGTATTGAAGCAAGGCTCTGAGATAATCTGACAGAAAAGTTCCAAAAACATATTCTCTGAGGTGCTTTGCATATCTGTTTGATAATATATTTCTATGCCGCAATTATTATGAACTTCATTCCTCTGTTGATAGACGAACCAACCTCCTACAAAAACATGGGAAACATACAAAAGGTCATTTTGGAAGAGAGCCAAAAGAGTCAGTCGTTAAATAAACAAAATATGAGTTGAATGTGAAACAATGCACTCTAGGTGAATGGTTCTCAGAGTTTAATTCTCCAGATGTTCTGAATGTTAGCAACAAGAAACTCCAACTGGCAAAGACATTGGCTACAGGTTCTATCAGAGATGCTCAGAATCTTCAGCCCGAAATAGCTGAAGAGCCTCTATCTTGGAATTGAGCATTACATATATATGGCATGTGCAAGTCATGGATGAGGACCCAAGTTTAGCAATGTGGATTTTCCATAAGCAGAGGACATTGCCTTTCAACTATATCAGTAGATCAAGTGAGTATGTGTTCTGAAACAATGCCAAAGAGGGTTTGGGTAAACAGTGCTTCCAGTATGTAAATTAGTAAATATCCCCAAAGCAGTATGCAATCTGTCAATCTGTAGCTCACAACTTTTCTATTGGTTTTACTATCCCACACTGCAAAACTGTGAATAAATTCTGAACATGTATTTGAAAGTTAAGTACTGAGAATTAAATATTTCATTTGCATAATTATTCCACATTGTATTCAACAAGCCAGGGTTTCCCCCCCGATCTAATGGTACAAAAAGATGTGTTAGTTTTGCAAACCAATCACATTGGCATTGATTCTGAAGAGTTCTGTAGTGTACCACTGAAACCATGCCACAGTTTCTAAAAACAAATTAGAGGTGATTGAAAGGATATTTGTCCTCAGGTTTTTTTTCAAGTTCCATGCAGCGTGAATCTCACTTTTAAATGAGCTTACATCTAGAAGGACAACTTACTGTCAGGCAGCTGCACTTCTCTGTATCGTACTAGCTGACTGGGAAGCAGGGGTTTTGTGTGAGCATGCTCAATGAGAGTGTCTTCAACCATCTGCATCATTCCTAGCGCAGCCTAAAGAAAAAAAATTGTTGCAGACATTATTCACCCCCTGATAATTTTCCATTTGGGAATGCATAGAATTGTAACAGGCAAGAATACGGCACAGTTTTTATTCTACATGGTAATAGGGTGACTCCTGTTCATATGAATGCAACTAGTTGCATTATCTGTATAAAGATATATTATTTTGAGAATTTAAGTGCATGGATCTGACATGCAATCTTTTAAAGTCTTTCTTTGTTAAGTTGATAATGGGCATATTATATAATGAAATGATTCTAACTAATATGAAAGAGTTGGTCACCAGAAATACATACTTTAAGGGGAAGTGACTGTGTAAGTTGCAACTGTGGAACAGAGATAAGAAGACATGGACCTTGGATTTCAGGAAAGTTGATTTTAACCAGGTTCAGGGAATTACTGGGTGAGATCCCATGGCAAGACATGCCATAGGAAAAAGAAACCCAGCGAGGGTGAGAGTTCTTGAAGAAAGTGGAATCGCAAAGAACCCCATGGAAGAACAACAACAGGAAACTTATGAAAAAATCTTCCAAAAGCCCAGACTCCCCCCCCCCCCCAAAAAAAAGAGAACTGTGAGCTTCCATATGGAAGCAGAAATCTTGGTAAAGTATATGGATTGCAAAATAGGATTTATAGTCAATAATCCCCTAGTTAACCTGTAGTCAAGCAAACTGCATCCCAAAATACTGATGTGCTCTCTGAAATATAGAAATACTATATGTGAGATTATTGTTTTTCCCTCTTTCTTCCTTTATTGTGGAATATATATATATACACACACACGCACACACAGAAACATACAATTTTTGATATTCCACAATAAAAATGCAAGTATTTCCCCCCAGTTCCACCACTTTCCCATTCTCACACATGAACCCCCATCCTTGAATTCTCTTTATGTAATATGAAGGTACAGGAATACTATTGAATATTTAAAACTCAGTATGACCAAGCATGTAATCATTTCCCTTGGTTTCACTAGCTATTCTATTATCACTCAGAATCTTATTAATCTTATACATAGCCATCTGTCTGAGGTTCTCAAAAGATTATTGTTGATCATAAATAGAACACACACCAACAATGTGATGCTGCAGGAAAGGAGGCAAATACTATTTTAGCCTAATGTAATAGATGCATTATTTCCAAGTCAAGGGAAGTAATAATCCTGGTATATTTTGTGCTGGTTAGGCCTCAACTTGAGTTCTGGGCATCTCATTTGAAGAAGGAGATAAACAGGTTGGAGAAGATTAAGATAATGGTAATGAGGATTGCACTATATAACCTGATTTTTGTTCCTGGATTATAAATGTCATTTCCTAAATGGTTATGTCATAAACACATGGAAAATTTTCATTAAACTGCAAAAAATTGTTTTTGTGGGAAATCCTGCAGCACATTTGCTATAGTTTTTCAATGAATATCTCATAGAAATATTCTGGAAGTTGTAGCCAATCAGCACCCCCACCCCACACTTTTTCCAGGACCTCATCTACACTACTACATAATACACTATAACTGCGTTGGACTGCATTATATGGCAGTATACCGTGTTTTCCCAAAAATAAAACATCCCCCGAAAGTAAGACCTAGGAGGAGGGATCCACTGCCACAAAGGAAGGCATGTGCGGCTTCGCTTTCCTCGGGGGCAATGGCTCCCTTCTTCGCCCAGGAAGGTGAAGACCAACTTCGCCTTCTTCAGCGGTGACGGCTCCCTCCTCCGCCCAGGAAGGCAAAGGAAAAGACCCCCTTCACCTTCCATCGCCTTCTCCTTCCTCAGTGGCGACGGCTCCCTTCCCCTCCACTGAGGAAGGAGGAGGGAAAGGCACAGGCCCTCCCTCCTTCTCCTTTGCGCTGCAGGCGCCTTCCTCAGTGGAGCAGAGGGGAGCAAAATAAGACATCCCCTGAAAATAAGATCTAGTGTATCTTTGGAAGCAGAAATTAATAGACACTTCTTATTTTCAGGGAAACACGGTAGATTCATATAATTCAGTTCAATGCAGTAAAACTGCATTCCAAAACTGCATTATTTGGCAGTGTAGACCCAGCCCAAGTCAAAAGCCTGCTATGTTAAATGGTTTTTTAATCAATAAGAAGTTGTTGTGACTCAGCCACAGCATAGCCAGAGTGAGGATGAAGAAGGGGATTCTGGGTTTCAGATACAAGAGCCAGTTGAGTCAGAAGATGGGCTGCAGGAAGATGGCATGGGAATACAGGCTGATTCAGAGGCTCGAGAATTGCAGTTTGAGCAGAATGAACTGTTGACCCCAGAAGCCAGATAACAGCCAGGATGACATTCCCATGGGAATTAACGAGCAAGAGATGTCTCAAATCCCGGTTCAGGTGCAAGATAACGAAGACCTTGAATTATCTAGGGCGGACCGGTTGTTATGGAAAGGAGTTCAGCTCCATAGGAGTGTGAGGCTGGCGGGAAAGAGAGAGGCCTCTTCAGGGAAACGAAATGCTTTTCTGGGGTGCTTTTAAAAGTGTGTGTTTGCAGATAGATCTTCGTCAAAGCAAATTCTCACTTCCCCTGTGTGGATGTTCATGCTTCATGCCTAAGAGAAGTTTTCTGGATCTATGTAACCTTTGGGCATTTGTTCTTTGGGATCTATTGTCTACTGTTTTGACCTACGGATTATTGGATTGCTATGACTTATGGACTAATGGATTTTTATGGCTTATGAACTAATTAGATTCCTATTGACTCTTTTATTGCAACTTTGAAAAACCTTTCAACTGCCTGCTTTGATATATATTTGCATTTGCTCAATAAAACTTCAAAAGACTTTCTTCTGTGTTTGACTGAGTGTCTATAGCTGGGGTCCTCAAACTTTTAAAGCAGAGGGCCGGTCCACAATCCTTCAGACTGTTGAGGGGCCAAATTATCATTTGGGGAAAAAAACCGAACAAATTCCTATGCACACTGCACATATCTTATTTGTAGTGCAAAACAATAACAATGAAAGAACAATACAATATTTAAAAATGAAAATAATTTTAACCAACATAAACCTATCAGGATTTCAATAAGAAGTGTGGGCCTGCTTCTGGCCAATGAGATAGTCAGGTTAATTAGGATTGTTGTTGTTGTTGTGTGTCTTCAAGTGATTTCAGACTTTGGGCGAGCCTAAGTCGAAAATTATTTATTTATTGATTTACTACATTTATTTACTACATTTATATCCCACCCTTCTCAACCCGAAGGGAACTCAGAGCAGCTGTATGTACATACAATATATTATATTATTAGCATAGCACAATATTAGCATTATACTATATTGAACTATACCACTATACTGTAATATTATATGCAATATATAACATATAATTAATATTATTATATGGTATTATTGTTAGTATTATATTGTATAAAATGATAATATTCTTTTCAATATTATATGTATATACAATATATTATATTATTAAAACTGATATAAAAATATTATATTATAAATGAGGACGGGGGCCAGGTAAATTACCTTGGAGGGCCGCATCTGGCCCCCGGGCCTTAGTTTGGGGACCCCTGGTCTATAGCAAGGTGAACTATTCTGAGGTGTGATAGAAGTGGTTTTTGTATGGCGACTTATCAGAGGCAAAATGACACTGTGAAATAAACTGAGTGTAAAATGCAATAAAACACTTCTAGCACCCCTAATACAGGCCCACTTTGGATACATATAATCTATACCAATTACAGTTCAAGAAGACAACATTCCATTTTTCCTATATGGGCTTCTCATGTTATTTTTATACATTTTTCTCTAGAGAGATATATTAAAAGAGAAACAGAGAATGAAGAAACATCTAAGACAACCTTTAAAATCCCACTGAAAATATATGAAAATTTAAAAAGCAACTCAGCCTATACAGAAACTAAAATATTTGGTTTTAAGTTCATGTATCTATTATAAATCTGTTTCAGCTGAAAAACACATCAAAACTAACCTGTTTTGTTATATTGCCATGGAGAAGTGCTTCAATATGTAACCGTGACAACAGCTGAGAAATAAAGGCCTTGAGGCGGGGAAGAGTGACATCTACAACAGATATTTTGACATTTAAAATCAATCATGTTTTCCATTTAAAAAAATGTATATTATTCTAAAATGAAACACATTTCTTAAGCAGAAAAAAATCATAACCATCACCAAAAGAGAGTGGGTGTTTTCTTCACAAATACTCATGTTTGGAAAAGTTTCAAGATCTAAATTGCTGTGCTCACTGCACAGTTTGCCTTGCTTAGAATTCATATGTCGTTTGACCCAGATTCCAACATATAAAAAAGGAAAAGAAAGGAAAGTAAAGACTACCCTGTGCTGCAATCAAGCTAAAGACACATCCACTTTCAAAAATAGTAACAGTCATTCAGGTGGTGGCTGAAGATAAAGCTTAAGCTGTTAACTACATAAAGAACATGGGATTTATCTTTCTCTGGGAAGCTATGTCAATCATCTTGGCAGCAATTATTTCTAAAGGCAGACTTAAAGGCAAGTGGTCATTTTGGAATTAAACTCTGTGTGCGTGCCTTTCTGTGTGCTAGCTAGAGCTACCATCTTTTATGTCCAGTTACATCTTAGCAGTTACCAAATCCTCTCTTGCAGTTTAGTCACTATTTGCACTATACTCCTTTCAATGAGATGTGCATTGTAATCCAGAGGTGACTGGATGGCCACCTTTGTAAACCAAATGCAAAATCAGGCTTATGTTTGGTCTGATTCACCCAACTTTGTACCCTATACCTGTCCCTGAAAAACACTGATCAAGTCCCTTATTCTACACCGGCTTAACTCGACATGCACTGCTTGTGTGGGTTTGCTTGGTTTTTTTTCTGGCTTCCAAGTAGAACAATGTGCATATAAAACAAATGAGAAGAGGAGGAGGGGTAGAGATAAGACATCTGCCCCTGTACTTTACAGTCCTATCTTTCACCTTCCAATTCAGGAATATCTGTATACCCTAACCTATGTGTGATTTGCCTACGCATTTATTATTGTGTTGGTGTCAGGGAGAGCAACAAAGATGAGTCAAAAGACAAATGCATCTTCAATTTTAGAACTGATTGGGGAAAATATCAGAGATTGGGGAGAAACATCAGGGATCGGCACCCACATTTGTCTATTGTCTCATTCTAAGGCCATCCCACTAGAACTTGTTTCATCCTGAAAATACCAGCAGCATCAAATATAGGGTCCCTGAGTAGCCCTCTAATCTTATGAAAGTACAGTAGCGTCTCACTCATCCAACATAAACGGGCTGGCAGAACATTGGATAAGCAAAAATGTTGGATAATGAGGGATTCAGGAGACGCCTATTAAACATCAAATTACATTATGATTTTACAAATTAAGCACCAAAACATGTTTTATAACCAATCGACAGAAAAAGTAGTTCAATACACGGTAACTGTTCTGCCTCCATGCTTAACTAAATGAACTGGAAAGGAACCATAGCATGAAGGACAGATCGGAGACTGTAGTTGGTGAAACAAAATATTTTATTAATAGACAAAATGGATGTCTTTTCCTCTTGTTGCCACTATGAAGTCTATTGTGAGGAAAGAAATCTTGTCATGACTGGATTCTTTGTAGCTTTGAGGTGACTAATACAATGTTGTCATGACTTTCTCTATTGCTGTAGTGTATGGCTTTTTAATCTAATCTGGGTACAGTTCCGACGTGACGTGAATTTTTGTGCTCCTTTCGCTTCCTATACTTCCTTCCAGTGCTTCACCAACTGACAAAATCTGACTAACAAAAAATAACTGCCATTTCAGGCTGGCAGGAGCCAAGACTAAGCTCCGCCCCTTTAGAATCTTAAAGGGATAGGGCAGCAGGTAATGTTTTGCCTCCTCGTGGCATGACAGTAACATTACGTAGTAATAGCTATATTTACGAATTTAGCACTAAAACTTTACAATGTATTGAAAAATTGACTACAAAAACACTAACTACTAAAAGGCAGACTGCATTGGATAATACAGAACATTGGATAAGTGAGACTCTACTGTACTATACAGAGAGCTTAGGCACCCTGTTGAAGGGACTGACCATGGTGTATGCAGGAAGGAGAGTATCCCACACGAACACAAGCTGATGGAAAACTGTTCTTTGAAAACGGCAACTCCAAAACTAGGAAATCCCTTTCTCTTAGAGCCGCGGTGTCAAGCTTGTGTTTTGGACTTTGTTTCCTAGCCACTGAACAAGCTGGCTAGGGCTTCTGGGAGTTGGAGGTCCAAACAGCAGAGGGCCACAAGTTTGACACCTCTGTCAAACTTGTCCTAAAGTTCCCAAGCAGCCACAAATGAGTTAGATCATGGATGAATGCCATTACAAAGTTGGCTGAATGGAAATCCACAAGAGCCTAACTTACACCTGGTTGGTGAGGGACTCTAGTAGCAAGTTTTTTGAGTCACATACATCCCTGCCCCAGTTTTAGCTACATACATTTGGGGCTTTAATCAAAGTTCCCATCTGAGAATCCTTTGGAAAGCACAGGATCTTAGACATCCTAGCTTCTGCTGATGTTAATTAAAGTTTTTGGGACTAAACTATTTTCGCATCTGTCATTTAGGTATCTTATTTTGATGAATTCGCTAAACTTATTCAATGGCTTGTTTTAAATGTTTAATGTTTAGTTACTCTTATCTTTCCTTAAAAATCATCATTAAGGATTATCTATAGCCTAAATCTGGAGGATAAATCTCTAGTACAGAGAAACGAATTCTGGCAGCTTTTCCAACCATCAGCAAGTCAATTATTGAAAAGTTTCAAGCCCTCTATGAAATGGTAACACTAAGCCAATTGTACTCATGGCTGAAAAGAAATAAACCTCTATAACAATAACAACAACAACAACAACAACACAAACAACAACAACTTTGTTCTTGTATCCTGCCACCATTTCCCCAAAGGGACTCAAGGTGGCTTACACTAGGCACAAGGTGCCTAAAAGCAGAACATAAAATAAACACAATATAAAATACAATTGAATAAAACATATAAGCATGTAAACAACAAGTTAAAACTCAGATTAAAACTCAGATTAAAACAGAGCTCACCTATTAATGGTGGTTAATGTAAACATGGCCAGGCTGTAAACAATAGGGCAAGGGGATGGGAATAAGTGCAAGGCTATAACCATGGGACGAGGGCATGGGATGAAATGCAAGGCTGCATAATAATTTATATGACGCCAGCAAGTTAAAAGGCATTTAGCTGAGCTCTGGTATCGTTATTGATGAAGGATTGCTCTAGGACCTTCATAATTTGCACTATAATAAGTTGGACCATCAATTCAAAATTGCTACACTAACCATCAGCAATTCTCTGGGGTTTAAGGCAGGTTTTCTAGCTCTGCTTGGAGATAGCAATTAGAAATAAAAGATGCTCACACTCAGTAAAAGCTTACCATCTAAGGCTTCTTTTAGTTCATCTTTGGTCCAGGCAACTTCTGTCATTAATAGCCGAAGGTAATACATGGCATGCTGGTGGGGCTGTTCAGCTCGGAAGTTGTTAAGTGATCGCATATACTATCAATGTTAGAACAAAAATAAAAAATAGTTAAAAACTGAACTTGTGCAAAGTGCTGATTCCCTTCACATTCTTCACTTTTAAATTCAAAAGACAAACACAAATAAAAGCAAAAAGATATTAAAACAGGTGACCAGGCTCCTTGTAGTTGATTTCTGAAACCAGGATTTGAAATTAGTTAGCATAGCTAACTAAAAGCTGTTGCTAACTAAGAGCTGTGGTTAGTGCTAGCACAGATAAAACAGTAAAAATATGAATGAGAAGCAAAGTCAAATGTATGATCTTGCATTCTGTTCCCAAATGTCTGAAGGGCTAGGGAGGAATACATCTGCAAAGACTGAACAGATGATTTCAGAAGGTCAGAGCTGCAGATAGAAAAGCTGCTACCAACATGAGAGGATATTTCATGTTCACATAATGTTGTATGTTAAGATTCGGAGGGTCCTTTCCATTTGCAGAAGAGCTCAGCATAATAATCTCACTGGCAAAATTATGGGATCCCCGTCCCATAGCTTCTCAGACAGATTTCTGGGGTGAGCAAAAAAGGCTTCAGAGAAAAATCAAATTGCTTGCCCCACCTCTATAGAGAATAGCAATGTCAGGATCCAAAACAACCTGTTTATAATGAGTAAATAAACTGAAACTGATGTTTCTACAAGTTAAATCTATTTATCTCATGGAGACAACTTCATTTCAAATAATTTGATTCATAAAGAGATCAATGATAATATTAATATAATAACTTTATTCTTATATCCTGGTACCATCTCCCTGAAGGGACTCGGGGTGCCTTATATTTGGGGCAAATTGCCCACAAAACACTAAAAACAATACAAGCAATCAATTAGAGCAAAAACAGAATTAAAATAAGAACACGGTAAAATATAACAATTGAGATAAAACACAATTAGATAAAACAGTAGAATATAAAATAGTAGCAAAAACTCAATCAAAACAATACTCAACAAACCAATTTCCAGTAGTACAATCGGTGTGACCAGTCAACAGTCACCGAGCAGGACAACAAAAACTCACTGAGAAGTTTAAACTCATGTATAGTGTCTTCCCTAATTTGAACAGAACAGTATGCTTTCTGGTTTGATTTTAGTTTCAAAGCAAAGTGTTTGATGGCTTACCGCCTCCTTGATAATTTCAAATCTTTTTTCATCAATCTCAAAGGTGGCCATTTTCTCAACAATCTTCTTCAGTAGGATATGCTGCTTGTCATTGTAACCCTTCACAGATAGCTAAATGAAGAGAATAAGTAAGTTGTTCTATATACTTGAAACATTCCTTTCAAATAAATTACAGATCTCCGGGCAGTGAAAAGCCATTTCCTAACATCAGGAAAGGTTTTCCTCCACTTTAACAGAAATCTTAATGTTTTCCATCAGTTGCATTAAATTCCTGAAGTTTCACTAATATTCTTACTTACTCATGGGGCTAAACTGGTACCAAACGTAACCACTGTGGAAGTGAAATTATAGTACAGAGCAAGCATCATTCTACACTGCAAAGCAAAGAAAGCACTGTTCATCACATAAGGCAATAAGGCAAGTCCTCATTAGAATTTAAAAAAAGATAACCCAGAAATATTGTAATTATTGTTCCAAATAAAAAATAAGGGTATCCTTAGATTTCAAAATCTAGAGCAAATATAGTAAGAAACATTTCCATTCCAGTTTCTAAAGCAAAAGAGTTTATAATATTTTTATGAAGAGAAGTAGGATATCACAAAACTGTTGGGACATCAAGATGACAGCTTCCTAAAGTTATTGCATAACTGGATTAACCATCTCATGCACTCACTCTGAAGTACTGCTTCTGCGTAATGCATACCAATTTAATATTCCATGAACCCTGCTTTACTGCATCCTTCTGTCTTTTTCACCCATGTGTATTTGCATGCATTTGCTTTTATTTAAGAAAACACTGTTTATCTCATCCTGTGAGTCAGAAATTGTATAGCATTGTTGAAGGCATTATCAGCCCCCGACAAAGACACAAAACTCTATAAACAACGTTTCAACAGAACTGAGCCACAGCATCTGGGTAATGAACAGGGGGAAAATTTGAAGTACTTTATACAAAATGGGAATGACCATGGTAGATGATCGAAGAAATTAGAATGGCTTCAGGTTATGCTGACTAGATCCCAGGCCGTAGTCTGAAGACAGATGATACAGCAATCTTGTTGAAGCTATGTATATCTGGGTCAGCAATTTGATGGGAGGCTCTCTGAGAACACTAGCTTCACCAACTTGAGTTCCAAGATGGAAGAACGGAAGAACATAAATTTTGATAGTAACAAACAAAAGGCTAGTAGCGTTTTAGAATATAAAAAACCCTGTGTTTGTATTTTCAAATCAATTTTACTATAGAAAACTCTATGTCATCCTAAACACCATCAAACAATGTTCAATAAGACAACAGTAGATCTTCTTTTTGGCCTTAAGTAGATATATGAAATTGTAATATTGATGAAGAAAAGCTAAAAAGTAGTCATGTATAAGATCATTTTTTTCTAATGCAGAAAAAATGAACTCAAATTTATTTGACACTAACGTGCTATTTTTATCATAGTCAGTTAAACGTTTAGTAATATTTAGTAAAGCCAATGTTGAGGAGGGCAGTTTCTACAAATATTTATGTTCCTATAGATGTATTTTAATCCTTATTGCCATATAACATTTGGGTGGATGCATGGTTTTCTTTAGTACGCCTCAAAATTCAAAAGACTGAAAGATTAGAAGGTTCCATTATTATTTTAAAAGTTATTTTTTCAAAGCTCCTATGCAAATGACTAACCATGCAAATTAATAATTCTGTATAAAGCACACTACAAAAATACTCACAAAAAACACAAGCCAATCACAACCAAACCATTCAATAAATTGTTACGATGTTACACAAGATCTTTACTCTTTGTTGCGACAAAAATGCAAGGAAACACATAACAAGTAGCCATTTTGAAGAATGAAGCAGCCTACATTTTTCCAAACGGCATTTAATGCTCAAGCCATCTCATTCCTTCCTGGTTTCCCCCCAGCTTACTTACAAGTATTGCATTCATTCCTGATGCAATGGCATAGACCAAACCTGAGAGGCGTGCTGCATATGTATACTCTTTTAAATCATCCTTCAATAACCTGATTAACAGGTATGTCATGTTGCAATGGAGAGGGTCAGCATAAAGGTAGCGACTAACAAAAAGAAAAAAAAAGGATGCTTTGATACTTCAAGCAGCGACATGGTAATGGGTGAAGAAACATGACTGAAGAGTATGTATATGCAGCCTCATAACCAATATTCTTGGGAATGAAGAAATGAAATCATACTAAAGAATTTTCTTCATTGGATGCCCTTTAATAAAACTGGAAAAATGGAGTAGAATCTTAGCTCCAGTTCAGAGTATAATTTTAAGTGAAAGGAAATCTTACAACTAATCTGACAAATGATGCAAAACGAAGCCAAAGGTCCTGAATGTGAATGGAAGTGTTGAAGACTTAAGAAAAGATTTAAGTGAAAACTCAAATTATGAGAAAGTATAGTCAGAAACCAAGGTTGAAAAAGGAACAAAAATTAGATTTTCAATTGGGAAAAAGATTTTAAATATGCTTCAACAAATCAAATTTTGCTGTAGCTGTTTGATTCATGGAAGTAAATTTCAGGCTTTTAAGAAGTCTCCTTGATTTGGGTACTTACATACATCCCATAGATGGTATTTTGGAGATCAT
Source organism: Anolis carolinensis (assembly GCF_035594765.1). Classification (NCBI taxonomy): domain Eukaryota; kingdom Metazoa; phylum Chordata; class Lepidosauria; order Squamata; family Anolidae; genus Anolis; species Anolis carolinensis. The sequence continues at coordinate 207,140,162 of NC_085843.1, forward strand.
AGTTCAAGCCAGCTAGTTCTGCTGCATATGCATACTCGTTGAGGGAGTCTTTGAGTAGCTCAAGGTACAAATAGGCCATGTTACAATGTAAGGGATCCACGTAAGCAAATGGGCTGGAAGAAAATGTTGAAAGTAAAATATCTAATACAATTACTTCCCAATTCTGTAGATCCCCCATACTGGGCCTCAAGGATACAGGTAAGAACAGGTGGATATTGAGACAAACACAAACACACAAGTAAATGGGGAAAAGATAACTACAGAGAGCTAAAACATAACTATTTAATGATTTGACTAACATTATTAACAGTACAGATTGTTAACTCACTCACTACATTTTGAGTTTGGTATGAAGAATTTAGAATGAGAACAATTCTATAAGGGAATTAAAAACTATCACAACTGAAAACTCATAAAGTAGTCCATACAAGACAGTATGATACCAAAGTTAATTTGTATCAGAATGAAATATCACTGAACACATCTGCTAGTTTCATAGAACAAGAAAAGTACTACAGCTGTGAGTTCATTTTTACTACCAAGTTGTTATTTCTAAATTAAGCACACAAATATCAAACCAGGTTTCATGTTTGACTCTAACACACAAGACAGCGTGATAGAATTCTGTAGATCCCAAGGACGTACAAGAGCCTGCACAGACTTATAAAGGCAAAAACAACTCAAAGACTCAAGTCATGTTTCAACAATACTGCTTAATACCAGCATATTAAGAATGACTACACAGAGTTAAGAGTAGAAACAAAATGGGTATAGCATGGCCCAAAATCAACTATATAAAATATATATAGATATGTAGCATTTTCAGAAATACAAACCTGCAATAAAAATAAGCTGTTCACACACAAATATTGCAATTGAATAAATGTCTAAGTTTGGTTTTTAAAGGAAAAACTAGACTGCTTTAAATAGTAGGTGAAACAGGCTGTCACACCAACATTTTTGATCTGCAAAGCCATCCTATACATTTTAACTAGATTTAAGTTGCAAACAAACAGTGTTCAAAAGACTCACTACTAAGAAAATGTATGGCCTCTTGTAGGCTCAGTATATCTTTATTACTTATATGACACTGCTGTAGTACTGTTTCATTTAGTTTTTACCTTTGTGTTATCCTGTTATCATAAAACGTCAATGACATAACTGCATATCTGTTGACATGTTTTGCAAAAACCTTTTCTAGAGACAGATCAACTTGTACATGTTATCTAAAACAGTACTTCTTGATGCATTTACTAAAAACTTTGGTACCTGCTTGTGAATGAAAATGCATAAAAATACACTGACATTTGTGTGAGCTGTGATAAATCCAAAATAGAATCATGCAAACTACCATAACTAATTATAATGGAATGATCAGTATATCTACCTGCCAAGACTTTTCTCCTCAGCTACTGCTTTTTGGTATCTCACCAACTGGCTTAAACTATCTTGGCCTCAGAATCCATGTTCTGCCAGTCTAAATCAAATGTCTTATTTCTTCCCATTTAATGTGTCATTACAGTTTTGTATTAATTTGTCTGATAAATTTTAAAAGACTATATAAATTACTTTTTCTGGAAAGGAATAATCATATATAAGGAGGAGGTTGAACATGTGCAAAAGGACGTGATAGACCAGGAAGAGATATCAACGGTACCCCAGTCAATTACCTGGCAACAAAAGTATGTATATCAGGTATGCCATGACAATGTTATGTTATATTTGCAGTATTTTAAATTATGATACATTCACATAGTGTACACTCCTAGCATTGTTGTGACATAGTGTACACTCTTAGCATTGTTGTGACATAAGTGAACAGTAAGATTTTCTATAGAAAGCTATTGCCCAGGTAGCTACTGTCCCAGCTGTCTCTTGCATACAAGTTATGCCCTTCCAGGCCACTGCAAAACAGGATATGCTGAAAGGGCAAACCATAGAAATAAAGCTACAGTATTTCTGCACATTCAGCAACTGTATCTCACAGCATGGTAGAGAACTGGAAGCAATTTGACAAACTGAATATGCAATTGCCTCTTGAGGCTATGCGGTCATGTGTTAATTGCTGGATCCAAATGCCCACATGTATTCTATGTAAATAATTTCCCATCTCCCTGTTAAATGTGCGACAATTCTATTGTTTGCCTAGCAAAACCACAGGGAACAGATGCTCTTCCAGATGTTGAGTAACAACTTGCATCAGTGATAACTGCCATAGCCAATTGTAAAGAATTAAAAAAGAAAATTGAGGTCTAGCAATTTTTGGAGAGCTATGTATTTTCCATCTCTGCTCTAGCATGTCCTATATCAATCAACCATAGCTGCAATTCAAGTCTTTCTTTTGGGCAGGGGAAGCAATATTTTATGTTAAGAACTGTGTGTTCTACCAGAGGTAGTTGAGATATCAGCATTGAAAAACACATTTTCTGGCTAGACTCATAGGATCACATTCCTCATTCTAGCACCATTTTTCCTTCTTTAGCAATCTTACACCTATTCCACTGTTTGCCTTTCCTATAATAATATCTATCTTTCTTACAACTGCTTTGCTTACAGTGACAGTGACAAGATTTATACAGTCTTGTCAGAAAGTCAATGAGGTGTAGTTTCCTTTCTAAAACAATAACATGAAGCTATTTAACAATTTTATCTCTAAAACATATTGCTTTAAAAACAATTAAGTCTAACAAAATCAAACTTGCTTACCAAATAGTTATCTCCTTTCTAGATGGATTTTTACAGAAAGAATGAGGACTGGTACAAAATTTGCTAGTTTAGGAACACTGATTTTTAATAATTTATGTTTAATTCATTATAAAATATGTATTGGTACAGAACTCTTATTTGAACTTGAACTTTGGCTATAACATATAATGATAACATTAAAGTTTGTGTTTCCTCCCTTGTAAGAAAAATTTCATCAGTTCTTTCATGATGAGAGGACTTTTTTTCTTCTCAGGAGTGACTTGAGAAACTGCAAGTCGCTTCTAATGTGAGAAAATTGGCCGTCTGCAAGGATGTTGCCCAGGGGACGCCCAGGTGTTTGATGTTTTACCATCCTTGTGGGAGATTTCCATAAGAAATGTTTTATTTTAGAATGTGATTCAGACTACCAAGAATATGCCGCTCAACAAGAAGCTCTAGCATATAGTTTCCAAGGAATCTGATATCCCTTCTGAATACTAAGCTATCTTGGAAAACTTCAGATCTCAGAGTCCATGTCACTGGTACACTTCTTATTCTGCAATCAAAGTACCACTGAGGGCAGAAGGGTTATAGAAAGGTTCTCTGCTTGTTGTTTATTGTAAGACAAACGCAGGCTCCGAGCTGGCCTCAAACTCATTAACTCTTGGTCAGAGTGATTTGTGGCAGCTGGCAGCTGGCTGCTCACCAGCCTGCGCCACAGCCCAGGCCCAACAGCTGGAAAACTGCATGGGATGCTGGAAGTTGTAGGCCAAAACACCTGGGGACCCACAGGTTGAGAACCACTGGTCCATCACAAAGGTGTTGTTTCACCTCAACAGTGTGGTGTTGAATCCCAACAAAAGGTTGAGATGGGACAAGGAAGAGAAATGTCTTGAGAGGGGACAGTTCATGAAAAAATGAACTGCTGATCAGATCCAATTGGGAGTGCAATGGAACTCAGCTTGAAAAAAAAGTGATTTCCCTTTAAATGGGACAGAAGGAATGGCCAGTATTAAAGCAAACCAAAAGACAAAACTCCACAAGCTGATAGATGGTTACTTGCTTTATTTGTTTTTAAAGATGCAATGCATTTTGTCCTCAGATCTTCACTAAAAAAATACAAATATAATCCCATTTAATATAATTAAATGGACCATTAAGAAAGAGAACTCTCTAGTCTGTAGTTCTCTTTGCTTAATGGTCGATTGTTTTGGAGACTGTATTATATAGCTTCAAAAATTGTGTAAAGGGATAATATGCAATATTATGTAGAATAATATAATCTGTATGTTTTTAAATAATGTAATTAATGTTGTATTTTACTTGTTAATGTACCGAATAGAATTAAATTTATATTTTTAGTGTAGCCCCTGAGGAAGGCCAACTCTAATAGTGGCAGGAATTTAAAACAAATAATTTATTTAAAACAAATAAATGAGGATATAAAACTTAGTATCCTTATTTATTCTGACTTTTCTCATAGGTCCTCATCGCCTCTCTCTTTTGACTAGCCCATTTTAGTCAATCACAGTTCTGAACTGAACATCCTGTTCACTGGAAACAACAAAGATTTATATGAAATGCATAATTATTTGAAGAGAATATCTACATTGGGAGTGGATGAATGATTCTAACATATCAAATCCAGAGATGCCACAGAATTACCTGCTCTGGCAGAGGATAAGTAAGGAGGCAATGTAATATAAAAATACACAATGGACTATTGTGGAACCATACCATTTTTTTCTTCATGAGGCATTTTTTTCTTCCCAAATTGCATCACACAATTTGGAACTTTCTACAAATAAACATCATTCTCTGTGTGCTAAATACTTTTAAAAAGAAAAGTATAGGCAGTTCCTAAGCTTCAGTGGACATTGCACAGAGAACAGATGAAACCCTTTTTCAGTCTGCCTTTTTCACGCAGCTGGGATTGAGTGGAGAGAATGACTGGGACCATGCCTCACCGACTCCAACTTTCCCATATAAAATGTTGCAAGGCAGGCAATGGCAGATGTTTTAGGAATGCACAATTGCAATTACAACAGAAAATACTGCTTGAGTTACTCATACCCTGTTCTCCTGTTTTTGTATAAGTGCTAATTAAAAATTGAGGGTTTAATTTTGACCTTTTTTTGTGGATACATGACATACCAACACACTAACACAAATGCATTAGTTCAGTAAGAAAATAAGAATATTAAAATATCTCCTGTCTAAAAAGCCATTTGCTATAAAACAAGGAGCAACATACCAACTGCAAGAGGTCATTTTCAGTTTTTGGCAGAGTAGCCACATTTACATATTAAATATATTTTTTTAAAGGCAGCATCACATAAAAATGCATAACCATCTAAAGAAATTAAGAGTATCAAATATGTATATTTGCAGACACATGTAGCTGATCTAATCACACTTGCATAAAAGAAGACACTCTTTTCATCCCAAAGTTGAGGTCCACTAAACAAATTGCATATAAAAAAATATTTACCAAAAAGAAGGCGACTGTCAGAATTTCAACATGTATGAAAAAACTAAAGACAAGTGCTTGGATCCAGGTACAGCTATTTATGTATAGAAGTATGTTTAAGCTTATTTACTCTCAGCTGCTTATTCTGTGATCTGTAAGCTGAAAAATTCTACCTTGGCTGTATCACAGATTATCGGATTTGAGGCAGAGGAACTGTCCTCCATACCAAAGCAGTTCTTCAATTTTGTCTTCCAATCTGGAGAAAATGACTACAAAAAAGCCAGCTGTTTTTACAAATATACACTCTGCTTAGTATGATAAATTGTAAAGATAATGTTTGCATACCTGAAAAATTCAAAGTTGAGACAAGCTTTGGGTAAGAAAAATTTATCATCTTGCTTGAACCACAGTTTGCTCATAGCAGTGTCCTGCATTTAAAAATAACACATATTTCTACATTAAACACTGTATTTTTAATCATATTTTAATATTCTTCTTAATGACAAAGGTACAACATCTACACAGGTGGAATACCCAAAAGCTCAACAGAGGCCTTTTTCCTTCTCTTACAACTCAAGTGTAGACACCTGAAGAACAGATATAAAGGGATGTTTGGAACTCCTATTCATATATGGGGCCACTGTGGTACTATTTCTCTAAAATCATGCATCCCCTATAATCTAAGCTTAAGAATGGAAGACTAGTTGTCAACAGCAAAAGTGATGATGGACTCCAAATCCTTGTCCAAATCTATGTCCAAATTTGCAACAGGCTGATCTTGCTTCATTTTGTGATGACGTATTCTATGGGAGTTCGTATTTAATCCCTGCACATAAGGGCACTGTCTCCATTGTTACTTAAAATGAAAGCTTTACATATCTGAATACAGTAAACTAGTCGAACTTTGATATGTAAGGTAAAATTACCTTTAACATTAGAGCTAAACGGATTACATTCACATTTACCATCTAAACTTAACATTGTTTATTTATTTATTTATTTCATTTATATACTGCTCTTCTCCCCCAGGATACAACACTGTTCAAGTTGTATTACAAAAGTATTGATCTTGCACAGTTAATGGGAAGAGGAATGTCCACAAATTTTATGATTCGGAAGTAATATACTACACTATGTAACACAATTTTTGTTCCTGGGTTATAAATGTCATTTTCTAATTGGTTCTATCATAAAAACATGGAAAGTTTCCTAAACTTCAAAAACTTTGTTTTTGCGGGACATCCTGCAGAACATTTTGCTATAGGTTTTTTAAAAATAAATAATGAGTCTCATCTAATTCAACATAGTTTGTGGCAGACACAAAAACGAAGTTTCTAGAGTATAACAACTACTTTCAAAATAAGTATTGCACAATTAAACAGGAAATAACATTTTCAAACCAGAAACAGAAGTTTTCTAATTTTGTTACATAATGTTATAGTTTATTAATTATGTAAAAAAAATATTAGAATATGAGAGATAATTCCACTGTTTTTGTGGTGTACTTATTAAAATTTTATAGTGATAACTCTCTACACAGGTTGCTGAGACAGTGACACCTTTGCTTTCTGATAATTCAACGTATACTAACATTGTTTCAGGCACAAAATAAAATAAAATATTGTGTATAAAATTACTTTCAGGCTATGTGTATAAAATGTATATGGAACATATACAGATTGTAGTGTTTGGGTACCTGGGTTTCATTTCCAAGGCATTTCATTATGTATATAGATGCAAATACAGGCTTTCCAAATCTGAAATAATCCAAATTCCAAAACATTTCTGTTCTCTAATGCTTTGGATAAGAGATACTCAACCTTTATCTGTTTAAGTTACCTTTGAGAAATGGGAACATAATCCATCACCATTATATATCTCAACTATAATAGCAACTAAAAACCAAAACTGGACAACCATTAGATATTACTTTTCAAATAATTTCCCAAACATTAATATTTTTAACCATTTCTACTTGATATTTAAAAAGTTCTTACCTTAATAAGAGTAGGGTACTGTGGTGCATCCTTCTCTAAAGGTATTATTTCAAAGTTAGTAGGAATAAATTCATTCTTCATTGGGAGCTTGAATTTTCCATTAAGGTCAGCATTTTGCCATTTCTGGGTGTAAAGTGCAAATAAGAATAATGTTTTTGCTCTTATTCAAGTGAGTATAACAAAAGCCAGTGGTTCAATTCTTACTTGCCATAAATATCTCTACTACACATGATATTTGGGGGGGGGGGGGGACTGAACACATTTCTCCCAAATTCTTTATAAACAATTTGCAAGTAATATATTTCATGGTCCACATATAATTGCATGTTTTATTTTAACTATGTTACTGCACATGCTATCTGACAGAGGATCAGCTGATATGCTACAGCTATCATGTCAACTACAATGAAAATGTTTGCCACATACGGGATTTTTCCCAAAGCTAGCTAAATATTTTACACTGATTTTCCTCCCAGACTTGAGTATATACACAGTCCTTTGAGTCCCAACAACTACCTCTTCCACACACAAAATTTGGGGGGGTTGAATCCAATTTCCTTTGATTCTCCAAACAGATTATCACCCAGAGATTACCCATGAAAATGCTCCATATGAACAGCACCAGCAAGACAATAGTTTTTGAAAAACAACCAAGTATTAAAGTTCATATTCAAACACAGTGGTGCAATTCCTATTGTAAAGGGTTTGCTCAGGAATTCAGGGTTCCTTTCGATTTGTTGTGGTCCTCTTACTGAACATCTAGTTTAGGGAAATAGAATATATTAATGGACATTATTGAATAATGGGCTTTCTCTATGGCAGCGCTTTGATTATGAAATTCCCTACCCAAGGAAGTTAACCTGGCTCATCTCTTTTAAACATTCAAAACAGTGCTGTTCCACATGGCACTTGGTGTTTGCTTTTTTAATTGTTTCAAAACTGGATTTTAGAATTGTTTCTATATTGCTTTTAGGGGTTATTCATTTTAAAGAGAATTTTAATGTATTTTAAACATGTTTTTACTTCTGTATTGTTTTAATTACAGTAGAACCTCGGGAGTCCGAGTTAAGCGGGCGGACGTCAGCTTGGTCAACCCGGATCACTCGGATTACCAGGTTCCGTGCTCTCCCTTTGGCGGCGGCTTGGAGCCAGGGAAGCGGGTGTCGCTTCCCTGGCTCCAAGTGGCCACCAAAGGGAGGAAACCTCTTCGTTCGGCGGGTGCTTCCTTCCAAGCAAAGGCTCTCTCTCCCTTTGGCAGAGGCCTGGAGCCAGGGAAGCGACTCCCGTTTCCCTGGCTCCAACCCTCCACCAAAGGGAGAAAGCACCCGCCGAACGAAGGGGCTCTTTCTCCCTTTGGCGGAGGGTTGGAGCCAGGGTAGCGGGAGTCGCTTCCCTGGCTCCAGGCCTCTGCCAAAGGGAGAGAGAGCCTTTGCTTGGAAGGAAGCACCCGCCGAACGAAGAGGCCACTTTGGTGGCCACTTGGAGCCAGGGAAGCGACACGCTTCCCGCTTCCCTGGCTCCAAGCGCCCGCCGAACGGAGAGGAAACCTCTCCGTTCGGTGGGCGTTTGGGCCAGCCATTGAGTGGGTGAGGGGAGAGGGCCGCAAAAGCCCTCCCCATTCACCTACCCGCCCGCACGTGCCTCGGCTCCTTCGTCACGCCGGGGGCTGGCAACACCGGCGCCCAGCGTGGCGAAGGAGCCAGCCGTGCATGTTGCTAGGTAGATAGCAAGCTACCTAGCAACACACACAGGGCGCTCGCCCCTTGGGAGGTGCCCCCTGCGTGTTGCTAGGTAGCTTGCTATCTACCTAGCAACACGCAGGGGGCACCTCCCAAGGGGCGAGCGCCCTGTGCGTGTTGCTAGGTAGCTCGCTATCTACCTAGCAACACACACACCAGCGACCAGGTGAACGGGGAGGGCCTTTGTGGCCCTCCCCGTTCACCTGCTCGGATTGCATGGAGGCTCGGACGAGCGGGGCTCGAACGAATGGGGTTTTACTGTAGTTTCTATTTGTTCATCACCCTCAGGAGCCCTTGTGGGTTCAGAGGTGATACTGAAAGACTAAATAAAATAATAAATAACCACTTTCTTAGCAGCACTAAAAACAGTTCTGTATTCAGGATTGGATTAAAGAATTAAACACTACCAATTTTCTTAGCACACCTTAACGACTTCATCAGAAATTGCTTCTTGTTTGTACTGGGTTCCATACCATTGCTCTGTTTTATCGGTTTTTCCTTCAAAAGTCTTAGAGACTATTGCAACCCTAAAAATAAAATTATAAGGCAGTCAGCAATTAAGATTTTCCTTTTGAAGATAACTATAAACAATCTTGCATAGTGATAATAATGACAAGGTTAATAAGGACACTTTATTGACAGTGCCATTTTTATCAATCCTTTTCTACATCTGCACACTCCTTTTAACAATGAGAAGTCAAGTCAGTCGACATTTATTCATCTTTAAAGGATTGTGTTAAAGGGATTCGGGTACATGCAACATTTCTTAGCAATTTATGAACAAGCACATGTAACTCATAACACTATTAAGAAAGAAATTTGCAGAGTTTAATATAGGGGACTTTTTGCTATTAAGGCCAATGATACACGAGGAGGGGGGGGATAATCTTTGATAAATAATTAACTGTATATTTTTAATGATAAATACTAATGCTACACTATAAATAAAATATAAATACTGTAACCCTCAAAAAACAGTCCTACAACACTATCAATCTCCTGTGTACACATTGTTTAGACCTACAGATTAACAGAAACAACATTATAACTATTCCTACAGAGAGAATGTGGTGAAGATCCTCCTTTTAAAAAACTAATAGATATGATCTACAGAGCAGTTCTACTGAAAGGGCTTATCTTTGGAATAGTGCTAACTTTTGGTGAAGTTCCAGGAAACTATGCAAAAACAGTAATATGGCAGAAATAAGCTCCTATTCCCTAGGAAAACAATTTCCAGTCTATAACATCAGATTGCTTGGCATGTACTGGTCCAGAGCAGGAAAAGACGGCAGTAAGTGCTGGAGAATACTGCAAAAAAAAAAAAGCCTGTATCATTTTCCCACAACTGTTCCCAACTCTTCTGGTCCTTCTATAGTCAAGAAGGAGCAAACTGTTGGGAAAAGCTCGATGAATTTTAAGTGTGAGGGCTCGCCAATTTAGACAGAATACGTTAAGCTTGCTTCTTTGATTATTTCTAACGGGAGATTAAGGTGCATCAATCTAGATGCCATTAATCATGTCATATTCACTCCCAAACATAAGACTTCAAGATATATATTGGAACAGTTATAACATAATCATGAATGAAGTAACTGAACAATACTGACCACAGCCTCTACATTGATTTCAGAAGCCTAGATGTATAACACTTCAAAACTAAGGGAGTCAATATATCTAGAAAGTAGAATACAGTGGTTCTCAACCTGTGGGTCCCCCAGATGTCTTTGCCTTCAACTCTCAGATATCCTAACAGGTGGTAAATTGGCTGTGATTTCTTGGAGTTGTAGGTCAAAACACCTGGGTACCCACAGATTGAGAATCACTGGTATAAGAGATTAAATATCTCTACAGTTATCCGCTTAATTTGCCTTTCTGCTATATTTTCAGAACTATATATTGTTGTAAGTCCTATATCAACATATTTATTTCACTTCTAAAATAAAATTCAGGAAAAAATATATCATCCTAAATTATCCTTCCTAGCTTCCTAGTATGGCTTCTGAAAGCCTGCTGGAGTCAGAGGAGAGAAACAGTACACATACAGCAGTGAAACACTTTGTAGCACTTTCTTCACTAGAGGCAAGAGCTAGGGCTCTTGTATTTACATGTTTCGGGCAGCAAAGAGTATCTATGTCCAATCATTGCACCAGGCACAGGTAAAAGAGGAGAAACATGAATAAATGGGTTTAATTAAAAGTTTGTGGTAGACTTCTTTGTCTATTGTCTAGGGATTCTGCTCGTTTTGCTGCAAAGGACTAACATGGCTACTCCTCTAGAAACATTATTGAGTTGTCTGCAAAATAGAAAAAGCCTCAGGAATTAAAATCAAATGCAAAGTGAACCCTGAAAAAGAGCACTTAATACTTAAGGGTTTCGACAACTCTTTTAAAATAGTTTTGACATTTTAAAACATTTTCTTCCATCTGTAACATTATGTAATACATTCAAACTTCTCCTGAAGTTGCTTTCCAGACTTTCTGAAGAGTCAGTTAAAGAAAAAAGAAAAAGATCAAACCCTGAAGTCTTTCCATGCTGGAATGTGAAACAGAACGTGCTTTTTTGATTATGCTTTCTGCATTACATTTTCAAGTGATTTTTTAAAATCACATTTAAGTTTTCAGTACTGGATGACTTTTCTTGACACAGCAAGCCACCCTAGTTTGTCATGAATGAACAGCAGTATGTGGCATGTAGCTCAGTAATTCTCAGTTGTAAAAAGAATCATTTAAAAAACGATATAGCGGTTGTTCCATGGTTGGCTTATTATGTCATCTGGTAGTGGGTGATTTCTCTTCCTTTGACTTATTACATCCCAGCGAACCAGAGAAAGAAGCCAAGAACAAACTCTGGAACCTTTTTCTGATCTGGAGTACACCAAAGACAGGAAGCTGCCTACTACAAGATGACAGGATGAACCAACTATGGAACAAATGCTGTAGTTTGTGCAGCCACCCACAATGCAAGCAGAAACAAGCAAGTAGCATATGCAAGTGCACTCTATGTACATGACAAACTAAGGATCCCAATGGCTTGAAATGTCATGCAAATTATCCACTGGATACATTTTAAAGAGAATGTTTTTGGCAAGGAAGTCCTATTGATTTCTCCAGCTGAAAGGGAAAAAAATTAAACATGAAATAGCAAGCGCAATTACTATCTCTATAGGCAATTACACGTAAGAGAAAACATTTACTAGAAATTTCTCCTGCATCTCAGAGCCAACTGATAGTTATTCTGAATACAGAACAGTAGGAGGGATGGAACACCTATCAATTTAAACATTTAGCACAAACAAAACCTTAAAACAATGAATAGAGCTTAATAAGTGAGAGTAATTACTCATGTTAACCTTGTAACTGGCTGCTAAATAATATCCCAAGATGGAAGAGTCTGTGTTATAAATGAAGTATGCCAATAGCTTTCATTCAAATTATGCATGAATACAAGATACAATACAATAGCGTGAGGAAAGCTTTATTTCCCTTTGAAATTAGTTTCTATGGTAACAGTTCCGTCATTGACATTGAGAAACACTGCTTACCTAAGTGTTTCTTGTGTGTACTCCCACAAAATCATGGCTTCAGCAAAACAAAAAGCCAATTATGCACAGAACAGCTGAAAATCTATCCTTGTGTAGTTAGAACAATAATTTAACATTGCATGAGTATTATATTAACCTTGATAGCTAAAAATGGGTTCTAATAGAAATGGCTTCTCAAGTGAACAACAGTGTTTTTTCCCTTGAAACAAATAATAAGACACAGAAGAGGGTAAGTTACTACACTGGTAAGAATGAGGCAACTGAGGATAACAAATGGTGAAATAGACACTCACATCCACTTCTAGTTTGGGGCACGCCGAGTGGGAAGAACAATCAGAGATACAAACTAAAGTGCATCATTTTCTCTATTTTAACCCTCCTTTTTCAACACAATGAACAGTGAATTCACACATATGAACAGGTGATTTGTTTGCAACTGTAGTTCTTTAAATTGTCATCTTCAGACACACACATATGGATCACTGTGGTTGCAGAAATTCTCAAAATCTCCTACTGCGTCTGTTTTAGAGTAGCTCTCTTCCTCCTTCCACAGATAAATGCTGCCCCTTCCCCCTCTATACTAAACTATCTTTCCCAAGTGGTTCCAAGTCCGTTGCAAAGAAGTAAACAGCAAAATACAAAGGGAGAAGGGGGAGAGATGGAGGGTTGTGCAAATTCACAGAGGATTGTATGAAAAACCAGAGTTACAAGCAAGGAAGCCACTTCTTCATTATTTGTGATTCTCACATCCAGGCGATTTAAAAGCTGAGTCACCACACAGGAGAGTTGTCATGCCAAGAGCGAAGTGAGCACTGCTCTTTCAAATGCTACATGAACTCTAGGTCTTGCATAATGCTGATGAAGCAGCCCTGCAGACATATGCCTCTGAAAAATGCCTAAGCAGCAGCTATGGCCCTTCCTGAATGACTTTTCAATGCCTTTGGCAGAGGATGATGAGTCAATTGGTAAGAGAAGTCAACCCTGTTCATAACTTTGCATGTTCTGCCTTTCTTAGGTTCAGCATATGTGATGAACTGCTTTACAAAAACCAAAATCTAGAAATGTAGAAAGCTAAGGATCTCCTGTAACTAGTGGCACAATGGGAACAATCAACAGTACATGGAGGAAATTAGGTCTCATGAATGCTTAATAATTACTAATGTAGTAATATATGAGCTTGGAGGGTGACTTTCCATGTTTCAGAATAAATTTTATACCATTCTGTAGACTTCATCTCAGGTGATAAGTAAAGCATTAGAGATCGCTGTTTTTCCCTTAAGCTTCGCAACGCCCCGTTTGCAAATGAAACAAATGATTTTCCTATCCCCATCACATGTTTTCCCTTGTTCCACTTTCTTTTAAATTATGTGTTTGCCCTCCCATCACACGGGAGACATATTTCTCCTTCCCAGTTTTCTTTTGATAGAAAAAAAATCCTCTTTGTTTTTTTGCAGAAGTATTTTTTATCTTTTTTAAAAAAAGATATGAATTACCATTCCTTCTTCCCTGGTCCCCAAAAAAAAATAGTGGAAGAAAGGAATCTATATTGCCCATCTTGGCTCCTCCATTCAGAATGACATCATTGTTACGTTTACAAGTGGAAATGGAGGCGTCCCATCAAAGGTGAAATTTGACATTTTTACCCATCTTCACACAGGGAATTTAAAATGAAGTTGATTGCCAATCGACTTAGGGAAAAACCACACTTTAGAAATGGCAAAATAGTTGAAACTCACAGTACGAGCTTGCGTTGTGTGATGGGGTTATTTCATGTGATTAAGTCCTTTGTCTGTAGGAGTGGAATGTGCAAGTCTGAGTGGATTTTGATTGTGTGGCCCTCATCAAAATTGAACTGGGCTGCATGCACCTGAATAAAACCTTTTTCCCTTGCACTCTATAAAAGCTTTACATTTCTAAAGATGATTACAGACTAGAAGAGGGTATTTGGCATGGGGTGGGGCAAACATCCATAGTGAAGGTAACATTGGAGCTGGATGTATGCTTTATGATTCAACCCATTTGATGCCCATCACTTGTTCCATGTTACACATACCTTACCAGAAGGACAAAGTTGATGACTCACTACATGATCTAGTGTAGTTATAAATGGACTGTAAGAGGCCGAAGCAGAATTTGATTCATCAACATTACTGAAAGCCTGTGAAGTTGTCTGGCTTAATAAGATGTCAAGTGAAAGCAAAAGTGACACCACTGATTAATCAGATGGAATGGATATCGAATTTGATGGTGGTACAGCCTGAGGTAAGGGTGCACCTTAATATGCAGGTATAGAAAACAGCAGTGGAACTGGAGCTGGTGGTAAGTGACAGAACTGTAGGGACAGCTGGAAACAAAGATAAGTTAGATGATAAATTATATTGAATTTATATTGGCCTGGAGTCTGAAGAACCCTTATCCCTTAATAAAAGGGTAGGAGATCTTGTGATCAAAACCTATGGCACTCGATCTTTGGGCCCATCAGCATAGGTTGATCTCAAAATCTAGGTAGTGATCCAAGGTGACAACATAAAGCTTTCCTATAGTTTTTTTATTTAGTATCTAACTTCAGCTCTTCGAGATTCCCAAAAACAGCAAATTGTACTCTTGAAATCAAGATCAAAAACCCAAATCAAAGCAAATTTTCTTCTCTATAGTCAGAGAATAACTATCCAAAAGAGTCAGTGACTGTTATGATTGAGCCTCATGGCTCTGTTACTGACAGACGTGGGCGTAAGACTCCTCGAGAGTCAGATACTCTCGAGGAGCGAGAGAGAAAAAGACTGCGAGACATATTTGCAGCACCATCTGACGAGGAGTCTTTCGAAGGGTTTACGGAGAGAATGGAGGAGGGGCTGGTTAGCTCAGAGGAGGATGAGATGGATTGGACTCGGGTAAGGGAGGAAGTGGGTGCCACTGGCCATGATGGGACAGAAGATGAATGGGGACCTTCAGGATTAGACCCATGGTTTAGCTGGAGGGATGGGACGGGATCCACAGCTGGAGATGCTGTTGGGCGTAGTCAGAGGTGTTCCAGCTCTGACGAGGAAAGTGATGAGGAAACGCCCGGGTTAAGGAGGACAGCTGACAGTGATGAAGATTTGTAACTGGCATAAAATGGGGCTTGGGAGCAATTGCAAATTGCGTTGGGCAAGGTAATCTGGGCAAACGCTTGGGATCCGTGTGTGTGTGGGACGCTTCCCTGAAGACTTGTGTGCTTTCCTGTGCTGTGACGTAAGTTGATTGGAATCCAGGGTCAGACGGCGGGAGGGATTGTGTGGGCATTTGTTTGTGCAAACCTGTGCTTACTCTTATTAGCTTGACCCTCCGTCGTCTTCTTGACGGACGCCATCTCCTGCTTTGAGAACTCGGACTGAACTGACCACGGCTTGTCTTCCCCCCTTCTTGGACTTGGAAAAACTACAAACGTCTGCTTCTGGCTTTGATCTACGGAACGGAACTGGTCTACTCAACTGCTACAATCCTTGGCTGTTTTACTCGTGTTGGAGATCCTGTCTGCTGTGTGTGTGGGGGAGCGACGCAAGTTACTCTAAGCACAGTGTTGGCAGCAGAGAGGAATCTGCTGCCAATTAGTTGCATTCTTTGTATCTTTTGTTCCTTGGCTTTCGTTTCGTTTATACCCAGGCTGAAGCAAGCAGTTTGTTTTTACCCGGATTAAACTCCGGTTTAATCCGGTTTATCTTTTGAACATTTACTTTTGCCCCTTTTTGCTCCTAAAGGCAAAAACTGCCTGGCCCTTGTGTTTTACGGGCATTTTTGAGTTCTGTAATCTAATAAACTCTGTTACTTTGAATCTTGTGGCGTTCTGTCCTTGACAGATTGCCCAACGCCCATAAAAAGTTTATTGCAGCAATAAACCCGTCAGGAAGACGATGGATGAGTTAAGGGCCAAAGTAGACCAATTGCAAACGGCTTTTACCGTTATCCAAACAGCTCAGGCTGTGAAAGGACATGTTTTGACTCCTGAACGCTTTGACGGAACCAGGTGCAAGTTGCCAACCTTTTTGGCACAAGTGGAGCTTTATTTTTCTCAGCTCAGTGCTCATGCTTTTCCTACAGACACTAGCAAGGTGGCCTTTATTTTGAGTTTGTTGACCGGTCCCGCAGGACAATGGGCCACTAATTTAATTTTGGGAAATGACCCAGTCAAGGACAATTTGAATAATTTCAAAAAGTTGTTAACTGATACTTTTGGGGATCCTCTCCGCACGGAGAACGCTGGGTGGGCTCTGTATCGGTTGAAACAGGGAAAGGGGACTGTTTTGGATTACTTAAATAAGTTTAACCTGTATCGCCACCAGCTGGATTGGGGGGAAAATGCATTCATGCTTTTATTTACTGCCGGGTTAAGTGATATGCTCCAGGATGAATTAGCACGCTTGGAGCCGGCTGAAAGCTGGGACGCCTTAGTAGCTAAGGTGCTGCGTTTAGACGCAAGGTTCGAGGCTTGTAAACACTCAAAAGCAATGTGTGCGCCACCCATGCATGTAACCAGGGCACCTGTGGTGATGGGGGAAGAGCCCATGGAGCTTGGGGTCTTTAAAAAGCTGTCTACAGAGGAAAAGAGCCGTAGGAGGCAGCTGGGCTTGTGTTTGTACTGTGGGAATGCTGGGCATTTTGCCAAAAATTGTAATGTGAAACCTTCCCAGCTTTCGGGAAAAGGCCAGCCCTAGTGCGACGTGAGTCCAACGCACTAGGGCTCCTCAAGCAGTCAACTGAGGGGAGGAAGCATGTTTTCGTACCCATTACATTATCTGTTGGGGGAAGGGAACTTGTTTCTACTTTGGCACTGCTGGACTCAGGGGCTACGGTCTCCTATGTAGATATTGAGTTTGCTAAGAAGCATGGCATTCCTAGAGTGCGCAAGGCATGCGACGTGTGGGTGGAAGGAGCAGATGGGAGACTGCTGGAGACTGGGGTGGTTAACCATGAAACCTCAGCAGTAACGTGGGAGGTGCAGGGAGTAACGGGAACGTTTGTGTGGGATATTACGAGCTTGCCTAGATATGATGTGATCCTGGGGATGGATTGGCTAGCTGTAGTAAACCCACAAGTAGATTGGGCAACACGTAAAGTGATCTTAAAGAGGCAGGATTGTTGCACTCTAAATGTTACTCATTCTGATATGGAGGGAGTGCCTGCTGAGTATGGGGAGTTCTCTGATGTATTTTGTAAAAAAGAAGCGGACAAATTACCACCGCACAGACCATATGATTGCGCCATCAAGTTGGCAGAAGGTGCGAAACTGCCAGCAGGGAGGCTGTATGCCTTGACTGTACCGGAAAGGCAAGCTTTGCGGGAGTTTCTAGATGAAAATTTAGCCAAGGGGTTTATTCGCCCATCTAGTTCTCCAACTGCGGCACCGGTATTCTTTGTAGCCAAAAAGACTGGGGAACTTAGGTTGGTCTGCGATTATCGGATCCTAAACAAATACACCATTCGGGATAGGTACCCGCTGCCTTTAATCTCGGAACTGTTATCAAGGGTGCAAGGGGCTAAGGTCTTTACCAAGCTTGACCTGCGGGGGGCCTATAACTTAATCCGTATACGGGAAGGGGATGAATGGAAGACGGCATTTAACACGTGTTTCGGATGCCACGAGTTCCGAGTCATGCCTTTTGGGCTTTGTAATGCTCCTGCGGTATTCCAGAGGTTCATGAACGATGTGTTCAGGGACCTAATTGACCAATTTTTAGTGATTTATTTGGATGATATCTTGATTTTTTCTAAGGACGAGAAAGAACATCGTCAACATGTCAAGCAGGTTCTGCACCGACTGCGGGCTAATGGGCTTTTCGCCAAGGCTTCCAAGTGCGTCTTTCATGTGCCTGAAGTGGAGTTCCTAGGTCATGTAGTGTCAGGTAGGGAACTTAAAATGGACCCACATAAGGTTGACGCCGTCAACTCATGGCAGGAGCTGAAGACTAAGAAGGATGTACAAAGGTTCTTGGGTTTCGCTAATTACTACCGGGAGTTTATTCCGAATTTTGCAAAGCTCACGGTACCTTTGACGCAGCTTCTGCGCAAGAAACAGCCATTTGTGTGGGGGCGGGAAGCTCACGAGGCGTTTCTACAACTAAAGTCTAGTTTTCAATCGGACAACATACTAACCCATCCTGATGTTGACAGACCGTTCGTGGTAGAAGCGGACGCTTCTAGCTACGCGTTGGGGGCTGTATTGTCTCAGAAGGATTCCTCAGGGACCTTGCGTCCCTGTGGATTTTACTCGCGGCAACTAACACCCTTCGAGCAGAACTATACCATATGGGAGAAGGAGTTGTTGGCGATTAAGGTGGCGTTTGAGGTGTGGCGGCACTGGCTTGAAGGGGCACGGCACCAGATCGTGGTCAGATCTGATCACAAGAACTTAGAGCACTTGCAAACAGCAAAGAAGTTAAACCAGCGTCAAATCCGCTGGGCTTTGTTTTTCTCCAGGTTTAACTTCAAGGTGCAGTTCGTGGAGGGGAAGGCAAACTTGCGGGCCGATGCTTTATCCCGCAAGCCGGAATTTAAGACCAATGAGCAGGTAGTATGTCAGACCATCTTGCCTACTGCCTCTCTGTGTGTTGTAGATAATGAGCTTGGGTTACATGACCAGATCCTTGAGGCTCAGAAGGATGATGTGTGGACTCAGGAGCAACTGATGCTGCTCTCTGCAGGTAACCGTACCATACTGCCGCATCTCCAGGATCAAGACGGGGTATTGGTGCGTAGGGGGCAGGTTTACGTACCAGTAGGGACCCTCAGGTTGGAGGTGATTAGAGCCCACCATGACGAACCCATGGCTGGGCACTTTGGCAGGTTCAAGACCGTACAGCTTATCACCAGGAGCTACTGGTGGCCAAAGATGCGGCAAGACATTCTGCGCTTTTGTGACAGCTGCGCCGTTTGTCAGCAGAGTAAGACGCCTGTTGGGCGCCCTAGAGGGTTGTTATCGTCTTTACCTGTTCCGGAGAGGCCATGGCAAATCATTTCCATGGATTTTATTTCAGATTTGCCTAAGTCTGGGGGTTATACTTGTATTTGGGTGGTGGTGGATTTATTTAGTAAACTGGCTCATTTTATTCCTTGTTCAACCATTCCGGCGGCCCCTACGTTGGCCTTACTATTTACAAAGCACATCTATCGTTTGCACGGAGCACCCGAGGTGATTATTTCAGATAGGGCTCCGCAATTTGTGTCACGCTTTTGGAAACACTTCCATGAGTGTTTGGGGACTAAGTTAAACGTGTCTTCAGCTTTCCATCCGCAAACGGATGGACAGTCGGAACGGGTTAATGGGCTCTTAGAGCAGTATCTGCGTTGTTTTTGTTTAGATCAACCCACGGCTTGGGTAAAGTGGTTACCGGTGGCGGAATTTGCTTACAACAATGCGGTGCACACGTCTAGTCAGCATACGCCATTTGAGCTAACTTATGGTTTTCACCCACGGGGAGGTGTGGCGCCGTCGACCAATGTGGTCTCTTCGGACCCTGTGTACCGCTCTTCGGAAATGGCTGCATTGCATGATGTTGCCCGTCGCTTACTGTTGGAAGCTAAGGCAACGCAAAAGACTCAGGCTGACCGCCACAGGCAGGCAGGGGAGGAGTTGGAAGAAGGGGATTTGGTGTGGTTATCTTCCAAACATATTAAACAGGCTGGGGGAAAGTTTGCGCCTCGGTATTTGGGTCCCTTTCCTATCGTTAAAAAGATTTCTTCTGTTGCGTTTCGTTTGCGTTTACCGTCTAGTTTAAAGGTCCATCCAGTCTTTCATCGTTCGCTGTTGAAACTTGATACCTCTAGTCGTCGTGGTGCTATAGCGGAGGGTATCACTGCCACTTCTCCGCCATCGGGGGAGGAGGCCTTTGTGAGAGGGGATAGTGTTATGATTGAGCCTCATGGCTCTGTTACTGACAGACGTGGGCGTAAGACTCCTCGAGAGTCAGATACTCTCGAGGAGCGAGAGAGAAAAAGACTGCGAGACATATTTGCAGCACCATCTGACGAGGAGTCTTTCGAAGGGTTTACGGAGAGAATGGAGGAGGGGCTGGTTAGCTCAGAGGAGGATGAGATGGATTGGACTCGGGTAAGGGAGGAAGTGGGTGCCACTGGCCATGATGGGACAGAAGATGAATGGGGACCTTCAGGATTAGACCCATGGTTTAGCTGGAGGGATGGGACGGGATCCACAGCTGGAGATGCTGTTGGGCGTAGTCAGAGGTGTTCCAGCTCTGACGAGGAAAGTGATGAGGAAACGCCCGGGTTAAGGAGGACAGCTGACAGTGATGAAGATTTGTAACTGGCATAAAATGGGGCTTGGGAGCAATTGCAAATTGCGTTGGGCAAGGTAATCTGGGCAAACGCTTGGGATCCGTGTGTGTGTGGGACGCTTCCCTGAAGACTTGTGTGCTTTCCTGTGCTGTGACGTAAGTTGATTGGAATCCAGGGTCAGACGGCGGGAGGGATTGTGTGGGCATTTGTTTGTGCAAACCTGTGCTTACTCTTATTAGCTTGACCCTCCGTCGTCTTCTTGACGGACGCCATCTCCTGCTTTGAGAACTCGGACTGAACTGACCACGGCTTGTCTTCCCCCCTTCTTGGACTTGGAAAAACTACAAACGTCTGCTTCTGGCTTTGATCTACGGAACGGAACTGGTCTACTCAACTGCTACAATCCTTGGCTGTTTTACTCGTGTTGGAGATCCTGTCTGCTGTGTGTGTGGGGGAGCGACGCAAGTTACTCTAAGCACAGTGTTGGCAGCAGAGAGGAATCTGCTGCCAATTAGTTGCATTCTTTGTATCTTTTGTTCCTTGGCTTTCGTTTCGTTTATACCCAGGCTGAAGCAAGCAGTTTGTTTTTACCCGGATTAAACTCCGGTTTAATCCGGTTTATCTTTTGAACATTTACTTTTGCCCCTTTTTGCTCCTAAAGGCAAAAACTGCCTGGCCCTTGTGTTTTACGGGCATTTTTGAGTTCTGTAATCTAATAAACTCTGTTACTTTGAATCTTGTGGCGTTCTGTCCTTGACAGTGACAAGATGTAAAACTTAGATAACATCCATGAAAACTGGGTGATAACTCAAACAAATGAAAACTCAGTTTAATAACCAAGTGAGAGATGGACAACTGTAACAGTGGCGGGAATCAACATCTACCACAGACCACTCCAGGCCCAAAATGGCCAATCAAAAATGCTTTGAAAATAAGGGGAAAATCAGAACCAGGAATGACAATGCAATACCTTTGTTTTTTCATTTTTCCCCCAAAGGTTTGCCTGGGATAGGGAATAGCAACCATGATAAGAGTGGAAGAAAAATCAACTTGGGCAGAAAATACATATTTTACAACAAAGGGCAACAGAGAGATCCAGGAAGAGGGAAAGACAAGCCACTAAAAGGCAAATATTATTAACTTAAAGTATTCTCTGCCCTCTTCTCTGCACAGATAAGGTGTTTTGGGCATTTTTGTTTGAAAAAAAGGAGTGTATTTCTATAGTTCTTTCAAACAGCTCTGCATTCAGTAGCCTTTGTTGTTTTTTATTTGAAATAGTTTTGATTGACTAACAGTATTAAGCAGCACATACTTTCATCTCTATTGCTGTACTTTACATGTGGATATGACAATGAGGCTTACCGGACATTTTCAGGTCTCAGTTTATCCAATACCATTTCTATTAGGTCAGGCCTAAATTCTTCAAGTAAATATTCAGCTGCAAGAACTTCTTCAATGGGATAATACTAAAATAAATGAAATTTTCTCCTTTTAGTCTAAAGACATTTTTAAAAATCACAGGTTTTCTGCACAGGCGTTAAGACAGATAATAATATAGTCACTAAGATTATGTGGAAGGCAATTGTTGTCATTTTGGTATGCTATAAATGGTTCAGAACAAAGACCATCACTTAAGTATGCTAAAATAAAAGTAGAAGGTAAAAAGCAGTAAATGCTGACCCCTGGAGGATATTTTTGTAGTGCAAAAGCAATCATTCAGTAAACATAATAAAGAAGTAACTGAAGAAACCTGATTTCGGTAATTGTTACAGGATTCTTAGATACATTATCCACTTTCTCTAAAGACACAAAATAAACAAGCATTTATGAACTCAGTTTGGGAAAGTCTGTCGCCAAGGCCAATTTGCAAAATGGATCGTCTGCTCGGGTGCAGCGGCAATAATCTGGTTGTTAACATCAGTAAGACCAAGGATCTTAAAGTGGACTACAGAAAGAACAGACTAGAAATCCAGCCCTTAGTAATAAATGGAAACCAAGTGGAACTGGTGGCCAGTTTTAAGTTCCTGGGTGTCACTGTTGAGGATCTGATCTGGAGCCCCCATACGGCAGCGTCAGTTAAGAGGGCCCAGTAGAGACTGTACTACCTGAGATTTCTAAGGAACCAACAACTGAATGAAAAACTGCTGGTGACTTTCTACTGCTGTGCTATAGAGAGTAGCCTAACCTACTACAACTGCATGTGGCTTGGTAACTGCACGGTGGTAAACAGGAAGGCACTTCAAAGGGTCACCACTTCTGCACAAAGAATCATTGGTTGCCCTCTCCCCTCTTTGGAAGAACTTTATAGATCCTGCAGCCTTAAGAAAGCTCAGAGCATTCTTGGGGATCCATCCCACTCGGCATATTCTTTTTTTGAATTATTATCATCTGGCAGACAGTACAGGATTATTATTATTATTATTATTATTATTATTATTATTATTATTATTATGTTTATTTATATCCTGCTTTTTCTCTCCATACAGAGACTCAAAGTGGCTCACAACTAAAAACATTTCAATACAACTTAAAATATACACATATACAAATATTAAAACAGTATTAAACAACATTAGTATTAAAACAATCCAGGTTCAAACCATAGGTAAAGGTAAAGGTTTTCCAATGACATTAAGTCCAGTCATGTAGGGATTGGTGCTCATCTCCATTTCTAAGCTAAAGAGCTGGCGTTGTCCGTAGACACCTCCAAAGTCATGTGGCTGGCATGACTGCATGGAGCGCCGTTACCTTCCCACCGGAGCGGTACCTATTGATCTACTCACATTTGCATGTTTTCAAACTGCTAGGTTGGCAGAAGTTGGGGCTAACAGCAGGTGCTCATTCCGCTCCCTGGATTCGAACCTGCGACCTTTCGGTCCGCAAGTTCAGCAGCTCAGCGCTTTAACACGCTGCGCCACCAGGGGCTCCTTAAAACCATAAAAGCATATAAAATCACATCACAAAATCACAGCAGCCCTTGATGATCTTAAACACCTTCATCTTAAAAGACTGCCTGAATAAAATGGTTTTAACTTGCCACCGGAAGGACAGTAGGGAGGAGGCCATTATGGCTTCCCTGGCCAGGGAGATCCAGCTTCATAAGGCAGCCACGGAGAAGGCCTGCTCTCTTGTTCCCACAAACCAAGCTTGAGATAGAGATGGGACTGAGAGAAGGGCCCACCTCGTTGACAAGTACAAACAGACAGACTGAGAGATAGCTTTTAGAGCTATGGCTATGTTGAATTCCATGGGAGCTGTGTGGTGATGTTTGGGATGTGGAGGGATGGGTATGTTGTGTGCTAGGGAAGGTAATTTTGTTGTGAAATAGCACAATGACAATAAAGCTATTCTATTCTGTTATGTCTACATGAGACATTAATAATAATTTAAAAACTATCTCTAGAGAAGAACTAGAAAATCTGGGGTCCTCCACACATCGTAAAACATGGGTTTTCATCAGCCTCAGCCAATAGGTCAACGCGGAGAGATACTGGCAATAATAGTGTATTACATCTAGATGATGACAAGTTCTAAATGTATTACACATTCATTCTCATCTTGAGGAGTATCCCACCTCTAGATGTTCAGATGTTAATTTCCAAATTTGAAAACATTAAAAGCTAATATATCATTTTAAAAAAACTATGGCTGAGTAAGAAGATGTTTTTGGCTCCCTTTCCTGTTATGTTTGATATAGAAAAGCTCAATAATTAAAATACAGTGGATCCTTTGTATCTGCTGGAGTTTAGTTCCAGAACATATTCATACACACACAATAGATACCAAACCCCATGGATCCTCAAGTTCTATTATATACAGTGGCATAATAAAATTATGTCCCTTTTGTAAAATTGCAAAATCAAGCTTTGTTTTTGGGGCTAGTCGAATCCATAGACACAGAGACCAACTGTAATGTGTTGAAAGCACACATGCATTGTAATGCATTTGTAAGCACTAACAAATAATCTACTATTAAATGCAATCTGATATCATATATGAAATCTCATAGACGGCTCAAAATAAAAACATATCACTTACATGCAGCATCCCTGCAAGTTTTGATGTATAACCTCGCGGTCTTTCCTTATCTTTAAACCTGAAGGCGACAGCATTTAGGTCCTAAAAATAGAAAGCAAATACAACTGCATTTTTTTCTATCATAGCAGTACAAATTTATCTGGATTATAAGACATAAATTTAATTAGTTTTCTGAATAAAATATTGTAAAAAAGTAAACATTACAGTTAAGTTACTAAGAAGAAATTACACAAAACAGTAAACAAACATGATTGGTTGCATTCAATAGGATCAAAATGTGGTATACAGAAAACATAATTAAATATAATGAAAAGTAAACAAAGGGCAGGTAAGCAAAGTTTCTTGATATAATCATCAGAGTCTAACCATTAAATTAGTCTCAACTAAAACAAGATAGTACTTTTAAAGGATTACAACAGTTTTTAACATGTGGTAAACAAAATTATTTCACGGATTAGTTCAATAACATACAACTGTTGGGGCTCAGCAGCAAGATGCTGAAAATGTTGGGGATTCTGATTCAGAGAATGAGACTTTCACTGAGATTGTGTCTGTTTCAGGTTGAACCACAGACAGAAATACAGGCCATAGATCACAGAGACAGGCCAGGGCCGACAGCTGCAAAAGAAACAGATGATGTTTCTCTTGAGAATCAGTTTCTTGGGCTTTCCCAGCCTTCATTAGATGGGGAGTTACTTTGTGATAAGAGATTAGGTCTTCAGGCAGAGAGGGACAAAGAAAGTTTAATGAGAAGGTCAGAAAAAAATTGTGAGAAACAGTCCTTACAGTTCTTGAAACACAGGTGCAAGAAAAGATGATCTCATGTTTGTTGGGCCAGGTTTGAGCTTAAATCAGCTGGTGGATCCATGAGGATCTTAAAGCAGACAACACCACATTAATGTTCATGACCAGTTCTCAAGTTTGCCTGTGTTTCTGTGTGGATTTTGCCTTGTTTAAGTTCTTGTTTTGATGCTATGAATTATTGACAATGCTTAAACTCCTTGGATTTTCATTGCCTTGTTATTTTGGCTTTCATGTACAGTAGAGTCTCACTTATTCAAGCTAAACGGGCCGGCAGAAGCTTGGATAAGTGAATATCTTGGATAATAAGGAGGGATTAAGGAAAAGCCTATTAAACATCAAATTAGGTTATGATTTTACAAATTAAGCGCCAAAACATCATGTTATACAACAAATTTGACAGAAAAAGTAGTTCAATACGCAGTCATGTTATGTTGTAATTACTGTATTTACGAATTTAGCATCAAAATATCATGATATATTGAAAACATTGACTACAAAAATGGCTTGGATTATCCAGAAGCTTGGATAAGTGAGGCTTGGATAAGTGAGACTCTACTGTACCTTGTTCTTGGATTTCCTATATCTGGAAATCTTGGATTTTCATGGACATTACCATTTTTGACTATTGATTTTTGTATTCTGGACTATTGCTATTTTACAGCACCTCTTTCTACTGCCTTTTGGGAAATGCCTTTTTCCCTTTTGTATTGCCTTTTGTAAATAAATGTTTGTAGATAGCAGCTACTGGCCTCTGTTTGATGCCGGGTGTAAAGGTGTTCCTGACCTAGTGTGCGACAATAACAGCCCTAACTCATATATTACATCTTAATGAGTGATAACATATAAGATGCTCCTTCTTTTGTGGTGGCTTGAATACAGAAGTAAGTTCTCCCCTGGATATGGTGGATGGAGGACCAAAAATGACAAAGCACAGATCTATCATTTACGCATCCTTCCATCCTCTATTAAATTTGCTATATGGTTATTGCTAAGAGATTATGTCTCTTTCTGTGTCTCCATCGCATCCTAATTTAAGAATATGTGGCAATGAAAAGAATGAGGTACATGTTGGAAGCAAGGGGCAAGAGAAAGATTAATGAAAAGAACTAAGATAGGAGTGAGAAAGACGGAGGTAATGAGGAAGAAGCCTAAAAACTTTACTGTTACACTTCTGATAAAATTGTGTGGTCTGTAACTATTATGATAAATTTAAGGTGTTAACAAGTTGTAAATTATTGTATAATGTATAATTTGAGATACATGCTTGGGAACTTTTTTTAAAAAACCCTATATATATAATTTTACTATTAAAAAATCCAATGCGGGTAACTACTAAAGTGCTAAACTTACCACAATACTGATAAGTTTGTAAGATATTGTTTTGAATACAACAGACTAAGCAGGCAATACTTGTGTAAAAAGGCCATACCTTGCATTCTTGAAAAACCCATTCTTGAGGTCCTTCCGTACGTAGCTTTTGTATATACTGAAACATGTGCAAAATGATATCTTCCACGTGTACTTAAAGAAAGAAAGATTGCTTGCATAAGCAATTTCTTAGGAAACACACAAGTCTTAGGGCCAAAACATAAATGATACAAGAAATCTGGTATTAATATCGCCTGTGTGAGGAGTAAAAACAATGTGTGACTAGTCCTATGTAACTAGAAACTGGGAAAGTGATTTATCACTTTTACTTTTTCTGTACTTTCCTAACTGATACGTTCCTCTACCACATAAGATAGCTTGAGAAATACTGATAAAAAACTAAATCAGAGCCAAATTAGTATCCTATCTAATTTGGCCCTTATAAATAAAAAAGCAACTCATTTTTTTGATGGAGACTAAACTAGCAGAAACTATGGGTGCCTCTACAGTGTAGAATGAATGCAGTCTGACACCACTTTAACTGCCATGGCTCAGTGTTATGGAATCATGAGATTTGTAGTTTGGTGAAGCATGGTGTCAAACTGCATTAATTTTTCAGTGTAGATGCACTCTAAAAGTACAAGCATTCTTGAAAAATATGTACACATAATCAGATACATTCGTATACAAACTGCAGAACAAATTTACAGTCTAAGAAGCAAATGCCATAAACTAATAGCTTTGATATACAAAGAATCTCAGAGATAGCAGGTTGTACATCAATTACTTAAGACCTTCAGAATAAGGTACCGCTGGCCAATTGAGAAAATAGAGGCATACTGCATGTGGATTTCTTCTATTTTCAGCAGAATAAAATGTGCCAGGAACTATTGTGGGGGGATGTCAGCAGGATTCAGAAGCAGGGGAATATTTATCAAGTCTACAGGACAGCCACCAACTGGGTTGCTTGACCAACAATTTCCAAAGAGCACTTTAAAAATAACCTCACCTCCAAAGCAAGACTGCAAGAGAAAATTTCTCTGAAAATATTAATTCATCTTCAACACGCTAGTTCAGTATGGGCTTTTATCTAGAATGGATTATTTCTCATTCTAAACACACAAATGCCTTCTTTGAATATCATATTTAAATTAAGGTCATTTAAAACAAAACAAAAAAGAAGAGCTTGACTTACAAAGTCCTTCTTCGGTAAGATCAACATTAATGATGAAAAACATGAAGCCTCTAGCACCTTCTTTTTGACCTCCAACCAATGTATTTACCCAGCCTGTGAAAAAAGGTGCATTCAACATTTAGGCACAATACCTGACTTTATTTTCACGAGCTTGTTATTGTGTACACACATTCTAAGGACAAATGTATGTGGTTTTTTTCTATATCTATAAAATAATATTATGAAGGAAACAGATGGAGTTTACAGATCGAGAGTAAATGCAGATAGCAATTAAGCATAAGAGTATATTAAACAACAGGTTTAAACACAGAATATATTACAGATTTACAGTTTTCATTCAAATGACCCTCCTTTACAAGTAGCTCCCATGTCCCACTTATTTTCAGTTTTAGGCCTTGTTTAAAAAGGCTTCTGCTTCTAGTTCAAGCAGTAACCACAGCTTGCTTATTCATGCATCAGGTACTCACAGAAAACAGAGAGAGGAGTTCAGGGAAGACTACTGAATTGGGCTAATCTGCTCTAGTACTTCTTTCCTATTACAAAAAAATGCATGCCTGTACAGACTGACTATGATCAAGTCCAAGGGACTTCCTGACCATACAAGAAGCCTCTGGACTAGGCTATTTGAGTATTTTTATCCTTGGGAAAAATTATGATGGTATTATTACTATTAGATAACTTGGAAATCATATAAGAATTTCTTGATATATTTTTCAAAGTAAAAACGTGAATAACTGGATATTTTGGGGTGATAACCTAAGGAGGCAGTACAAAGGCTGGAGTAACTTGCAATGAAGCAAAGCACCATGCTTAGGAGAGGAGTAATTGCAATAGGATGATTAGAATAATGTGTGTGCATGTCTTCATATATGTCTGCAAAGAACAAATTTGGATCTTTGTTAACATATGATGCAGACGAGAGGGTACATGTGGAACTACCAGAGTGGAAACTTGCAAGAGTAGTTTGTGCAACATAAGGCTCTAAAGGAAAACAGAAAAAATCAAGATGTTGAGAAATTCTCCTTCTTGATTATTGATCTACTGTAGCATTTAAACATAGTTTTTAATCTGTAACAAAGAAAGAAAAATACAAACTGCATATTAAATATGCAAAAGTTGGACTGAATGTATACACCGTTTTAAAGAAAATTAGAAATTAATTAATGGCATTAAGTTAGTGTGGCACCCTATGGGATAAAATGGGACAAATTTGCACATACAGGCAGTCCCCAAGTTACAAACATCTGACTTACAAATGGCTCATAGTTAAGAAAGGGTGTGAGACAACAGGAAATGAGAGAAATCTTCCCCCTGAAGGGAAATCCACTCTTAAAAGAGTTATCATGAGGAAAAGGTGTCTCAACTGAAACTTTAGCACCATGCAAAGTTACCATGCAAAGTTATAGTTAGTTATTTCCTCATGCCACCATTTTTTCTATATACACTAGTTAGATCACCTCACACCATCTTTTATATTTTTACATAACCTTTTGCAGCATCTTAGACAAATCCTGTTATACATACCTAGATGTAAGCTATTGAACATAATGTGATTATCTCTAAGTATCCATAGAATTTTACTGCACAACTCAAAGAAGTCTCAGAATAAAATTACTATAGTTCTTATTGTAATTCTGCAGTGCAAAATATTTCAAATAAAAGGGATACAGTTGTAGCTTCTTTCAGCATTTATGAATACTTAGATATTTACTTTGATTAGAAATAAGCCTCACATAAGATTTATTAACAAATGATAAATCAGGCCACCTCCTCCGAAAATTGAGAAATGGCTTGGCTTGTATTATAGCTAATCCGGATTGGACTTTTGCTGCTATTATCTTCACATCAGTTCAGACCTATCATGGAGTCTATTTGGTTAGACTTGTTCAGAGAGGTTTGCTACTGCCTTTCTTTAAAACTGAGAGTATGACTTGCCCAGAGTTATCTAATAGGTTTTCAAAGGGGACTGGAAACTTAAAACCTGGTCTCCAGAGAGGTAGTCTCATACTCAAACAACTAATCAGCACTGGTTCTTTTTTTGGCCTCTTTCCTCAATCCCATCCGACAGGCAGAGATGCTTCTAAGCCACAAAGATCTATGGCTATGTGGACCCAGTAAAAAAACACTGAGCAAAGAGGCTGTAACTGCAACAGCTTAGTTTGACAGAAGGGAATACAAGGCCTGCTATGGGTGGTTTCAAGTCATCAAATATGATTTGGCATGCAAAACCAATTAGGTGATGAGCTGTCAAAATCTGAAAGCTAGTAACCTAACGACATGAGAATCCATCATGTGACTCCATGTGGCAAAGACCAAGCAATATACATAATCAGAAAAGAGAACTGCCCTTGCATCATAGTTCTAAGGGCAAGGAATACTTCTTTAGGTATACAATGAGTCAGTGATTAACAGCTGAACCACTGATTAACAAACCAGAGTTCTAGTACTATGAAAAGTTTTTTTTAAAGAAAATAACTACAGAAATGTAGCTTTATTTTACTTACTAAAATATTTTTAAAATAACATTTCATCAGATGGATTTCAGGGTTATACACAAAGTCATGGCACTTAAATATAATATAGTAAATCACAACAACTGATCAAACAGAAAGATAAAAAAATTATAAAACCACAAAGCAGGTAAAGGCAATGCTACTATTTAAAATGGGTTTGAAAATAAAAAGTGCTAACAACGCCTCTTTTGCATAGTGTTCCGAAGTTGTGATGCAACTACAGAAAAAATGCTTGTTGGTAGATATGTAACATAATTCCCTTATAGAAGGCACAGGGAGAAGGATCTCTATTAATTCTGTCCTCACATGAGGCTACTTGATATCATAAAGTTCAACAGAAGGCTATACCAACCTAGAGAGTACTACTATTTACTGTAACTGTCATAACTCCATCCTACTGAGCACTCTTAACAGAAAATTGTTGAACAAATATCCAGTATACAAATCCCAGGATTCCACAGAACAGAACTATGGCAGGATTGTTGCGCATTTTCCGGGCTGTATGGCCATATTCCAGAAGCATTCTCTCCTGATGTTTCGCCCACATCTATGGCAAGCATCCGCAGAGGTTGTGAAGTATATTGGAAAACTAAGCGAGTGAGGTTTATATATCTATGGAAGGTCCAGGGTGGGAGAAAGAACTCTTGTCTGTTGGATGAAGATGTGAATATTGTAATTAATCACCTTGATTAACATTGCAAGCTTCAGTTCGGCCTGGGGGAATCCTTTGTTCTGAGGTGTTAACTGCCCCTGATCGATTCATGCCTGTAATTCCTTTGTTTTTCTTCATTTACTGTTCTGATTTTAGAGTTTTTTAAATACTGATAGCTAGATTTTGTTGATTTTCATGGTTTCCTCCTTTCTGTTGAAATTTGTTAATGTGGAATTTGTGTATTGATAGTGTTTAAATATCTGTTGTTGCCTAGCCATGTGAAAAGTTCTTCAGGAGGCTCCAGAGTAGAGGTTTAGATTCTGAAATAGGGCCTGATGCAAAGGAAATAATATGGAAAGTGTCCCAGAGACTAAGGCAGCAAAGACATGAAAGGTGCTGTAGACTAACTCAACCTGAGAAGTCAGCCATAGCAGAGCACTTGATGAACCAACCTGGACACAGTATATTATTTGAGAACACTGAAATGCTGGACCACTATAACAGCTATCATGTCAGACTACACAGAGAAGCCATTGAACTCCACAAACGTGGACAATTTGAGCCGAAGGAGGAGGAGACCGTGTCTGCAGATGTGCGTGTGTCGGCTGTGAGAAAGTGTTTTGTTTGCAACAAGCCAGGGCATCTAGCCAGGGATTGCCGAAGTAAGAGTCAACAGGCCAGAGGACGGGGAAGTCGTTCCAGGGGCTTCTACAGGAGCAGAGGTGCATCTAACAACTTCTCTGGGCCTACAGTGATGATGGCAGCAAACGAAGATATGGACAGTAGCCAAACCAACAAGTGGGTGCTGGACTCAGGTGCAATTCACCATATTACGAACAATCTTTCTTATCTGAGAGATGTGCAGTCAACTCTTTCCACACTATGGTACATTCTGGATGATGCAATCAGTTGCAATACAAGCATGGCACAAATTGCATATCTATCTTCTGCATCTCACTGCAGGTGGGGCCACATTCTACCCATGGGCCCCTTTTCTCTCTAATTCTTATTTTGCTTATGTGTAGATTCTTCCTCTTTCATCCAGACCCTCTTTTCCTGCATCCTTCATATTATTTCCTTTAACTCCTCACTCTGTGAACTCCACTTCCCTTTACTTAAACCCTTCAGACTTTCTTCTCTTGGTAGTCTAGTTCTGCTTTGGGCTCTCCTCCTTTCCACATAAGCCTTCCAAAATATGCACCATCATTGTAGAAGTTCTTATGGCAAATCTATGCATAATGCTTAAATATTAATTTATTGCAAATCTCACCTTTAGCTTTCAGTTCTGATAAAAGACTTCCTGGACCTTCATGCCCAATAAGATGCCCAAGATAATGGCCAGGGTTAGATTTATAGTACTTCTGAAGGTCTGGTATTGGAAATGTGACATAAAGATTTCTAATATCTTTAATAGGTACCACTTTGTACAGTTGCTGTAAAAAAAAACCAATTAAGATTAAACCAAGAGTTTACTTTTTACAGAGGAGTATTTCTCCTTCCACTAGCAGGAGACACAATTCAATAGGCACACAACTATGTCATGTTATCATCCATAACATAATATGAACAAAATATTTCCCATCAAAATTATTACTAAAGTTTCCAGACATGAAAATACAGCTTCACGTAACAACCTACATTTTTTACTTGCAATAAATCATCTGCATTGCCAGGTTGTGTGCTGTAAGAGTCAAATGAAGAATCAAATGCAAATGAAAAGTTACCACTTCAAACCTACCCGAAGATGTTCCTCCTGGAAAGGATGTTCAGGGAAATCTGGTAATGGAACATTTTTGTTCTCTACTTCAGAAAATAGCTTTACTATCAAACTGGTTAGCTCATCTAGAGATTCTGTACGTAAAAAAAAAAAATCAAGTTGCTTACAGTCATGATGTTTGGTCAATTTGCTTTACACTTTCTATTTTAAAAAGCTCATTGAACAGGCCTTCCAAGAAAAGCTACTGCATATACTAAATATAAGCTGACCATGTATAAGTTGAGAGCAGAGTTTGGGGCAAAATTATGGATTTTGATATGACCCGTGGATAAGTCGAGGATCATTCTCCAGATAAGGGAAAGGACCAATGCCGCCTCAGGGTGTAATAAGCATGAAGATACAGTACCCACATTGACCATGGATAAGTCAACCCAGGTTTTTGGGCTGATTTTTTAATTAAAATTTCTAAACATATAAATGAATATATAGGCTACACAACCAAAAATTAATGCAGTTTAATGCATGCTTCAAAAATAAAAGTTCTATCCTTATAATTATGCAATTTTTACAGTGCATATTACAGTGCATTCTGCCTACAACACATATGCTCTGAAGATATTGAAATATTGGGTCTAGACTGGAAAGCAGAGAACATATGAAGATTGAGGGGGTGCTAGGGAACTGTTGCTTATTAAAGACATGCTCAACTAGGTTTTGTTAAGCATTGATCCTTGTACATATCAATATACATTTAAAGGAGCTACAAACTATATTTTATATAAAAGATGACATTTTCCTAATGCCAAATTTCAGAGGCACAAAATATTTCACTCTCAGCACAAACCTCCAGTCCACATAGAGCCCTGCTGTTACAGAATATTAAAATAATCTTATCAATTTACATGTGCAAATGTGAGTGCTGGCAGACAGACATCAAAGCCTAACCTAAATGTAAGAGTTTATAAGGAGACTGTATATTGGGTTGTTGTATATCTTTCGGGCTGTGTGGCCATGTTCCAGAAGTATTTTCTCCTGATGTTTCGCCCACATCTATGGCAGGCATCCTCAGAGGTTGTGAGGTATGGATAAACTAAGTAAGGAAAGGAAAGAATATATATCTGTGGAGAGTCCAGGGTGTGGCAAGAGTCCTTTGTCACTGGGAAGCCAGCATTAGTTTCAGTTAATCACCCTAATTAGCATTGGAAAGGTTTTGTCTCTTGCCTGGGGGCATCCTTTGTTCAGTCATTAGCTTTCCTCTGCCCTCAGGGTGTTGGTTCCCATCTACTGTTTGATTTTAGAGTTTTTTAATACTGGTAGCCAGATTTTGTTCATTTTCACGGACTGTATATTCCTTTCTCCTTCTTACCCACATCTGAATTCCTCCTCCAATCCTATCCCTAGTTCTTTGTGCCCTCAACTAAGATATGCAACACTGAAACCTACAAAATGAGCCAGGGTAAAGAGTAATGAAGGAAGATGTCCACGAAGCAAAGAAAGATAGCTTTTGTGATTTATTTCAGATCAATAAAGAGCATTACAATATGCTTGCAATCACCTTTGCTGTTTAGAATCCTGAAATGTAGGCATGATTTTAACTTTATAAATTATGCTATTAAAGTTCCTCAAAATACTTAAAATAAAAGGCACAAAGACAACAAACATTGTATGTAGGTGAACTGGATTTTTAAAATCATATTATTCAACATTGATTTTTTGCACAGTCTCATAAGACAATAAGAAACAGGCTTGATTAGAATCAATGTATAAATCCACAGGCATATTACACTACTGTGGGAAATGGAAAACTCTATAAATGCATCAATTATCAAGTTAAGTTCAAAATCACAAGCCATAAATATATAACTGGCCTAAATATTTTGACAGAACACTATCAACCTTACCAAGTATTTCTACATGTGTACAGATGGGCAGAGAGAAAGTTGGCAACCTCACAGATGGGTTTTTCAACTTTGGGCAGAAGAGGTTTCTAAGCAGCACAGAAAAGAAGGGCTGAAAGCCTTCTTGAATGAATACTCCTTACAGTCTTTCAAATCCCTGTTCTAACGTTTTTATCAGATGAAACTCTACTGCTATGTGTAAGGTGTTTCTTCAATAGGTGGCTGAAACTTTATACTTCTTTATGTGACAATATAATTTAACTGAATTACAATGTAACAGCATTAGAATTAATTATGTAAGGAATTGGCTGATTCCAATGCTGTGTCAAAATTTTAAATATTTATAAAATAAACTCCCATAAATTTATCAATCTCACCTCGTCCTAGAACACAGACAGCCATTAAATTTGATGAATAATAAGTTGAATGAAACTTCAGCAGTTCTTGCCTTACATCTATTCCTTCTTGATTTGGTCTAGTTTCCAAAGTGATTTTGTTTCCTGTAACACAAAGTCAAATAAAAGATGCATAACAAACAGACATGAATGTGAAATCAATTTCACAAAGGTTGATGATACTTGTAATCACAAGCAAGACAAGTACACACATTTCTCAACCATATCACAGCATGAGGATTAAAAGGTATTGATTGTGACAAATGGACATTCATTCCCATTTTTGTGTTTTATGAGATGATGTTTCTTTTGGTTGATATAAGTTTATTCTATTTCTAGATTTCGCAATCTCAGTAAGATCTTTTTTGGTTTAGTCCAAGTAGCCTAGAATTCCTTTTGAAATCTTGAACTGTGTACATAAGTAATCCTCAAAAAGATTTGCCTGCAAAATCCTATTCTGGCCTTCATAATATGACATTTCACAGAATAAAAACAACACATATAATTCTGAATATGCTACTTATATGTGAACCTTGATTACCCCCACTATCTCCCAGGCTATGTCATATACATGCAGGTATAGAAAAAACACAATAGATTTGCAGGAATGTGATATGGGGAAAGTAAAACTGAATCTCACATGGTTTCAACATTACTGATCTAAGGTACCATTTCTTGATCAAATTTAGTCATGTTTCATTGCTAGAGCACAAAGGAGCAATCTGCTTAACACCTCCTTCTGAGAAGACCTTTTGGTATGTTATGACAGCTTCCTCATAGTGACAGAAAACTGGTTTAAGGACCAACAAATGTTTTACTACCATGGGTGCTGTGACAACATTCATATCATAGTTTCCCAGTTCTGTTTCTATAGGGAAGCTCTATTCTTTCAAATGAAACATTTGAGCAAGCCCTCTAGGAAAATTTGGTATGCCCAAGAATCTGTAACAAGTTTGTGACTGAGAGGAAGTGGTTGGTAGCATAAATGTTCACAGATTCAGCTTATAGCATCAGATCCAGGTAGTGAGCTGTCTATGGATATGTTGTCGAAGACTTTCATGGCCGGAATTACAGGGTGGTTGTATGTTTTCTGGGCTGTGTGGCCATGTTCCAGAAATATTCTCTCCTGCCGTTTCGCCCACATCTATGGCAGGCATCCTCAGAGGTTACCTCGCAACCTCTGAGGATGCCTGCCATAGATGTGGGTGAAACGTCAGGAGAGAATACTTCTGGAACATGGCCATACAGCCCAGAAAACATACAACCACCCTGTCTATGGATAGACATTTACACAAATGAACAGGCTGTATGTGTGAAGAGCAACAGAAATGCAAACATTGCTGGTATGGTGATGAGGTGATAAGTTCTGTTTTACTGATAGCGATGGTTGTTGGAGGAAGTGAGAGGAAAGGTATAGCCTAAAGTGAAGGTCAGTAGTAAATAAGCATATGAATGGTAAAGGAAGATATTGGAATGTAGTGTGATTCTGGCTGAGAATATTATATCTAGATCAGGACATAGCTTTAGATATAACTTATGCAGAGTTCTGAAATGTTAATACTATCATATTAGTGGAATGAGAACCACTCTGTATTTCATTTTTTGAAGTTAAAAATTGGTCTCATCAGCGTTTCAACCAAAATTATTGCTAATAATTTTTTCTGCTTGCTGTTAAAAAAGAAAATTCAAGGCTAGAGTTTTTATTTCCAACATGATGACTCAAACACTACTGCTATGCAAAGCGAAGCTAAGATTCAGTATTCTGAGCTAAGAGAATGTAGTAATGAGAGAAAGCTTAAGGCAAAGAAACATAAAGTAAATGAGGTGAAAACAATGTACATAAGAACAAGAATATACAGAATAATCAACTTATTTTACAATCAGTAGCAATAAACACTGAGAAGCAAGAGCAAAAAAAATCATTACAGACAAATAAGAAATCAGTAAGAGCCAACTGTTGAGAATGAACAGCTTGTCAAGTCAATCACTGAGAACACACAATTTGACAAGTCTCCAAACATTTTCATCACAAACCACCACCATAACACCTTATACAAAATGCAGGGGGCTAGAACTGCTAAGCTCTTTACAAAAACAAAAATGCACAACAAATAAAAAGAGCAATCTATTAAATATGTAAGGCAAGAACTTCCTGACTGTGAGAGCTGTTCAACAGTGGAACTCTCTGTTTCAGTGTGTGGTGGAAGCTTCTTCTTTGGGGGCTTTTAAACAAAGGCTGGATGTCCATTTGTCGGGGGTGCTTTGATTGTGCTTTTCCTGCATGCCAGGGGTTGGACTTCATGGCCCATGTGGTCTCTTCTAACTCTTATGATTATATGATCCAGTTAATGTCTAGTTTAACGGAGACTGTTATCCACTTAATCTTTTGGTAGTTTCCATGCTCAGATTCATGGTTTAAAAACACATCTGATTGGTTTTTGGCCTTGATTCTTACTACAGAAACATTGCTTCCTCAATTTAAAACCAAATCCATTCATCAGGGAACCCACTTCTCTAGTGAAAAGAGACTAGAAGAAAAATACCACAGGTATGCACACAATCTACAGTGGTCCTGCTGAGCTGCTGCAATTGTTTGTAATCCTACTTCTACACCAGTGGTTCTAAACCTGTGAGTCCCCAGGTGTTTTGGCCTACAACTCCCAGAAATCCCAGCCAGTTTGCTAGCTGTTAGGATTTCTGGGAGTTGAAGGCCAAAACATCTGGGGACCCACAGGTTGAGAGCAACTGTTTTACACAGTTTGGTTCAAAGCAACAGACGTCACTGGTTCTAAGTATATCGTGATTATAATAACATAGGTGACCTACACTGGAGAAAAATATGGAAAGGGGCCACTGTTATTCTCCCAGAACCTTCATATCTTCTGCCGATTCTCTCTCAGTGGCTTTCAGTATCAACTGACAAATCGAATTGGGAGGAAAATGCATTTTAAAGGCCATTTTAGAATATTTACTGTATTTTAATTCTGTTTCTACCACATTGTTATTTAATTGTTTTTTAACTTTTGTATTGCACCTTTTAAACTTGTTTAGTGTGGAGGGTTAGTCGCCTTGAGCCCTCATAGGGAGAAAGACTGGTTATAAAGTTAATAAATAAATACACAGAATACTCTTGCATCATATCTCAGGAAATGAAGTGACTGTATTGCTTAGATGATGATGCAAGTATTAGATGATAGTGCAAGGAGATTATTGTTCTCCTTGTAACTCCTAAAGCTTATTTTTCTTTCTAAGGCTTTTTAATATACAGGAAGCCCTTGGTATCTGTGGGACCTCTTGTGCATGGTCAGGTCCTCATTAAAAATGGAGCAGAAACAGGTGGTTAGCATGTTCCTCACCTCAGATTCAAACGTAAAGCATTGAATCCAAAGTAGGTTGAATCTAGGAATCATGAGCCCATGGATAAAGCAGGCCCATTATATTTGTGAAATAACTCACCACGATGTAGTGGCACCTAATTCTAATTCTCTTCTTCATTCACTCTGTTAGGGCAGTATTATCTCTGGACATCTCTTACTTTATCAATCATCTTATTTTGTAAATGGTTCTAAAGAGCAAAATTGTATTCAGAAAATAATTGTTATATTATTAGGCATCTGCACATTTGTTCCAGTGTATTTAGGAGCCTCATTTTTGCCTTGATTATGGCCTTAAATCAAGTGTATGATTTATTTAAAATATTTTAGCTCATTCTAATTACTATATCAATTCAAAGGTTTAACATAAACTTCATTCAGTTTGGCCATCTTACACAAAGACCTACAGTCAGTCTACTGGATTTTAAATGTGAATTAAGGGCTACAATCATAACCATATAAGGTGAATCATCAAAACAAATTCCACACCTCATATTATGATTTTTTTATTAAAACAATTTTTCTACTAATATAAAATAATGAGATGCAATATCATACTGTACTCCTTGAGAGTCCAACATTTCCAAGTTTAACACACACACTTTTACACACCTGTGCCAAATTTGCTGAAAGGATGATTGGGATTTCCAGTTGCCTTTTCTAGCTGAAACAACCTCCAAGCATCGTTCATTAAATTCTTCTCGTGCTCAGAATCAACAGCATTAACCTCTCTGTCTTTGCAGCTTTCATCAAACAGAGGACACAAGAAAAACTGGGCAAATCTACACAAAATAAAATTTTGATATTTTTTCAAATGTATGCATTGAACATACAACTATATTTTTCAAAGCTTAAAACATTACACTCATTATGAAGCATTAACTGCATGGTGTAGCACACAATTCTTTGTTCACCCAAGGAATAGATACCCACTTCTGTATTAAATTTGTTCACTTAGAGCCTGAGTGTTAGAAAAGACAGCCAACCACCCTTAAGTGGCGGCAAACATGCAATCTGTTGTACTGAATACAAACAATCGCACAAACTTTTGCCCTATGGGATTAGATCCTTATCTATTACAAAGAATGTATTACTTCTGGCTGAATGTTGTCATTCCAAGTCTCTTTGGAAGATGCCTACTACATATCAGGTGGTATCTGATATAACAAATACTGAGACTAATCCTATAAATATGACTTTAGGACACTCCCAGAAGACACTTTAGTCTTAACCCTTTGACTTATATTTACTAACTTACTCCTTTGGTTATGATCCGAAAACCTTTGTGTGGAAAAATCCTGTTTCTTCTACCAGCTCTTCCAGTTTTGCTTTGGGACATGACAGTTTATTGGTTTGACTGTTGAATTAAGAATTTGGAGACCAGAGGTCAAAGTTCCACTTGGCAATGAAAATCCAGTGAGTGACCCTGAGCAAATGTCAGTCTCTCAGCCTCAGAGAAACCTCTCTAAACAAATCTTACCAAAACAACCTTGTGATAGGATTCACTTTAGAATCATCATAAATTGGAAATGACTTCAAGACACTCAACCACATAGAAATGTTTAATGAATCTGTCTTTTAGACAGAGACATGAGTATCATCCCATATGTAATTTTTGTTGTTGTTGCTCATAAGCAGGTAGTAATGTTTAAATTCTAATGTGCAAATAATATGTCAGGAATAGTTAATATCTCAAGTATCAAAATTTGTCCCCCAAAGGACCTTGTCTACTGCTGAGGAACTCACAGCTTCTTCCCAGCTTCCTTAAGTAAGATGGAATCACAGTCTCTTATTATATCCAGTCTCTTGTCTCCACAGTTCAAATTAGAAAGTGTTTTCTTAGAGAAAGTCCTAGCTTCCCTGAACACCTAAGGCTTACTAAGATGCAAATACTGATATTTCAAATCGGACTGTAAGAGAATGTAGCGAGTAGGCTAGTTAAGAACTTATTAAATTGTGACACATCTAGCCTGAATTCTTATCTATCTTCTTACCACAGGTTTAACCTCCTTTTTTCCTTATCCTTGGTAAATCTCCTAAAATTTGGATATGAATGCTCAGAAATAGCCCCTCCCATGCATCAAGCTTCTCACTCACACTATGACAAAAGCTAGTGGGCACAAATGAGAGGCAAATCAACCCCTTCCCATATCATTTAATGAATTCCCACTAAAAATCTCCCAAGGCTGATGGCAACTGAATAGCAACTAGGGGCTGACCGCATGACTACAGTGGTCCTTCCCCCCCCCCCAACTGTCCAGACGTTTGATCAAAAGAGGCCTTCATATTAGCCCCCTGATAAATTCATTTCATTGATTCTAAAAATCTAGGATTTTAGTTTGTATTTTAAAAAAGTAATATCAACTTTATATACTAAAAAAGGAGCTCCTAAAGTGCCAAGGGATTGTTCAGCAATGTACTAAATATGTTTAACTCAGCAATGAACCCATTTGCACTAAACTGCAGCACTAGCATGAGTATGCCTTGTTTTCAACAACTATACAAAAGAAATAAGCCTTTTAAGAATAGCTGAAAGTTGAACATCTAAGCAAAAGCTTACGCTATAACAGTGAATTGTTAAACAAAGCATATTAAGTCTTTAAGCACACATCATTCTACTCTTGAATCTGTTCTCACTAAAAAACCTTTTTAACAGCACTGAAAAAGTTCATTTCATAATATGTTGCATTTTAAAGTGATTACAAATGACATGCTATGGAACCATAGATGATTAATACTCTATATAGGAATTATACTGCTAAATGATAATGGTACTCAGTCAAGGATACAAATTAATACATATACTGAATTGTTAATAGATATCCTTACCTATCCAGGGCACCT
Source organism: Anolis carolinensis (assembly GCF_035594765.1). NCBI lineage: Eukaryota > Metazoa > Chordata > Lepidosauria > Squamata > Anolidae > Anolis > Anolis carolinensis. The sequence continues at coordinate 207,181,660 of NC_085843.1, forward strand.
TCTAAATGTTCATGTGATACATCAAAGTAATAATTGGTGTGCTCTCCACTTGTAAAAGCATTTGAACTCCCTGCGTGTTCACTGAGAAACTGGCTGTATTCATTTTCTTTGGGGTATTTTTCAGTTCCCAAGAACAGCATATGTTCACAAAAATGGCTTAACCCAGCAATATTAGGGGGATCAGACAATGAACCTAATGGAAGAGGGGAAAATATGGAAAATGTCACCCCATTATAGAAAAGTTTCGCTTTAATAGTATTCTGTTTCTAAACAATTACAGACTACAATTTATGTAAGAGCCCATAATCTTTAGTGTAAGGAAAGCCACATAAATCAAAACAGCTCAGCAAAAGCAACGTTTTGTTGTTCTTTTTTCTAGTTCAGGGAAGAAATCACTGTTGTGACTCTGGTCTGCCAAAATTTAGCGAATAAGGTCAATCTACTTTTCTCTGTAGATAAACTATGCTTGAAGTCATTTGCTGGTAAATAACTGATTCATCTTCTCTTTTATTTGAACCTATGTGAACTGCAGTTATAATAAATACAGTATTATGAAGAGGTTGATGCTTGTGTAAATACTCCAAACATTAAAAGATTAAATAAGACATTTTAAATAATAAATAATTCTGACCAAAGGCAAAGAAAACATTCAGTCATCTTCTTATTCTATGTGTATAACACATACCAATGCACCATCTTCTGGCATACCATCCAACTACCATAAGCATTTTACGTAAGTTACCTGCTGCTAACTTTTCATAGATCATTAATAATTCTTCCCATCCTGATGTTACACTATTTCCTTTCCATGTTATCTATGTGTAGAAGGTGACACATAAAATAACTTGCCATCATAAAATATGAAACTTTTTAACAACAAGTAATTCATATAGCAACTTTTATACTACTGAGGCTAGCTCGCTAAAGATTGTGAAGCTAGCCTCACAATCCTTAGTCCCATACTCTTATGGGAATAAAAGTGTATACTGTATAATGCCATACTCTTACTGGCATATGTTCAATGTGGCATATATCTAAGATCTGCCCTGAAAACATAGAAGGCATTCAGAAAAATCAGTTCATTATAGTCCTTTCAAGCAGCAATTATCTACCTGCATTTATACAAATACATAAAAACTGACTCCTAAAATTATAAGGTTAGTGTGCTGCTATTAAGCATTGTTTAATTCATTAGTTTTAATATGTCCATCTTTAGGCCTTTATACAGTAATTCAATAAAATTTGGTTATGCTAATAATAATTAGATGCACATGATCTTACCAAAAGTAACATGACCCTTATGTCACAGAAATGTCAGTGAAACTGTAAGCAAGGTTGGGACTACAGCCTCACTTGTAAGCAGTGAAACCATTGCAAATTATTATTTTTAGTTAGTTTACCAAGTTTAAAAAATACTGATCCAATACCTATGTGTACATCAAGTGCAGCTGAAGATTTGTCTGTTGTGGGGTCACTAATAAGCATTGCCTTAATGCCATTTGCCAATTCTAGCCCACGATACTCTCGTTTATCCTCGGGTGACTTGATAACATCAAGTGCCACTCTTTTAAGAGCAGGATCATTCACTTTGTTGTCCATGTCTTGTTGAAGTCTAAAAAACACAGTAAAGGTTAAATTTTCAGTACAAATAATACAGGAGAAAAACATGATCAATATATTGTACTTCTTTAGGTGTAGAATATCCAGCTCTAAAATATATTTCAACACAGCAAGGCATGTGATTAGCCCCCTCCCCCAAAGAACAGACTCCTAATGTCCTACAGATTGCTTTATTCCTGTATTTAAAATAATATAGTATTTCTGATGCATTTTTAATCTATACATAGCTTACATTTTAGCAAAGATACTATAACAGGTAGCAGAACTGGAACAAGCTAACACCACTCTTACTGATGGAGACTGATTTATTTTCCCTTGTAGCCTACACTCATAGCCGTCAGACAAATGGAAAAAAACACCATAATACCAATACATGTTTTATTAATTAAATGAAAGCATTACATGGGATAAGTTATAAATAAAGCCAAGTACAATGCCATTGTGACACAGCAACATTGCATTTCTATGGCTCTTTGAAGCTATGAGGATTAACTGATTTACAAGAAACAGGGATTGCAGAAAAGCCACAGTGAGATGAGGAAGTAGGTTCAGATGGTTGTAGAATCAAAGCTATTCTCAAAAGACGAAGCAGAAAACAGTTTACGTCAACACCTGTCCTTGTGCGAATTAATGCAGCCACACATGAATGCTGGTCATTCTTGCTAGGGCTAACTAACTGATTACAGTATACCTTTCTGCAGAATAAAAATTATTACAATAAAGTCTTCGATATTTGTTCTTCCTACATCTTATTTTGGACTGATGACTGATCTAGACACAAGATTGGGGGAAATAAAAAGAGTAAAATCTCTGCAAAAGGTAAATTACAGGCATGCTGAGAGCCTTTTGTTCGGTTATGCCTTCCACACAGACATTTTCTTCCACATCATGTGAAATCTTTTGAACAAAATAATTAGAAATGTTCATTTCTAAATGAAAAGTGTGTCTTCTTCAACCTGTCAATTAAAAATATTTTTAACACATTGCCCTTTTGTTTTCTACACCACTCTCTTTCACCCAAGTCCCTTGTACTTTAATTTGCAAAGTGCTGAATTATTTGTTCTCAGTTCTTGTCCACTTCCTGGCAGCGATAATACAAGGCTGAAACACTGAGACAAATAAAAAGTGCATTAGCTATTTGGAGCAGAACAGCATCATATTATAACTGCCCTAAATTATTCAATTAAAAACAACAATAACAGCTCTCTGTCATCACCATTACTGTCACAACACTAAAGTCAATGAAAAAATAAGCATAGATATATCAAGATAAATATCAGCACAGAATATTTGGAATGATTCTATTTATCAAAAAAACTTAAGTGAAAGACAGACAACCAACAAATATTTTAAGAGAAAGCAAAAACATACCAAAAATCATGTGCTTTGTGTATGTTTTTGTGTGGCTGTGCTTCTATTTCAAAACCAAGCTACATAGCAAATGAAAACTACAGTCAGTCTTTCACAATCACTGGGTTAGGGGTACAGAGCCCTGTGGATGTACAAAAATCATGAATAAAAACACTATTTACCTTTCTTGGAATCTCTAGTTTCTCCTGCGTAACTCTATGGTCAACTTCCAATGGAAATCGATCATATAGTTGCACCAGAGGACATAGTTGTTCCTAGATCATTTTAATCACATCTTCAAAAGTCAAGCCTGCAAAGGTGGACAGCCCAGGACATATTCAGAACTGTATTCTGTTTTCACATTTCAATGCCCAAAATTGACAATTACTTTCTAAGTATACTATAAAGAACACTTCTTAACCTGCATATATTGTGACACATAAGGTTTCCAGTTTTGACAGTTTCCATATAACTATGGCAGAAGAGACCCATCCGTTCAGACAAGAGCCAATTCAGTTTCTACGCTGAAAAAATAACCTACCAAAAAAAATTTATATTCTCTAATCAATTTCCTAGCAGCCATAGATCTGACACCTATAGTGAATCAATGCTCTCTATTTACACTTTAGAATTTGCTAAACGGTTTGCACTAGTATTAACTTTCCCAAATATTTTATAAAAACATTTACTTAAAATACACCATAGTAAAAAAAAAAACCATTACAAGACAAAATGAGGCAGAGTTAGGCTGCCATTACAAATAGAAAATGACAACGACTGCCAGAAAGATTATTACGAAGAGATTAGTGGTGAAAAGATAGGAGGTTTGTGTGCTACCTAAAAGTAGGATATATGTATTCTTAAAAGGTCTACACCAAAGTCACAGAAGGGTCATTGCCACAGCTCACCATAGTTTTAAGGAGAGATGAAAATAGACACCTAGAAACAGATAGCCATGACTGTGTTGACCTTAGGCTGGAGATTCCTAAGTTGGGACTCTCACTGGTGTACTGCTTCCCAGTAAATTCAACAAGATGACTAAGAACTGATATTGGCGATTTGTGGTCATGAACAATTTTAGAACTCCTGTTAGGACTATCTTGACTCAAGCAACTCAGAGCTTCATGGCTTCTACAGCAAATATGAGTCTCTCCCAGTTTATTTTGGAGGGTTACTTTTTCGGCTTTATGTTTTGCACTACTAAGGATTTTCTGGTGATCTGATAATTTGGCACATACAGATTTAAGTGACACAACAGAAGGCCATTAGAACAATCAGTACCAGGAAATGTATATTGTTTAATAAAGCACGACAGATTCCTTAGACAATGCATAGCTGCATAGAATGATTGACAGAATCAATCTCCAGTATAGTTCTATAGTCTCATATAGTTCTAAAGTAAGTTACTAGGAAGTTCTGATCTGTATTTTATTTTAAGTGAACTAGATTTTATTTATTTATTTATTTATTTATTTATTTATTTGCAACATTTATACCCCGCCCTTCTCACCCGAGGGGACTCAGGGTGGCTACAGAAATTGGCAAAATTTAATGCCCAAAAGTGCAATCATAAAAGCAAATACATAGATGTATGTTGTATGTTGTGTTTGTACTATCTGTTCTTGATAAGGCCAACCTGCTAATCAATAAATTGTTATTGTTGTACTAGGAAGCTCTGGGAAAGAAAATGGGTTAAATGCAAGTAACAAAAATATTATGCCAAATCCGAATAAGAATGCTGGAGAGTCCGCAGGAATCAGAGGCAATAAGAGAGCAGGAAACAAAGTACACAGTATGATGATGATTATGTCCTGTTTAGAAGGCAAGTCCTGGCTCTTTTCCCTCTGCTATTAGGGACCCCAAAAAAAGATCAAGGAGTCTCACTAGATTGATTCATACTTTTATAACTCTGAGGATCAAGTAATTAATGGTCTTCCACGTGACACTGCTACTAAGCCTAACTATAGCTAAAGTAGGGACATCATTGCTTACTTCCTGTGGAGAGATGATAACAGGTAAGTGTCTAGACACAATTAAATTCAAGGATAATTTATTTTAAGCCCCTCGTAGCTTGTGTCCAACATTATCTCTTTAGGAGTCTCCTCTCTGTATGACCCACATAGTACCTAGTATTTCCAGTTCCTTATTTCCTCACTGAAGGAAATGAAAGTAACAGAAGCTAATGGGTTACATGCAGTGTTATCATACTGAAGTTCAGGAATCACTTCCCACAAGATCACAAATGTGTATGTATAATGGCAATCTGGAAGAACTGCATCGTTATTTTATATACTGTAGTGTGTGGGCAGGAGATAATTTGTTGTGCAGGGATTGTGATTCCATTATTAGACTATGGGGGTTTGCTGAATTCAGAGCTATTGTGTTCTAACTTATATGTTTACTATAAGCCACAATGAGTTTAGAAAATGTCAAAAATAACCCAAACGAAATTGTGGGATATATAAGTAATATACAAAAGTGAACAGCAATTGTGCTGAAACAAGAGACAATTGAGAGAAGAGCCCAAAGACAAGAAAGCCAAAGCATAGCAGCTAGAATGTTATTCCTTTAGTTGTTAAGAAAAATCTAGACACAAAAAAACAAATTAAAAAATTACAGGACTCGTTCATTCATACTGAAGTTAACAGGCAGAGTATCTTTGTCTGATTTGGCCTCTAAACTGCTACAGTAAATTTAGCCAGAGCATCATGATGACAATTTTAACTCATAGCTGAAACTCATCCCTATAGAGTAAAAATAATAACACCTGTAATGAAAAGTATGTGGCAAACTATAGTATAAGCAGAAGATCTAATATTGTTGGTCAGAAATACAATACCCATACTTGATAAAAACAGATACAGTATTCCTACTGAATCCTCTGTGCCCCATAACATACTATCAGATGCATAATTCCCATCATATAGAAATCATCATGGTACAACATCTCACCTCTTCTATAATGAAGATAAAACTGAGATCTGTAGGGGGTTTCATTGATCTTACTACTCTCTGATAAAGGTAAGATATTAAGTCTGAGGCCATTCCTTAACCTAGTTTTTGTTCTAATCCTTCCTCTGCATATTCCCTGTTCATCTTGAAAAAGACCCTTGAACAGAGAGTGAAGATGAGGGTTGAGATTATGACATATTTCTTAAAGTGAGAGTGACATTTAAAGCACACCAGCCAATAATAGGCACTTTCTTTTTCAGTACTGAGAGTAATTTCAACTACATACAGAGCTGCTAAAAACAACCGTATTTTGTTTTTGTACTTTTTACATTATTCACTTTTATATTATTCATGATAGAATACAAAAGCTCATTATACTTGGAAAACACCTCCGGCATTAATCCTCCAGTTTGAGAAGGAATATTTACCTTAGACTGAAGCATCATTTATGTCTCTAACATTTAAAAATCTCTGCAGTTGGAAAATTACAGTGTGAATTGCATTAAATGTATTGCCTGGAAGTCCCTGACTATAGTAATACCATATAGAAAAGTAGAGTGAAAGAATCTTCGTAGAAATTACTTGCTTTAAGTATTACAGTTTGAAATCTATAATATTTGTAAGATTGAAGTTCCTTTACAGACTCTAGTAAAATTATTTATGTCATTTTTATTCAGAGTATTTATGCTTAACTCCTTAGCTACAAAGGTCTTAGAGCAGCTTACATATTGTTAATTTGACAGGTCTATGCCCTCAAGGCTTACAATCTAAATAGGACATGACAGACAAGGAAAGGGGGATGACAGTGTGGGAAGGGATTAAGTTCAGCAGATACTACCTCTTTTTCTCTCCTAAATCAAGGCAGTGGCAGCTGGAATGAGGGAAGGTCTTTTATCTGTTTTTGGGCCTAGACATGATGGGAAACTTGCAAAAATGCTTTCAAACGCTTAGTGTGTTATTCTTTCCACTAAAGTAATAAATTCTTTTTTTAAAAAAACCACAGTAATCCAACAATTTGGTTTTGCTCAATTTTAGAATCTCCAATTCAGTTCTAATTTAAATATCATGTTAAAGTAGGGAAAGAACTCTTAAAAGTGGGATAATTTTACTAAAATTAAAATCTTTGTGTCATCTTTAGCATGTTATAACAAAGCCATGACTCAACCACATTTCTGCTTTCCTTTCATCTAATTTATACATAAACAGGCTTTTAAAGCATTCCAGTTCCCACCTTTGGTGGCAAAGAGACTGTTTTGCTGGAAGTTCTCCAGCAGAAAGAAATTAAACATGTAAGTTTTCCAAAAATGGAGACCTCGTATTGAATCAACTCCATATGTTATACTACTACCACTTATACAGCCAAGAAAGCCCCAGAATCTGTTTTATAGCAATTTACTTTTGTGTTCATGAACACACTTGGGAACCGTGGACCTATTCATTCCTCTAGGACCAAATACTGTACAAGCGTGGAACAGTCAGGATCATCTTGTATTTATAGCAACTAAACACCCACCTGCTGTGATCCAGATAATGAGATCAATTAATTTCCAGTTCAGTGGAAACTGCCTTTCCTGTGGAGTTATGACTTGGCACTGTAAAACCTTTCCTCCCAATCCTGTCTCTTAAGGTTGCTTAACCAAGAAGGAAACTACTTACCACAACCTGGTGGCATGCCACACAAATGTCACAAGGAACTGGCTTTCATCAACGAATCCCAAAACGTATTTCGGTTGAACCATGGTACATAAACAAAAGATATCTTCATATATTCTGGGGCTGCTCAATAAATAATATTAGCTAACTGTGGATTAGTTAGTGCCGTTACACAGGAAATGTTTATGATGAGGCATACTCTGGGGATGGAGGTTTCAGCTGTTTCCCACATAACACATGTGGCCCATGCAACTCGTTCTGAACTAAATAACAACAATGTGGGAAGGAATTATAGATTTGACTGTATCTAAAAATTAAATGCATACTGCTAAACTGTTCCTTACGGCTTTTAAAATAATTTGAAGAAAGACTAATGTCATAAGAGCTTGTTTCCATTAGCAATTCCATGTGCTTGTTATTAGAAGTAACAGGACACAAAGTGGTACGGAATATAATAAATCACAATAGCGTTAAAATGTAAGCTTAGTCATGACAATGCTTAAAAGATGCATGAAGTTTAGTCACCTGGGCATGCTAGATGTATCATTGCTATGGTTAAACACAAAACAGGAAGTGCATCTCATGAAACTTGTCTGAAAGATTAAACAGGAAAGATGCTAATGATATCCAAACTACTGAATGGTAAAAGCAAAATTAAGCATGGTTGAAGGAAAGATCACAGAAACTGCACTCTGGGATAGGAGGAAACTGTGCAAATGCAAAGGAAAACTGCATGACAATTCTGAAAATATGTTTTTCCCTGTTATTTATTCATGATACTGCAACAAACATTGGGTGTAATCACATATCACAACAGGCCAGAGATTCATAGAAATGCTGGCTTATTTCAGCAGAGTGCTGCTTTATACAGGCAGTCCCCAAGTTACAAACAAGATAAGTTCTGCGGATTTGTTCTTAAGTTGAATTTATTTTTAAGTAGGAATAGGTACATTTTTAAGTGTAACTCCAACCAAATGTTTGTGTGTGTGTTAGATAGCATAGGGAAGTCTTAACACCCCTGTGGTGTCTGTTTTGCAGTACCTGTCTGTGCCCCTGTTCAGAAGATTGTACCTCACTTTCTGTCCCTGTGACAATTGGATTTTGAAAAACCCTTTTCCTCATGATAACTCTTCCAGGAGTGAATTTCCCTTCTTACAGGTAGATTTCTCTCACTTCCTGTTGTCTTAACTATGATCGTTTGTAAGTCAGAGGTTTGTAACTCGGAGACTGCCCATTATTGCTAAACGGCTCCAATTTGTAGCATGCAAAGAATAAACCCTAAATTCTCTCTTTAACAGCTGAAATAAACTCAAAAAAGGTAGCTAGCTACCGTGTTTTGTATGACATGACAACCAAGTCACAAAATTAAATTGTTAAAAAATCATAGGAGCAATGAAGCATTGTACACCAGCCTGATGCTTGCTCATGACAGGCCACATTTCCGCAGATCCCTTGGGTTGTCATGTCATGTGAATTCACCCACTGACAAAGCCCAATGTTCTCAAACAACCCCTTTATGGACAAATATAACGCAGATATGCAGGTGTTTGCAAATGCTGGACTAACAAGGCAGATTTACTGTGTCACATGGGGGCTTTATTTGCAAATGAAGAACCTGAGATTGCAATCTCATATCAACACAAAATGACTTAGCTACATCCCTTGTTGACTGTCAAATGTCATTCAGAGGTCAACACTTTTCTCTATGTTATGATGAATTCCATCTGCCAGCAGCAGAAACCATAATACTTTCCCTGATACTGAAGAAATAGAAGTTTCGCATCTTGCCAAAGCATGTTGACTATTTTGTAAATCACTTCAATCTTGGATATATTCCGAAGATATAAACAAAGGAGACGCTACAGCAACCTTAGCAATTGCTATCCTGCCACATTTAATATGTAAACAGGAACACCCTCCCCCTTTTTTTCTTCTTCTGGTCTATATCACTAGCATTTATCTTCTTTTTCTATAGAATTTTTACTAAAGAAAGGAAAATCATAAAATGAGCTTTGACTTTCTTATACATTTATCTTGCTTCTGCTTTTCCTGTAATATCATTTATATTCTGAGCTTGTATTTCTTCAGAATTTCTGGTCCTATTTACTTCTGATTCATTTTTACAGTCTTATTTATTCTGATATGGGGCAAGCTACTAGAGGATTTCAATGACAGAAGCGGGAAATACTGTAGACAAAAACTAAACATAGCGACATCATTTAGAAGTACTTGTCATCACAATTCTGATTCTTTAATGAACTTGTCACTAACAAGAGTTTCCACGACTCACATTAGTGGATATTTATCAAAGCAAAGCAGCTGCATGATTCTCAGCTCAAGAATGGAAAACGGAATGTCAGTGGGCAACAAAAGAGATTTTAAGATGGGCTTAAAGCTAACTTTTAAAAAATTGGCATAAACACAGGGAACTGAAAATCCCTAGAACTCAAGCCTTCTAACTGGAGGTCAGCTGTTACCAACAGCAATGTGGATTTTAAGGAGGAATGAATATAAGACGAAAGGGAGAAATGTGCCAAGAGGAAGGCGCATCAATCAAACCCTTGTCGTGACCACCTTCCACCTGAAAACCTATGCCCTCATTGTAATAGATTATGTGGCTCCAGAATAGGTGTCACAGACCAACTGCCAAGACTCTACCCTTAGAAGACAACCATACTCAGCCACAAGAGATCACCTCTGGTATAGTAGTAGGATATTTATCAACAGGAACATAAAATATATTGGCCCGTGTTTCCATTCTGTAAACATATTACTATTTTTCAACAGACCATGCAGTAATATGGTCTGAATGACTGTACTCTGTCTATCAACTGCTTTAAATAGTGTTGGCATCCTTACCCTCAAATTCTCCAAAATCCAAACATTTCAGAGGGTGGCTGAGATAGCGACACCTTCAGTATTTGAAACATAAATAAATTTTGTGTTTAGACTTTGATCCCATCTCCAAGTTATTTCATTATGTTCAATGAGACATTGGTATTCCCTGGGATTTGGTTCCAGGAGGTCCAGTGGAAATCAAAATCTGTGGCTTTTCAAGTCCCATTACATACAACAGCATGATAAAATGTTCTCCCTTCAATAAAATGGTGAAATTAAGATCATTTTCGATTTTGGGGGGAATATTTTTGAAGCCATGGATGATAGGATTGAGGGATGTAGAATCCGTAGATTAAGAGCCAACTGTATTGCCAAGGGAGCATGAAAGGGACCATGGCCCAAAATGCAAAAAAAAAAAATAATAATCTAAAATCCAAAACACTTCCAGTTCCAAGAATTTTAAATAAGAGATACTCAACTTGTACTCTTAATTGTTTTGCCTTTCTTAACTGTGATTAGCTAATAACTACTGTCAGACAAATAAATCCTCAAATATAAAACACAGTATGATGCATCTAAGATATGAAAGGAGTAACTATAAAGATTTTAATTGTTCCATTCATCACCTGAATGTTACCTTTCAGGTCTAAAGAGGACCATTTTAACTATTAATGAATTCAATTATTTTTAAAATAAAGCATTTTCTTACAAAATTTCTATAACTGATGTCTGACTATGGTTCATAACAAATGGGCAATGGGGAGGGGGGTTAGAGAAAATCCAGCTAGTTTGTAATTTAACACACAGGAATCAAGCCAGGGTACAAGAAAGGGTGTGCTATATTTAAGAGCAGCCTAGGTACACATCTATGCATACAGAGTCATAAAGATTCAGAAAATAATTCTGACTATTTTTAACATTTGCTAGCTGATAATCTCCTCTAATGGGCTGAAAAGGGAATGAGGAGAAAGAGGGAATAATGGAGGTGCACTGTAAACTCACCCACTGACTGGTAATGCACAACCAGTGATTTTACGATGAGACAAGGAAACGGGTCCTAGAGATAATAATCTTGACTATATAATCAGCAAAAAACAAATAAATAAAGGCATATAGAACATGCCAAAGAAGGGTGGGAGGCTGCACAGATCCACCCATGAACTAGTCCTCTAACAAAAACCAGATATTTTCTTGATGGAGGTTCAACATCCCATATTGCCCAACTAAAAAGATGAATCTGATTATTTTTATTTTATAAATAGCAATCCCTCTAGTGTACGAGGGATCACAGAGTGACACAAACTAGTTGCCTGAAAAACAAAGAAAGTGTGTGCTTCTTTTTTCAATAGGCTATTTCTTCTAAGGTATAAATTGATGTAGAATCTCAAAATTAAAAACAATGATGCCTCTGCACTTGATACTGTGTCTATATACACACAGAATATATTAAGATAAAGGTGCTGACGTTTTAAAGAATATTTTCTAGTTCAGAAAAGGAGCAAAACCAAAAAGGACAATTATATTAGAAACATTTCCACATGTCACCAAGTTTGAAAACACTATGATTGTTTCTTCTCCCCATTCAGTCATGTCCCATGTTTAGCATCAAATACAAGTCCTTCTCTCCTGCCAAAATGGAGAAACAGAACCACTGTTTTAATCTCCCAACTTACTCCACTCTCACATTTTCACATTGTGAAAAGTTTTCAGTTAGCTCAGCAGATGTTTGTCATTACCTGAGGCCCACAATATTCCAACTGTAAAGAAAGCTCTCAAAAGATTCTCCACTGGCTGAAACAGAATAATAATGAAAAGCACTTGAGATCCTTGTCACTTTCAGAAAAATGCTGCTTTAGATTCTGTGCAAAAGATCCTGTGGAACTAGATTCTAGAGTGTGCTATAGCAGAACAAAACTTAAATGCATCAAAGGGTGTTTCTAATTCTATATTCAGGCAGTCCCCAAGTTACGAACATGGTAGGTTCTGTAGGTTTGTTCTTAAATTGAATTTGTATGTAAGTCGGAACAGGTACATGTCTTAAGTGTAACTCCAGCCAAAGATATATATTTTAAAGCTTTGGATAGCACAGGGATGAGTTAACACCCCTGTGGTGTTTCTTTTCCTGTCTGTGCTCCTATTCTGTTCCTGTGATAATTGCATTTTGAAAAATTTGGCCTGTTGTAGGAACAAGGATTGGTGGTAAAGCTTCAATGGAGGCACCTTTCAGGAGTGAATTTCCCTTCCAAGATGTAGATTTCTCTCACTTCCTATTGTCTCAGCCTCGTTCTTAACTACGAGTCATTTGCAAATCGGATGTTTGTAACTTGGGGACTGTCTGTACTAGATTAGACTAATTGTTTGCCTTTATTGAATCCCCATTTATCATAGTCCCATAGGAAATCTTCTGCAGTCATTTATTCCAAATAGTTAACACTTTCTTAGCTAACTACCACACCTGGCCATTTTTGCTACTCACTACTGAAAACCAATCTAAACTTTAAAAATCTTGCCACCACACAGTAGTGGAAACTTATGCAACCTGATCCCATGTATGTTTACAGTAGAGTCTCACTTATCCAAGCTAAATGGGCCAGCAGAAGCTTGGATAAGCGAATATCTTGGATAATAAGGAGGGATTAAGGAAAAGCCTATTAAACATCAAATTAGGTTATGATTTTACAAATGAAGCACCAAAACTTCATGTTATACAACAAATTTGACAGAAAAAGTAGTTCAATACGGAGTAATGTTATGTTGTAATTACTGTATTTACGAGTTTAGCACCAAAATATCATGATATATTGAAAACATTGACTACAAAAATGGCTTGGATTATCCAGAGGCTTGGATAAGCGAGGCTTGGATAAGTGAGACTCCACTGCATTTGCAAGTCCAAGTGTACATGGCATGGTTTACATATCTTTTAACTACACTGACACATGTATCTTCAATTTGAAAGCCAGGTATGCTTCATTTTTCACCTAATTTTTGTTTGTGTTTTGAGTAACATAGTAGCAAACAAGTTCCTTATATGTCCAGGTTCTTCTATTATTCGTAATATGTCTATATCAATTGTTGCTTCACCTGTATTCAAGTGTGAATTTTGAGTAAAGGCTAAATCCTACTGAGTTTGACATGCATATTTTCAACCATTAGTGGCACTGCCCTAAACACATCAGATTTGCAGCCTTGGTGAGTTCACTGGTGCTTACTCCCAGATAAACAGGTGAAGGTTTGCAAACTCCCCAAACACATGTCCCAAAAAGACATGCAACCAGATATCTATAAGGAAAACAACATTTGGCATGTCAAACCCACATTTGTTGAAAGGAACCGGAGTACTGTAAAAGATGTTTAGTTCATTTTCCTTATATATGATGTTGGACTACCCGTTAAGCTTCATTAATGGTGCACTTAAGTCTACATGACAGACATAGAAGCATGAAGTAATTCATTATAAGAAAAACAGTATCTGATAAGCTTGTTATGTACTGCAAGAAAGTACTTTCCCATAACCCCACAGGAAAGCGAATACTGCCAACACATACAGACTCATCACACTCTAAAGAAAAAAAATGAAAATGTAATGTGCCTCCATAGCCACAGATTCTGCCTTCATTGATTTCACCAACCACTGCTTGAAAATATTTTCAAAAAATGTTTTCCAAAAAGCAACAATTGATTTTGTCATTTTCTATAAGGGATGCCATTTTACTGCACTGTTGTATAAAATGGGACTTCAGCATCCACTAAGGGTGCATCTACACTGAGGAATCAATCCAATTTGACACCACTTGAACTGACATGGCTCAATGCTATGGACTCCTGAGAGTTGTAGAGTTGGTAAGGCTCCAGCACAGTTGGGCAGGGAAAGCTGAGGAACTTGGAAAACTACAACTCTCATGAGTACATCGCATTGAGTCCTGGCACTTAAAATAGTGTGAAACTGTGTTTATTATTATTATTATTGTGTTGTCGAAAGCTTTCATGGCCTGAATCACTGGGGCCCCTTCTACACTGGCATGTAAAATCCAAATTATCTGCACTCACAGCAACACATTGTTATTATTATTATTATTATTATTATTATTATTGTCACAACGACGTTGTATGACACAGCAAACAAGATAGATATGCTGGATTTCATATCACATTATTATTATTATTATTATTATTATTATTATTATTATTATTTGAAACACAACAAGATGAGTCCACAGCAGACACTCTGCTGGCTGCTGTATTGGCTCACATGTTGGACACTTCCCAAGTGTCTAGGACTATGTGGTGTATCGGCAAATAATGTGTACAGATCCCAGTAAGGTGGCGTTCTGCAGCTGGCAGGTGGTAATTTTGTCAGCACCGATTGTGTCTAAGTGCAGGCCAAGGTCTTTAGGCACTGCACCCAGTGTGCCGATCACCACTGGGGCCATCTTGAATGGCTTGTGCCAGAGTCTTTGCAATTCGATCTTTAAGTCCTCATATCATGTCAGCTTTTCCAGCTGTTTTTCTTCAATCCTGCTGTCCCCTGGGATTGCAACATTGACAATCCACACTTTGTTTTTTAACACAATAGTGAGGTCAGGAGTATTGTGCTCCAAAACTCTGTCTGTCTGAATTCAGAACTCCCAGAGTTGCTTGACATTATTATTATTATTATTATTATTATTATTATTATTAAATTATACCCCGCTTATTCTCTCTGCAAGGAGACTCAAAGCAGCTTACATTAAAAGAATTTCAGAATAATTCAAAATCTACAAATATATAAACATTAAAAACAGAATAAAGTACCATGGGTATTTTAAAAAATCAGTTAAAATAAATAAACAAATAAATACTCAAACTAAAAAAACCACAGTGTAGATCAGGCATGGGCAAACTTCGGCCCTCCAGGTGTTTTGGACTTCAACTCCCAGAAATCCTAGTAAGTTTACTTGCTTTTAAGAATTGTGGGGATTGAAGTCCAAAACACCTGGAGGGCCAAAGTTTGCCAATGCCTGGTGTAGGGCCCTTCCAAACAGACCCTATATCCCAGGATCTGATCCCATATTTTCTATTTATCCCAGATTATTTGGCAGTGAAGACTTGTATAATCCAGTTTAAAGTAGAAAACCTGGGATCAAATCCTGGGATACAGAGCCTGTCTGGAAGGGCCCATAGATGCACCACCTTCAGTCCCAGGATTCACAGTCGGCCTTCCACATATTATAATAATTATTTTATTTTTGTATGCCGCCTCCATCTCCACAACGGGGACTCGGAGAGGCTCACTCGGGGACAAGCCCAATACAAATCACATAACATCATAATATCAAACAGTTCCACATTCACAGATTAGGCACCCATAACAAGAATTTTTTTTAATCCCCAAAGCAAATGTTGATTCAACTATTTGATGTAAAGGACAACATTTTAAATAAATAAGCCTCGAACATCCATAGATTTTAGGTCTTGTGGATCCCAAGGCCCCAATGGATTTGGAACAGTTGCCTCTGAGGGCCCTTTCACACAGAATATAACCCAGAATATCAAGGCAGATAATCCACAATACGTGTTTTGAACTGGATTATCTGAGGCCTCTTCCACACAGCTGAATAAAATTCCACATTTTCTGCTTTGAACTGGAATACATGGCAGTGTGGATTCAGATAACCCAGTTCAAAGCAGATATTTTCAGACTTGATACAGGACTGCCTGGAACAAGCCTGGGTTATCTGAGTCCACACTGCCATATACTGTATTCCAGTTCAAAGCAGATATTGTGGGATTTTCTGCCTTGATATTCTAGGGGCCCTTCCACACAGCCATATAACCCAAAATTATCAAGGCTGAAAATCCTACAATATCTGCTTTGAACTGGGTTCTCTGAATCCACACTGCCATATATTCCAGTTCAAAGCAGAAAACGTTGGATTTTATTCAACTGTGTGGAAGGGCCCTGAGTCCACATTGCCATATAATCCAGTTCCATATGGATTTATACAACTGTGTGGATGGGGCCTTAGTTACCAAGTTATTCTGCTTGAGATCGGCTTCTCCTCAGAAAACATGACTCGCAGGAAAAAAAACACGCGTCAGAAAGGGAGGCGGAGGCGACAACGTACTCATTCGCCTCCAAGAGTGATCACTGACTTCCTCCTTCTTTGCAGCTCTACAACTTATTCAGTCCTGGCACAACCGCATGGTTTATGCCCAGAGACAGGGCCACACAGCCACAGAACCCTGAATATCAAGGCAGATTATCCACAATATCCGCTTCGAACTGGATTATCTGAGTCCGCACTGCCATATAATCCAGTTCAATTGGGATTTTATACAGCTATGTGGAAGGGCCATAAGGAGATTGAGGAGACCCCTTTCCTTCGCCCAATTCTTCCTGCAGAGAAGAAGGAGAGGCCACTTCACCCTCCAACCCTTTCGCCTTCATAGCAGCTAGTGCTGATTCACCAGTCCCGAAAACAACCCTGTTACACAACGACGAAGGAAATACAACACACAGAGAGGCATACACGGTACACACACCCCAATCCCATCTCGGCCCGCCGCGACTCTACCCAGTCAGGAAGGAAGGCTGTTTGTTGCTGCTGTTGCTGAGGCACCGCGAAGGGACGAAGGAGGAAAGGCCTGAGGGAGACTTCGGAGGAGGGAGAGGGCAGCGGAGCCTGGCTGAGGAGACGCAGAGAAGCCGGGAGAGCCCTTGCCGCATATCTCTCGGCCCTGCCTGCCTGCTTACTTACTACCGCCGGCGCCCAAGCCCGGCCTACTTGGGCCCGCCCCGCCCTCAGCCGCTCCTCCTCCTCCCAGGCGCCATTTTCTTCCCTCGCCTCTCTTCGTCGCCCAATGGGAGGCCGCGCCCTCAGCCTGCGCCTCAGGAAGCAGCGCGCCTCTTTCTCACCTCAGGGAACAGCGCCTGCAGCAGGCCTGGGCAAACTTCGGCGCTTCAGGGGTTTTGGACTTCAACTCCCACAATTCCTAACAGCCCTACGGGCCGTTAGGAATTGTGGGAGTTGAAGTCCAAAACCCCTGAAGCGCCGAAGTTTGCCCAGGCCTGGTCCCAGGGTTACAAACATCCCCAGGCACGTAGCCAGAAAAAAAATCGGGAGAAGTTGAAACCTCCCCCCCCCCCCCCCCAGATGACTTTTGAGGCCAGCGTCTCCTGATCTGGCACCAGATCTCAACAAGGCCCTGAAATCACCACCATTGTGCAGATTCTTCACAGGTAAAATAATAATAATAATACAGTAATAATAATAATTTTATTTTTATACTCCGCCTCTATCTCCCCAAAGGGGACTCAGGGCGGCTTACATGTGGCCAAGCCCGAATAAAAACAATCTATATATATAAAAGAGTGATGGCATCAGGGCAGCGGACAAAACAACAAAAGTACAGGCCCCCAACCTCGAAATTTGACAACACAACCCATCATCCATGCCTCTAGGTTGATACAACGAAAAGAAAAGAAAAATAAAGTCCTAATTAGAGGGAGAGCAATAATTGTTTTTATCCAATTGCTGCCAGTTACAAGGCTTCTGCCCACTTGGTCTCCTAGCAACCTACTCAGCCCAGGGGACAGGCAGACTTAGGCCTCACTTAGGCCTCTTCCACAGATTATCTGATTTTAACTGGATTATATGGCAGTGCAGACTCAAGGCCCTTCCAGACAGCTATATAACCCATTTATAATCTTATATTATCTGCTTGGCACTGGATTATCTGGACTGCACACTGCCATATAATCCACTTCAGTGTTCATTTTATACAGCTGTGAAAAAGGGGCCTCACAGATGGCCATCCAATATCTGCACAATAATAATACACATCGAATCATAGCATCAGACAGTTAGGAAACACCCCTAAAGACCATCCAGCCCAACCCAATTCTGCCATGCAGGACACAAGCCAAGCACTCCCAACAGATGGCCACCCAGCCTCTCAATACTAATACTAATAATAATAATAATAACAACAACAATAACATACAATAACATACAATCCTAAGGTTTGGAGTGACCCCTAAGGATCATCCAGATCAACTTCCTTCTACCATGCAGGAGGACACAATCTAAGCACTCCTGACAGATGGCCATCCAGCCTCTACATAATGATGATGATGATGATGATGATGATGATGATAATAATAATAGAGGCATAGAATCCAAGAGTTTGGAGAGACCCCTAAGGGCCATCCAGCCCAACCCTTTCTACTATGCAGCAGGACACAATCCAAGCATTCACAACACATGGACAACGTATAAATGCTATACAATACTACACAGGGACATAGACCCTCTCTACCCTCACCACTTTCACAGTACACAAATAACCAAATGCATACTAAACATAAGGACAACCACACAACAGACATTCAATACCACCACTACCTCAACAAGTTCTCACCGACACCACCAGACAACGCCACAGCAACGCGTGGCCGGGCACAGCTAGTAGCAATATAAAACACAATAATAATAATAATAATAATAATAATAATACAGTAGAGTCTCACTTATCCAACACTCGCTTATCCAACATTCTGGATTATCCAACGCATTTTTGTAGTCAATGCTTTCAATTGTGATATTTTGGTGCTAAATTCGTAAATATAGTAATTACTACATAGCATTACTGCGTATTGAACTACAGTAGTGTCTCACTTATCCAACATAAACGGGCCGGCAGAACGTTGAATAAGTGAAAATGTTTGATAATAAGGAGAGATTGTCTAACATCATGTTAGAAAACAAATATGATAGAAAATGTAGTTCAATACGCAGTAATGCTATGTAGTAATTACTATATTTACGAATTTAGCACCAAAATATCACAATGTATTGAAAGCATTGACTACAAAAATGCGTTGGATAATCCAGAACGTTGGATAAGCGAGTGTTGGATAAGTGAGACTCTACTGTACTTTTTCTATCAAATTTGTTGTATAACATGATGTTTTGGTACTTAATTTGTAAAATCATAATCTAATTTGATTTTTAATAGGCTTTTCCTTAATCTCTCCTTATTATCGAACATTTTCACTTATCCAACGTTCTGCCGGCCCGTTTATGTTGGATAAGTGAGACTCTACTGTAACTTTATTCTTATACCCCGCCTCATCTCCACAAAGGGACTCGGGGCGGCTTACATGGGGCCATGCCCAAACACAACAGTATAATAACAACAGCAAAACAATAAAACAAATTACTCAACAATAACACATCAGCATCAATAAAACAGTCATAAAAGGTCAACATACAAAATAAAATGTTAAAAAACAGGAGATGAATACACGGATCTGGGCCAAAGTGCAGAATATTTCAGAGTCGGGGAGAGGTAGTTTCACAGCTAACATAGTCAATAAAGTACTAATATAATACTGAGAAGGCATAACTGGTGAGTCTATTGTTAAGTAGGCAGATAAATCGAACCTACAACGATTAATCCTTGAAGGCCTTTTGGCCAACAATAGACAAGAGACGCACAATTATAAATATTTAAACATTAGCCAATAATAACAAATGGCAAGAACTAATCAAAACATGGATTAAACGGAGAGGTTGTAAAAGTAGACTGGGTAAGGTGCACCATATAAATATTGTAAACATGAGGTGACTGATAAAGTGCTGCAAATTCTTGGAAGTGCAAATTGGGATGGAAATAGACCCTGTGTCTATATCAAGTTGACAAAGGTAAAAAATGCAAACCGGTACAAGAATGGTCACAGATACAATATTGTTATGGGGATGAACAATCTTTATCCAAAGGCCTGAGTGAAGTAAAAAAAAAAAAGGTCCTGAGTCATTGATCCCTGCGTAAACCAGTTCTTGTCAGCCACAAAGGACAATAGTTTCCACAACTGGCAGAAGTTTCTTTCTGATTTCTTCTGCTTTCTTCTTATTGCCGTTATCATGATGATGGGTTACATCAGGGCATTTTCCACTGTGAAGGAAGTTTTCAGCCAAGCACAAGTTGTTATGATGGCACTCTGTTTTTTGGTGTCTATTGAAGACTTCTGTTGCATCTTTCCATTGCACAATTGATTGAGCATAGAATCACAGAGTTGGAAGAGACCTCATGGGTCATCCAGTCCAACCCCCTGCAGAGAAGCAGGAAATCCTATTCAAAGTACCCCTGACAGATGGCCTTCTGTGTTGTTCTGTGACAACACAGATGGCCTTTTGTTTTGTGTATTTTGGGGGAATATGTTTCAATATTAATATGTGCATTCTATGGAGTATTTTTAAATGATTATGTGTTTTCATTACGTTTTCATCAGCTTCTGCTTAAAATCCTGCAAAGAAGGAGCCTCCACCACAGTCTGGGGCAAAGAGTTCCACTGCCGAACAGCTCTCACAGTGAGGAAGTTCTTCCTAATGTTCAGGTGGAATCTCCTTTCCTATCGTTTGAAGCCATTGTTCCGCATCCTAATCTCCACGGCAGCAAAAAAACAAGCTTGCTCCCTCCTCCCTATGACTTCCCCTCACATATTTATACATGGCTATCATGTCTCCTCTCTGCCTTCTCTTCTGCAGGCTAAACATACCCAGCTCTTTCAGCCACTCCTCATAGGGTTTGTTCTCCAGACTCTTGATTATTCTAGTCGCCTTCCTCTGGACACCTTCCAGCTTGTCAACATCTCCCTTCAGTTGCGGTGCCCAGAATTGGACACAGTATTCTAAGTGTGGTCTGATCAAGGTGGAATAGAGGGGTAGCATGACTTCCCTAAACCTAGACACTATACTCCTATTTATGCAGGCCAAAATCCCACAGGCTTTTTTAGCCACCGCATCACATTGTTGGCTCATGTTTAACTTGTTGTCCACGAGGACTCCAAGATCCTTTTCACAAGTACAATGCACAAGCTTCTGATGACCACCTTTGCCCCCAACTTCTCCAAACACAACACCATACTTACAGAATGCACCTTGTACATGAAAGGAGTAGGCCAACCAGGGAAATTTGCTGAACCATTTGGGTTGAAAACTTAGACACCTCTTCTTATCCACAGGAAATACATATCCTGACAATGGAGTCTGTGGATTTTTCACTAATTGAGTTTTTAACTGTTCATCAGAAACAGTCTTGTTCATATAAAGTCCAAGGTCTAACAATCACACCCCTCCTTGTCTTTGCTCCTGTTCCATGGCTTCTTTGGCAGGGCTTGGATTAGATCAGTGGTTCCCAACCTTTGAGCCTCCAGGTGTTTTGGACTTCAGCTTCCACAGTTCCGAACAGCTGGTAAGCTGGCTGGGATTTCTGGGAGTTGAAGTCCAAAACACCTGGAGGCCCAAAGGTTGAGAACCACTGGGTTAGATGAACCAATCAGTAGTAGACAACACAGTTTTCTCAGTTTTCTCCTGTAATCCAGAGCCCACAGTGGCACAATGGGTTAAACCCTTGTGCCGGCTGAGCTGCTGACCAAAAGTTTGGTGGTTTGAATCCGGGGAATGGGGTGAGCTCCCATCTGTCAGCTCTAGCTCCCATGTGGGGACATGAGAGAAGCCTCCCACAGGGTGGTAAAACATCAAACAACCGGATAGACCAACTTGGTCGCTTCCACTATGTTAGCTATTGCAATGTAAATTGGTAGAAAGTGTCAGGACCCAGGCTGCAGAGCACCAATAACCATGCACAGAGGCCAGAATCTATCTAATATCTTTATTAAAGGAATATATAAAGTCAGTAAAAACAAGTGTAGAATATAGTTCAGGAGTAGACCTTTCAGGAAAGGTCAAATATAGTCCAGGAAAACAATGTCCAATATGTGATATTGAGGCGGGAGGTTAAGGAACCCCAGGAAATACCATATATGGGCAGAGATGGCGACAGCTAGCGACCCGGGTGCATAAACTCACAGAAACATGTGACTTCTGGGAAATCATGTGTTTCTGAAGAAATGAAAGCTAAGGATAAACAAACAGAGCATGCGTACGCAGGCGCTCTGAAATGATTTGTGAGCACGGCACAAAAGGGTGCAGCCGGCCTGCTGGTCAGCATTGATTGGGCAGCGTCACAACTCTAAGCCAATGAATTTGCTTGTGGGCGGGCATAACCCGAACCCTGTAGTGTGTATAAATGTTTGCTCAGCATGCCACTGAGGGTTCCCCTGGAGAAGCACTTACTTTGTGCTAGGGGGACCCCTAGTGGCCATTAGCGAAATAAAACTGTTTTCTTGGAAATTCCTTCAGTTGTCCGTCTTCAAAATTCCTCCACTGCGCCAACAAGAACCGTAGCACGAAGGTTCCGCTACATTTTCTGGTGACCCCGACGTGATTTTTTCCTATAAGACGGGCCAGGAGATTTGGAGACGGATCCCGTTGGCGGGACGGCCTCAACTCAGCGGTGGGGGCCTGAGGCAACTACCGTGAGACGAGAAGGGGCCCCTGAATATTACCGGCTGCGGTGCTTGCCTCTGATGCCAACGCCGACTGACGGTGGAAGCTGCAACACCAGCAAGGTTCCATAAGAAACCAGCTAGGATCCAGGGAAAAAGCCCAGGGGCGAAGGTTGGTCCGACGTCTACAGAAATCTGGCAAGTATAGGGGTTTGCATGAGATATTAAGGGAACACCAGCGCTGGGAGGAAAAAAAAAAAAAAAAGTTCCCAGGGAGGTAGAAAGGGGTTCTGTCTTGTGTTTCCTGACGCATGCCGTGAGTGGCCGGGTGCCCAGGCCAGGACAGTCCCCTCTATTAGGCAGGATGGGAGGGAAAAATTCAAAGAGCTCCACTCCCTTACAATGTATCTTAGATAATTTTGGCTCTTTTGCTAGCAGAGCCGTAGCAGGGAATCCAAGGGACCTAAGAGATTATAGGCTGAGAAATTTGTGTCAGGGAGAATGGCCAGATTTTGGTTTAGGTTGGCAAGTAGAAGGAACGTGGGATCTGAAACTGATCCGAACAGTGGAAGAATATTGTGCTGTGAATCATCCGAACCAGTGGGTCTATATTGCTACGTGGGAACGGGTAGTTAGAGAAGATCCAGGTTGGGTTCGACAGTGCAGGAATGGCAAATGTATGGTGGTGAAGAAGGAGGGGAAAAAGAAGGAAGTTTTCCAATCCAATGAGGAGGACTACCCAGATTTACAGTTGAGTGTACAGGCTAGACAACAGGAATTATTGCCGCCACCCTTGCCACCGCCCCCCCCACCCCAGGGAACAGCCCCCGGTGCACCTACACTAGGAACGAGACCCCCACCCTACTCTTCGGAGTCAACCGAAGCGGCCAAGAAACACTATCCTAGCCTAGAAAAATATCAGGAGGAAACAAAGGAAAAGAAGAAGTCACAACGGATGCCCAGTGATGCTTCTCCGGCACAAACTCGGAGACATGGAGCTCCGGTGTGGTCTGGTGATTCACCGACCGGACCGGCCCTCCAGATGCCCTTGAGAACGGTGCCTGTGATAAACAACAGGAATGAGATAGTTCAAGCATACCAGGTAGTGCCTTTCAGTAGTAGTGACATTTTGAATTGGAAAAATAATACTCCACCTTATAGTGAAGAACCCCAAGCTATGGCTAGGCTATTGGAAGGGATTATGGCAACCCATAATCCCACCTGGCAAGATTGCAGACAATTGTTGAATATGTTGTTCACATCAGAGGAGAGAAGAGCAGTGTTGAATAATGGGGTAGCCATAGCCCAGGTTGGTGCCCCACAAGATGGTGATGCAGCCGAGTGGGGAGCACAGAGGTTTCCTGTGGAAATAGATCCCCAATGGGACACCGCAGAAGAAGGACATTTGCAGAGACTGAAAGGATTCCAGCGTATATTGGTAGAAGCGGTAAAGAGGGGCCCGCCGCGACCCGTCAACATTGTAAAAATTCAGGGAGTGGTACAGGAAAAATCTGAGTCACCAACAGCCTTTTTGGAAAGGCTGGAGGCAGCATATAGAAAGTATAGCCCGTATAATTTGGAGGATGAAAACGGTAGGAGGGCGATTCAACAGTCTTTTATCAGTCAAGCGGCTCCTGACATCCGGAGAAAGATTCAAAAGCAACCAGGATTTCTAGGAAAGACTATGAATGAATTGTTGGCACTCGCAGATCAAGTTTATATGGCGAGGGACCAGGTAGAAGAAGAGAAGAAGGACAGGAAGAAGAAGCAGGAATACCAAGCATTAGTTACCATGATGGAACAAAGTGCAAGTGGACAGAGAGGAAGAGGAGGATATGCCAGAGGGGGACAAGGAGGAAGAAGGGGCCCCCCTCGGAGGTTAGGTCGAGACCAATGTGCTAAATGTAAGAAGTTTGGACACTGGAAAGGTGAATGCCCAGAAGGAAGAGAAGGAAGTCAGGAAGGACCGAGAGAAAGAGGAAGGCCTGAGAGAGGAAGAAACCCAGGAAGGGGAAGAGGGCGTGGGAACTACGTACCTTTTCCTGCAAGAGAGGTGATAGCTGCAGCAGCTGTGATGGAAGAAGAATGGGAAGATATGGATGGAGGAGAGGAATGAGGAAGCCAGGCTCTTGTTTTGTTGGACCCCGGGGAGCCGATGGTCACACTTGAAATCGGGGACCAACAATTGGACTTTTTAGTGGACACAGGTGCCGAAAAATCAGTAGTAAATACAAAAATTAGTCCACCAACTCGGGAAACTACGAAAGTAATAGGGGTGTCTGGGAAGACCCAGAAGTGCCCCTTCCTTAAGGAACGCACCTGCAATCTGGCCGGACATCAGGTCAAGCATAAGATGTTATATCTCCCAGACTGCCCAGTCCCTTTATTGGGAAGGGACATTTTATCAAAATTACAAGCACAACTCCAGTTCATGAAGAATGGACAAGTGGAGCTATCATTTCCCATGGAAGAGGAATGGAGACTGTTTCAAGTTAGGATTTTTACTGAAGAAATACAATGGCCATGGCATGAGACTCCTTTAGTGTGGGCAGAAGATAATCCTCCAGGATTAGCTAAATATGTTCCACCGGTGGTGGTGGAAGTGAAAAGAGGAATGGGACCCATATGTAAGCCACAGTATCCCGTCAGTCGAGAGGCAGTGCAGGGGATCAGAAAGCATCTAGAGCGACTTCTGCAGCATGGGATATTGATACCATGCAGTTCCCCATGGAACACGCCCCTGCTCCCAGTCAAGAAACCAGGAGGACAAGGAGAATATCGCCCAGTTCAAGATTTGCGGGCTGTAAATCAAGTCACCGTTCCCCTAACCCCGGTAGTGCCAAATCCATACATCATGATGAGTCTAGTACCAGCATTTGCCAAATGGTTTACTGTATTGGATTTAAAGGATGCATTCTTTTGCATTCGATTGGCCCCTGTATCCCAACCGATCTTTGCTTTCCAGTGGGAATCTCAGCAGTCAGGGCAAAGGACCCAGTATGTTTGGACACGCCTTCCTCAGGGGTTCCGGGACAGCCCGACCATTTTTGGTCAAGCCCTGGCCAAAGACTTACAGGATTTTGTAATACCTAAGGAAGAGGGAATTTGGCTTCAATATGCAGATGACCTGCTTATCGCTTGCCGGACACTAGGGGGCTGTAAAGAGCATACTTTGAGATTTCTCAAGACATTGGAAGAAAAGGGTTACAAAGTGTCAAAGAAAAAGGCCCAGTTGTGCTGTCCCACGGTGAAATATTTGGGGTTCCATCTGACCAAAGGAAAGAAGATGTTAGGGGCTGAAAGAAAGGAAGTTGTTTGTGCCATCCCCACTCCCAGCACCCGGCGACAGGTGCGGGAATTTTTGGGATCAGCAGGATATTGTAGACAGTGGATCCCCAACTACGCCGTGTTGGCTAAGCCACTGTACCAGGCTACGAGAGGTGGAAGAGAAGATCCATTTGAGTGGACAGAAGAATGTCAACAGGCATTTAAGGCATTAAAAGAAGCATTGATGTCATCTCCAGCATTAGGACTGCCCGATTTGGAAAAACCATTCACTCTGTTCGCTGCAGAGCGGGAAGGAACAGCGGTTGGAGTATTGACCCAACCACTAGGTTCATGGCAAAGGCCGATTGCCTACTTGTCAAAGCAATTGGACACAGTGGCTCGTGGATTGCCACCTTGCCTGAGGGCTGTGGCAGCATCAGTAGATTTAATCAAAGAAGCGAATAAATTGACCCTAGGACAGCCACTGACAGTTAAGGTGCCCCATAGCGTTAAGGCACTGTTAGACATTAAGGGACCGCGCTGGCTCACAAGTGAGAGGTTAATGAAATATGAGGGATTGTTGTGCGACAACCCACTGGTGACCCTGGAGACTTGCTCCACTCTGAATCCGGCCACCTTGCTCCCGACTCCAGGAGACACCACGATCCATCAGTGTGCCCAGGTGATGGATGAGGTATTCTCCAGTCGACCGGATTTGAAGGATGTGCCACTAACTAAGGTGGACGACACTCTGTTCACAGATGGAAGCTCCTTTATGGAAAATAATCAAAGACACTCAGGTTATGCGGTTGTTCGGTGGGGGGGAGAGACGCTGGAAGCAGAGTCACTGCCCCCGGGGACTTCTGCCCAGAAGGCCGAATTGATTGCCCTGACCCGAGCGTTGGAATTGTCAAGCGGAAAGCGGGTTAACGTCTACACAGACTCAAAATATGCCTTCACCACCCTCCACGCACATGGAGCACTGTACAAGGAGCGCGGGCTCCTCACGTCTGGAGGAAAGTGCGTGAAACATGCTGGAGAGATTGTGGATCTCCTGGAGGCGGTTTGGAAGCCAAGGCAGGTGGCTGTGATGCATTGTAAAGGGCACCAACGTGGAGACGATCCCGTAGTGCAAGGAAATAGGCAGGCTGATCTGGCAGCCAAAGAGGCAGCTAGGCTGCCCTATATTGAACATCAGGTAATGGCCCTACAGGTAGAATTAACTGAACATAACATTACATATACACCAGAGGAAGAAGAATGGGCCTTAAAGGAGAAGGGTCAGTGGTCAGGAGAACTCATAGTGATGCCAGACGCCCGTGTCTACGTCCCTAAGGACTTGGCATGGCACTTAGTCCAACACATGCACCAAAACACACATTTAGGAAAGATGGCATTGGCAAATCTGCTAGGACGACAGTTGTATATCGATGGATTACATAGCCTAACGGCAGCAGCAGCCCGAAGATGCTGGACATGTATCAAAAATAACCCCAGAGAAGGACCCCTCAAGCCACCAGGAGTCCAACATGTGGGTGGGGTACCCTTTGAAGCTTTAGTCACTGACTTTACAGAAATGCCCCCATACAAAGGATACAAATATTTACTGGTGTTCGTGGACACATACACAGGATGGGTGGAAGCTTACCCTACAAGAACTGAGAAGGCTGTAGAGGTGTCAAGAGCTCTAATGAAAGATGTTATTCCCAGATTTGGCATACCCTTAGAAATTGGATCAGATAATGGCCCCGCATATATTCAACAGGCTGTGCAAGGATTATGTAGAATTTTGGGCATAAAATGGAAGTTACATTGTGCATATAGACCCCAATCTTCTGGAAAAGTGGAAAGAATGAATAGGACATTAAAGGCTCAGCTTGGGAAACTTTGCCAAGAGACAGGATTGCCGTGGACGGTGGTTTTGCCCATGGCATTATTAGGAATCAGATGTACACCACACAAACGGACAGGACTCTCCCCTTTTGAAAGACTCTATGGACGACCCCCTTTGAACTTGAAGGGAGCCTTAGAGACAGGAGCTGAGCAGCACCTCATAGGAGAGAAACAGACATTGGCCCAGGTTCAGGCTTTGGGCAGACAAATGCAGCAGTTAGAAAAATACATTTCTGAATTGAACCCACCATTCCCTACCACACCTCTACATTGTTTTTCACCAGGTGACGAGGTTCTGGTCAAGGATTGGAAGATTGAGCCATTGGGACCCAAGTGGCGAGGACCCTATGTTGTGCTCCTGTCTACCCCCACTGCAGTGAAGGTGAAGGAGATTAAGCCGTGGATACATTACACCCGTGTAAAACTAGCACCTGAGGAGTGGCGGACGGAGCAAGTTCCTGGTGAGGACCTGAGACTCAGGATCATCCGGCAACTCCCTAAGGGGTCAACAAGGCCATGAAGCTGATCCCTTCGGGTGCAACGGAGCGTCGGTGGTCAAGTATGTCGCAGCATGGCCCAACAAAGGCGCTCTCCGGGAGATGGTGGCTAGACATTTTGAGAGGAAAAAGTGGGAGACAAGTTATGAGGAGGGGAGGAAAGCGCACTGTGTTTGGTATATTATTTGTGCTGAGTTTTATTTTCTCTTTTGGAAAAAGAGCACATGGGAATTGGATAAAAGAACATGCCAATTATATGTTTGAGCAGCACGGGAAAGAGGTAGCATTAATATATGAACACCCCCTCACCGTAGGAGATTTTTCATTTCTTCCCGATTTAATTGATGAACCACAGATTGTGTTGGAGGGATTGTCCAAGGCTCAGGAGGGTCCACCTACCGTGTTTTCTAGCATACCGCAAAAGATAAATAAAACTCGGTTTCGACGGTTTAGATACCATACCTCCACCAGGGGTTTGTGCTTCTGTTGTGGAGGATCGGGAATGTGGAATTCTAAGTGGAAACACTGGGGAACTAGGCAGGCGTTCTTTTCCCGATTAGGCAATTATTCCCATTGTCGAGACCGGTTCTATCTACATGGACGATTTAATACATCTTATGTCTCACGATTAAATCTAACCGCAACCGAGTGGGCTAGCATGTATCCAGATTATCCTACATTTAGTGTGAATGATTCTATTGAGGGCCTAAAATCTTATATGAACATACTGCAACAATTAACCCAACTGAGCCTAGGTAAAAGCCTCTGTCCGTTATGGCAAATTAGGGATCCAAATCTATGGTTTTTCTTTGATAAATGGGCCACAAATTATCACCCCGGCAACTACCAGTGTGTCGGTGTGGGTTATTTGACATTCCCAGTTCAGGTCTTACACAAAAGGCATCAGCGCCTGAAACGGGACATTGTGCAAACAGGCCCTCTAGGACCAGAATGCTCGGATGAGGTCATTATCAACAAGGCCCTGTCAGGTTCAGAAGCCTCCCGTGTAGGAGGAGGCCTGATCACAGGCTTGTTGACACTGGGTGCTTACCCAGGGATTGTAGCTCAAGCAAACCGTAGAAGTGTTCTAGGCCTGACTTGCCGCCTTGAAAAGTCCATAAATGCCACTGGTAAAATTTTCCGGGAAATCCAGTCTGAAGTAGAAGAAATCAGCCAGATGGCCCTACAGCATAAGTTGGCCCTTGACTACCTATTGGCGGCCAGGGGGGGGTTATGCGCCATGGTTAGAGGACGTTGTGTAGTGAAATTTCATAACTTGAATAATACTATTGAAGATGACATCGAGTCATTACAAAAGTTAATTTACAATAATGTCCAGGAGATAGAAGGTTGGTCTCCCTTCTCCTGGGTGACTAGCTGGTTACCCTCAATAGAATGGTTGAAGAACATATTGTTGGTAGGGATTTTAGGATTGTTCATTGTTCTCATAGTTATGTGTTGCACTCCAATAATGATGCAAATGTGTACTAGGTGTGTCACACAATCTTTACCTGAAAAAAAGATAGCCATACTCCAAGCCAAGCGGGATTGGATGGAACCATAATGCTTTGCTTCAGCTTTTGTACATGCGCTTCGCAAAAAGAAAATGGGGGAGTGAGGCGGGAGGTTAAGGAACCCCAGGAAATACCATATATGGGCAGAGATGGCGACAGCTAGCGACCCGGGTGCATAAACTCACAGAAACATGTGACTTCTGGGAAATCATGTGTTTCTGAAGAAATGAAAGCTAAGGATAAACAAACAGAGCATGCGTACGCAGGCGCTCTGAAATGATTTGTGAGCACGGCACAAAAGGGTGCAGCCGGCCTGCTGGTCAGCATTGATTGGGCAGCGTCACAACTCTAAGCCAATGAATTTGCTTGTGGGCGGGCATAACCCGAACCCTGTAGTGTGTATAAATGTTTGCTCAGCATGCCACTGAGGGTTCCCCTGGAGAAGCACTTACTTTGTGCTAGGGGGACCCCTAGTGGCCATTAGCGAAATAAAACTGTTTTCTTGGAAATTCCTTCAGTTGTCCGTCTTCAAAATTCCTCCACTGCGCCAACAAGAACCGTAGCACGAAGGTTCCGCTACAATATTAAAGTCCAAAGTTATAATCCACTTCACCGAAACACACACTATTTGGCAAGCAATAGTGTGGGGAACTGTCCATAGTCTTTGAGGCTTAAGGTAAATCCGAAGGAAACTGGAAAACAAGGCTTGAATCTGAGAAGCAAGGTCCGTGGTTTAAAACGCAAGGCAAGGCAAGACTTGAAACTTGGCAAGATCAAACTTGAAGCAAGGCAAACATGAATCAAGAACTGAGTCCATAGAAGTCCATGGTACAAGGCTGGGCTGGAAACTTGATCCGGGATCTGGGAACTGGAGTACAAAGTCTACACACGATCTCACTCCTCAAGCCGACGAATTGACTCCGCAAGGATTCCTGTGCGGGCAAAGACCTATATAGGATCTTGTTTTCCCGCCAAGGAACACTTTCTCTGGGGAACAAGAAACGAAACCTATACTGTGTCCAGATGCATGACTCCTTAAAGTTTCCCAAGGGAAACAGACTTAATCAGCTAATTGTCTGGCAGCTATCCTGGCGCTCTGGCGAGTCGCCTCTCGAGCGCCCCTATCTTGATTATAATAATCCCGGCGAGAAAATGGGGGAGATTTCTGCTCAAGGCTTGTTTGGCTGACTTCTTGTGGGCAAACATCTTGCAGGTGCAAGGGCTCCAAATCTGGCAGAAACGGTGGGAAACCCAAGTTTTCCTCTTCATCTGCCTCAATAGTACTAGGAACGGGACTACATGGCCCATGAGTCATCACACTATCCCCCTCCTCAAGGCCCCCCTCAAAAATGGGCCCTCTCCCCGAGGTGCAGGGCCGCGGCTTGGCAGGGTAGGCCTGATGGAAGCGGCGGACTAAATCGGGGGCATGGACTGTGGAAGCGTCTTCCCAAGAGCGTTCTTCGGGGCCAAAACCCACCCAGTCAATGAGATACTGAAGGCGGCGGCGGTGGAAGCGAGAATCCAAAATGTCCTGAACCTCGAATTCCTCCTCCCCATCCACCAAAACAGGAGTG
This sequence comes from Anolis carolinensis, assembly GCF_035594765.1. Taxonomy (NCBI): domain Eukaryota; kingdom Metazoa; phylum Chordata; class Lepidosauria; order Squamata; family Anolidae; genus Anolis; species Anolis carolinensis. The sequence continues at coordinate 207,213,152 of NC_085843.1, forward strand.
GGGGCCGGCCGGTCTGCATCAGGGCGCACACCATCCGCCGGAAGGAGCAGGGAGCGATGAAACACTGGATGAATGCGCATAGAGCGCGGAAGTTGAAGTTTGAAAGTCACGGGGTTAAGTTGCGCCACCACTGGATAAGGACCAATGAAACGGGCATCTAGCTTCCGGCAGGGACGGTGGGAGGGCAAAAAGCGAGTGGACAGAAGAACCCGATCTCCTACCTTGATTTCGGGGCCCGGCTGGCGATGACTGTCAGCGTGGCGTTTATAGTCCTCCTTGGCTTGGTCCAGTTGCTGGAGCAATAGTTGTTGCACCGCTGTGAGTTCTTGCAGCCAGTCCTCCGCTACGGGGACTTCTGAGGTTTCAATGACAGGAGGAAAGAAACGTGGATGGAAGCCGTAGTTTGCAAAGAACGGGGTTTCCTTAGTTGAAGCCTGGACACCACTGTTGTAGGCAAACTCTGACAGAGGTAACAGGGAAGCCCAATTGTCCTGCTGGTAGTTTACATAACAGCGAAGGTATTGTTCCAAAGTGGCATTGGTGCGCTCAGTTTGCCCATCCGTTTGGGGATGGTGAGCTGAAGATAAACGAGAGTCTATGCCCAATAGTTTTTCTAGTGCCTTCCAGAAAAGAGAGGTGAATTGAGATCCACGGTCTGTGACTAAACTCTTGGGCAATCCATGTAGTCTGAAAACATGCTGAAGGAATAAATCTGCAGTCTCTTTGGCCGTGGGGAAGCCATCGCAGGGAATGAAATGGGCCAATTTGGTAAAAAGGTCCACCACCACTAGGATCGTGGTGAATCCAAGGGAAGGTGGTAGGTCAGTGATAAAATCCGCAGAAATTATTTCCCATGGACGAGATGGAGTAGGAAGGGGATGCAGTAGCCCTGAGGGCTTCTCCCTTCTTGTCTTGGAACGCTGGCATACCGGGCAGGTATTGACATATTTTTCTACATCCTTGCGGATCTTGGGCCACCAAAAATCTCGTAGGATCAAATGCATGGTTTTAAATAGTCCAAAATGCCCTGCTGGCTTGCAGTCATGACACAGACGAAGTGCCTTTTCTCTGCCTGGTCCTGGAGGGATGTAGACGTGATTTCTGTAGCAAAGTAACCCATCCTTAAGTGAGAAAGGAAAACGTAGTCCTTGGCGAATTTGGTCCTGAGCCCAGGCATCCGCCTGTTGACTGGCTCTGATTTCTTGAGCACAAAGGGGTCCTGGAGTAGAGGGAGTTGGTTCAACTGCAGTGGATTTGGTGTTTCCCACTGTGAGCGTGGCAAAGTTCTCGGGCTGCAGCAATTGGGATTCGAAAGTCTCTTTGCGCCCTGCAGCATACTCTGGTTTCCGTGATAGAGCATCTGCTTGCTTGGTCTGAGCTGGGGTTACATAATGGATCTGGAAGTCAAAGCGCTCAAAAAATAAAGCCCAGCGCTGCTGCCTCTGATTTAACTTGCGGGCAGTTCTTAGATGTTCCAAATTACGATGGTCAGTATGGACCTCAATGGGAAATTTGGCCCCTTCTAAGCAATGTCTCCAATTTTCAAAGGCTGCCTTTATGGCCAAAAGTTCCTTCTCCCAAATAGTGTAATTTCTCTCTGGGGCTGTTAGTTGACGGGAGTAAAAGGCGCAAGGATGAAGATGTTCTCCCACTGGTTGCATGAGTACAGCCCCAATTGCCACATCGGAGGCGTCAGCCTGCACAACAAAAGGGGTTTTAGGATCAGGGTGCTGTAGAATTGGCTGGGACGTGAATAACTTCTTTAGTTGCTGGAACCCTTTCTCTGCTTGCTCCGTCCAGCGGAAAGGCTGTTTTCCACGGATGCAGCTGGTGATTGGGTCAGACCAGCGGGCAAAGTCTGGAATGAACTTGCTGTAGTAGTTCGCAAACCCCAAGAAGCGCTGCACCTCTTTCTTGTTGGTTGGCGCTCGCCATTCCAATACTGCTGAAACCTTTGCCGGGTCCATGGAGAGCCCTAGTGGCGAGACACGGTAACCCAGGAAATCTACCTCTTGTAGATAAAAAGCGCATTTTTCCAACTTGGCATATAGTCCATGATCCCGCAATCGTTGTAACACCATTCTGACGTGTTTCTCACGTTCTGATTGTGATCTAGAGAACACCAAAAAATCGTCCAGGTATATGATCAAGAACCGATCTAGATAATCCTGAAAAATATCATTGACAAAGTGCTGGAATGTTGCGGGAGCTCCACATAACCCGTAATTCATGACTAGGGACTCGAATAATCCGAATTTAGTCTGGAAGGCGGTTTTCCACTCGTCCCCCTCTCTGATGCGAACTAGATTGTAAGCCCCCCGAAGATCCAGCTTGGTGTAAACCTTGGCCCCTCGAAGCCGGTCTAATAGGTCCGAGATCAAAGGCAGGGGGTAGCGGTTCCGTTTAGTGATATTGTTCAATGCTCTATAGTCCACAACCAAGCGTACGTCCCCTGACTTCTTTTTCACAAACATCACTGGGGAAGCGGCTGGGGATTGAGAGGGTCTGATGAACCCCTTGCGGAGGTTTGACTCTATGAACTCCCTGAGAGCTTCTTGCTCTGGTTCAGTCAGGGAGTAGAGGTGTCCTCGCGGGATCGGGGCCCCCTCCACCAAGTCAATGGCACAATCATAGGGCCTATGCGGGGGTAGTTTCTCGGCTTCCTTTTCATTGAAAACATCCCAAAAGTCTGAGTATTTCTTGGGCAAGGTGATGATGGGTTCAGCGTCTGTGGCATGGCAGACCTTGGCTACAAGACAATGGTTTTGGCAATATTTAGAAGCAAACTGCAGTTCTCTGTTGGTCCAAGAGATGCTGGGGTCGTGGAGTGTCAGCCATGGAATTCCCAAAATCACAGGGAAGTGAGGAACCTCGGTAACAAAAAAGGAAATCTCTTCCATGTGTTCCCTTATCCACATTCTGGTGGGTTCAGACCATTGGCTTACTGGACCTGTCTTTAGGGGGCGGCCATCTATGGCTTGCACCACCCGGGCGTTCTTGAAATCGTGATATTGTAATCCCAGAGAGTCGGCATACTCTCTATCGATGAAATTGTTTGTTGCTCCTGAGTCTATCATGGCATGGATCATGACGGGTCCTTTTTTCGCTGACCACAACGTGACCACTAGGAGAAATAGGACCCCGGTTGGCGGCTCTTGAGTGGGGTTTCTGACCGGGTTGGTGAGCCTCTCTACGCCCGGTCGCTGGCTTCCCCCGCCGGCTTTGCGCCAGCCGCCTCGGCCGTCTCCGTCTCCACGGAGGACGACGACGCCGCCAAACGAGCGGCGGGCTTTCTTTTGGCTGGACACTCTCTGGCAAAGTGGCCCCCGTTTCCGCAGTACCAACAGAGATTTAAACGTTGGCGGCGGGCCTTCTCGGCAACATCTAATCTGGGACGCACATTGCCCAACTGCATCGGCACCTCCTCGCTTTCTCTGGGGTATGGGGCTGGTGGCGGGGGTCTCCACATTGGACGTGGCTGGATGCCGGCGGGAGCGGGAGGTTTTACTCCTGCTCTTCCACTCTGGCCTCGGAGCCACTGTTTTCTGTTGGCAAGCATGACTTCGGCTCGTAAACATTGGTCAATAAGTCTTTCAAGAGAGTTTGGAGGATCCACCTTGGAGATTTCTTCCAACATCTCGATGTTGAGACCCTCCCGAAACTGTCCTCTGAGGGCTACGTCATTCCAACCGGTGTTTTGGGCCAGCACTCGGAACTCGGCTATGTACTGGGACAAGGGCCTGTCCCCTTGGAAAAGGCGCCGGAGTTTATGGCCGGCCGCCTCTAAATTGTCCTCGATCCCCCAAGTTGCCTTAAGGTGATTCAGGAAGTTTTGCGCGGAACTTAGGTGTGGGGAGGCTTCATCAAACAGCGCCGTCGCCCAATTGGCCGCTGGCCCGTCTAGGAGACTGTAAATCCACGCCACCTTGATGTCTTCTTGGGGAAACTCGGCATGACGGGCTTCTAGGTATGCCTGGCATTGGCGACGGAAAACATGAACCTTGGAAGCTTCTCCAGAAAACTTGGTTGGTAGCGCCAGGCCAGGGAGACGGGCTCCGCGTTCTTTCAAGCCCCGTATTTCTCCCTCCTGCGTATGGAGTGTATCTCGGATTCTGTCCACTTCATCCTTGGAGATGGTGTAGCTGAGTGGTTGGGCTTCCGCCCCGGTTCCAGTAGACATTCTGGCCTAGGTTAATTGGTGCTTAAGGTGGCGGAGTCAAACTGTCAGGACCCAGGCTGCAGAGCACCAATAACCATGCGCAGCGGCCAGAATCTATCTAACATCTTTATTAAAGGAATATATAAAGTCAGTAAAAACAAGTGTAGAATATAGTTCAGGAGTAGACCTTTCAGGAAAGGTCAAATATAGTCCAGGAAAACAATGTCCAATATGTGATATTAAAGTCCAAAGTTATAATCCACTTCACCGAAACACACACTATTTGGCAAGCAATAGTGTGGGGAACTGTCCATAGTCTTTGAGGCTTAAGGTAAATCCGAAGGAAACTGGAAAACAAGGCTTGAATCTGAGAAGCAAGGTCCGTGGTTTAAAACGCAAGGCAAGGCAAGACTTGAAACTTGGCAAGATCAAACTTGAAGCAAGGCAAACATGAATCAAGAACTGAGTCCATAGAAGTCCATGGTACAAGGCTGGGCTGGAAACTTGATCCGGGATCTGGGAACTGGAGTACGAAGTCTACACACGATCTCACTCCTCAAGCCGACGAATTGACTCCGCAAGGATTCCTGTGCGGGCAAAGACCTATATAGGATCTTGTTTTCCCGCCAAGGAACACTTTCTCTGGGGAACAAGAAACGAAACCTATACTGTGTCCAGATGCATGACTCCTTAAAGTTTCCCAAGGGAAACAGACTTAATCAGCTAATTGTCTGGCAGCTATCCTGGCGCTCCGGCGAGTCTCCTCTCGAGCGCCCCTATCTTGATTATAATAATCCCGGCGAGAAAATGGGGGAGATTTCTGCTCAAGGCTTGTTTGGCTGACTTCTTGTGGGCAAACATCTTGCAGGTGCAAGGGCTCCAAATCTGGCAGAAACGGTGGGAAACCCAAGTTTTCCTCTTCATCTGCCTCAATAGTACTAGGAACGGGACTACATGGCCCATGAGTCATCACAGAAAGGTAGGTAATGATAGTATGAATAATTAAAATTTGGTTGAAGATAGTGCTTGCCATTCTGGAGGGGCTCTAATTTTTGCTTCTCATATATTTGGCGTGGGGATTTGGTTAACCAGTTAAAATTAATGAGTAAACCAGGGCTTTTTTTTTTACCTGAAAAATTTCGAGGATGGTTCGAACCCCTAAACCACCCCCTTGGCTACGGATTTGATCACAGGGACAGAAAGTGAGAGTAATGATAATTTTATTTCACAGTCGTGGGGCAGCCAATGAAAAAGTCCTCTGGGTGACAGTCACCAGTCAGGTTCTGGCTGGTTGGAGTAACTGCTCCCCAGAGGACCTCAGTGTTTGGGGTAGCTTGTATGGGAGAAGGTGATTATGTAGGTAACATGGACCCACACCATGTAGGGCTTTAAAGGTCAAAACCAACACCATGTACTCTGCCTGGAAACTAATTGGCAGTCAGACTTTAGGATAGTTGTAATATGCTCACTACTAGATGTTCCCGTAACCAATCTGGCTGATGTATTTTGAACCACCTGGAGTTTTCAAACTTGATAAAAGGGTATCCCAATGTAAAGCGCTTTGCAGAAGTCGAACCTTGAGGTTACCAGTGTGTGCACTACCATCTTTAGATCCTCCAAATCCAGGAAAGGACACAGCTGGTGTATCAGCCAAAGCTGGAAGTAAGCACTCCTGATTGTCACATCTACCTGGGCTGACATTTGGAGGGACGGATCCAGGAGCACTCCCAAACTACAAACACAGTCTTTCAGGTGGAATGGAATCCCATCCAGAACTGATGGACACACTCACAGCCCCAGATAAGGACCCTTTATGGCAAGCACCTCTGTTTTGTCTGGATTCAGTTTGTTTGTTTTAACTCATCCAGCCCATTACCTCCTGTTGTGACTTACATACACATTCAATTTAAGAAAAAACCTGCAGAATTTATCTTGTTTGTAACTTGGGGATTACCTGTAATGAATTAAGACGACACGTGTTAAATCAGAATGTGGAAAAGCTGCTTTCGAACTATAAGGATTAGAATGCCAATGTCCCTGCTGAATGGGGACTTCATTTCCTCTTGCTCAGAGCTCAAGAGTGTTGCATGAGGGGAAAAATCAATACTCAAGAATTAATGTTATTTTTTGTCAAACAAAATCTTCTTAATGTGGCTTAGAAACCATCTCCACTGATTGAATGGTGAAACACTTTACAAGAAACAATAGATAATTACAAACTGCCAAAATGCATTAGGCAACTCCGTCATAACAGTGAAAGTAGGACTGATACTGGCAGTTCCCGAGTTACAAACATCAGACTTACAAAAAACTCTTACTTAAGGATGGGGGTGAGACAACAGGAAGTGAGAGAAATCTACCCCTAGGAAGGGAAATTCACTTCTGAAATAGTTATTATCATAGTGAAAAAGGGTTTCCACTTGAGCTTTCTCACCATTCTGTTTTTTCACAACAAGTCAATTTGTTCAAAATCCAATGATCACAGGGACAGAAAGTGAGGGGAAACCTTCTGAACAGGGACACAGGCAGCAAAACAAACCCCACCGGGGTGTTTACCCTTCCCTATGCTATCCAAAGCACACACCCCTCTCTATATATATTTGTCTGGATTTACACTCAAAAAATGTACCTGTTCCGACTTACGTACAAATTCAACTCAAGGACAAACCTACAGAACCTATCTTGTTCCTAACTTGGGGACTGCCTGTATACAGCAGCATTCTGCTGAAATAAGCCAGCATTTCCATGAATCTCTGGCCTCCTGTGATATGTGATTACACTCAATGTTTGTTGTGGCATCATAAATAAATAGGAAAAAACGTTTTCAGAAAAGTAATGCATTTTTCCTTGCATCTGCACAGTTTCCTCCTATCCCAGAGTGCAGTTTCTGTGCTCTCTCTTCCAACCATGCTTAATTTTGTTTTCACCACACAGTAGTTTGGATATCATTAGCATCTTTCCTGCTTAATCTCTCAGACACATTTCATGAGATGCCCTTCCTGTCTTGTGTTTAACCATAACAATGATACATCTAGCATGCCCAGGTGACTAAACTTCATGCATCTTTTAAACACTGTCCTTACTAAGCTCACATTTTAACGCTATTGTAATTTATTACGTTACATTCCACTTTGTGTCCTGTTACTTCTAATAACAAGCACATGGAATTTCTAATGGAAACAAGCTAATTATAAACACATCAAATATTATTTGTAACTTGGTACACTGTGGCATGGATGCCATTTGACACCGTTTGAAGTGCCACGGCTCAATGGTATGGGATCCTAGGAGTTGTAGTTTTACAAGGTAGATAATACTATTATTTAACAAAATTTGAAAATTGTTCTGTTTCTGGTTTGAAAGTAGTTGTTACACTCCAGAAACTTCATTTTTGTGGCTGCCACAAACTATATGAAATTGGTTGAGACTCAATGAGATATTCATTAAAAACTATATCAAAATGTGCTGGAGGATGTCCTGCCAAAACAAAGTTTTTGCAGTGTAATAAGCTTTTTCCTTGTTTTTATCATAGAACTAAGTAGGAAATGACATTTATAACCCAGAAACGTAGTGTAAGAAGCATAGAAAGAACATGCATCAACACATCATTAACCATCAGCAAATGACATGCTAACATTGCTATTCCTCGATGGGAATAGGAGTTAAACTTTTTGAATAATAAAAATTATATTTCACAGGGAGGGCGGGATCAGGATCATAGAGAGGTCACAAAAAGGTTGGGAACCACTAATCTACACTGTGGAATGGATGCCGTTTGGCACCACTTGAAGTGCCATGGCTTAATAATAATAATAATAATAATAATAATAATAATAATAATAATAATAATAATAATAATAACTTATATCCCGCCACCATCTCCCCACGGGGACTTGGGGCAGCTTATATGGGGCAAAGCCTGAAACCATAATTAAATAGAATAAAAAACAACATAAACGCAATTTACAGTATAAAAGATAAAAACAGTAATACAATACAAAACAAGGATATTATAACAATAGTTAATATCAGTCAACCACCAGGCACTGTTCTATCATCTCCATGGGTGGGGAAACTAAGGCAGCAGTGCAAAATAAAATGATGATTAAAGTGCATAGAAGGTAAGGACCTAATAAAATACAGGATATATTAATACCATCTGGAGCTGGTTATCTAATGACTATCTCACCAAAAAACAACTGGAACATCCAGGTCTTTAGTTGTTTCCTGAAGAAGGATAGGGAGGGAGCTAACCTAATCTCCCTGGGGAGGGAGTTCCAGAGCCGGGGGGCCACAGCCAAGAAGGTCGTCTCTCTTGTCCCCGCCAGACGTAACTATGAGGAAGATGGAAGCGAGAGGAGGGCCTCCCCGGAAAATCTTAGAGATCGCGTAGGTTCATAGGGGAGGAGGTGGTCACGAAGATAGGTAGGTCCCTAACCGTTTAGAGCTTTATAGGTAATCCAGCCTTCTCTGCCTAAGAAACCCACCTTCAAGCTGCGTGTATAATGGTGTAGGTGAAACATCAGTGGATCTGCCTCACCACACTACAGTTCTCAGGCTCCCACACCATTGATTTTAACATTTGATCTTGTATGTGGTTTTTATGACTTGTTTTTATGGTTTGATTATTGGTTTCATTGGTTTTCTTGTCTTGTTTTTATTGTTCTGTTCGGGCTTGGCCCCATGTAAGCCGCCCCAAGTCCCTTCGGGGAGATGGGGTGGGGTATAAGAATAAAATTATTATTATTATTATTATTATTATTATTATTATTATTATTATTATTATTGAGCCATGGCAGCTAAAGTGGTGTCAAACTTCATTCCTTCCACAGTGTAGATGTACATCAAACTAAAGGCTCTGAGATAGGCTAAGCCCTGGCAGTACAATTGGTCCTCCATATCTACAGATTCAACCATCCATAGTTTGGAAATTTTCGAAGCTTCCCCCATCTTGATTTTGCCATTTTATATACGGAATATTACTATTCTACCATGCTATTATGTACTTATAGGGATCCTGGAACCAAACCCCAGCAGATATCCAAGGCTCACTACTACTACTGTTCCCAGTAGGCTTGTAGTACTCACCTGTCATTTAAATGTTTCACACAGAACAACAACAACAACAACAACACAACAATGACAAACATTTCTTGGTCTCTTGGGTTTTGGGTCTCTTCCTGGGGTTATTTTGGAGTGTTGCATTGGAAAGGCCACATCCGCTCAAGTTTCTTAGATATGGTTATCATGATTTCTTATGGGCAAGCAAATTATGACTAGTAGATGATATATGTTCTATATCTGAAAAACTAGATTTGATGGGGGAAACTGGTGCCATTTTTGGAATCAGCAGATCAAATATACCCAGAAACAGGGCTAACATTTGAAGCACCAAAATGTATGTTGATTAGTGAAATAAATGTTGTTACCCACCTCTCCTAGCAGCACAACACATTTGAAATACATCACCATAAAATACATACATTAAAACAAACCACCACAAAATACATATATTAAAATAGTGGAAAGCTTAAAAAACCAATACAATTACATATAGAATACAAATGGAATACATATTTAAAATTTACAATTTAAAATTGACTGGGTAAGCCTGCCAGTAGAGATAGGTCTTCAGTTCTGTCTTGAATGCTGACAGCTCATTTAGCTGTGGAATCTCCTCCAGCAGGTCATTCCACAGCTATAAAGAGTATGAGGAGGTGTTATTCCTTCGTTATGTCTTGTTCTCTATTATACTGTACAGGTTGAACACCCTTATCCAGAACTCCAAAATTGTCCGTAAGGGTCGCTGAGTTAGTTACACTTTCCTTTCTGATGGTCCAATATACACAAACTTTGTTTACCGTATTATGCATATGCATAGGCAAATACAGATATTCAAAACCAGAAATTAAAAACTTGTCTGGCCCAGTCATTTCTGATAAGGGAAACTTGATCTCTATGCATGGGCACAGGAGAAGAAGTGGTCCATGCCCACTATTCAGGATGAACTTTCTTTGTCCAGAATTCAGAATTCTCCCAAAATTATCCACATGGATGGCTGAGACAGTGACATCTTTGCTTTCTGATGGGACAATGTACACAGAGTGTTGTTGAAGGCTTTCATGGCCGGGATCACAGGGTTGTTGTGTGTTTTCTGGCCAATATGGCCATGTTCCAGAAGTATTCTCTCCTGACGTTTCACCGACATCTATGGCAGGCATCCTCAGAGGTTGTAAGATATTCTTGCCATAGATGTGGGTGAAACATCAGGAGAGAATGCTTCTGGAACATGGCCATACAGCCTGGAAAACACACAACAACCCAATGTACACATACCTTGTTTAATGCACAATTTTATTTAAAATATTGAAAAACAATGGCCTGCAGAGTGTATGTATAAAGTGGGTATGAAACATAAATAAATTTTATGTTAAAATTTGGGTCTTATCTCCAAATACCTGACTGAGAATATGCAAAAATTTCAAAATTTTGGAGGGGGAGGAATCCATAATCCCAAAAACTTCTGGTTCCAAGGATTTAAAATAAGGGATACATAACCTGAACTACTAGAGCAAGAGGGAAATGGGTCTGCTATTATTATCAAATAACACAGGAAGATTACTACCAAAGAGCATTAGTCTTACTAAACTTTTAAAAAATGTGTAGTATTATGTATCTCCACCAGAGGCTAGCCATTTGAACACACTTAGAATTACATTATTAAATTTAATTAAAACAGTAAAATTTATATTATACCAAATTTTTATATATAGCAGAGGTATACTTTTTCGATTGGGGAAAGTAATAGTTCCACTCTAGTCTGCTTTCGTCAGATCTCACCTGGAGTACTGTACTATGTCCAGTTCCAGACACCACAGTTCAAGAATGAGATTGACAAACTGGAATGTGTCCAGAGATATGTGACCAAAATGGTCAAAAGTCTGGGAGCCAAGCCCTATAGGGAGCATCTTGGGGAGCTGAGTACGTTTTAGCTAGAAGAAAAGAAGGGGACATGATAGCTCCTATATCCCAGGACCTGCTTATCCCAGAATATCTAACAGTGGAGACTTATATATTCCAGTTTAAAGCAGATAATCTGGGATCAGATCCTGGGATATAGGGCAGTGTGGAAGGCCCTTAAGTTTAAATGTTTGAAAGAGTGTCACATTGAGGGCGGGGGGCTTGTTTCTCTGTTCTGGAGTCCAGAAGATGAGGCAATTGATTCAAATTACAGGATAAGACATTCCACCTAAACATTAGTAAGAACTTCCTGATGGCAAGTTGAATATACTGCCTCAGAATATGGAAACATCTCCTCTGGAGGTTTTTATGCAGAGGCTGTCTGTCCATCTGCTGGGGGTGCTTTCATTATGTATTTGTACATGACAGGGGGTTGGACTAGATAGTCCTTAAGGTCTCTTCCAGCTCTCTGATTCTATTCATGTTATGGGAAAGCCAGCATGACGTAGCAGAGTATTGAGCTAAGATTTCTTGCTTAGCTATGGAAATCCATTGGATGACCTGGATTAAGTCACATACAAGGCATACAACAACAATAGCAACAGCAACAACAACGTTATGTATAATGCTATATTTTACATGTTATGTTGTAATTGTTATGGGCAAATTATGTGATAATTAACAAATATGCACATAATTAACAGGCACATTACTGCGGACGTGCTATGTGATAATTAACTAATATTGCATAATTAACAGAATTAAAGTATTAAAACACCTAACTCAGTGTCAGACCACAAAAAAACGATAAAAGAAAAACATCCAACATATTAGAAACTCACTTAACTAAATCAACTTAAATGCCAAAAGCCTATTTTAATTGTGTGTGTGTGTGTTCAGATGACATTAATCAACTATTCCCTAGCAGGGAGTTCCTGTCAGGGTATTGTGTATTGTGAAATGTTAAAATCAATCTGGATACAGCAATTATGGAGTTAATGAGAGTCTGCTATGATTGATGTATCACAGGACCAATGGGGTCAAGTGTGTTTTGACCGGGACTTACTATCTTGGTTCCTGTGGAATGCGAGGGAGTGTTAGTTTCCTGTGTAGAGCGGAGAACAGCGATGAGCAATGTGCTGTGTGTGTGCATGGGTGCTTTCGGCAAGCACTCATGGAGGAAAGGACTGAATTGACTCTATTTGTAAATAGATCATGTAAATAAAGTTGTTTGCCGTTGGACTACCAACTGAACCCACATCTACTGGAGTGAGTTTGTCCAGTGCTGTTTTCCACACGGGGAAACAGTCTGGAGAGAAGGAGGTGAACCGGGATGGTGAATTTTTTGGATTTCACTCTGCTACCCATCATCCCCGCTGACAGTTCCAAAGCTTGGGAGTAGCTGCCTTGAACATTTTCTCTATTTTAGCCCTTGAATACTAATAGCACAGAAACTGGATGGAGCAGTGGAGAGGGGTGGCAGAGGGAAGTGTCTCTTGCAACTGGTACATATTTGGAAAGTGCAGTCTTTCAAGCAGATTGTTCCCGAACTATACACAACTTTGTAAATTATAGCTAAAATTTTGAAGTGTACTCTGTGCTCTGAAGTAGACGAATGTTATGAATATAATTGTTGTTTCTTCTTTGCCTCTATCCATGGATCAACAACAACATATCAAAATACAACATATACAATGAATTAAAACACATAAACCAGTTTAAAAGTCAGTTTAAAATAACATATACAACCACAATACATATTCAAACATCCAATACATAACTCAAAAATAAAAATTTGAAATTAATCTGGTTAGGCCTGCTAGCAGAGACTGATCTTTAATGATGTTTTAAATTCAGAGTGTCAAATCTTTTCCAGTCGGTCATTCCACAATCTAGAAGTGGCTGAAGAGAAAGTCCTTTGGATGACATTGCCAGCCTAGTAAATGTACCCCAGAGGACCTGAGTATATGGGGTATATTATACAGGAGAAATTGATCCCATATGTTGTTGTGTGCCTTCAGGTTGTTTCTAACTTGTGACAACCCTGAGACACCTTCTACACTGCTGTATCAAATCCAGATTATTTGCTTTGAACTGGATTATATGGCAGTGTAGACACAGATGATCCGGTTCAAAGCAGATAATGTGGATTATCTGCTATGATAATATGGCGTATATGGCAGTGTAGAAAGGGCCTTAATCACAGGATAAAATTTCTCTTTGCTCTTGCCTACATAAAGATCATAACTCCATCAGCAGGTGCCAAAACACTGTTCTTTGCATGGGTAGATCAGGAATCCGCTTCTCTGCCCCCAGAATGGGAAAATATACACCCCAAACTGAGCTGTTTTAAGTTACTTCCCTTCCATTGCAATCAAAACATAATCATAATGATGATGATTATAATAACAAGAGCAAGATGGAAAGGGGTATTTGTATAACTATTAGTTTGATAGTAAAACGATATCATTAAATGATGGTTGTTCCAATATCAGGTTGCCATATCCCACTTTCACAAATCTAGACATTCCATTTTAATATTATGCAAATCACCCTAATTATTCAAATAACTCTAATTTGCATTATAAGTATGTAGATAGGACAAATAGTTGTTGCTCTTACATCATAAATGTTTCAAACTAAATAAAATTTTACAGCTACAATTAATTTAGAAAAACTGTAAAGAGTCAAATGTACCATTTAAATTAAATATTTAAGTACAAGTAGAAAACAATCTACTTTAACTGATTTTTGCCTATATTATTTTCCTCCAAATGTATTAGCAAAGCAGCAAAACTATGCTAGGACTTATGTGTTCCCACCCAATTATTATATATTCATTCCAATTAGGGTGACGATAAATGCTTATAATGTTTACATTTCCTTTCCCTTACAACTCAATAATTTCATCCTTCCACCCCAAACATATGCAGGCAGCTGTCGGTATTCATGAATTCTGCATCCACAGATTCAACTAGGAATGGCTTGAAAATATTTTTCAAAGTTTTCATTGTATATACAGTAGAGTCTCACTTATCCAACATTCGCTTATCCAGCATTCTGGATTATCCAATGCAGTCTGCCTTTTAGTAGTCAATGTTTTTGTAGTCAATGTTTTCAATACATTGTGATGTTTTGGTACTAAACTCGTATACAGTAATTACTACTTAGCATTACTGCGTATTGAACTACTTTCCTGTCAAATTTGTGATTTTTTTGTGTCAGGAGCAACTTGAGTCGCTTCTGGGGTGAGTGAATTGGCCGTCTGCAAGGACGTTGCCCAGGGGACGGCCGGATGTTTTGGTGTTTTTACCATCCTTGTGGGAGGCTTCTCTCATGTCCCTGCAAGGAGCTGGAGCTGTTAGAGGGAGCTTATCTGCACTCTCCCCGGGTGGGATTCGAACCTGGCAGCTTTCACCTGTATTGAGCCTGCTTGTCATAGTCCATTTACCCCAAACCGTACTCTCAAACAGGTGTTTGTATATAAGGCTTTGATCAGTAGCCACAGTCTAGGTTCAATTTTAAGTGCAAACAACTTATTCCGTAACACTTCTCTGTTCACCATATCAAATGCTGCAGAGAGGTCAATAAAGGCAACATACAAGTGTCTCCCCTTACAGGTGTATTTAGCAATTCAGAATAAAACAGTTACCAATGGTTTAAGTTATGTCTCAGTAGTAGAACAAGCACAATCTCAGCACTTGAGAAGCATACTGGGAGTAGATAAAAGAACCTCAGCTGCTGCAATGAGAGCTGAACTAGAAATTTACACAATCCATGCACCGTCTAAACTTAGAGCATATAATTACTGGTGTAAAATCAATGTAATGGAGCCTGGTAGACTCCTAAAATTGTGCCTATTAGAACAGATAAATTCTCAACTCCAGACTTCTTGGATTATGCAATTGACAAATTACATTAGAAGTTGTGGGCTCCCTGTCTCCTGCGCCTTAAGTGATCAAGTAAAAAAGAGTGTTATACAAATAATTTTGGACATTGAAGCACAAAATGATATAGGCACCTTCAGTAAGGTTGCCATCCTAAAATGGCTGAGTCAATATAAAAGTCCTTTTCAAATTGCCAATTATCTAAAAATCCAAATGGCAAAACATTTTAGGGAGGTATTAACTTGAGCTAGATTTGATCAGCTTGGGACAATGGTATGGGAGATTTAACTGTAGCCCTTATAATGAAATAATTTGTATCTGTGGAGCAGATTGAAATTGAGGACATAGTACACATATTATTTGATTGTAAATTGTACCAGAAGGCGAGAGACTTGTACTTTGATTCATATATCAAATGGACAATTCTTTGGGAATCTCACATCAGAACATATTTTATGTGTGGTCAAGACCCAAAAATAACATATAAAACAGCTCTGTTTTTAAGCAAAGCAATACGTCTAAGAATCACATATGTGAGGCTGATCGGGGTAAATTGTAGGGTAAATTGTAGGGGTGATACAGAAACGTGATGTGTATATATTCAGTTTTATCATATTTATTTGCTGTATTGTTATGTGTTTTATTTAACTTACTATATGGTGTGTAATCATGTTTTATCAAGCCTTTTTGTTTGGTTTGGTACTGTGATATGGCCTAAGGGCTAATCAATAAATTTATTGCATGTTAGATACTATTGGTTAGATAAGGGTAGAACCTCCTTCTTCTTTCACTGTAAAAGACTAATAAAATTATCCCTTTGAAAACTAAAATGTATTCCAAATAAAGTCAAAATAATTGCCAAGCCAATGAGGCAGATATGTTCCTTCCCTAACACCATCCTTGGAGCCCTCCTCATCATAAATTATTTCCACATCCTCACCCTTGAGCTGTTGTTTTGTTTGCCTGATAAGAGTTTCCATTGCAGAAGTAAGTCGTATTCCCCAGTTAGGCAAAGCTAGGTTACTAGGACATATCTGTGAGTGAACCATTCAACCATATTCCCAAGACAAATAAGTGCAGAATTAGTCCATCAAACAAAACTTTCCCCAAAAATCTGAAGATTCACACTAAGCACCTACTTTAATAACCTTCTATCTGCCCTTTTGTCTTGACTTTCACCAGCTTCTTCATTCACCAGAATAGCACCATTGTTATTGAACACAATACCCCCCTCAGCAATTTATAGTTTTCCCAAGGGTGCAGGACTACGAAATATAATTTTGTACTCTTTTTTAATTATTTTCCAGACTTCTGCAATTACAGAGAATAAATATATCAGGAACAGACCAGCGGCAGCAACTCTTCCACAAAGGCTATATTGTTTCAACCCTTTAATAAAATGTATCCTTCTATTTCAACTTTCTGCCTACATTGTATCTTTTTGTATAATATATATCCCCATATGTGTATACTGTGTATATGGCTCATACCAAAATGTAACAAGAGGAAACCCAGAGGACATAGGACTGTGTGGAAGGGCCCTTAGAATATCAAAGCAGAAAATCCCACACTATCTGCTTTGAACTGGGTTATCTGAGTTCATACTGCCATACATTCCAGTTCAAAGCAGAAAATGTGGGATTTTATTCAGTTGTGTGGACAGGGCCTAAAACACAGAGGCATTGGATTCTTATGCCTTTTTGCTTGCTTTTTCTTGTTCTGTGCAGACAAATATGACAAGAATGCCTCCACATTTTGCTCCATATCTCAGGGCTCTTCCAAACAGGCTCTATATCCTAGGATCTGATCACAGGGTTTTTTTTGTTTTTGTTTTTGGGTTGTTGTTTTTTTTTTTTTGCATTAAACTGAATTATCTGAGACCCCATTGCCAGATAATCTGGAATAAACAGAAAACCTGGGATCAGATCCTGGTATATAGGGCCTGTCTGGAAGGGCCTCCAGTTTCTAAAAGGGCCAGACTTAGGTATTTCGTTTTAAACAAATAGAAGCTTATAACTTAGGTTAAATGATAGGTCAAATATGAATTAGAGTGGCAAGCCTAATATCTGAGTAATACCTGCCTATATAGGTGATATGGCACCTACTGATATATATTCCAGTGTAGATTTACTGAGGGAGGAGATTCAAATGTAAATAGGATAGGATGACAAGTACATTATTCTGTCCTGTCCAAACTGGAACTAGTCAAACTATTTAACAACATTTGGGGGGGGGGATCTGTTCCTGATGTGAAAGTGTTAGTCCCTGTTTCATTGTGTGGTACGTTCTTTGAAAGTAATTGTTCTTCTCCAGAAACGTTTTTGATTGAGACTTGATGACATATTCATTGAAAAACTAAAGCAAAATGTGCTGCAGAATATTGTTTTTAATTGTTTCTCTCATCAGGAGGAAAAATATAGAGATGTCTTCATGTATTTTTTTTTTGCCTCAGACGTGGAAAAGCCAGAAAGGATTATAATTACTTGGCAAGTCAATCAGTTAAAAGCCCCACCATACCCCACCAGTCCTGCACTGTACTTGAAGCCATCTCCAGATGATTTGCATTAAAAATTGAAAACCATTGAGGGAAAAAACAGTGAAGGAAACATGTGGTGTACATTGCCTTGGGGGCCCTTGGGGGCTGAAGAATGATAGATAAATGCAAGAAGAAGAGAAATAGTTTAACATACAGGATCCTAGGCAAAGCCCTCACAAACAGCACAATTCTTAGAATGAGAAGAACACAAAGCTATAGGCAGATAGACATCTCTGGACAGAGTTCAGCAGGGTTGGCGCTATAAATGAAAACACAGCAACCTTAAAAAAGGGAGGGGACTGAAGATGATATCATCTGTCAACCTCAGTAGATGGGGAGTTTTGGACTGCAGAACCTCAGTGAATATGGAGGAAACTTGCCTTCAGAGATCAATTTATGTAGAACTTCAAACATATTAAGCAGAATGTTGGGCTTGTCAATGAGGCTGCCTAGTAGCAGGCTAGACTATAGCCAATCTTTCTGGCTTCATGGCATTGCAAGTTAGACCCTATAACAGAGGGGTGGGAGGACAGACTCCAAAGTATCTGTACCATAGAAGTTAGGACTCTAAATGAGTTTGACTCCTAAGCCTATAATGGATGAGCATTGAATCTCTCTGAAGTCTCTCCTAAAAACAAAATCAAGACAACTAAATACACTTTCCTCATTGCTTTTATGCATTTTATAGCTTGTGTTTCTTTATATCGTAGGTAATGGTACCTGGGGAAAAAGCCCTGAAACAAAGGGTTACTAATGGACTTTGTTTCATCTCCCCTATTTCCTCTGAAGTCTTTTATGTTGTAATATGCTCTTCGATGGACCAAGTAATTATTTAAACAACAAAGTAAAGAGAAATGGAAGCTGAATTTTATATTATTATCTTTTAATCATTGTGTCTCTAGTTCTTATTTTGCTTTTGGTTCATTTGTTTATGCTGAAGCAACTGCCAGACATAGACAATTAAATGTCCTGTGGTGACTTGTAATACCCAGTAATGGAAAAACAAGATTTAAATTTAAAGATACAATTAGCATGTAAATGGGTCAGCAATTCTTACTATGCTATGTGGATACAGCTTTTACCAAAATCCAAATATAAGAAACTTAATTTTTAAATTTCCATTATAATGTAAGAATTATTTTTTCCCAGCAAATGCAAAAGCATAATCTAAATATATTTAATTTTTATTAAATTGCTTTAAGACAATTAGTTTTAGTACTTTTTCCAAATTTGAAAACACCTGCCAATAACAAAGCATATCATTTGTATATTAATACATCCCTTTCATATTTTAATATGACTAAAAAATACAGCTACCCTCCATATCCATGAGTTCTGTATCCATGGATCCCACCATCCACCGGTTGAAAATATAAATAAAAAAATCCAAACAGCAAACCTAGATTTTGCCATTTTCATACAAGAAACATCATTTGAGACCTGGGCATCCATGGATTGGTGTGTCCACAGCCACGTGAGAGTTTCCTGGTTCTTTGCCCCTGGTTCTTTGCGTGTATTCAGTAGGACTTAGAAAACTGCACACTTTCACATGTCGCTTCCACTTCAAAACACTAAGAAATGTATGGTGATTTAGTAATTATGTCCATCCATCTCCTAGGTCATGTTATTTAATTTTTGGTTATAATTTTGTCTTTGATGTTGGTTTATTTTGGGATCTGGTTGGTTTATTATTTGTACTTGTATTTATGAATTTACTATGGCATTGAATATTTGCCATTTCTTTTGGTTGGAATCTGGCTTGAGTCTCCTTGGGGAGATAGGGCGGAATACAAATAAAGTTTATCATTATTAGTATTATGCCTCCTCTGTTGTAATATATCACCAATATGTTAGCAGCTATCAAATGTCTTTTGTTCTGTCTTGAATAGGATAATCTCAGGCTCCTTCCACACAGCTGAATAAAATCCCACATTATCTGTTTTAAACTGGAATATATGGCAGTGTGGACTCAGATAACAAGTTCAAAACAGATATTGTGGGATTTTCTGCCTTGATAGTCTGGGTTATATGGCTGTGTGGAAGGACCCTCAGGCTGGATCTACACTGCCCTATATCCCAGGATCTGATCCTAGATTATCTGCTTTGAGTTGGATTATATGAGTCTACACCACTTTTGAACTGTGGTGTTGGAGGAAAATTCTGAGAGTACCTTGGACCGCAAGAAGATCCAACCAGTTCATACCCCTGGAGATAGTGCCCAACTGCTTGCTGGTGGGAAGGATATTGGAGATAAAGATGAAGTACTTTGACCACATAATGAGAAGACAGAAAAGCTTGGAGAAGATGATGCTGGGGAAAATGGAAGGAAAAGGAGCCGACCAAGGGCAAGATGGATGGATAGTATTCTTGAAGTGTCTGCTTTGACCTTGAAGGTGACGATGGCTGACAGGGTGTTCTGGCATGGACTGGTCCATGAGATCACGAAGAATCGGAAGCAATTGAATGAATAAACAACAAACACTGCCAGATAGTCTGGAATAAGCAGACAATCTGGGATCAGATCTTGGGATATAGGACAGTATAGATCCAGCCTCTAATCAGCCATTATAATCATTCTGCTTTAGGCCCCCTCCACATAGCTGTATAAAATCCCACATTATCTGCTTTGAACTGGAATATATGGCAGTGCGGACCCAGATAACCCTGTTCAAAGCAGGTATTGTGAGATTTTCTGCCTTGATATTCTGAGTTATATGGCTGTGTGGAAGGGTCCTAAAACACAAAAGAAACTGGGATAAAAGGGGTGGCTAAATAATATTTCACAAAAATGTGCACCGATTCAGATTAACAGCTGAAAAGCATGTGTTTAAAACCCAATTTTAGCCAAAAATTGTACATATTCACTTGACTTATATCCCTACAGTAAAGGAAAATGTGATTTCGTTCATATACCCTGGTGTGGACTGCTCCAGCATACATACACATTTTAAAATCCTGAAACAGTTTAGCTGGGCTGTAAGCAAATGGAGCCATGGCCATACAGATGGCTAAATGGAAGCACAAATGGAAAGCAATTACAGTGAGAACTTTCTGCAACCCTTTATTTGTTCTGATTGTTATGAAATTAAATACAGCTTGCATTAACAGTAGCTTGAGGAGAGGTAATAACAAATTGAAATGTCCGCATGAGCACATATGATGTCCAGCACATCTTGGAGAGTCAATTAAAAAAAAGTAAACTTCCACCAGATATACCAGATCCATCTCGTAGATATCTAAAACCCATCACAAACAAAGGTGTCAGGATGGCAGGGGACTATTTACTGGGACTGACAGGTCTGTTTGGAGTTGTTGTCAGGTCCTGCAATTTTTTTGCCCCATTTATTTGTCCCGCATTTTGATGCTGTCTGGAAGCGCCCTTAGAGAGCTCTTGGGGGTAAAATGAATTACAGGGTTGAAAAGATCTTGTACTTGTTTGCAGGCAGAGGCACTGGGCTAAAAGACATGTTAGAAAAGCAATTAGCATAGCCAGTGGCCAGGGATCACGGGAATTGGTCAAAAGATTGGATAAGTACCACACAGGTAGGGCCTCTGGAAGCAGGATTTGGCTTCTCAAGACATTATATGTCTCTGAGAAATGATAAGATCCAATGGGCCCAAGTAAATTTTCTGCCTCTTTGTTTTTCTTACTTGATCTTTCTTCAGAGGTAGACTTCTCAAATCACTGGCTTTCACTTCTCACTGTTTCTATCATTATATTAAGGATGCTTGCTTGTTGAAAATCCCCTTTCTCTGTTCGACAGAGCCATCTATTGTTTGGAACTCAGTCCAAAGCAAAGTTTTTGAGGGTCTGTTTATCAACTTGTATCATTCTCCTTGACTGTTGGGGTTTTTTTTTTGAAGCCTTCACACCAATTGGGGTATATTGGGTCCTTTAAATTCCTTTCCATAAAGGTCATCATATTTCTTACTTTTTTTGAAGGGTGGACTTTAAAGAGACATAATGTTCATAGTTTTAAGGACTAGCACCACTCTGGTGTGTATAAAATATGCAATATACACATTTTTGCATTTTGTTATTCACACCTCCTTAGGTGTTGGGAACTGATTCAGTTCCTCATGTGCTATGATCCAGGTAAGATCTAATCAGTAAGAATGTAATTCATGCACAGTGAAATAGCAATTATACACATACCTTGTCATGACAATTATTTCATATACAGGTGACTCTGCCCAGTAGTTACTTCCGTATAATTCATAACCTGCTGCACAAGATATGTATCCCACAGTTCTTTGATTAATAAATACATGTAAACAAATGTATTATTGAAGCAAAGCTGGCATATGTATGGTAACAAATATATATATATATATATATATATATATATATATATATATTCAAGATGTTTTGAGGAAAAACTAGAAATACTGATGCACAAAGCACAAGCCCCTTCTACACTACCATATAATCAAGATTTTCAAAGCAGATAATCCACATTATCCGCTTTGGATTATATGAGGGCCCTTCCACTCAACCATATAACCCAGGGCCCTTCCAGACAGGCCCTCTATCCCAGTATCTGATCCCAGGTTTTCTGCTATAAACTGGATTATATGAGTCTGCACTGCCAGATAATCTGGGATAAACTGAAAACCTAGGATCAGATCCTGGGATATAGGGCCTGCCTGGAAGGGCCCACAGAATATCAAGGCAGATAATCCATAATATCTACTTTGAACTGGGCTATCTGAGTCCACACTGTCATATAATCTAGTTTGATATGGATTTTATACAGCTGTGTGGAAGGGGCCCCAAGTCTACACTGCCATATAATTCAGTTCAAAGCAGATAATCTGGATTTTATTTGCCTGTGTAGAACAGGGGTCCTCAAACTTTTTCAGCAGAGGGCCAGTCCACAATCCTGCAGACTGTTGAGGGGATGAATTAGCATTTGAAAAAAAAGAGAACAAATCCCTATGCACACTGCACATGTCTTATTTGTAGTGCAAAAACAACAACAACAACAATGAAAGAACAATACTATATTTAAAAATAAGAATAATTTTAACCAACATAAACCTATCAGGATTTCAATGGGAAGTGTGGGCCTGCTTCTGACCAATGAGATAGTCAAGGTAATTAGGATTGTTGTTGTTGTGTGCCTTCAAGTCATTTCAGACTTTGGGTGAGCCTATGTCTAAAACTGAGGGCGGGGGCCTAGGAGGGCCACATCTGACCCACGGGCCTTAGTTTGGGGACCCTTGGTATAGAAGGTACCACAGTGAGGGGAATCTCAACCTTACCTAAGTGGGAAGAGACTGTAGATTTCATGAGGAAGAAGATCTCATCGCAAACTTGGCCTGATCGACTTCCAAGACTTTAAGAAACTGATTAAATACCCAGGACTCTACAGTTCCTTGCCAGTCTTTCAGTGGGGTAACTACATGTTGTTGCGGATTATACGGACTATAGTCCATTGAAGACACAGTAGCTTCACACAGATGAAAGAGGAAACATACGAGGGTTGAATGAAAAGTAAAGCCTCCACCTTCGTTACTTGGGTTTGGATGGGAATATTTTAATATATCAAACACAGAAATAATCCTTAGAATGTGCTCTTTAACTACCACTATTCACTTTTGCACATAATCACCAGACAATTGGATACATTTTTGCCAACGATGAACAAGTTTTCTGAACGATGAACAAGTTTCAGCAACCAGTGTCTCACAGTACCCATCGTGCACAGATCTTCCAATAGCAAAGCAATAATGTGACCCACACGTTCTTGTGAAATGCTGATTATGCTTGAAATTTCTCTGATATGACGATCGTCCTGAATCAGTCTGTCAACCTTTTGCTTGTGAAACTCCATGGTTGCTGTCACAGGACGTCCAACTCTTTTTCATGCAAGTCAGATGTTCCCACCTCAACCTGCTGCATACCAGTACAGTAGAGTCTCACTTATCCAAGTCTCGCTTATCCAGGCCTCTGGATAATCCAAGCCTTTTTTGTAGTCAATGTTTTCAATATATCATGCTATTTTGGTGCTAAATTCGTAAATACAGTAATTACAACATAACATTACTGCGTACTGAACTACTTTTTCTGTCAAATTTGTTGTATAACATGAAGTTTTGGTGCTTAATTTGTAAAATCATAACCTAATTTGATGTTTAATAGGCTTTTCCTTAATCCCTCCTTATTATCCAAGATATTCGCTTATCCAAGCTTCTGCCAGCCCGTTTAGCTTGGATAAGTGAGACTCTACTGTACTGCCATCTGTTGAGGAGTTACGAAGATGGAGGCATTACTTTTCATTCAACCCTTGTAAATTTAGCAGACTCAAAAACATGAACTTGTGGTATTGCATCAAAATAAATCCTTCAGAGTAGCAAAACTATACTCCTTGTATGCATCACGTAAACGTAGAGAACATGGCTTCTCCAACTTCCATTGTCCCCAGAGAGTGAGCAAGGAAGAATGCACCATGTATCCCAAAACCTACCTAGTTATAGCCCACCAGGTGTGGCCCAAACTTACTGGGCTTAATGAGCACCTGCATATAATGACCACGAGAATGAGGTTTTTTCCATAACACATATATCTACTCCAACCTTGCAAAACTCACTCAGTTTTCAGCAAACCTTAACACATGTGATGCTAATCATGTCAGTAGTGGTTTTAAATTAAATATGAGGCATTGGGATAGAGATGTATAGTTTAAACCTATTATCTTAGTAAAAATCCTTCCCTCCCACACACACGTACACAGTTATTATTCCAGGAGATCCTGTAGGCATAAACAATCTGTGCAATAAAATCACTAGAGAATGGAATAAAAATGCACAACTAGACATATTGCCTTTTTACACGAGATTGAAGTTGATTCCTTGGCTGATTTTCAGATTTAAATGGGACCTGTGTAACGTAATGGGGAAAAAAAAAAATCAAAATTGTGTAGTCCACGCACTGCCTTGCCAGAGAAAGAAGATAATGTGTTATGCAGGTGAACAATAAGGAACAAGTAGTTTATTCTTCTTAAATCCAGAACAACATATGTACAATGTGATCAGTTGCACCAACTCACATAAATAATGTCCTTTCATGAGAGATCTAAAATAGTCTTTCCTTTGTCCATATGGATGAATTTCTTCCAGCAGCTCAAGCCTGAACAGAAATGTAAACAGTATCAAAAGCTCCCAGGCTTAACCAGGTCTTCAGACATGGCTCAACCAATTTTTTTTTCGTGTCAGGAGCAACTTGAGAAACTGCTGGTTTCAAAAGTTTTTAGCTCTTATTTGATAACAGCTGGCAGTGGGACAGAAATGATATGCGTGGAAACAATATTCCAGTTGGCCCTCCGTATCCACAGATTTTGTCTTGATAGATTCAGTAACCCACAGTTAGAAAATATGTTTAAAATCCCCAAAGCAGACGTTGAGTTTGCCATTTTATATAAGAGACACTGTTATATTTAATGAGACTTGAGAATCCATAGATATTGATATCCATGGGGTAGATGGGTCCTGGAATCAAATCCCAGCAAATACAACAGGCCCACTGTAATCTATGTCTTCAAATAATTCAAATAAATCAAATAAAGATTATATTGAAAATAATAGTCTTAGTCTATCTTAGTCTCCCTTTGAACAAGGAGAATTGGGCCGACACATCTGCTATCTAATTTAAAAATCTCTTTCAGTTCTCTGGTGAGTATTGGGTTTTGCCACCTGCTTCTTTTCATCTCCCCACAAGGGCCAGGCAAGCCTCAGAAGGAATATACTTGGCCACTGCTCCAATCTGTGCCATTTACGCGTATAGCTCTGTTATTGAGCCACAGTAAACCTCCCAAAGGGTTTACAGTTCACAAAGAGACAAAAATAAATATCTTTAAACTCTTTCCTAAAGTGCTTTAGTTGTGGGGGCGGGAGATTAGGTTGGCTCCCTCTCTACCTTCCTTCAGGAAACAACTGAAGACTTGGATGTTTCGGCAGGCCTTTGGAGATACAGTCATTAATTAATCAGCCCCAGAGGGTTTTTAATAATATATCCTGTATTTATTACAATTTTACCATTTATGTGTTTTAAATGCAATTTTTTATCCTGTATTTTTGTTTTAATTGATATATTGTATTACTGTTTTATCTTTTTATAGTGTGATTTGTATTATGTTGCCTATATTTTGTCCTATATTGTTTGGGCCTCTGCCCCATGTAAGCCGCCCCGAGTTCCCGCGGGGAGATGGTGGCGGGGTATAAATAAAGTTTTTTAATTATTATTATTATTATTATTATCAACACAACGACGTTGTATGGCACAGCAAACAAGATAGATATGCTGGATTTCGTTTCGCAAAACCACAAGTCGAACACTTCCCAAGTGTCTAGGACTGTGTGATGTATTTTCTGCTGATGTGTGCAGATCCCAGTAGGGTGGCCTTTTGCAGTTGGCAGATGGTGATTTTGTCAATGTCTATTGTTTCCAAATGCCGGCTGAGATCTTTTGGCACAGCACCCAGTGTGCCCATCACCACCGGGACCACCTGTACTGGTTTCTACCAGAGTCTTTGAAGTTCAGTCTTGAGGTCCTGATAGCGGCTGAGTTTTTCCTGTTGTTTTTCATCTATGCGACTGTCACCTGGGATGGCAACATCAATGATCCAAACCTTGTTCTTTTCCACAACTGTGATGTCTGGTGTGTTGTGTTCCAGAACTTTGTCAGTCTGGATTTGGAAGTCCCACAGTATCTTTGCGTGCTCATTTTCCAATACTTTTGCAGGTTTGTGATCCCACCAGTTCTTTGCTGCTGGGAGGTGGTACTTGAGGCATAAGTTCCAATGAATCATTTGGGCCACATAGTTGTGCCTCTGTTTGTAGTCTGTCTGTGCGATTTTCTTACAGCAGCTGAGGATATGATCAATGGTTTCGTCGGTTTCCTTGCACAGTCTGCATTTTGGGTCATCAGCTGATTTTTCAATCTTGGCCTTAATTGCATTTGTTCTGATGGCTTGCTCCTGGGCTGCAAGGATCAGGCCTTCTGCCTCCTTCTTCAGGGTCCCATTCGTGAGCCAGAGCCAGGTCTTCTCCTTATCAGCTTTTCCTTCAATTTTGTCAAGGAACTTTCCATGCAGTGTTTTGTTGTGCCAGCTGTCAGCTCTAGTTTGTAGTGCGGTTTTCTTGTACTGGTTTTTTGTCTGCTGTGTTTTGAGGAGTTTCTGATTTTTGACTTCAATCAAAGCAGGTTCTTCACTTTGCTTGACATATTCTGCCAGGGCATGTTCTTCTTCTTTGACTGCTTGCTTTACTTGTAAGAGTCCTCTGCCCCCTGATCTTCTAGGCAGATATAGCCGGTCAACATCACTGCGAGGGTGCAGTGAATGATGAATGGTCATGAGTTTTCTTGTTTTTCTGTCCAAATTGTCCAGTTCCACCTGTGTCCAATTTATAATGCCAGCAGTATATCTTATGACAGGTATGCCCCAGGTGTTTATGACCTTGATGGTGTTGCCTCCATTGAGCTTGCTTTTGAGAATTTTTCTGACCCTTTGTGTGTATTCTTTGCTGACCACAGTTTTCACATGTTAATGCTTGATGTTGTCCAGCTGTAGTATGCCCAGATATTTATAGGCCTCTGGCTGGTGACACTTTATTGTTTGGCCATTGGGCATATTTATGCCCTCACTTTCAATGATTTTTCCCTTCTTCAATGCCACTGTCGAACATTTGTCCAAACCAAACTCCATGTTGATATCAGTGCTAAAAATTCGGACAGTGTTGGTCAGAGACTGGATTTCAGTTTCCGTTTTCCCATATAGCTTCAGGTCATCCATGTACATCAAATGTGAAATTTTGTGAGAATTCTTAGATATTTGATAGCCGAGATTTGTTTTTTGTAAGATTGTTGACAGAGGGATCATGGCAATAATGAAAAGCAGAGGGGACAATGAATCTCCCTGGAAAATTCCTCTCCTGATGTTGACAAGTCCATAGCTTTCATTTCCAACAAACAGTTCAGTTTTCCAGTGCTCCATCATGTTTTCAATGAAGGTGCCAACTGTTTTACAAATCCCGATGGCGTCCAGGCACTTGATGATCCAGCTGTGTGGGAGTGAGTCAAAGGCCTTTTTGTAGTCAATCCACGTCATGTGAAGATTAGCTTTTCGGCTCTTACAGTTCTCCAGAATCATTTTGTCAATCAATAACTGGTCTTTTGTGCCCCTGCTTTTCCGTTTGTTGCCTTTCTGTTCATCTGGCAAGATGTTTTTTTCTTCAAGATAGTCTTGAATTCTGTCAGCTATGATGCCAGTCAGTAGTTTAAACATAGTGGGCAGACACGTTATTGGCCTGTAGTTTCCTGGTGCTGCTCCTTTTGCTGGATCCTTTTGTATCAGGTATGTTCTTCCAGTTGTTAGCCATTCACTGATACTTCCTTTCTGCAGCATCTCATTGAATTGTTGGGCCATTTTTCCATGTAAACTAATCAGATGTTTGAGCCAAAATCCATGAAGTTGATCACTACCAGGCGATGTCCAGTTCTTGACTTTTTGCACTCGTTTGCTGATCATTTCAGTTGTTATTTCCATCAGTTCCATTTTGTTCTGTGAGAATTTTCCTTCAAACTCCTTTATCCACCCAGCGTTTTTGTTGTAGTTTTGATTATTTTCCCAAAGTTCTTTCCAGAAATTTGTTGTTGCAGTTTTCTCTGGCTTTATGGTTACTGTGTCTGTTCTTTGGTTCAGACTCTGATAGAACCGTCTTTGGTCTGATTGAAACAGTTGATTTTGTCTGTACTGGATGATTCTGGCTTCATACCTTTCAATTTTTCTGGCTGTTGCTGTAATTTGTTCTTTCACGATTTCCAAAGCTGCTATTATTATTATTATTATTATTATTATTATTATTATTATTATTAGTATTATTATTCCAAGGGCAGAGTCTACAATGCCATATAATCCAGTTCAAAAAGATAATCTGGATTTTGTATGGCAGTGTAGATAGGGCCTTGGGCCCCTTCCACACAGCTGTATAAAATCCCCATTGAACTGGATTATATGGCAGTGTGGACTCAGATAAACCAGTTCAAAGCAGATATTGTGGGATTTTCCACTTTGATATTCTGCGGGAAGGGCCCAGAGAAAGGCCCTATATCCTAGGTTTTCTGCTTTGAACTGGATTATGAGTCCGCACTGCTAGATAATCTGGGATTAATAGAAAACCTGGAATCAGATCCTGGGATATAGGGCTTGTCTGTGGGCCCTTCCCACAGAATATCAAGGCAGAAAATCCCACAATATCTGCTTTGAACTGGGTTATCTGAGTCCACACTGCCATATATTCCAGTTCAAAGCAGATAATGTGGGATTTTATTAAGCTGTGTGGAAGGGGCCTATAGCAGAACCATTATAATACCTGCTTAGAGGCTGGATCTACACTGTTCTATATCCCAAGATCTGATCCCTGATTGTCTGCTTACACACAGCCATATAAGCCTCGGCACTTCCACATCATCCCAGTTCAAAGCAGATGATTTTATTCAGCTGTGTGGAAGGGCCCTGGAAGTGCCGAGGGTTATATGGCAGTGTGTAATGGTCTTAACCGTAAATGTACCCACTCTTATCTCTTCCAGGTATGCTAAATACGCCAGTCGTTGTATTCCTGTGAGTTTTCGGGCTGTATGGGTATGTTCCAGAAGAATTCACTCCTGATATTTTGCCCACATCTATGGCAGGCATCCTCGGAGGTTGTGAAGAATGTTGGAAACTAGGCAAGTGGGATTTTTATATCTGTGGAATGTCCAGGGTGGGAGAAAGAACTCTTGTCTGTTGGAGGCTGATGTGAATGTAGCAATTAGACCCCTTAATTAGCATTGAATAGCCTGGCAGCTTCAAAGCCTGGCTGTTTCCTGCCTGGGGTAATCTTCTGTTGCGAGGTGTTAACTGGCCCTGATTGTTTCTTGTTTAGAATTCCTCTTGTCTTCTGAGTGTTGTTGATGAACCAACCTGGACACAGCATATTATTTGCGAACACAGAAATGCTGGACCGCTCTAACAACCATGATGTCAGACTACACAGAGAAGTTATTGAAATCCACAAGCATAGGGACAATTTCAACAGAAAGGAGGAAACCATGAAAATGAACAAAATCTAGCTACCAGTACTAAAAAATAAATACAAATAAAAAACAACACTCAGAAAACAAGTGATCTCAGACATGAAACAATCAGGGCCAGCTAACACCTCCCAACAAAATATTCCCCCAGGCAGGAAACAGCCAGGCTTTGAAACTGCCAGGCTATTCAATGCTCATCAAAGTGGCCAACTTATCACACTTGCCTCCAACAGACAAAAGTTCTTTCTCCCACCCTGGACATTCCACAGATATATAAATCCCACTTTCCTATATTCCAACATCACACAAACTTTGAGGATGCCTGCCACAAATGTGGGCGAAACGTCAGGAGAGAATGCGTTTGGAACATGGCCACACAGCCCGGAAAGCTCACAGTAACCCAGTGATTCTGGCTATGAAAGCCTTCTAAAACATACTTCAGCCTTTGTTGCTTTTTAAATACTGTACGCTGAGGCTTAAAAAAAAAGCAGATGAAGTAACCAGGAAGCGCCCTCCTCGAACTTGAAACATGTACGTCTATTTGTTTTTACTGATTTGCAGTCTATGTTCCAGCCTTCTACGTCACCAGCTCGAACTATCGCCAACGCAGGTACACGAAGAGGAAAAACGAAAGGGAAGTCCCATGGTGCCCCGCGCGCGGCTTGCAGGCATTCCGCTGATTGGCTGAGACGGGGAGCGCGAGCTGTTCAAATAGGGAGAGGAAGGAGGCGAGGACGTTGGTGTCTGGGATTGAGGCGCGTCTGTTTTGGGTGCTTCAGGAAGGAGCCGGAGCGTGTTATTTTTTCCTTCCGCGGCATTGCTGTCTCCTCTAAGTCACTTTAGGAAGGAGCCGGAGCTTTTTTTTCTTCCCCCCCCCCCGCTCTCCGCGCGCGGTAGGCCTCAGGATGACTTCTCAGGGCGGCGGGAAGAAGGAGGAAAAGGGCAAGAACATTCAGGTGGTGGTCAGGTGCAGGTAAGGCCTCCCTATCACACTCGCACTGTACACTTAAGAACTGGCAGTACATAGGACAACCCCATAGGACACAAGAGAGAGTGCTCCAGGTTAAAACCATTGCTTTCCATAGGTTTCTATGGTTCTGCGTCAAGCCCCATAGGACACAAGAGACTGCTGCAGGTTAGGCTGTTTTGGTGGTTCCCATTCCATCTGTTTTTCAGTTGTAAACATGGGAGTAATGTGTGATAAGAGGTAGGAGCTCTGAGAGGCTGAAGGGTCCTACCAGGGGGAAATTCCTCTATTGCAGGCTATGCATGACTGCCAGAAGTAGTTTAACTCATGTGATGAGTTCAGTGCCTCTCCATGCTGGAAAAGTGTCTGAAGTGTCCTACAACTGGGAAATTTCTCAATGTGATAACCTGGTTAGATTCTACTGACACATGGTAATGCAGTGACACTGATGAGATAATGCAGTTCAAAGTGTATTGCGTGGCAGTATAAAGACCTATAATGCTGTTAAGTCTCTACACTTATGATATAATGCAGTTCAAAGTTAATTGCATGGCAGTGGAGAGAGATAAGGCAGCGAGACTCTACTGACAAGAAAATGCAGTTGGAAGTGTATTGCATGGCAGTGGAGATGCATATAAAGCACTAAGATGCAACATTGGGGAATGCACATTTGAAGTGCATTGCATTGTAGGGTAGAGGCATAATGTAGTTAAGACTTTACCCTGATGTTACAATGCAGTTCAAAGTTAATTGCATGGCAGAGGAGAGAGACAATGCAGTGAGACTATACTGATGAGAAAATGCAGTTGGAAGTGTATTGCATGGCAGTGCAGAGACAGATAATGCAGTTAAGGCTTTACAGTGATGATATAGATGTGCTTTGCATGGCAATGTAGAGACATATAATGTAATACTGCATTAAATAATGCATAATTAAACAGGAAATAACACTTTCAAAACCAGGAACATAACTTTTTTCACAATTTTATTACAAAGCATAATTCTGCATGTGGGCATAGCCTTTGTGAAGAGGTTGAGACTCCACTTTAATGAAATGTCCATGCTGAGAAGAGATGGGAGGACATGGAGAAGAGTTGTAAATGAAAGAAAAAGTTGTCAGGAAAGGACATACTGTGATTTCAGAACAAAATAATAGTTTATACCCTCATCCAAAATGCTTGGGACCGGAAGAGTTCTGGACTTTGTATTTATGAATATTTGTATTTGCATAAGATTTCTTGGAGATGGGACCCAGATCAAAGCATGGAGTTCAATTTTGTTTCATAAATACCTCAAACACATAGCTTGGAGGCAATTGTATAATGTAATAAAGCTTGTATACGCTGAACCATCAGAGAGAAAAAGTGTTCACTAAACCAAGCACCTATTTTGGATTTTTGGATAAGGGGTGTCAACCTATATGACAAAGAGAAACCTATCATTGCTAAAGTCAAGAAGGTGACTGTAGAAGAAATGTCCAACTCAGTCCTAGGCAATGGAACTTGCAATGCCTAAGTGCATTCATTCTAAAGGACTTGCAAACATTTGTGTATAGAAGTTTTGCAAAGTTTTTAAATACACATCATATGATTCCTGGATCAGTGTCCATTTTCTCAGACTATGCTTTTCCTGTCCCAATTCCTGTGGCTTGAATGGTTAGCTGGCAAGCAGCATTTTACAATAACAAAAGACTGTTGATGGTCCATAATACTCTAGATTCTTGTTTCCATGGCAACCCATTGTTAGTCTGAGGGTTTTTAAATACCCAAAAGGAGAGAAAAAGCAAGCCATCATTCTCAAAAGGAGGAAAGTTGTAATTCAGATAGCTCTTGTGTGAAAGAAGTCAATTTGATGATCATTTAAGACTGTAATCCTATTCAACCTGATTTAGACATAGTTCTCTGCACTATTGGATTTCAAGTACTGAATTAAAATGATTTGTGCTGTAAAAAAATTCCTGAAGGTTAATACACTTTTATACATGCAGATCAGATTTATTGCCTTTATATGATAACCTACTGACATAGTTTTACTTCTGCTTGCAAACCGAAATAAAATACATTGCTAAAATGCTATGATAAAAAATAGCAATGCAAAAATAAAACCTTTTCAGGAGAAAGGTCATCAAAACAAAGTCACAACATAACCATTGGAAAGCAGAAACCACAAGATTTTAAAAGGCAAATAATTTTAGGTTGATTACTGGTACCTGCTGGTTTCTTGGAATCTTTAAGAAGCTTTTGGTCTGTGGTTTGGTCCAATAGTAGTTCTGGGCCATTGGGATTGTTGCCTTACCTACTTAAAATAAAGCCAAGTCAATCCATGTCTATTTGTGGTACCTTCTCTTCCATTATTTCTTTTGCTCCTCTTCTAAACCTCTCAAGTACTCTTAGTAATAAAAGGCCATCAAGTCATGATTTATTTCACAAGGGCATTGCAATTATACAAAATTTGTTTTTTCCCTCTCCTTTATATGCAACCCCACTACTTTTATCTTTATCTATAGATTGGTTTTATAAATGACAGGCTTGTAAAAATCAGATGGTACATTATGTAAAACCAAAGAAACCCAGCTGTAATATTCTCTAAACAAAAACGATAATAGCCTGTCTTTAGATCAGGGGTTTGACTGCTTCAACCTTCAGATGTAATGAGGTTGCAGTGCACAGTGTTCCTCTACATTAGTTATGCTGGCCAGGGCTGTTGGGAGTTATGATTCAACAATATTGGGAGAGCTGTACTGTTTCCACCTCAACACTCCTCAATACTCTTGAGGAATTTACAGGAGAGTGTTACACAACTAAAACAGCAAGTGATCATTTGACAGTTGTGATATTCTGCATTTTATAACATCTTTAACAAGCATAATCAGCAATCATTTTATTTTGACTCATCTACTTCATACTGTGTGACGAACTGCTGAAGTTGTTTCCCACTCTTGTACTTTCCCTATCCTAGCTCCACTTGTATCCTTAGATTACCTCCTAGTACACGAGTCTTTGAAACCTTGCTTTCCAGGTGGAAAGATTTTTTTAAAATTAGAATAGCACTCTGTTTCAGGTATGGCTTAACCAGAACCTGGGAAAGACATTTTTTAAAGTTCTAATTCAGACTTTCTTGCTTGTTTCAACAAAACATGATAGAGAAATCAAATAATGCAATGTTATCCATATTAAATATAAGTTTTCTTAATAGTTTCATAATAGTAAATACATAATAAAACATGAATATCAAAATAACAGAATACGTAATAAAAGATAAAACCACGTTTAGCTTTTTTTGTTGGAAAGGAATAGTGGAGTGAAATCTTTTGAAGATTTTCTGAGGAAAGGATACCCATGTTTGAGTAATAATATGAAACACTCACTCGTACAGTAAGGAACAAATGGAATTTGTTTCTGGCAATTGTTCATTTATAATGTGATTGTGGTGTACTTCTTAGGACAAATGCTTACAGTATGTTAAATTGGATCCTTACAGACCAGTGGTTCTCAACCTTTGGTCTTCCAGGTGTTTTGGATTTCAACTCCCAGAAATCCAAGGCAGCTTACCAGCTGTTAGGAATTGTGGAAGCTGAAGTGCAAAGCACCAGGAGGACTAAAGGTTGGGAACCATTGATATAGACAATGTAAAACTATATGCAATTACATTTTCAAGTTCACAATTTTACAAAAATGTTGTGGGCATTTAAATTCAAGATTTGCCTGGGATTAAGGTGATGCTCTATGAAAGCATTGTTATGCTTGTCATTGTATTTTTGGAAGGATTATATCGTTTTGGTTTTAGAAGGCAATGAAAGTGGTAGTGGGAGGGGGAAGCTGATGTTTCCAAAAAGTCTTTTTCTGCAGTGTTTGGATTCTGTGTGCACTATTGAAGCTGGAGTGTTTTGGGAAAGTATCTTCAGTACATTTCTATGAATCTTATGCTATGGAGTTCTCAGTAATAGTGTTAAAGGTGGACAACAGCATTGTGGTGAATGACAGCTGATCCTGTTGTTACAAAGAAAAGACGTGTTCTCTCTGTTTCTTCAGGCCCTTTAATACATCTGAACGAAAATCAAATTCCTACTCTGTAGTAGAGTGTGAACATGCAAGGAAAGAAATTACTGTTCGCGCTGGAAGTGTGAATGATAAAACTTCAAGGAAGACATATACCTTTGACATGGTAGGAGTCTTTCTACTAGTGACCTTAAGAGTTCATATAGTTTAGGAGAAGTATCATAGCTCATTGGTAGAAGAAATGCTTTGCTTGCAAGGTTCTGAGTTCAAACCCTGGCATTTCCATTTAAAAGAGTCTGTTAGCATTTACTGGTAAAGACATCTGCCTGGGTCTTTGAAGATGTGAACCTTGGACAAACAGTAGGTTGTTTACCCATCAGAAGACACATTATTGTTTTGTAACCAGCCTCAAGTCATGTGGAGAGGTGGGTAAGAAATAAAATTATTATTATTACACTAGTTTCTAACCTGCTGCAGTTTCCCAGATGACGTTCTCCCTGCCTACCTCCCAACAGGATTTTAACTTATGATAATAAAGCATTAGGTAAAGGTAAAGGTTTTCCCCAGACATTTAGTCCACTCATGTCTGACTCTGGGGGTTGGTGCTCATCTCCATTTCTAAGCTGAAGAGCCGGCGTTGTCCGTAGACACCTCCAAGGTCATGTGGCCGGCATGACTGCATGGAGCACCGTTACCTTCCCGCTGGAGCGGTACCTATTGATCTACTCACATTGGCATGTTTTCGAACTGCTAAGTTGGCAGAAGCTGGAGCTAACAGCAGCTGCTCACGCTGCTCCCAGGGTTTAAACCTGGGACCTTTCGGTCTGCAAATTCAGCAGCTCAGTGTTTTAACACACTTTGCCATCGGGACTCCATTAGCTGATTATTATTTGTATTTTAGTTGTAAAAGCTTTTGACAATTTCTGAAATTGAGATAATTGAATAAAAATGCCCATTTGAGAACTTCTTCTAGTATGAAGTTGACTATATTCATATCATGGATTTTTTGGCATATACATTTACTTGGTATTAACATAGATCAAAGGAAGCTTTAAATGCTGTTTTTTTTCATTAGTATAAGCTAATTCTAAATTGTTCATATATTCAGTCTCAGGTTGTTAAATAGATTGATGTAGACAATTTGTAGAATGGGAGATGGTTTGTCAGAATGCTCTAATGATCTGGAAGTGATTATGTGGCAATTAGAGCCGATTTCCTGTTTCATACCAACTTTAAAATATGGTATTTATCTCTTGTAACTTACATAATAGGTTTTTGGGGCTCAAGCCAAACAAATTGACGTGTACCGCAGTGTCATCTGTCCCATCTTGGATGAAGTGCTTATGGGCTATAACTGTACTGTATTTGCGTGAGTATTGTGTTTTATTTCTTCTTCTGCATCCAAAATATATTCTTGAAGCTAACATTCCATTTTTGTTTTTGCAGTTATGGTCAAACTGGTACAGGAAAGACCTTCACTATGGAAGGAGAAAGATCCCCTAATGAAGAATTTACATGGGAAGAGGTAAAATATGTTTTATGCATTTCAACGTGAGCTATGAAAAATGACAGTGCACCATTCTTCCACATCCTGGTACCTAGAGACATTCTAGACTAAAACTTCCAGAAGTCATGTTGGCTGGTTTGGTTGAAGCAGCTTACTGCAGGCTGCTGTATGCAAAGGAGCACTGTATATACTCATGCATAATTCTAGAAATTTAAAATTTAAAAAACTGGGTCTATTTATTTACGGGTCATTGTTAGAACTGTACCTTAACTCTTCCAAAAAAAGGTAATCTTCTCTAAATAGAATGGCAAATGGCAAGAGCTTAGTTCAGAAACCAAAAGAAGCGCTGACTACCTCAACTCTCTGCTGTGATGCCACTTCTGGCCTTTTTCAATGCCTGAGCAAGGAAGTGGTGGCGGCATGGCAGGGGCATCTGGCTCCTGAATTAGCATTGATGCTTCCCCTACCCCACTTATCCAAGGGTCATATCAAAACCTGTAATTTTGGCTCCAAACCTGGCCTTAACCTATATATAAGTTGACCTCATGTATAAATACAGTAGAGTCTCACTTACCCTAAATGGGCCGGCAGAAGCTTGGATAAGCGAATATCTTGGATAATAAGGAGGGATTAAGGAAAAGCCTATTAAACATCAAATTAGGTTATGATTTTACAAATTAAGCACCAAAACATGTTATACAACAAATTTGACTGAAAAAGTAGTTCAATCCAAAGTGATGTTATGTTGTAATTACTGTATTTACGAATTTAGCACCAAAATATCACGATATATTGAAAACATTGACTACCAAAATGGCTTGGATAACCCAGAACCTTGGATAAGTGAGACTCTACTGTATATATAATACTCATGTTTAAATATAGAATTATTAATCAAAAAATCAAACTGAAATACCTGGGTCAGTTTATCCCCAGGTCAATATAGGCAGTCCCCAAGTTGTAAACAAGATAGGCTCTAGGTTTGTTATTAAGTTTAATTTGTTTGTCAGTTGGAACAGGTACATATTAAATGTAGCTCCAGCCATATATATAAATATACATACACACACACACACACATATATATATATATATACATATACACATACATACACACACGCACACATATATAATAAAAGTGAAAAGTGTGTATGTGGCAGAGGTGTCCACTTTACACAGACAGCCTGCTGCCTCCACAAAGAGGCTATAGTTCCAAATGCAGAGAAGCCTACAACGGCACTCCCTCCACTAGCATTTCAGGTTATAGCGGGCACCATGAATATGTAGCCCAAACCTTGCCAGTGTCTCCCCAAACACTACGGCTCACCACACAAGGAATGCTTTCATTCAGGAACAATTTCATCCTAGATTTGAAATGTTTCCTCTACCACAACAGGCATCCCAATGTTCCTTTCTCTCTCAGTTGGTGTGGAAATTGCATGACCCCGCCCACTGCCTCTCCCATATCCCTTTCTTACCATTTCCTACGGCATACAGCAAACAGATGAATTGATCAGCAACTGAACATACTGGAGGGGTTTGGGGAACTCTCCACGGGAAGGAAGTTGTAGTTCACAGGACTCCCATGACCAAAGGAAAATACTGGAGGTATTTGGGGGGAATTCACCTTGATTTATAGCCATTGTACTTACTGGGATATAGGTATAGTTCACCTGCAAAAATTGTGGAGGCCAGCAGTAGCAGGCATTTTTCCTTCTCCACGAATTGATCTTTAACCTATCCACCGGTTGTACAAAAATCCAATATTTTGTCTCTAAATCTTGCCGTCAACCTATACATATACAACAACTCCTTGTACATGTATTCTTTACAAGTGGGTTTAATATAGTTTATTGTTTAGAAAGCTGTAGACTAGATCTCAGTATATTAGCAAAAAACAAAAAAGTACGTTTATCAGTGATGTTTGTGTCTTGAAAGCCTTCTTTAGAAAACTTGCCTTGCTAGCCTTCTAAAATTAAATTTCTTGATACTAAAAATGCCTGTTGTTTTTGTGTATTCCTATTGTAGGATCCTCTTGCAGGTGTTATTCCTCGTACACTTCATCAAATATTTGAGAAGCTTGCAGAGAATGGTACAGAATTTTCTGTTAAAGTGTCTTTACTGGAGATATACAACGAAGAGCTATTTGATCTTCTGAATCAATCACCAGATGTTGGCGAAAAGCTACAAATGTTTGATGATCCACGTAATAAGGTAAAAAAAATCCCAATTGTTTCTCCTTAAAGACTATACATGGAATACAGAACTTTGTATTTTATTATTATAGAGAGGTGTGATAATCAAGGGTTTGGAAGAAATAACTGTGCATAACAAGGATGAAGTCTATGAAATCTTAGAAAGGGGAGCAGCAAAAAGAAAGACTGCAGCTACTTATATGAACCAGTACTCTAGGTAAGAAATAGTTTTATCTCTTTCCTTTCCATGCTATTGTTTTTTATAACAAGAAAAATATCTTCCAGAAGGAGAGATCGCAGTATGTTAATGAACTATAAACCAGCCTACCCCAAATCAACATTTTACAGATGTTTTGAACTATACTTCCCATCAGAAGTAACTAGCAAGACAATTAGCCAAGAATGATGATGGTGTAGTCCACACCATCTGGATGAAGTTGTTCTATTCCGTATAGAACATCAGAGCTCCTCTGATAGAGCAATCCTATGTACGCGTATTTAAAAGAAAGCTCTGGAGTATTCTGTTTAGCTTGCTCCTAGACAAAGATTGAAGTTTGAATTGTTTGGAAAATATGTTTCTATTGCTATTGGTGCAAAATATAGTCATCCCTCAACATTTTCGGGAATGAAGAATACAGGGACACTTGTGAAAGTGGAAAGACACAAATTTTAAAATTGCTCTTTTTTAGCATGAGAAGACATTTTTCTATGAATTTCTAGCTCTTCCAGCACGACTCCATCAATTTCCAGTTGAAACTGACTATAGAATTGCATTGGATGATTGTTAATGTATAACTAATACTTATACAATTATAGCCTGTTTATATTTATGAGACCTGCAGAACTATCTTGTACATCTTTATTCTGTTTTTACCTAAATGTAGTCTAGTGATTTGAAGCTGGATTTCAATCCTGCTATAGATGGCAGATATGAGCACTAATTTGCTTACTTGTAGGAACTAAGAAATAACTGCCTGACCAACAGAGGGAGCACTTTAGCAAAGTCTCCTTTCTAGTCCTCCAGTGTTTGAAGGGCTGGAAACATTGTATATTCTCCACACCATATTTTGTGTGAAAAAGACTGAGAAATTGATACTTTTCATTAGAAACCTTAATTTTGTAATTTTAAAATTTCAACTGATTTTCCTTTTAAACATGTGGTAGAGAATTAAAAGCAGGAATTCCACACTAAATTGAAGTTTTTTTGTGAATTGGGCAGATACAAATAAATGTTAGTAAGTTTTTAAATGTTTTAAAATGTTCACTAAAATTGTTAACATATTTTCTACAGTCGATCTCATTCAGTCTTCTCTGTCACATTACACATGAAAGAGACAACAATAGATGGAGAAGAGCTTGTTAAAATTGGGAAACTAAACTTGGTGAGTATCATTGTGTAAGATCATATAAGTGAAAATTATGGATAGTATTAATAGATGAGAATATGGAATGGACTAGGACAGTGGTTCTCAACCTGTGGGTCCCCAGTGTTTTGTCCCACAACTCCCAGAAATCCCAGCCAGTTTACCAGCTGTTAGAATTTCTTGGAGTTGAAGGCAAAAACATCTGGAGACCAACAGGTTGAGAACCACTGGTCTTGGAGCCGCATTTGCAATCCAGTAACCTTTGGAGAGCCATTTATGCACATAATAAAAGTGAAAATCTGTATGTGTGTATGTGGCAGAAGTGTCTACTTATACAGCCTCCTGCCTCCACAAACAGCTATATAGTAGTTCCAAGTGCTGAGAAGCCTCCAAAGGCACTCCCTCCACTGGCATTTCACATTACAATGATCGCCATGAACATGTAGCCCAAACCCTGCCAATGTCCTTCCCAAACACTATGGCCCACTACCCAAGGAATGCTTTCATTCGGGGACAATTTCATTCTAGATTTTATGTGTTTACTCTACCACAGGCAGCCATCCCAGGGTTCTTTACTCTCACCATTGGTATGGAATTTTCATGACCCTGCCCAATTCCTCTCCCTTAACCCTTTACTATACTTTTCAATTCTGCATAACAAACAGAGCAGAATTGAGCAGCAACTACACATACTGGAGGAATTCAGGGGATTGGCTTCACATGATGGAAGTTGTAGGTCACCCTGCATCAAGTCAGAGCACTGTGATCCCCACTGACAATGGACCTGGACCACATTTGGCACAGAACCCCCATGACCGACGAAAAATGCTGGAGAGGTTTTGGGGGGGGGATTCACCTTGATTTATAGCCATTGTAGGTATAGGGATGTATAGTTCACCTGTAATCAAAGAGCACTCTGGACCCCACCAATGATGGACCTGGAACTAACTTGGCATACAAAACCCTCATGACCAACAAAAATACTGGAGGTCTTTGGAGGGATTTATGGGAGTTGTAGTTCAGCTACACCCAGAGTGCACTATGAACCCAAACAATAATAGATCTGGACCAAACTTGCCATGCATACCGATATGCCCAAATTTGAATACTGGTGGGTTTTGAGGGGAATTGGCCTGGATATTTTGGAGTTCTGGGTACTGGGATGTATAGTTCACCTGCAAC
The DNA here is from genome assembly GCF_035594765.1 of Anolis carolinensis. Taxonomy (NCBI): domain Eukaryota; kingdom Metazoa; phylum Chordata; class Lepidosauria; order Squamata; family Anolidae; genus Anolis; species Anolis carolinensis. The sequence continues at coordinate 207,253,979 of NC_085843.1, forward strand.
CAAAGAGCACTCTGGACCTCACCAACAATGGCCCTGGAACTAACTTAACACACAGAACCCCCATGTCCAACAGAGCCTACTGGAGGGATTTGGGGGGATTTACCTAGATTTATAGCTGTTGTAGGTACTGGGATGTATAATCCCTCTAGACCCCACCAATGATGGTCCTGGAACTAACTTGGCACACAAAACCCTCATGACCAACAAAAATACTGGAGATGTTTGGAGGGATTTGCCCCGGGAATCAGAGTTGTAGTTCACCCTAATCCAGAGTATTCAACCTAACCGAAAATGGATCTGGACCAAATTTGGCACACAGAACCAACATGGCCAACTGTGAATACAGGCGGGGGTTGGGGATAATTGCCCTTGGAATCTAGGAGCTGTAGTTCACTCATATCCAGTTAGAGTACTGCAAGCCAGATGATGACGTATCTATACCAAACTTGGCGTATTAGATCCAAAATGGCCAACTTTGTATACTGGCAGGGTTCAGGGAGAAGTGACCCACGATTCTGGGAATTGTAGTCCACCCACACCAAATTGAGAATACCTAACATCCAAAAACAAACAATGCCCTTTTCAGATAATCCGGGCATTGCGAGGTCCCCAAGCTAGTTTTTAATACATTTCCCTTGCTATGATCATTGCTCCTTACTGAGAGGATTCCACTTACGAATTGAAAAAGAATATTTGGTACTGTTCCATTACCTGGGCAGACTCCAAAAGGGGGCATAGACAGAGAAGGATTATCCATTTTAGGGGGGTGAGTTGAAGAAGGAAATCCATTTTATCCCCCCTCGTTGCATGTCATAAACGAGAGTTGTTTCACCGACTGCCACGTGGGTAGGGGGAGTAACAGGAAAATGTGGAAATCGTTTTACTCCTTCAACCCCTCCCCCCTAAAATGGATTATCCTTCTCTCTCTTACTCCCCCTTTGAGATAATGGAACAGTACCAAAAATCTTTGTTCTGTATTAGCTGAGATACAGTTACTATACTCTACTTACCTGGAAGAAATAATCTTTAGTTGCCAAAGGCAGACTAAACTGATCAGTTTCTGCAACGAATATAGCAATTCATTGAGATGCTCACATTTTTTGTTCATAGGTTGATCTGGCGGGAAGTGAAAACATTGGTCGTTCTGGAGCAGTTGATAAAAGGGCTCGTGAAGCAGGGAATATTAACCAGTCCCTTTTGACTCTGGGCAGAGTCATTACTGCGCTTGTGGAAAGAGCTCCGCATATTCCATACAGAGAATCCAAGCTCACCAGAATTCTCCAGGATTCTCTTGGAGGACGCACAAAAACATGCATCATTGCAACCATTTCCCCTGCTTCAATCAATCTTGAGGTGAGATGCTTATTTTCAAACTAGCATATGTCCTTAGCTTCGAAGTTTCACTTAATCTAGCAATTTTTGAAGGCCTTAAGTGGAAGCAGACTATGGCATAGCTGGTTGCATGCTAGAAATCTTAAGTCAATGCTGAAAGGTTGGCTGGAGGCCTGTAAATTGCAGTGGCAATTAACAGAGATGGGGTTTTGGTTAGGACTGTATTGGTTAATGAGGTGGTTAGACTATTTTTTAAAAAATGTTTTTTTTAATTAAAGAGCAAACTCAGGTTTGTCCTCAGATCCAAGACTCTTTGGGGAGGATGACCAATGCAACCACCTCAAATGCTTCATTGCTGAGGACCCTGAAACTAGGCAGTTAGAAATAGAGAGTTCATAGATTCTTTTTCTATGGTTGCTGCTTCCAACTTTGTCTTTTATTCAAACTCAGCTTTTCTTGTCTTTGCACCCCTATCTCCTTTTGCCTCAAGGAGTGATTTGACTACATCAGAGGAGCCAGGAAAACTTCAATGTTCTTGTTTATCCACTACATTTTCTTTTGTTGCATTGTGGTTCTCGATGCTGGTGAGAGTGGGATACACTAAAATTAGTTTAAGGCACTACTGATTGGGTTGACAAGTACCCTTTTCTTATGAAAATGCAGGCCTATCTTTTGAAAGTGAATGTTGATGGCAGCATCTTTTTGATGAACACTCTTGCATTTTTTGATGGCAGTATTGAAACAGTCACATAAAATCATGTTCAGTGATCAATTTCCTTTCGCTTGTGCAACAGGAAACTCTGAGCACTCTTGAATATGCTCATAGAGCCAAGAATATCATGAACAAGCCTGAAGTGAATCAAAAACTTACAAAACGAGCGCTCATCAAGGTTGAGTATCTTAACAAGGATAAGTTTCTTTTAAATCTTTGCTACATTTCAGTTATTGTTTATACTTGAGTATAAGCTGACCCAAATATAAGCTGAGGCACCTAATTTTACCACAGAAAACTGGGAAAACTATTGACTCAAGTATAAGCTGAGGGTGGGAAAATCAGCATCTACTGGTATATTTCAAAAAATAAAAATAGATACAAATAAAATTACATTAATTGAGGCATCAGTAGGTTAAATGTATTTGTCCAACTCTGATTAAATCATCATTGTAACCTTCAATGTAAATGTGCTTACGTATCTTTCCAATAGTAGAGTAAAATAATAAATGTAATAAAATTAATAATATCAGAGTAAAATAATAAATGTAATAATAATAAATAGAGAAAAATAATAAATGTACTGTATATACTCGAGTATAAGCCAAACCAAATATAAGCTGGCCAGGACCCCCACTCAAGTATAAGCCGAAGGGAGCTTTTTCAGCAGTCACTCAATTGATATATCCAGATGCTCTATTGATATTTTAACAGGAGTATACAGAAGAGATTGAACGCTTAAAAAAGGATCTTATTGCAGCACGAGAGAAACATGGTGTCTATATTTCTCTGGAAAACTATGAGTGAGTATTTTGATACCCATAAAACGTGGCAGCTTATAGTAATTGTGGCATATCCCTAGACAAGGATCTTAATCTGAAGTACACCATTAAACCAAGTCTCAGGCCCTTTTACACTGCCATATAAAAGCCAGTCTATCTGCTTTGAACTGGCAGTGTTGATCCAGCCTCAGTTGAGTGAAGAAAACATGGTTGAGCAAATTTCATTGTTCTCCATCTCCACCAGCCAGCCTTTTCTGAAAAGGCTCGTGAATGAATGGCTAATTGAAGGGCACTAGTTGGTGGCATCCAAACAGGGGGATCTGAGCATCCCAACCACTTGGAAAGGAGAGGGAAAAGCACACCTTTTTGTATATATAATTTTGATTAAAATGCATATTTTCCAGAAATGGTAAAATATGAGGGGGAAAAATTAAGGAAATATTGAGAAAAGGGTGAGGGAAGGGGTTGGGAAGGGGGGGGATAGATGGAAGGGGATAATGAAAGAGGGGAAGGGGCTGTGGGTGGGGGGAATTTGTGCACGTCCAGTCATCTTTGTGGTTCATTTATTGTCTTTAAACTTGCTTCTCCGACTTTGCTCCACCTCTTCAGTCCAACAATGTATGGGGCAATTGTTTTTCTGGCTTGGTTGGACTAAATTATCATATTCCCTTTATTCTTTGATATATAGTCCTTGAAGAGTGTCCAAACTGTTGTTTGCTTGTGTTTACCTTGAAGTTTTTTTACTAGTTGAGTAAAAAAATTTTGATGATGATCCTGGGTTGCTGACTCCTTCCATCATGCTTCCCAAGGCAGTAAGGCTGTGATGAGGCCTCCTCACTTGCTATAATCATGCAATCAGGTGGCTTGAAGTAACAGGATTGGCACCAAAATTGTGAGGATTTCATAAAATTTTCCAAACAAATGTTTGGAAAGCTGTGGTCTACAGTCTAAATACCCAAAAGGCATCAGATCCCAGCTGATCTTGGAAGGTGGGTCAGCCCTGGCTTGATGGGAGCTCGCTAACAAATACCGAGTACCAACAGTTATATATCAGAGGAAGGACCTGATGGAACTGACTCTGAGTATCCCTTGCCTTAAAAAGCCCTCTAAAATTCATAGGGCCGCCATACATCAACAGGCAAGTTAAAGGCATATGCACACAAATTGTCTACAGATAAAGATTAAACAAACTTAATCATAATCTGGTAGAAACAAAATAGAAAATCTTATTGTAAAATAAGCTATTTATTTTTTTGCTTTGCTCTTAACAAACATTTGGTTGCTTTGAAGGGAACAAGTTAATTTATTCACTGTTCACTATGTGTGTTTTTAAGTGCTCTTCATGGGAAGCTGACAGCTCAGGAGGAACAAATTGCAGAATATGTGGATAAAATTGCTGCAATGGAAGAAAATCTGAAAAGGGTAAGTGAACTCAGTTAACTGTTTTCATCCTTTCCACAGCTTTTGAGAAAAGTAAAGAAAGTGTAGTATTACGTGTCATGATAAAATGTGTTTTTGATACCACTCTTAACTAATAGTGATACCAATTTTATAGTACATATTGACTCTTTTTGATTATTCTTAATATAGGTCACCGAGTTATTCACAGTTCAAAAAGATCAAATGGAAAGGTGTCAAGCAGACCTACAGGTCAGAGAAAAGGAACTGGAGGACACACAGAAGCACTTGGAAGTAACCAAAGTTCGTCTTTTTGAAGAAGAGTATGTGGCATCCAATTTGGAGACTACAGAAGAAAAGCTTCATGGCACCGCTACCAAGGTTGTGCATTTTATCTCCCTAGATTTTCCCCAGCATTAGCATGGTTAATATGCGTCCAGTACCTGGACTATAACTTACGCTAATATGAGGCCATTAATATGATCCGTTTATGTGAGGGTAACACAAGCCAACAAAATCAAACTTTTTGTAATCATCAGAAATGAGAGTAAGCACTGTTTAAATTAATTTTATGCTGATTTCAAATATGTATTTTCCCCATCACGTCAACTTTTAAAAATATGACGAATGGTACATTACAGCCAACTACTGTAAAGTCTGTACAATTTGCATCAAGTATTTTGCCAACAAGTATTTTTCATCAGATATAATTGTAGGTCATTTTATAGAGTTTTTTGTGCTGAATTCAGATCTGTGTTTATTTTTTTCTCTATCACATGTTGTTTTTGCGATGAGGCTAATCTAATAATTAATGCATTTACACACTGATATCAATAGAATCTAATTAACCACAAGCCAACAAGTATTTTTCATCAGATATAATTTTAGGTCATTCTCATAGAGTTTTTTGCACTAAATTCAGATCTGTGTGTTTTTTTTTTTTTTGTAATGTGTAGTTTTTGCGATGAGGCTAATCAAATAACTAATGCAATCGAATCTAATTGATATCAGTGCATAGGGAGATTAGGCAAGCCCCCACCCTGGTAGCATTCAGGGAGAGTTTGAAAACTTGGCTCTTCACACAGGCCTTTGGATAAGGATTGCACATGTCTATGATAAACCTTGTATCTGTGACCATTTCCTCATCGATTGCACTTTTCTTGCTTTGTTAATTTGATATAGCCACAGGGTCTATTCCCATCCTAAGTTGCTCTCTTACGAATCTACAGCACTTTATCAGCTACCTCGTGTTTATAAAATTCATACGGTGCACTTTACTCAGTCCATTTTTTAATAACTTTTCTGTGTTTCAATCATGTTTTATTAAGTTTGATATTTTATCTTTATATGTTAATGTTTAAATTTTATAACTGCACATGTCTTCTTCATTTGATGTGTTTTACATTGTTGTTGTTTTTATCTGGGCTTGACCCCGTGTAAGCCGCCCCGAGTCCCTTCGGGGAGATGGAGGTGGGGTATAAAAATAAAGTTATTATTATTATTATTATTATTATTATTATTATTATTATTATTATTGCATTAATTATTCAATTAGCCTCATCGCAAGAATTACATATGATAGAGAAAAAATAAACACAAATCTGAATTCAGCACAGAAAACTATAAAAATGACCTAAAATTATATCTGATGAAAAACACTTGTAACCTTGTATAATTTGGGTCTTCTTAAGAGAGAGAGGGCATCCTATGAAAGGGAACCTGTGCCATCCATCTTGTGGAGGCAATGCTTAGAAAGCCCTCTGAGTGACATTTTGTGCTCTCAGTTGTTTTGCATGAAATTTACCCATACACAGGCAATATTGACATTAACCCTAAATTATGATTTGATGCAACATGGTTTTAGGCAATTCCTAGTCCAGCCAATTTAAACCTTGGAGTGAAAAATACATTAGCCCAAGGGGCTTTGTTATTACAGATGTTCTTTCGTGCAATCATGATCTAGCTTTGCATAAGATCAGAATACCATGACTCCTTTATGTCTATTTTATTTTTGTGTTGGTGTTTAGGTCTAGAGAGCCAGGTTTTTGATGCCATGCATAGCAGCAAAAGGCCAAATTTAAATTCAAGTCAGACTAAGTAGTTAATAGGAAATTGCTGAAAGCTCAGGTGCCCAAGCAGTTGATGTCTCTTAGTTATGAAGCTGACATTTTCGTGTTTTCCATAAATGTAAAGCATTTATGCATCAGAGGGCATGTGGAGCAAATTCCTGCTCTATCCTGACCCTACACCCATGGAACGGACACTACGTTAATGTCCATGCTTTGAGCTGCTCAAATAGAGGGGTCCTATGCAATCAGGGCCCTGTATTGTGTGGATGCAACCGCTAGATATAACCAGCTGATCATAGACAGGTATTGCTCTTTAAACATCTGTGCTCAATGTGGAAAGGTTATAAATAAGACTAATCGATGTCTGCAGTGTTGGCAGGACCTGCAGAGTAGACTCTTTTTGCCTTTGATACATGGCAAGAAATGTGTGATTAGGATGACTGGTACTTTAGGTTCTTTGTTTCATGGAACTGAAATAAAACATCCCCTTGCAAAAGGCTATTCAACTGAAAAACTGGAAGTCTCTTTTCCAAGAAGAGAAGTCTTAGCTCACTCCTAAATTATTTAAGTTTCTGGTATCAACAAAAATCTAACCCTTCCATCATTTAGAATTGTTCCTCCTATGTTCAGATTGAATGTGGTTTCAATGATCTTCTTTTTGGTAGTCTGATTCATGCTAACTGACAAGTGGCATTATCTTTTTGTTTTAGTTACTTAGTACAGTTGAAGAGACTACCAAAGATGTGTCCGGTCTGCATGCAAAACTAGATCGCAAAAAAGCTGTTGAGCAAAATAATGCAGAAGCCCAAAAGACATTTAGAGAGCACATGAATGCTCTCTTTGGGGAAATGCAGAACTCTGTTAAGGAGAACTATTGCAAACAGCGGCAGATTCTAGACTCTTATGCCTTTTCAGTTGGTAAGTGCTTCTGATTAACTGCATGTGCAATAATTTTTAAAAGCCCTTTTTGTGAAAGTAGATCTAGAGTAAGCATGAGATTCTTAAGGCATGTGTGTTGCCTGGTGAAAAGAAACTCAATTAAACAATAGTGCTCATCTTTGTCATGACAGGTGATCTTCTGTCTACCAGCTCCTCGGCTTTTGGAGTTACTGCCGCAACTATAGATGCAGCATTCAACTCCGTAAAAGAAATGGTTTCTTCTGAAGTTTCCCTAACTTCTGAAGCACTACTCAAGCAGGAATCACTGACATCTCAGAATAGAAAAGTCTTGCAAAAAGTGATTGTAAGTATAAGGACTATAGGCATTCAAATGACTGAATAATTTTTTTGACTAGGAAACTACCTGAAATATAACAGCTGCTGACATTCCTAAATGGCGCTGAAGGACCTATATATGTTCAAATGAAACTGTGCCCGACAACTAGGCTGGAGCTGGTGTAGCCTTGTTAATTTGGTAAAAGGACAAACTCCTCAGACTCATTTCACTGTTCAGAATAAGCGAAGACAACAAAAACAAAATCCAAATAAAGGCCATCTACCTCAGGTTTTCAGGAAAGGTAGTTAAGTGACATCAGAGCATGGAAAAGTTACCATTTTCACTACAATGCCCAGAATTCAGCATGGTTTCTGGGAGCCGTAGCTCCAAAAGTAGTTTTTGATGCAAGTATGATTCCTCAGTTTCTGTAACTTGTAGATTACAAATGGCAAATAAACTTCAGTCTGTGGTTAGATCTACACTGCCATATAATCTAGTTCAAAGCAGATGATCTGATTTTATATAGCAGTGTAGATCCTGCCTGAGTTTATCCAGATTTCCTAGATATTGCTACTTAGTATGCCAGGTTTTCAAAGAACAGCCTTCTTCAATAGTCAGACCAACATCTGTATCCTTCCTAAGGATTGAGGAGTCTGAATTTTTTTGCAGGAGAGAAAGGGGCAGCTTTATAAGTTTTAGGCTTTGTATTTACATAATCATATTTCAGTATTCAAATTAAGTATAGTAGGTGGGCTGGTGATTATCTTTAAATGTTACTTATTCAAATAACTAATGGCTCCCAATTCTACCTGAAAGAAGCATCTTAATTCAAAGGTAGAAAATCCAACTGATCTTTCAATCAGTTCTCTTGCTTCTAGGAAGAGCATGCATCTGGACTGGACCGAGCACTCAGTAGTCTGTCGCCCATAGTGAAACTTGTATTGAATTTAAATTCTGAACTCCAGAATAACTTAAAGAAACACACATCCCTGGCTGAAAAGGTAACTTTAAAAAGCTTTTGTCCATGTGTCTTAATTATTTTACCCCAGTGAGCGCGATGATATTTTAAAAATATGTCCCACAAAATGTGATCAAATGTCTCATTTGGTTTCATGAGATGTTACCACCTCTAATACACAACAGACTTGTGGTAGCTTTTAAAAAGCCATCAAAATATCATTGTACTTCCAAATGTATGCCTTTTTCTATGATGTCTTTTTCCCAATTTTTAGATGACATGCTATAAAGAAGAAATGGCTGCCTTCTTCCAAGGCCATTCTCTTGCTTTGAGTAAACTGCAGGAAGACACTTCCAGAATGTTTTCTCAGCTTCAGCAAGATTATGAGCACTTGGAGAAACAGATGGAGATAACCAAACTGGCACAAAAAAAGGTATGTCCTCTTTTCAGAGCACAGCAAGGAATATACCAGGTGAAGTGAAATATAAATGGTGCTGATGGGTTAATGACATGACACTTTGTAGTACACTGGTGAGGAGTACTGAATATATTGCTCTGCAACTCCTTTAAAGTCAGCTTTAAACAGTATGGGCCACAGATTGCCCACTTTATGATCAAAGTTGTTAACTTTGCTAATTTTTGCTGATTTATTTGAAATCTATTTATGTTTTTTACATTCACACTAGGGTACAGCCCAGCTGATTGTTTCTTTAAAAGACCAATTGAATTTGCTTGAGCAAGAGACTCAGTTGAATCTGAACGATGCTCTAGAGAAAGGTGGAAGACTCAAGCAGAATATAGCCACTACACAAGACAATATAACTGTGTAAGGAAACTCTTCAACTTGCTTCTCTTTTAAACATCTTTCAAACTTCCTGCAGATTTTACCCTGTGTAATAATCTATATCTGCTTAGACAAGTTGCCAGGGGTTTTTTGAATGTTTGAGACTTCAGCTCAAAAAATGTTGACATCCTGATATATATGAATGCAACGTTTAGTTATCCTTGGTCCATTTGTTTATTTTACATATTTTGTTTTAGTCTTGCATCCATTTGCTGTGATTTATATGAAATTCAAAATGAATTAGAATTGGGGGGGGGGGGTGATAATCATTTTTTAAAAATAAAGTCAAGTTTACTTCCATACTATTGTAAAATGGTAGAAGTACTCTGACAGTGGCATATTTTTGCAGCCATGAACTCAGGCATTCTATTTAAAATACTTTAACAATGCTTTAACTTGGCAATAATTAACAACAAAAACTACCTTAAAAAGTGTGTGTGTGGATATAGATATTAAGCTAGTTTGCAACAAAGACATAGAAACAGAAAAATATTAAATCTGATATTCCTCCTTTGAAACTAATGCTGAAGTGGCAGCACCAAAACAAAGTGACAGTAACCCACTTTATAAAGCTGCAATCTTGTACATTTACTGGGGAGCTCACTCCACTGAATGTAATGGTATTTACGTCTTAATTGTAACTATTTGGATGATACTTCATTTGATAGGAGCTTTCTCCATATGATAAGGTGACCGAATGGATTTGCTTCCATTTGCTTTCGCTCTTTTGACGTCATTGCACTCAGGATGACTGCTTCTTCACTGTTGCATTGCAGCAGGTGCTCATAAGGGCCACATATCCTCCATTGCACTCCTTTGGAGATCTCTTCCTTTAGTTATGTTCTCTGTTTCATGTGTGAATTTTCAAAACATAATGCATTGAAATATATATTTACTCGCAGAGATTAATATCGTAAATTGTAGGAAAGGTTTACACCTGCGTGTCAAAGGGGGTGGGTGGTCTAAACCAGATGTCTCTTAGCTAAATACTTAGGTCTAATCTGTTACTAAATACCTAGGCAAACTACAGGACTTGCCACGTCTACATCATCCCAGCACAGTATATTGACCCTGCCATTGGATGACTTTTCTCAAGAGATCAGGCAGTCCAGCTCTGAAAACATTAAGATACTGTTGCAGTCAACTAGTCATTGTGAAGACTTTGGTAAGAGTCTGGAATGTATGTGCCAAGAAACAGAAAGCTGGGGTGAAACTGCAACATCAAAAATAACTTGTGTAGCTGATCAACAGTGTGCGTTTCTCAGCAGCCAGAAGGAACACCTACAAAGTATTTACAAGGTAAATCTGACACATGCACTACTTGGAATTTAATCTGTAGACTAGATATAGGTAGCTCATGGCTCTTCAGGTGGCATTGAACTACATTTACTATCATTTCTAGCTAGTATAACACTATATAACAAAATCTGAAAAAAATTCTGTTTCTGGTTTGAAAGTGTTATTTCTTGTTTCATAGTGTGGTACTTGCTTTGAAAGTAGTTGTTAAACTTCATTTTAACAAACTATGTTGAATTGTTCAAGACTTGATGTGGTATTTATTGAAAAACTAAAGCAAAATGTGCTGCAGGATGTCCCACAAAAGTTTTTGCAGTTTAATAAACCTTTTCCATGTTTTTGTGATAGAACCAATTAGGAAATGACATTTATAACCCAGAAACAAAAATCGTGTTACAATGGTGTAAATGGTTTCTAGCTGTGTTGTGCCTTGCCTTGAGGAGAAGCGGGTAAAAAGTTGTTGTTGTTGTTATTATTTATTAATTAGAGCCAGATACTGCTTTTGACTTCTGTGGCTTGGTTTCCTTTTATGATGTACTAAGAATGGGCTTGCCTTACCATTCAATTATATGCTTGCACCACAAATTTTGTCTTTTTAAAAATCATTTTTACTAATTACACAGTAAACAAATCTATGAGTAAACAGTAACAGTACATATCGATATAAACACATACAGTAGAGTCTCACTTATCCAACACTCGCTTATCCAACGTTCTGGATTATCCAACGCATTTTTTGTAGTCAATGTTTTCAATATGTTGTGATGTTTTGGTGCTAAATTCATAAATACAGTAATTACTACATAGCATTACTGCGTATTGAACTACTTTTTCTGCCAAATTTGTTGTCTAACATGATGTTTTGGTGCTTCATTTGTAAAATCATAACCTAAATTGATGTTTAATAGGCTTTTCCTTAATGCCTCCTTATTATCCAACATATTCGCTTATCCAACATTCTGCCGGCCCGTTTATGTTGGATAAGTGAGACTCTACTGTATATAGTAAAGCAGGAGTGATATTCTTCCAAAACCTTCAACTTAGTCTTCTCAGTTCTCATCACATCTTCTTTGTCTGTTCATATTATTCTTAGCCTCAGCTACCTGAATTAGTTATAAAATGAGCACATATTCTATATCTAAAAGTCATATATTCTGCGGTATTATTTCCTTATATACCACAAATCTTGGAAGGTAGTTTTCAGTTATGTTGTTTGATTAGCTCACTGGGTTTCCAGTATTCTTTTCTTGTATTTTTATGGTTGTAAAGACTTATTATTATTATGTTTAATTATACCATGCTTTTTCTCCCCATAAGGAGACTCAAAGCCATTTATATTAAAAACATTTCAATACAATTCAAAATCTACAAATATATAAATATTAAAAGAGAATTAAATATCATTGGTATTAAAACAATTCGACTAAAATCAATAAATTCATATTCAAACTAAAAACCACAGCAACCCTTAACAATCATAAAATCAATCTTCTTTAAAAGCCTGTCTGCATAAAAAGGTTTTAGCTTGCTTATTTCTTGTGTAGTAAATATTTTGACAACTCCTGTTAATGGAAGGGTATCCAATGGTAAGGTGGAATGGTTTTTGCTACTCTCTTCCTTTTACTCTAACTGTTAATCCAGTTTACCTTTCCCTACATCCACTTTCACTCAGTATCTCATACTGCTTACAGTTTAACAGAGAAACTGAAAAGCAATGGTTAGATTTTTTTTTTCCATGTCAGGAGTGACTTAAGAAACTGCAAGTCGCTTCTGATGTGAAAGAATTGGCTCTCTGCAAGGATGTTGCCCAGGGGACACCCAGATGTTTGATTTTTACCATTCTATGGGAGGCATGGGGAGCTGGAGCTGACAGAGGGGGAGCTCACCCTCCTCGGAATCGAACCACCAACCTGTTGGTCAGCAGTCCAGCCGGCATAAGGGTTTAACCCATTGCACCACTGGGGGCTTCAATACCTGTCAGATGAAGTGAGGTGAAGGAGGTACTCATATAATACCTGCTACTCATGGAAATAATTGAGTTTCTGAGTTAAGGGCTCAGAAACTAGGCTTATAAGCTTGAGCACTGGACATATACAGTGCTACTTATAGTTATACATTTTGCTTTCTAAAGTGTATTCTTGGCCTTTAAAAACCTCATTCGTTGTTTCTGTTTGACTTTCAAGTTGTTTTCAGTATATGGTTATTCTAAAGCAAAGTTATCACAGAGTTTTCTTGGCAAGTTTGAGGCAGAGGGAGTGTGACTTGCCCAAGGTCTCCAGAGTTCTAGGCCCCTTCCACACTGCCATACAATCCAGATTATCTGCCTTGAGCTGGATTATATGAGACTACACTACCATATAATCCATTATTTCAAATCAGATAATCTGATTTTATATGGCAGTGTAGAAGGGGCCATAGTTCAACACTCAAACCAATACTTCATGCTTTATAAAGCTATTTTTGTGAACCTTGTACTTCAAAGAAGGCGCCGTGATTGAGCATATTTGCTATGTCCCCTAAACTGGCTATACATCCCTAATCATGCAAGTATAGTAAGATGGACCCTGCACATATGTCTTCCCCTAATGAGCTGTTTCTGTTTCTTACAAACATTAAGTCTTCTTCCAAAAATAATAAAAGCTCATAACTGGTTGGATGGGATCCTAGACTTCCTGTTTCAGGCAACCAAACAAACACTTGCCAGGAATACCCATCTGGTTTCTTAAGATGTTTCTATTGATTTTAGAATCTGGATGACAACTGCAGTGCATCAGTTGCTAAGATCACAGATCATGTTGGCCGGCAAAAAGATACTCAAGAGACTGTCCTCAAGGGACTCCTTGACAAGATGCCAAACGATAAGAACGTACTTATGACACAGAAAGAGATGCTCCTTGAGAAATCAAAACATGGCTTGATCCGAGTTAATGGATTTGTGGGAGAAGAACTCAAAGTAGACATTCCAACAGGTATTATTTGCCAGGGAGCAGTGGACCGTTCAGATGTGGGGATAGGGGTGAACCACTTGACATTGAAATGGAATTTTTACTCTAAGGAACTGTTGGTTTTGATTTCACTTAAATGGCTTGGATTTTCTTTTCCCCAAGGAACCACCCCACAGAGGAAAGATTACCGTTATCCTGTGACAGTTGTGAAATCAGAACCCCGTGATGTCTTGCTTGGAAAATTAAGGCAAAAGCAGCTGGAGCTCGGAGCTGCTGAGATCTTGGATCAGGTAGTTGGGCAACCAAAAGGGGAGGAAAGGGGGGCTGACCCTGATTTTTTTTTTCCAAAAATGGGACAATAGAGACATGACATAGATACAAAGTGTACAAATAGAAATGAAGTAGTCAAAAATTACGAAACAATTCTTGGGTGTGTGTAATGCTCTTGTAATATTCTGTTGGTCACAAATATAGCTTATAGATGAGGCTTATATATCTGTTTTGGGTTCCCTAGAATTCCTTGATGGAGGAAGAAGAGATAAGAGAGACCAATGAGAGCCTGGCCTGTGAAAATTTCTTCTTTGATACCAGTCTCTGTATTCAAACAAGCAATGGTGTGCCCTTCTTCCAGGTGATTTCTAAATGTTCTATATTTTTGGTGGAAACAGAAAATACTAGGCTACGAAGTAACTATTTTGTTAGGACTACCTAAAATAGATTTTCAGTATATAATGGGAATTGGCTGAATCATGACCTGTTAGAATGACAACCCATCAGGGTATAGATTATGACCTATTAGGATATTTTGTAGATATTTTGTAGCTATTTGATGCTTTCAACAAGCAATGATACAACAGACTTCTTTTAAAAAGAACTAATTTGTTTACTGATAACTTCATTAATTTAAAGATATAGGCACATTTCTTTGTCAGGTTAAAAATTTCAAAACATTTAGAGAGTTTGTACCTTAAACTTATTAACTTTAACAGTTTCTTCATAAACTATATTGCTTTATACAGCTCTCTTTAATAACAGTGTACTTTCAAAGAAATCACAAGCCTCAACAGTTTTAGCTTCTAACACTGCCTCTGCACTCTAACAGACTTCTATACTCAAGCTGACTCAAGGCTCAACACTGACTTCTAACAGGCTCAAGGCTCAATTGATATCTGTCATCCTTTTAAAATCGAACATTCTAAACCATCACTGAGTCAGTCACATGATTTGCAGTCCTTTCCACTGCTTTAGGTATATAGAGATAAGGAAATAAGGATATAAAAGGACACATATCAAAACAGACAAACATCCAATAGGGGAGGCTTGAGAAGGCTGCTTCCTCCCAACAGTATACAAATACACATACAGTAAAAGATTGTGGTTGAGGACATGAAAGTGTGGTCCGTGTGCCACATGTGCTGTCTACAGATTTCCCATCCCCAATAATTTGGGAGGAGGAAGTTTTTTTGTCTTAGGCTGGATCTCATGTCCCTGCATGGGGAGCTGAAGGAGCCTTTGGCTGAAACTTCCAGATAATCCAGTTTCAAGAGTGCAGATTAACTGCATTAAACTGGGGTTACACAGCAGTGTAGACTTATATAATCCAGTTAACCTTCATTCTGAGTGTAGATATCTCTTTAGAGTGTCCAACTACAACTAGTAGGTATTCTGAGGCCACTTTCCCCAGATATTGGGACCTAGTGCCTGCGTTGGACTCTGAGCAGTTAATACAGTGGGCCTTACTTCTGAGGAGACATGCCTTGAATCCTACAATAGAAAAGATGTCTTTTCAGGAAGATGTACAATTAGAATGCTTTTCATTCTCAAAACTGGAACTGTCACCAAATTATATCTTTAAAGCGATCATACTTCCTAACTGAAATTTGAATTTTGGAAGAATCACTTAACAAAAATCCACAGATGACATAAGCATGAGAGACTTTAGACAAGGTCATATTGAATATGGTATTTGGAAGTGCACAGTTCAAGGATTTGGGACATACAGTTGTAGAAAAAGGTTTCTACATTTTCCAGATGAAAATAGACATCTGAATGTCTACTAAAACTGCAGAAGCCGTCATGTAGGCTTTGTAAGAGTTTCTAGTGTCCTGTATTTCAATGTCTCTGTTTGTAATTAAGACGTTTCTCAGGTTAAATTCATGTAATCTAGGTTTGGTGCAGAGTACCTCAAGTTGTATCAATGGCACTCTCACGTTTTTAAACCTTTGACATATTTTTTCTTTACAAAATGACTTCATTCTTTCCTTCTTTCAAATGCAAACATAGATAGCTTTATAGTCCACCGGGTGGTGGAAAAGCAACTGTTTTTAGCCAATAAAATGCTATCAGCTGAATCAGTGACAATGACCACCCACTAACACAACGAGCAGGAGCTAAATGCTGTACTTCACTTTGACTTCAAATATTATTTTTCCACAAGGATACTCAAAACTGACCTGAATACATACCCACATACATTACCATCATGCAGACAGAAAATACCAATCTTGGGCTTCTGTCCCATACCATCCAACAGTGGCATGGTACAGAAGGCTAATTTCTTGACAAACCCCTTTTGCCTGTTTGGGGCATTGCTGCACTTCCCTTGCCCAACCTTCCAGTATTTCCAGAGGATTGGAGTGCCCTTTGGAAAGACATGACATTTAGCAAATGGACATCTGCAAGGGAATAGAAAGGAAATCTGAAGGTTGCCATCCTCCCCATTGTATTGACAGGTGCCTCTATTATGTGAAAAAGCTAAGAGAGACTCCAGTTAGATAGTCCTGGCTTGTACCTGCAAAAGAAGAGTGCAGAAGAATCAATTGTATTACTAATTATGTATTACAATCTAATTGTAATATTGTTGGAGAAGAATTATTTTTTGCATTAGTACCCTACATGGAAAATCTCCTTGCAAATAGAAACTCAACACAGTTGGGAAATAATGTTTCCCCTAGTGTGCTAGTTTTCTGGGAGGTGTTGACAAAGGAAAGTGTTCAAACATTGAAATCAATCTATGTTATTATTGAAAGCCGTATTTTCTGATGCCATAGTCTACTAAAAAATGTGTGTTTCCATAGATACAGATGACAAAACTGTGATCCTTTTAGATTTTGAGTGTTTTAACTGTAATCACATATTTGTATAGTTTGAGAGACAGTGGAACTATCTGTAGGGGTATAGTGATGTACTTCGCAGAATTGTGACATTTCCAGAAACTGGATCTGGTAGAGAATATTTTCAGCACTGTTTAAAGTAAAATAATGGTCACCGGTGCTTTTTAAATTTTGCAGCGTAAAAAGAATGGCAAAAAGGATAAAGAGAACAAATTGACTGTCTTCCTGGATAAAACAAAGGAAGAAGATGCAACGGATACGTCATTTTCAAAGTCAAAATATACCTTAAGAATCCAGAATTAAGATGTGCAACCTTTATGCTTCGCCTAATCTCCAGTCCTGCATAGTGTATCACTTGGAACCGTCTATATTGGTGTAGTTTTGGTGTCATAGTTTGCCTGTATTTTGTATTTAGCAGAATTTAAAATTTTCATACTTAAATTTTAAATTTTCATACTTAAATTTTAATTTTTTATACTTAAATAAAAAAAAAACCTTGCAATTTTTCCCTATGAGGAACAGGTGGCAGAAGATTTCACATGTGCCTTTTGTTAAATGAGAACTATAACATGATGTTCCATGTCTTCCTATCCTTTTACACAGAATAATTGTGTCAAAGCATCTTACAAAGCAGATGTTCATGATCTGTGGCCCTCCAGATGTTAATCACCCTTGTCTGTGCTGGGTACAGCTGACAATAGCTGGAATACCTATATCATTTGGACTGTCACATATACCCCACCTGCTTAAAAACAGTCCTATGATCCTTTTTAAAGAAAATGTATTTTGTATGTATTATTTTTTGCCAGACTCAACTTCATAGGATGAATGACATATTACACTATATAACAACATTTGAAAAAAAAATTTGTTCCTGCTTTGAAAGTGTTATTTACTGTTTAATTGTGTGGTACATTCTTTGAAAGTATTTGTTATATTTTGTTTTTGTGGCTGCTACAAACTATATTGAATTGGTTGAGACCCAAGGATATATTCACTGAAAAAGTATAGCAAAATGTGCTACAGGATGTCTCGCAAAAACAAAGTTTTTGTAGTTTAATAAACTTTTTCCATGTTTTTATGATAGAACCAATTAGGAAATGACATGTATAACCCAGGAAGAAAAATCATGTTACATAGTGCGACTTTTGGATTGCATACAGTCCCCTGGTGCAATCAATATCTCAACATCCGTTTTTTTTTTTTTTTAACTATTTAAGGCATTTCTAATACCTTCTAGGAACCATGGCTTTCCCTCCCCCCAAACTGTTTAAGGTTGTGAGGCTTCCCCCCCCCTTCAAAAAAAACTTTGGAAGTTATTTCTTGTGCGGGTCTTTTTTCAGAGTTTTAATTTTGTCATGGGGATAGGCTCACTTTTTAGGCCTAAGTAGGGAAGTTTCACATCCCTGGCATGATTCTAGTTATAAGACCTTCTCTTTTACAGATCTCTGGGTATTTTCTAACTTCATACCTACAGTTGTCATTCATCACCAGTAAGTGCAGGTGTATTATCAATTTCTGGTTGATCTAGCCAAACCCCCATCTTTAAAGAAGGATTGAAGGAAAGCAGAAGATATTTAGCTAACCTTTCATTTCAAGGGTCAGGTTACTTAACAGCCCAAAACTTTATATTGGACTTTGAGGAATGAGGTTCAACAATTGGACCCATAAAACAAATCAGGATATTTGCCTTCTGTAAAAGAGTTGTGTGGATCTTAGGTTCTTAGATTTCTACAAAGTTCTATGAGTTAATACAATGTTCTGCAGACTTGATCTTTTTTAAGTGATTCTGTTCCAGAAGGACGTTTCAAACAATCCAAACTACAATTTCTCACTATCTATTAATTGTCAAAGGGAACCAGGTTCTATGGTAAAAGGAAATTTGTAGGATAGTTAAGGGCAGGCTCTCCACATAGGGAATGTATTGCTAAAGATCAATTATGTGTATTATGTGTATTTCATGTCTATAGGCATTAATCCCATTAGGGATTAATTTGTCAAAAAAACTGAACTAGAACAATGGCTTATTGATTACATTATGATGTTAACAGGTGATGCAGAAGCATCACCTAAAGTAATGTTTCCCAACCCGTGAGACATGCGGGAGGGTTTTTTCTTGGTGTCTTCCTGGGGTTATTTGGGGTGCTAATTCAGAAAATTGCATTAGATAAACCACATGAGCTCTAGATTATTACATATGGTTTTCTGTGGTGAGCAGATGGTGACTACTGGATGGCGTATGTTCTGTATCAGAAACTAGAGCTGATGTAGTCTATCCAATGCAATTTTCTGAATCAGCACCCCAAATAACCAAACCAAATCTAAAGTTGACCAAAAACTGATTCGTAACCCTTTTGATACTAATGTTGGAGAGTGGTCCCTGGTCAAAGTGATCCCTGGTCAAAAAAAGGTTGGGAATCATTGACCTAAAGCAAAGTTAGCACACATCATTTTGGCTGCCTGAAGCAGTCTGACAGAGCTGCTGTTTTACCCATGTCTGAATAATCAACTGGCATTTGTTGGAAACTAAGTAGTTCTTGTGGCCATTATAAGTCTATCTTGAACAGCACTAGGTAAATGCAAAGAGGATCTTTGAACTGTATTTGCATAGAAGTAAACATTTTTATCTTGCATTGTGTATGCATACACTTTTGAAAACTCATTAGAAGCAAAAGATTTTTATATCTTGAGCAAATCATAAGTAATGAAATAGAATATATACTTGGGTAGCTCGGGTAGTCTGCCCTTTGCAAAAGGAAGTTCTAGTTCATCTGGTCAAAGGAGGCGCTGCTCTTAACAACTTTATACAAACCTAAGAATGATAAATCTATCTGAGCTGCTTCCTTCATAAATCGAAGGAAGTTGTGAAAGCTTCATTTTAGAAAAAAAGTAATACTTCCCTGGGCTAAGGAACACAAGAAGCATATGCTGTTCATGATGAAAGTGCTGCTTTAAGAAATCCAAGGACTGGATTCCAAAATGATGTTCTATCTTCATAGAATCTGGGTCCATAAGGAAGCTGAAATAATTTCACACATATTTAGATCTGCACTTATTCTGGATAGTTACAGAGGAAGTTATAATTTTAACTCATGAGTAACTTCTTTGTGATTGATCTTGAGACTAACCATATCAAAAACTTCAAAAGACTCAATACCATAAAGTTTGAAGTCAGAACATGAAGTAAAACAAAGTAACCTCTTTAAAGGAACATAAGCAATAAACAAGATCTTAGCTAACTTTTGGAGAAATCAATTTATAACATTTTTGCGCAAACAAATATGGAATCTTAATTTTAAGTTAATCTTTCCTACAGTATAGCAGGTTTTGTTCCTATTCAGCCACAAAATACTCCACTCTGACTTCTCTGGAATGGGATAACCAGGTTCTGCTGCTTGAAGAAGGTGGAAGGATCTCCAACTCACCAGATGTTTTCCTTTTCTGAGAAGACTGGATTTGATACCAGGATTGTGCAATATTCGACTCAATAGCCTTCAAAATCAGCTAATAATGAGGAGCAAAGGATTAATCATCTATCAACAGCTCAAAAGCCATACCTTCTTTGTCCCTGCTTTGTGTGATGGATCCCTGTCAAAAGATGGGAAACCAAAATATCTGGATGGCTGAAGATTCTCTATTTGTTATTCAACACACTACAGATTTTAATTGGCTTTACATATGGACGTGCAACTCAGGAAAATGTGATAACTTGCTAGACTCAGTTTCAACGGTAACCTTTAGCATCATTGGAGGTTCTGTCAAAGAAATTTCCTTTCATGTATAAATTATCCATTCTTTTTACTAGTTAGGCTAAGGTTTGGGCTAATTCAATTTTTCATACAATATTTCAAATGCAGTTGGCTAAAAACAGCTTTTATAGTACAAGTTTTTGCATGAAAGCCAGTAATCCACAATTGGATATTGCCGAAAAGTATTTTAAAGCAGAAGTATTGCAGTAGAAGTAAAAGTATCCCCTTGAATGTACTGCAACCTTTAGATATAACTAAGGACACCAATTTAATTCGAAAGCTGTGGGCATGTTTATGTGTGTACATGCATGTCCCTGGTATTACAACTCATGAAAAATAAAATACCCATCAGTAATTTCCCTAGTAGCACTTACAGATACAGTCTGGCCTGCTGTTTTTTGGTTATTTTTCTTGGTACTGACATGTTTTCTGAACCAGCTTAATAAATCTTGTCTCCTCACCAACAGTGGCCATGTGATGAGTATGACCAACTAATCTAATAATACCATGTCGTCAATGCCATCTGCTTTCTGAATATCAGCAACCACTCAAAACTTCCATGCATTTTTATTTATTCGTTTTCTAACGGAATAAAACAGCTTGGTGGAGTCAGGTTATGTCGCCAAGCAATATGTCGCCTGATGTTGACTTGGTCGCTCTACGTATTTCCTCACTTTTTGCTATTGGTCCATTTATATCGATTAAATATTATTATTGCCTGATTGCCATAATGTGTAAATATCTCCGTATGTCAAGAAGGCAGCCAAATGATACTAGGTAAGAGAAGATCCCTGAGCACAGCATACTAGGTGTTGTCAGGCAACTGATCTGCACTCCGTTCATAAGTTTTCAATATTTTCCTTAACACTGATCCGTTGCCTTGTTTTGCTCTGTGTTACAACAATGACGGATATACGCAGGGGTATAGGTTCATGAGCACACTTGGGAACCAGCTATAAGTGGAGCAGAATTTAGACTTGCATTATTACTATACGACTTTGGCTTCTACTACAACACAACTGCAAAACAATTCCAACGTGCAGAATACTATTTTACACCAGCTATTGTTTCTCCATGTTTACAATATTTCACCTCCATATAACAACAATGAAATTGAGACTTAGTCATATGTATCAGTGTTATATGTATAAGGAAAACATTATTTCTTACATTTGGTGAAAACCCCTGGATTTCCATCTCATGACAACTCTGATAATGTGCCACCAAGGCCACATTTTCCCCATTAATCAGCAGTGTAACCATAGCCCTCTAGATGGTTTTTTTGACTGCACCAAATGACATTGCTAATATTATGTAGTGGCACATACTGCGATAACTCATGTCATGCGCTTTGTCATCCTCCCGTACCAAGCCGTATATAATCCTTAGTTGTTTTTTCTGCTAATGATACTCGTAAGTTATACATTGTTCCCTCCCTACTGCTTTCCACTCCCTCACTGCTTTGCTTTTTTCTGAGCTGTTGCGCATGTGCAAAAGGTGCCAGTTTCCCTTTTGCGCATGCACCCTCCCTCTCGGTGTCCAGCCGGGCCACTCTGGATGCCGATGAGAGGGAGGCGCATATGCAAAAGGGGAGAAAGGCCACCTAACTATTAATATAATGTGTAAATATTGAAATAAATATAGTACCCCTACTTCGCCGATTTTCACTTATTGTGGGTGGTCCTGGAACGTAACCCCTGCAATAAGTGAGGGAACACTTGTTCATAAATTTGACAAAACCAATTATTATGAAACCAGCACATGCAGACAAAACCATGGGACCAATAATGTCAGTGTAACTGGGTAATGACAGCTCTGACGGGAGGTCATGCACATTAGAAGGCTCATAAAGTAAATTAGCCTAGAGTTTTATCCTTGTGGGTATACAGTACATGTAAACTGGGATTATAACAAATGTTTTGGGATTATAACTAATCCCTGGGTATATTTAGGGTGACTGACTTTCAGCCATGAATTTAAGGGAGATTTAGTAGCCACAAAGTTTGCATGTTTTTAGCAGCATGGCATCACTCCAGCAAATATTCATGGAATAGATAATATTAAAGAAAACAATTAACATTATGTAATATACAGGTTGCAATGTAGAATAAAAAATTACAAATATGCATGCTTCCCCGGGGAGTGTAGACATGGAATTAACCTTTTACACCACAGTTTGGTCTTGTATGCAGTCCTATACATCCTGCACCTCTTTTACCTGAGAATAAGAGCTATTGACCTCACTGAGGCTGGATCTACACTGATATATTCCAGGATCTGATCCCAGATTATCTGGCAGTGTAGACTCATAATTCAGTTCAAAGCAGATAATCTGAGATCAGATTCTGGGATATAGGGCAGTGCAATCTTTATTATGGTCCACGACCAGCACAAAGTGGGGCACAAACACCCTGAGAAGGGGAAACACAGTTCCCTAGCAAAGCAGTTATAAAAGAACAGACTAGGAAACAGTTTGAAATCACAGTTTAAAAACACAGATTAATGTAGCAGGGATGGAACCGAGAGGGGGGAAGACTGATAGGAGGGATCAAAGCACTGGGGAGGGGCACTAAAGGGGACGGGAGGGGCGCATTACAAGTCTAGTAGCATTTCAGAATATCAAAGTTGCTCTAGCTACATTTCCGACTGGTTATTGTCTTGCGGGATCGATAATCATCCATCATCCATTGCAGCACAAAACTTAGCAACACTATAAGTTATTGTAGTGCTGGAATCTGAAAGCAACAGGGTGGAGTAATATTTTTCAGTGCGCCCTGGATATTTTAGAAGCCGTGGTGTAATGAGAATAGTTCTAAGGTCTCTGTAGAATGTGCATTGAAGGAGCACGTGCTCAGTTGTTTCTATGTGTCCGGACTCATGGGGGCATAATCTCTCCTTGAAGGGGGTCTTCAGATACCTTCTCTCTAATACAGCCGATGGGAGGGCATGGCATCTTGCAAGGGTAAAAGCCCTTTAGTGTTTAGGCACCTTCAGGTTTGTTAGATAAGCCATGGAGGCAGTGAGGTATCTATTAGCTTCACTAGTGATAAAGGCTGGGGCACAGGGTAAGTACGATTGGCGCTCTATGTCCAGGATTTGTTGCTTAATGAGATTCTTGGCTTGGTCTCATCCCATGCTTCGCAATTGTTCTTGGGAGAAACCTAGTGTTGCGATCTTTCCTGCCACTGTTTTAGTCCATATTACAGAATCCTGATGCATTTATAGTCTTGGGAGGTGACTTCAATGCATGGATGGGCCCAGATGACTCCTCTGTCTATAAGCAGCAGAACCTTCCATCTCCAACCCATGAGGATGACAGATCTCCCCCTTTCTGCCGGTCCAAAGATTAAAAAAAATTGAATTTTGCAGGCCTGTGTATAGTCAAAACAACTTATAGGCTAAATTTCTACATCTTAAATGGGGTGCTGAAAGGTGATTACCCAGCCGAATTCACCTTCCTTTCAGGTGAAAAAAAGAGTGCTATGGATTATAGGGCAGTGTAGCTCCAACCTGGGAATCACTTCTTACCCTGGAGTTAAAGAAAGGTTATTATATGTAAGAAATCAGTTAATGTGTGTGTGTCAACTGCAAAATAAGATGCATGAAGCTGATTGAGCCATGTCTAGAGAGCTGGTTAAGCCTGGGATTTTTTTTAATATACTGTTGCATTTTTATTCAGGTTTGAGCTAAGCAGGTGCTTAGAGATTTTGAAGAGAGATAAACACATTTTGAAGTGTGCTCTTGCTTCATGGCCTGCTGAAGAAATTTATCCACATGGACAAAGGAAAGACTATTTTAGATCTTTCATGAAAGGACATTGTGTAAGTTGGTGCAACTGATCACATTGTACATATGTTGTTCTGGATTTAAGGAGAATAAATTACTTGTTCTTTATTGTTCACCTGCATGGCACATATCTTTTTTCTCTGGCAAGGCAGTGAATGGACTACACATTTTGATTTTTTTTCATTACGTCACAAAAGGTGTAGTATTTTAAGACTGCAAGCCCTATTCAGTTTAAGAGGATATTGGACCGTATGCCTAAACTTCTACACATTTAATTCTGAAGTGCAGAGTCCCATTGAAACGAATGGTCTAGCACCAGAACTCAACTGTATCCTTCTTTGCCCTCCCATTCATTTCAACTTCCATACCAAAGATTGTGGTTTGCTTTGCTGTTGGTGTTCTTCAGAATACATCAGTGTGGCACTATACGTAGGGATGGGACCAGAGAAGGAGGAGAAGCAATTGCAATGTGTGTTTTTAAATGCTGATTTACCCGAATATTAAAGTGTATTTTGCTCGCTTTATTTCCTGCACTCCGCTTCTGGAGCCTTGGTGGGCTAACAAGCAAAAAGCAAATAATAATCCACATGATTTTACAACCTTTTTGGTCATGACTGAATTGTATTGACTTTGTCATGCATTCTTATTATATATTGCTTTGAAATAACATAACTAGAATCTCAATCCCAATTTTTCAATGCTACGGAATGCTGAAATTTGTAATTTCGGGAGGCACTAGCACGCTTGGGCAGAGAAAGGTAAGTTCTCTTCTACACTGCCATATAAAATCCAGATTATCTGCTTGGAACTGGATTATGTGGCAGTGTAGACTCATATAATCTGGCTCAAAGCAGATAATGTGGATTATCTGCTTTGATAATCTGGATTATATGACAGTGTAGAAGGGGCCTAAGGCGCTTGTAAAACATAACTTACATGATTCAATTGCATTGACCATGGCAGTGAAATTTGTTTCAAACTCCATTAATTCTACAGTGTAGATGTACTCTCCCAGTCCCCGTTGTTACATATACTATATTGTGTGGTTGACCTTTAGTTTTACACAGATCAAAAAAACCTGGAAAAAATCTCAACATTTGGCTAATAAATTCTTTTGTTTTAAGGATTAACTCAGAAAAAGCAGATCCCATCTAGATGATGCAGGGGTTAAATTTCCATTCCTTGGTTAATGCAAAACCCAATCTTATTAATAATAGGTTTACAGGGCACCTTTTTATATGACATTATCCACAGTTTATGTTGACAATTGATTTTCCTTGTTGGACAATTAAATTTATTACCTGCCGTTTGATGAAGATAATTAAACTGACTTTATACAGGGTTGCTATCATAAATGTTGATTGAGGCTGTGAAAAGTTTGCATAAAACTGGGGCAAGACTGGAAATGCAGAAACTGATAGCTGCTTTCATTGCGTTTAATGGTCTCTGGGCTTCTTTTTTTTTTGCCCTGACCCTGATTTTGCAGGTTTTTATAGTGCCTTTTAAAACTTGAGAGATGGTGGAGCTTCTTTTTCTTCTTGGGGGATAATCATTTAATTTAAATTAAACCAGCCTGCGAGTTTTCTCTCCTGTACAAAGTGTATCAAGGTAAGAAAGAAATGATGTGTTTATCTAGCCAAAACAATGAAGTGTATTTATTTGCTTCATGGATCATTTTTCAACTCAATATATTTTTGTGGGATCTCTGTTGTACGCAACAGGCTTGTAGCGTAGCTTATGAAATGAATCCGCTTCCAGTGTAATTGAATGCTATTGTATATGGGGCTGGCAAACTCTTCAGAAATGTTGTTGGCTGAATGTTACATGTTTTTGCTTATTAAACACCAATTCTGATTGTGTTCTATTCTGAGACATCTCTTCATGAGATTAATGCACAGAGTAGGAAATAACACATGCTTTTCTCAAGTAAAACAATACTGTTGGTCTTAAAAATTGACATGATCAGGGTTGCTGACCTTCCTTTTGCCAGAATATCAAAATCATATTTTCAGGTAACTAAGGCTGGGTCTACACTGCTCTATATTTCATGATCTGATCCCAGATTATCTTCTTTGAATTGGATTAAATGAGTATAAACTGCCAGATTATCTGGCATTGGATCCTGGGATCAGATCTAGAGAGAGGCTAAATCTATACTGCCATATAATCCAGATGCTCAAAGAGATAATCCACATTATCTGCTGTGAACTGGGGGCCCATCTACACTGCCATATAAAATCCAGATTATCTGCTTTGAACTGGATTATATGGCAGCGTAGACATGTTCTGACCCTGGACTAGCTATTTATTTGGAAGGTGCCTATGGAACAGATTGCTATACATTTGAATTAAAAACAACAATTTGTTAAATAAGAAATCTCAAACGTCCTCTCCTTTTGACTTTACTGCCAGTCTTTGTGAGGGGAGAAAGTCTTTGAAACATAACCACAGTTCTGACAGGATGATACTTTAATATGACCTCAATTGGATCTTATTCTGTTATATCTCTGACTTGGCTTTACTTTGTGTCTTTACTTTTATATAGCTTTCATTTAACTTGTATAGCTTCGATTTGACTAGCTTCGACAAGATGATGGTTCTATTTTTAGGATCTTCCAACCTTCCTTATTCGCTACCATTCAATTACCAAACTGGCTGATTCTTCAATGAACCAGGAGGTTCTTGGCTGAGGCTTCATCCCTGAGAAGAGTCTTAAAGGAACAGGGCGAGGGAGGTTTCAAATACATCTAGACTAACCCCACAAGCTATACATAATGTAGTATTTCCCTCTAACTAAATAGAGGCTTAACAGGAGTAAGAAATTGAGAAATCTTGCACAGGCTTTTCCTTAATCCCTCCTTATGATCCAACATTTTCGCTTATCCAACGTTCTGCCAGCCCATTTATGTTGGATAAGCGAGACTCTACTATAGTTCTTCTACTCCAGAAATTTTGTTTTTGTGGCTGCCACAAACTATGTTGAATCGTTCTAGACTTGATGAGGTATTCATTGAAAATCTATAGCAAAATGTGCTGCAGGATGTCCCACAAAAACAAAGTATGTGCAATTTAATAATTTTTTCCCATGTTTTTATGACATAACCCATTAGGAAATGACATTTATAACCCAGGAAGAATATAATTAATACATTATATTATTAATTTATTCATTCTTGGTTTTTTATTATTAAAAATTAAAAAAACAGATAAAAGAAAATCTAGAAATTGAAAGAAACTCTAGAATTCATAGTCAGTGGTCTATCTGAGGAAAAGAGGCTCTGAAAGAGCAGTGGGAAGGAATGAAGGAGTCTCAAAGTGGCAGCAAGCTGGCCTTAAACAAATTCAGCCATGCAAACAGCGTCACTCATTTTTTGAATCTAGGGCAGAAGGACACAACTCAAAATTGCTGTTGGGCTGACAAACCCTCTCAGCCCTCCCATTAAACAGCAGGACAGGCACTGGCTTTCCTGTTGTTTGGCGGAGGAAAGGATATTTGGCAAACCAAGCCGCAAAATGATGGGGAATGGAAACCATGGGGGATGCGGGTTGTGCATATTGGGGAAGGTGTGAAGTTCAAACGTCAATTTCCAGGGAAAATCAGGCTGCCAATTTAAACTGCGGCATTTCGGGTAGCTCAGCAGCTCGTTCGCTCTCTATTATTGGATGCCTCACATCCAGTAAAAATTCTCATATTTCTCAACATGTATGTGCAAAGGGAGCGAAATCCCTGGAGGGCAATCCTTTCAAAATTTACTGTTCAGGAGCTAAATCTAGGGTGGGGTATGGATGGGATCCTGCAGAAACTGGTCTAACAAACATGTCAGAGATCTGGGAAATCTGAGTCAGATATTTAAACTAAACTAAAGGTTGGAAAAATACTACACAGCATAATCATATGTCAGAGTGGAGAACATGAGGTCTGCATCTTTCATAGTCAGAAGCTTTGGCCATTTTGTGGGAGCCTGCTGGACCCAAAAAAATCCCAGTGAAACCAGAAAAATTCTCCTCTTGAAATCTTCCAGGACGGTGATTTTCTTTTAAATCAGATATATCCCTTTCTCCGCACCATCTCATATCCCAAAATTGAGTGTCTACAAAACCATCATTTCATTTTATATTTCTTGAATGTGGTGGGATCCACCTTGGATCCCAGACAATGGAGATTGGCCCCTCTGCTTCTGATCATGTCTATCTTTGCTCTACATTGACAAGACCTATCCACTAAACAAAAACTACGGGCTTAGCTTTCACTTCAGAAACAAAGCAGGTTCCGTTTTCAAGCGTATCTATCTCAAAATTCTCAGTCAGCAGGCATCTAGAGACAGACCTCTTCCAAAGGTAAGAACCCTGCTTTTGGTTTCTCTTAAACAAACAAAATAGGCCAGAAAATGTTGGAATCTTGTCTCTGTACAAATTCTTGGAAATAAGCAGTTTGACTTTTTTATCTGATGCATAATTGTCTGTCTCAAGGTTGAAGGAGTGAAATTACACTTGCAGCGCCATGTATACAATTGCACAACTTTGCCATCAAACACCAAGGGTTATGTGGCACACTCGATGAATAACTTGCAAGATTCACACTATGCAGCTTTGTTGAAGGAATTTTTTTAATGATATAAGTCTATAAAGTGTGTTGCTTAGGTTTTTTAAATTAATAACTCCCACAGTTTGATTAAGGGAGGAACTGTTATTAACTTTTTGTACAAGGCAACAACCCTCTAATCTATCAGTATTGATTTTCTTTCCTTCTGATATCATAGAATCATAGAGTTGGAAGAGACCTCGTGGGCCATCCAGTCCAACCCCCTGCCAAGAAGCAGGAAAATCACATTCAAAGCACCTTCAACAGATGGCCATCCAACCTCTGTTTAAAAGCCTCCAAAGAAGGAGCCTCCACCACACTTCGGGGCAGAGAGTTCCGCTGCTGAACAGCTCTCACAGTGAGGAAGTTCTTCCTGATGTTCAGGTGGAATCTCCTTTCCTGTAGTTTGAAGCAATTGTTCCGTGTCCTAGTCTCCAGGGCAACAGAAAACAAGCTTGCTCCTTCCCCCCTATGACTTCTCCTCACATATTTATACATGGTTATCATTCTCTGTTACTTCTCTCACATGTCCTCCCTCCACCTCTTTTCTCCCCCAGTTTTTGGTATTTTCCAGCTAGGAAAGATGGTTCCTTATAATGTGATAAATATAGCTTAAAGCATCTGGTATGTGTCCTCAGCCTCCCATTCAAGTATTAATCAGGGTCGCTCCTGCTTAGCTTCCAAATCCAGCCAGGATCTGATGCCTTTAGGATCTTTAGGCCATACAGTTGAATTCTCAACTTCATATAAATTATCAACTTTAATATCCTCGGAGTGGTCTCCGATTAGTCCGAAGCAGTTTTGCATTTTCTTCAGTGAAACAGTCAGGCTCCTGTTCAATTTCCCAACCTGCTCCTCTCTTTCTGTCACAGGGTCTAGATAACAAAAAGTGACAACTAGATAACAGGACCCCTTCAGCCGATTTTTGACTGAGCTTTTTGCTACACTGCCAGGACGCCAGACAAAAAACAATCAATTTATTAGATCGATTCATTATCCACATTACTTTCCCAGAGTTCAGATAATGCTCTTTATCCTCTAACAGCTGGGTTCATTATTCTGAGGAAAAGGTGAACCAGAAACCTATGGCCTGAAAATTCAAGACTATCCCCCTCCTACTCATACTATTATCACACATGTGCACACAGTCTGGATGTAATAGTACAACTCCTATGGGGAATAATACCATATATACACATATTGGAGTGTTTATTAGCAGTAACCATAACTACAGGGATTAATTACACAATGCTTCCATAACTAGTAGGAAAGGAGAACATCACATTCACACCAAAGAGTTGTCTGTGCAGAACTCAGGAGGACAGAGCAGCTGTGCTAGCTAAAGGACTCTGGGAACTGTAAGTCAGTAGACTAATCTTTTCACATTGTGTAAGAAACTCTGGCTAGAGCTACACTGCCCTATATCCCAGGATCTGATCTCAGATCATCTGCTTTGAACTGAATTATATAAGTCTACACTGCCAGATAGTCTGGGTTAAACAGATCATCTGGGATGAGATCTTGTGATATAGGGCAGTGTCGATCCAGCCTCTGTGGTGTCTCATAGCTTCCAGTTAGTGGAGCAGTGAGTCCAACTGGGTCTTAGTCCAAACTTTAAATGGTATATTCAAGGTGCTGAACTTTATTCTCTAAAAATGTTCACCACATTGGATAGCTCCTTTAATTGTTAGGCCATAAGCTGGAACAGGCAAGCATAGTAACCACCTTTGGGGAAACACCACTGCAAATCCAACTCGGCTTCTGAGTCTCCACTTGCCCACAGAGATCACAGGATGACCTTGGACCAGGCAATCCTTAGACAGGAGGATGAAAGAGCTGAATGCGCCAGCATGTCAAGGGTGGGCAGATTTCAGTCTTCCAAGATCTATCTGATTTTCCTCAAAATTCCTGAGGTCCACCATTTGGAGCCAGCGTCACCTTAGTGTCTAAGCAAAGCAGGCATGAAATTTCAGTTGAGTTCATGTGTCAAGAATTTGTTTTCGTTCGCTGAACCAAGGCCTTCTCCTATAACCCTGATCATAAATATCTTCAGTTTTCTTCCAGAATTTCAAAATTTGATTTTAGAAGGGAATGGGAACCCTCTGAAGTCTGTTTTTGTTTTAACTACTTTGAAAAAAACCAGATTCATTAAAAAATTTGATTCCTTCACCCTCTGGCCCCTTCTACACTGCCATATAATCCAGATTATCAAAGATAATCCACATTATCTGCCTTGATCTGGATTATAAGAGTCTAGTAAAGTAACGTTTTCCCTTTGAAATTAAGTCTAGTTGTGTCCGACTCTGGTGGGTGGTGCTCATCTCCATTTCTAAGCTGAAGAGCCGGTGTTGTCTGTAGATGCCTCCTAGGTCATGTGACTGGCATGACAGCATGGAGCGCTGTTACCTATTAATCTACTCACATCTGCATGTTTTCGAACTGCTAGGTTGACAGAAGCTGGGGCTAACAACAGGAGCTCACCCCTCTGTGGATTCAAACCGCCGACCTTCTGATCAGCAAGTTCTGCAGCTTAGCACTTTAACCCGCTGATCCACTGTGGCCCCCATAAGAGTCTACACTGCCATATAATCCAGTTCAAAGCAGATAATTTGGATTTTATATGGCAGTGTAGAAGGGGCCTATGTGTGTGTGCCTTGAAGTCACCAGTTGACTTATGGCAGGCATCCTTAAACTGCTGCCCTCCAGCTGTTTGGACCTTTAACTCCCATAAACCCTAGCCAGTTTATTCAATTGTCAGGAATTCTGAGAGTTGGAGACCCAAACATCGGGAGGGCCTCAATTTGAGGATGCCTGATTTATGGCAACCCAACAGAGTTTTCTCTGGCAAGGAATACCCAGTGGTGGTTATGCCAGTTGCTTCTTAAATGTAGCCTACAGCCCGTGGTCTTCATTGACAATCTTCCCAAGGCCCCTTCCAAACTACTGAATAAAATCCTACATTATCTGCTTTGAACTGAGATATATGGCACTGTGGACTCAGATAAACCAGTTCAAAGCAGATATTGTGGGATTTCCTGCCTTGATATTCTGGGTTATATGGCTGTGTGAGAGGGCCTCAAGTATTAAGCAGGAGTGACCCAGTTCAGCTTCTGCGATCAAACAGAATCTGGAGTCTTAGAGAGAGTGTTTAGGTATGGCTCCCTCCCTGCTTATCTCTAAACTTACAAACAGGGAAAAGCAGTTCCAATAAAATCCTTGAAGACCCTCCCTGTTTACATCTCTCTATTGTGAGGACTTCCTTTTATTTCTCCTTTTTGATCCTGTTCTTTAATGATAAGGAGATCTCTTCCCTTGCCCCATAAGTATTGCATTTCATCAGGACTTTATACAAAGCCCTTTGAAAGTCCCCATGAGCAATGTTTACTGGCCGACTCCATCTACATATTTGTTGACCCTCTTAAAGACTTCTAAAATAGTGCTACTCAACATGGTAGTGGATGCCTATCATTGAACCATCTACTTCGAGTCTGTGGTGAGTTTCCACGAAAAGGGTGAAACAGATGCAACTAGTGAGTACAAACATACAATTGCTCTATGACATAGATAAAGGTAAAGATAAAAAAGTTTTCTTGACTTCATGTCTAGTCGTGTCCGACTCTGGGGGTTGGTGCTCATCTCCAATTCTAAGCCAAAGAGCCAGTATTGTCTGTAGACACCTCCAAGGTCATGTGGCCACATTACTGCATGGAGCGACGTTACCTTCCCGCCGGAGCGGTACCTATTGATCTACTCACATTTGCATGTTTTCGAACTGCTAGGTTGGCAGAAGCTGGGGCTAACAGCAGGAGCTCACTCCACTCCCTGGATTTGGACCTGCGACCTTTCAGTCCCCAAGTTCACCAGCTCAGCACTTTAACATGCTACGCCATCTTAGAGGGAAATTGCAGTTCCTCGTACTAGTTAGCCTGAGAAGCACACTTCTCTAAAACTTTTGTGAGGCGGTGCTTCATCTTACAAAAGCCATGCTCCCGCTCTTCTTCTTCAGCTAAACGTAACCTTCATAACAAAAGCCCCTTCCACACAGCTGAATAAAATCCCACATTTTCTGCTTTGAACTGGAATATATGACAATGTGGACTCAGATAACTCAGTTCAAAGCAAATATTGTGGGATTTTCTTCCTTGTTATTCTGAGTCATATGGCTGTGTGGAAGGGCCCAAAGAGTTTTATCCTTAATCCATTCTTTCCACCAGTTGATCCAGAATACATGCTAAAAGAATTGGCGAGTAATTTTCTGGATCCCTTTGTAGAAATAGGCAATTTTGTTTGCCTGTTTCTAGTGCTTTCGTGCAGTGATTATTATCCGACCTCTCTCCCATTATAGAGACTCAATGCAGCTAGAATGACCTTAGGGACATGTACACCAAATGTATTCATACAAGTGGCACTTAACAAGGTCCATTAGATTAGGATAACTCATTTGCAAATGATGCTAATGTGGGACAAGAAGCAAAACATGTTCACTTTCAAACCGAAGCTTTATTCTATCTAGGATATATATTGAATTCACAGGGTGATTTTAAGCACCAGTGGCATTATGATGATGCGAGAACTGTGTGAGAATGCTAGTTACAGACATTTTCCACTGCTGTAAAAATGCCACTGAGATGTTGAATAAAAATACTTTATTGCAGATGGAGAGGAGAGGCAAATATATCAAAAACAGAACCCAAAGTTGACAAACAGCAGTTGTTATGGCCAATTGTTTCAAGGAATCTGCAACACATGTACTTAAATCCTGTCTAAGTTTTCTCTTGAGTAAACTATTCATTAGATTTCTCCATGTGTTCACTCATCCTTATGCAATTGATTGAGTGGATCTATCCTATTAGCTGAGACCAGCCAATAGGATGCTAACCATGCTGTGTTTGGGCACTCTAAGGGTCATAGAACTGGGTTATCTGAGTCCACATTGACATATAATTCAGTTCAATGTGGATTTTATACAGCTGTGTGGATGGGGCCTAAATCTCTCTTAGGTTTTCAGACAAGATGAAATTGCTTGACTTTGCTTTGGTGGAAACCACCACAAGAGGTCACTCACATCTCCAAGGAGACAAAGGCACAGCATCACCTGAAAACTAATGCAAAGGAAAAGTGAGTTTCTTATAGGCCTCTTCTACACTGCCATATAATCCAGATTATCAAAGCAAATAATCCATATTTTCTGCTTTGAAATTGATTATATGAGTCTACACTGTCATACAATCCAATTCAAAGCAGATAATCTGGGTTTTATATGGCCGTGTAGAAGGGGCCATAGGAAAAGTGGATGGCTTCACTACAACCATGGTCAGCCTGTATGGTCAGATGCGTTTTAAATTTCTCAAAGAATCTATTGCTCAATGCAGGGGGTGACAATTTGTGATTTACTTCTGAGTTACTTTTGAGTAATTATGAGGAGACATGCAAGCCTATGGATCCATTTGGGTTTGAAGACAGGTCTCCTTACTCTATGTCCCAAATATTCACAATGGCTTATATGAATACTAATGTGGATCCTAGTATCTACTGCGGTTTGGTCCTAGGACCCTCTATGGATACCACATTCTATGGATGTTCAAGTCCCATTATATAGAATAGCATTTTTTAAACGGTGTCCCATATATAAAATGGCAAAATTAAGGTTAGATAGATAGATAGATATTTCTTGAGAGGCGAGGGGATACTTTCAATCTGTGGATAGTTGAATCCATAAATAAAGAATAAATGGATACAGAGGGAGAACTATAAGTATTGTAATCACATATGTGCACACACACACACACACACACACAGAGGCATAGATTAATTATGTAATTGATCAGCTATGCTTGAAAAAAAAAATTGGTCAGCAAAATACTGAATATTTTCAATCTGTGATTGGTTGAATCTGTGCATACAGAATCCGTAGATATGAGGTCTGACTGGATGTATGTACGGTCATTGCAGAACAAGTTATTTGTACAGAAAGTTGTTATTCGTGTTACAATTTGAATACATTCTACAAATGATGGTGGTGTGTGCTTGATCCTAATATAGGAATACGTAGAAACTAACAGAAGGAAAGTAGGCTGGGACAGAAAGTAAAGAGGCACATGAAACCTGCACCAAAATGTTGCAGTGGGGAGATTTCTGATCATGAACCTGATCCTTTATATCATACCTTGTTAAGTAAACAATAGGATTTGAACAAAGTTGATGTCGAAAATCTGACTTGCTTGCTCCAACCGTTCTATTCAATTACTGCATTGCTTTATCATTATGGTGTGTGGTTTGTTTTACTTTTAATTTGAGGCAGATTAGGAGAGGGGGAAGTTGAAGGAGTGGAGCTGATAAACCTGCAATTACAAGAGAAAGTCAACAAGGTGAGATGGCACCATCCAGCCAGGTGTACTGTTTACTCTGGAGAGGAAGAGACGAGTCAGTCTTGGAGGGACAAGATAGCATCCTAACAGCAGAGATAAGAGGCTTCTCTTCAGCATCAGCCCCTGCGTTGCAGCCAAAACGATCGGAGGAGATAAATGGACATCTTGTTAAATAAGTATGTGAAGAGATACAGTCTTGGGACAATTGCTAATTGATTTAATTGATTTAATTCTTGTTGTTCACTTCACCTTCTTTTAAAAGTTCACAGACGGCAATCCCCATCCCCATTGGTATGCTTTTAGATTTAAACCTTACCATTTCATTGAAAGGCGTGCTCACAATACTTCCATTTCTCTTTAAATCTTATTAGGATTCAAGTAACTACAGGTTGAGCATCCCTTATGTGAATTGCTTGGGACCAAAAGTGTTTGGATCTCAGATGTTTTTTTACAAATTTGGAGATACATAGAGTCTCACTTATCCAACATTCACTTATCCAATGTTCTGGATTATCCAAAGCAGTCTGCCTTTTAGTAGTCAATGTTTTTGTAGTCAATCTTTTCAATACATTATGATGTTTTGGTGCTAAATTCATAAATACAGTAGTTACTACATAACATTGCTGTGTATTGAACTGCTTTTTCTGTCAAATTTGTTGTAAAACATGTTTTGGTGCTTAATTTGTAAAATCATAACCTAATTTGATGTTTAATAGGCTTTTCCTTAATCCCTCCTTATTATCCAACATATTCGCTTATCCAACGTTCTGCTGGACCATTTATGTTGGATAAGTGAGACTCTACTGTACCTGTATTTGCACATAAATACATAATGGGGTATCTTAGAAATGAAACTCCAATCTAAATCCAAAATGCATACGTGCTTCATACACATAATCTGAAGGTAATGTAATATGGTATTTTAAAAATAATTTTATGCATGGAACAAAGTTTATGTGCATTGAACCATCAAAAACAAAAGTATTGCTATCTTAGCGACAATTAGACAATTTTGGATTTTGGATTATTTTGGATTATGGAATTCCAACTAAGGTATGCTCGACCTTAGATACCTGTTATGAAGCTTTGAAATGTTACTTTAGAAAACAACAGCAACAACTATGAATCTTATCACATTAAGCAATAGTCAATTTCTGACTTCAAACAGTAAGAAATTTGTGTGATGTCAGGATACTGTATGCATCCTGGTGTAAACAAAATGTGGGATGTAAACTGATCAAGCGTTTTAAAGCTTACATGCGATCAGGTCTTCCAACTCCTAGAATATCACAGCCATTGGAGAATTCTGGAAAGTGTAATAATTAAAAAGAATATTTTCCAGTCTCTACATTCTACAGATAAGCCGCCTAAGGAGGTGCAAATTTTACTTGAGAATGCTTTGTGTTGTCAGGACAGTGGTAAGATAAGAGCACATATTCCTCATGATTCTTTATTAAGGAGCTTATTGAAACTGGAGCAGGTCGATAGATAGATAGACAGACAGACAGACAGACAGACACACACACACACACACACACACACACACACTGAGGTCAACGAGAGAGAAATAATTGCCATTAAATGATGATAATAATAATAATAATAATAATAATAATAATAATACTTTATTTTTGTATCCTGTCACCATCTCCCCGAAGGGACTCGGGGCGGCTAACATGGGGCCAAGCCCAGAAGAAGACAAATTGTAAACATGCCAAATTTGGTCTAGATCCATCGTTGTTTGGGTTCACAGTGGTCTTTGGATGTAGGTGAACTACATCTCCTCTAAATCACTGTCAATTCCTCCTAAACCTTCCAGTGTTTTATGTTGGTCGTGGGAGTTCTGTGTAGGAAGTTTGGCCCAATTCTATTGTTGGTGGGGTTCAAGGGCTCTTTGATTGTAGGTGAACTATAAATCCAAGCAACTACAACTCCCAAATGACAAGATCATCCCCCCCCCCCAACCTCACCAGTATTGAAATTTGGGCATATTGGGTATTTGTGCCAAATTTGGTCCAGTGAATGAAAATACATCCTGCATAACAGTAGCAAAATTACAGTTATGAAGTAGCAAAGAAAATAATTTTATGGTTGGGGTCACCACAACATGAGAAACTATATTAAGGGGTCACAGCAGTGGTTGAGAACCACTGTTCTACACTATAATGAGTTCTCTTATCCACCTTGGAAGTGTCCCTTTTGGGCACTACAACTCCCCAGTTTAAGGGTGATGGGTGTGGGATTGTGGGAGCTGCAATCCAAAAAAAGTAGTCACCACTTTCCTTACAAGTTGATGTGAATTACCCGTGTGAAAGACTTGATTCCAACACATGTTCTTCCATGCTTTTTTAAAAGGAAGAGAAGAAGAAAGGGTGGGGGTGAGAAAGAAGGAGCAAGTTTTATTTTATCCAGAAAATAATTAAAATCTCATGTATTTTTATTGGTTTGAGTATCCAGCAGAGTGGAAATATTGAAACTTCAAGCGCTCTTGTATTAAAAAGTCACAACTGTTCGATTTTATGAGTTCTGACTGTGTGAAGAAAAAAAACTGATGGGGACAGCTTTAGAGTGAGAGAAGAAGCCGGGATTTTGGAGCCCCGGATGGCTATAAAAACATAATACAATCACCTATAAAAACCGACGAGAGTGATATTAAAAATAATGTAGCTCCATTAAACACAATATATTTGTGGAGGGTTGGAATTAATTGCGTGTGGGTTTTTCCCCCTACCAACTTCTAGAAAAAGTCTGATTGGATTGTGGTGGAGGAAAAATAGGAAGGGAACTAAAAGTTAAATGCAAAAGATTTTGTTTTGTTTTGCCTCTTGCCGGGGCTTATGCAGCAGCCCAGGAATGCAATAAGTCTGGCTATTGAAACTTCCTTTTTAACAAGGCCTATTGCCTGTATAAAACCCAGAGGAGAATAATCTCTCTTCCCCCAAATTTATTTGGTTCTCACCCCCCTGGTAGCGTCTCACATCTATGGGGATTGGTTTGTGAAAATACTGAACGAGGATTGATGCTCGATTAGTTCCTATCACACACCTTGTTATTTCGAAGGGCCAGGGGGTCTGCTTTTTATGGGAGGCATCTGAGGTCAATCAGACTGCAAATCCAACACTTCCAGATGAAGACATGGAGCGATTGCCCACCAAGAGGCCTAAAGGGACATAAAGGGAGACTGAAAAGCCAGCCATCAGAAACAGAAAGTATTGTCTTCCCTGGCTGGATCTATATTGCTATATAATGCAGTTTGAACTGCATTTAATTGATTGTATAGGTCTGAATCAGAGGTTCCCAAATCTATTTCCCATCATCTATCCCCCTTTTAGAAAAAAAAATTATTTGACAACCCCCTGGAAACCCTGTGTGCTCTAAGATCTTCTGGGGAGGCCCTCTTCTTGCTCCCACCACCATCACAAGCACAGTTGTTGGGGACGAGGGAGAGGGCCTTCTCGGTGGTGGCTCCCCGGCTCTGGAATACGCTTCCCAGAGAGATCAGACAAGCCCCTACTTTATCCTTGTTTTGTAAGGATCTGAAAACCTGGTGGTTTCAGTAG
The DNA here is from genome assembly GCF_035594765.1 of Anolis carolinensis. Classification (NCBI taxonomy): domain Eukaryota; kingdom Metazoa; phylum Chordata; class Lepidosauria; order Squamata; family Anolidae; genus Anolis; species Anolis carolinensis. Next base: position 207,292,689 of record NC_085843.1, read on the forward strand.
ATCTTTGATTAGAGCTCCTTAGGCCTGCCAGCTATGTTCTTGCTTAGCACTTTACCCACCTCCCAACCCACTATGTATTGTAGCATCTGACATACCAGCACTTTATAGCCAATCTCTCCAATGCTGAATCCTGGTCACTATGTCTGGGTTTTGATGGAGTTTTGTCATTGGTTTTAAATTTTTGTTATATAACTATATGTCTTATGTATTTATATTTTTGTGGTATTATATTTTAATTGCTGTATGGTTATAACTTGTTGTATGTTTCCTGTTGTAACTGGAAACCGCTCTGAGTCCCTCAAGGAGATAGGGTGGTATATAAATAAAGTATTATTATTATTATTATTATTATTATTATTATTATTATTATTATTATTGCATGACACAGCAAACAAGATAGATATGCTGGATTTCGTATCACAAAATCACAAGTCGAACACTTCCCAAGTGTCTAGGACTGTGTGATGTATTTTCGGATGATGCACACAGATCCCAGTAGGGTGGCCTTTTGCAGTTGGCAGATCGTAATTTTGTCAATGTCTATTGTTTCCAAATGATGGCTGAGATTTTATGGCACGGCACCTAATGTGCCGATCACCACCAGGATCACCTGCACTGGTTTCTGCTAGAATCTTTGAAGTTCAATCTTGAGGTCCTGATAGCGGCTGAGTTTTTCCTGTTGTTTTTCATCAATGCGCCTGTCACCTGGGATGGCAACATCAATGATCCAAACCTTTTAATTTTCCACAACTGTGATGTCTGGTGTGTTGTGTTCCAGAACTTTGTCAGTCTGGATTTGGAAGTCCCACAGTATCTTTGCGTGCTCATTTTCCAATACTTTTGCAGGTTTCTGATCCCACCAGTTCTTTACTGCTGGGAGGTGGTACTTGAGGCATAAGTTCCAATGAATCATTTGGGCCACATAGTTGTGCCTCTGTTTGTAGTCTGTGCGATTTTCTTACAACAGCTGAGGATATGATTAATGGTTTCATCGGTTTCCATTATTATTATTATTATTATTATTATTATTATTATTATTATTATTATTATATAAATCTACTTTAGGCCAATAAACAGAAAGATGCGGTAACAAATGTGCATTCTTTTATGTATCTGTATTTCTACCTATATTCCACAACATGGTGCATAAAGGTGTTGTTGTAAATAAGACACCTTGAAACTTGAAGTGATAACGTTAAAATGAGTTAAAATTTCTGTGTTGCATAACACAGAGAAAATTAAGATAACGAAAGGGAATCTATACACATAATAAAAGTGAAAATATGTATGTGTGTATGTGGCGGGATGTTCACTTACACAGACGAACTCCTGCCTCCACAAATAGCTATAGCTCCCACTAGTTAGGACACACCAATGGCCCTCCCTTCAAAGATATTGCAGGTTATAGAGCGCGCGCCATAGACCTGTCCAAGAGTCCTGCCAGTGTCCTCCACAAACACCATACTGCCCACCACCCAAATAAAGGCTTTCATACAGGGACAATTTCATCCTAGATTTTCTGTTTTTCCTCCACCACAGACATCCCAGTGTTCCTGACTCTCTCCATTGGTGTGGAATTTGCATGACCCCACCCACTACCTCTCCCATAACCCTTTCCTATTATTTTCTATGGCACACAGCAAAGAGAGGAACTGATCGGCAACTGAACATACTAGAGAGGTTTGGGGAGAATTCACCATGATTTATAGGAGTTGGAGGTACTGAGATGTATAGTTCACTTGCAATCTAGGAACACTCTAAACCGCACCAAAGATGGACCTGGAACTAACTTGGCACACAGAACAAAAAATACTGGAAGTCTTTGGTGGGATTTATAGTTGTAGTTCACCTACATCCAGAACGGACTACGAACCCAAACAATGATAGATCTGGGCCAAACTTAGCATACATATCCAATATGCCCAAATCTGAATACTGGTGGGTTTTGAGGGGAATTGGCCTGAATGTTTTGGAGTTGTAGATGCTGGGATTTATAGTTCACCTGCAATCAAGGCAGAATAATACACAATACCTGCTATGAACTTGGTTATCTGAGTCCACACTGCCATATATTCCAGTTCAAAGCAGAAATTGTGGGGTTTTATTCAGCTGTGTGGAATGGGCCTCAGACTGAGTCTTACTTTGATCCTATCATGAGAAGAACATGGATCAATTGAAAAGGTAATAAAACCAGTCAAGGTGGAAAGCAGGAAGAAATGAGGAAGACAATATTACATATGGATGAACTCCATCAAGGAAACTACAGCCTGGATTTGCAAACCCTTAAGTATAGGGTGACTTGGAATGCATCTACACTGGAAAACTGATGCACTTCCACACCACTTTGTGGGGATTTGCAAAAGGCACCATGAAGTAATGGGTTGACTGGAAAGACATGTGGCAGCAGCTGATTGGCTAAGCATGCCAGGAGCCAACATTCTGGTTGGCTACTGCCTCTGGCTTGCTGCTGAGAAGGAGGTTTGAGCAGGCATTTTACCTCAGAGAGCTAAGAGGTAACAGCTAGAGAATTAATGGATGCTGACTCTCTGAAGCCTGATCATTTATAAGGCAATGAGGCATATTTAAAGACTGTTTGAAAATGACTGTTTATTCCCTCTGTTATCTGTAAGAAGCCAGAGAGACTACTGTATATGTTGTTGCTCTGTTCGACCTATTGAACTGAAGTAAAGTTACTGTTACTTATTTCACAGTCCTGAGTGGCACCATGATAAAGCTTCTATTTATATACAATAGATTCTCACTTATCCAACATTCGCTTATCCAACGTTCCTCCTTCCTGGATCCACAGCTGTTTCTCTGGGCATCAAGGATTAAACTTTTTATGGATTCAATTTCTGACAATGTCGCTACTATAAATTCATTTTGTGCAATTCTATCTTTATTTGTAGTCAGTTTGTTAGTAGCCAATTTTTAAGTCAATATTTTCAATACATTGAGATGTTTTGGTGCTAAATTCATAAATACAGTAATTACTACATAACGTTACCATGTATTGAACTGCTTTTTCTGTCGATTTGTTGTAAAACATGTTTTTGGTGCTTAATTTGTAAAATCATAATGTAATTTGACGTTTAATAGGCTTTTCCTTAAGCCCTCCTTATTATCCAACATTCTTGCTTATCCAACTGGCCTGTTTATGTCGGATAAGTGAGACTCTACTGTACATCTACAACATGCAACACACTTTAACTGTCATACTATGGGATCAGGGGAGCTGTAGTTTTACAAAGTCTTCTCTGCCAAGCTGCAACTGAATGAGATCTCTCATTCATGGGACTGCCCTAAGTCCAAAACGATTTGATGCCCTTTAACAACAGCACCCCAAGAAAGGAATTTGCCCATTTTCTGACCCGGAGGCGTTTCTTGGAGTCGCGTGTGCCACGTGTCAGACGTCTAATTTCTCCTTTAAGGAGTTGATTCACCCCAAATATCCCCCTAGCTAGTAGCTGTTGCAGCAGGAGGGGGAAAAGCCCTAAGGGCTAAAAGCCGATTCTTTAGTCAATCACGTTCCATTGGATTACGCGCGCTGCCAATCAATTGCAGGAAGAGAATGAATGGCAGAAATAATGTGTAAGAAAAGAGAGCAATGAATGAATCTGTGAGCAAAGGGTTCCCTGCCGTCACAGACGAGCCCCAAGTGAGACTATTTAGGGCAGCCTCGAATGAGGATGTCTATGTATGTCTAATATCCTGAAGGAAATGGGAAAGTAACGTGGAGTAACACCAATCTTCTGCGATCAAATGCAGCTTGACACCACTTTACACCGCCCTGCTTCAATGCTTTGAAATCCTGCGAGTTGAGCGTTTGGTGAAGAAGGAGCAGAAAAAGCTCAAGACCTTGTAAAACTGCAGCTCCCATGATTCCCTAGTACTGAGCCATGATAGTTTAAAGTGGTGTCAAACTGCATTAATTCGACAGTATAGATGCACACAGCCCAGCTGGCTGAAATAAATCCATGGCCGCTTCCACACAGCAGAATAAAATCCCAATTATCTGCTTTGAACTGGAATATATTCACTTCACTTCACTTCACTTTATTTCTTAATTAGTCGCTCTCCACCAGAGTGCTCCGAGCGACTTACAATTTAAAATATCATTCCACAATAGAAAACATTCATCATAAAAACATTCAACATAAAAACATTCAACAGTGACTATTTGGCAAATTAGATCTGATTTACTTAAATGCACAACCAAACAGCCATACACTTTGCCTGGGTTCTATGAATTAGTCTCCAGTGTTAATATTGTATGTTTTATGTTGATTTTAACGATTGTTTTTACTGTTATTGATGTTTTTATTGGATAACTGTTCTATTGCTGTGTTTTGATATTTGATTGTTTTATCGGGCAAGGCCCCATGTAAGCCGCCCCGAGTCCCTTCGGGGAGATGGGGCGGGGTATAAAAATAAAGTTGTTGTTATTATTATTATTATTATTATTATTATTATTATTATTATTATTATTATTATTATTATTATTATAATATATGGCAAGTGTGGACTCAGAGCCCTTCCACACAGCCATATAGCCCAGAATATCAAGGGAGAAAATCCCACAATATCTGCTTTGAACTGGGTTATTTGAATCTACACTGCCATATATTCCAAGTCAAAGCAGAAAATGTGGGGTTATATTCAGCTGTGTGGAAGGGGCCTCAGATAAACCAGTTTAAAGCAGATACTGTGGGATTTTCTTCCTCGATATTCTGGATTATGTGGCTGTGTGGAAGGGCCCACAAATAACTCAGTTTAAAGCAGATACTGTGGGATTTTCTGCCTCGATGTTCTGGATTATGTGGCTATGTGGAAGGGCCTACAAATAACTCAGTTTAAAGCAGATACTGTGGGATTTTCTGCATTAAATAGCTGTGTGGAAGGGTCCACAGATAACCAATTCAAAGCAGATATTGTGGGATTTTCTGCCTTGATATTCTGGGTTATATGGTTGTGTGGAAGGGCCCTCATTGCTTTGAAATCCGGAGGTTTGGTGAGGCACCATAGTACTCTTGAGAGATAAAATCCAAAAAGAAAACTTGTAAATCTACTATTCCCATTTCCCCATAGCAATGAGCCATGGCAGTTAAAGTAGTGCCAAACTGCATTAATTCTACAGTGCAAATGCAACCTCAGTGGGGTTTCCTTTGTTATTATAAATTCAGCTAAACAACGTCTGGCACCTCAGTCCACTAAATATGCAAGCTTTGATGACCTTCTATTGTCCCACCTTCTCCCCCCAAGGAGTGTTAACGAGCTGAGCTAAAGGTGGTAGTGGTGGTACAGTTACATTGTAGAATGGATGCAGCTTGACACCACTTTAACTGTCATGGCGCAATGTTATGAAATTCTGGAAACTGTAGTTTGGTGATGCAACAAACTACCAATGCTATTTGGCAGAGAAGGCTGAAGACCTTGTAAAACTGCAACTCCCAGGTTTCCATAGCATCAAGCCATGGCCATAGGAGTGGTATCAAAGTAACTGCATTGATTTTGCAGTGTAGATGCAGCCCTTGTTAAAAATCACTCAAACAACTCAAAAATCACTGGTTGTTTTAAATTTACTGATAGTGAGCAGAGGCCCCTTCTACATTGCCATACAAAATCCAGGTTATCTGCTTTGAAGTGGATTATATGGCAATATAGACTCATATAATCCAGTTCAAAGCAGATCATGATGGATTATCTGCTTTGGTAATCTGAAGTACATGGTAGTGTAGATATTCTCCCAGGCAGCAAGCAGCCAGACCTTGAAGCTGAAAGGCTATTCAATGCTAACCAAGGTGGCCAACTGAAGCATCCACATCTGCCTCAAGCAGACAAGAGTTCTTTCTCCCACATTCCACAGATATATAAACCCCACTTGCCTAGTTTCCAACAGACCTCACAACCTCTGAGGATGCCTGCCATAGATGTGGGCAAAACGTCAGGAGAGAATGCTCCTGGAACATGGCCATACAGCCCGGAAAACTCACAGCAGCAACCCAGCCTTCGACAACACGAAGTATATTGTATTTGTAGGTGTAGTCATTCACTCATTCATTCATTATTCAGTAGGAGATACAAGATAGCACACAGTGCCAAATGCTTTGATAACACTCCATTGTATCTGTTGAAATGGAGGCACAGTCAATATGCCAGCACATGCTGTAGTAAATGTTAGTAATTCAGTAGAGTCTCGCTTATTCAACCTTCTGGATTATCCAACGCATTTTTGTAGTCAATGTTTTCAATACATCGTGATATTTTGGTGCTAAATTCGTAAATACAGTAATTACTACATAGCATTACTGCGTACTGAACTACTTTTTCTGCAAAAATTTGTTGTATAACATGATATTTTGATGCTTAATTTGTAAAATCATAACCTAATTTGATGTTCAATAGGCTTTTCCTTAATCCCTCCTTATTATCCAACATTATTCGCTTATCCAACATTTTGCCGGCCCGTTTATGTTGGATAAGTGAGACTCTATTGTAATACTGCTATGTAATACAGGGTAGATGGAGTAGGTTTCGCTTGATCAGTTAGTGTCTTGTCCACACTGCAAAGGAGTTAAATTGCATTATAGGAGTCTTTGTAACTGATCAAATAATGCAGGATGAATGGAGACCTGGCCGAGTGGGGATTCGAACCCGTGCCGCCAGAGTCCTAACGCGGCGCTCCATCCACTACACCACTCTGCCCCATACGCACGTCCTTCTCACCCAATGTGTATTAGAAGGGGTGGGAGGGCGTGGCCAGTCCCCGCGGTGGGCGTGGCTCCCCGGAGGGGGGTCTGCCTCCGGATTGGCTCTCCGCGGGGCCTGTCAGGGAGTGGCTCCTCCTCCCTTGAGGCTGTGAAGAAAGAGACCTGTGGCACTGGCTTTGGGACCCTCGTCGAGGAAGCAGGCTCTCGTTGCCGGCCATGCAGTACCAGCCACCGCTGTTCGCGCCCAGCCCTCTGCTGCAGGCGCCGCACCCGACGCCCTTCTACATCGAGGACATCCTGGGCCGAGGCGCGCCCCCGATGCCCCCTCCGCCGCCCACGCTGCCCTCGCCCAATTCCTCCTTCACCAGCCTGGTGGCCTCCTACCGGACCCCCATCTACGAGCCCACGCCCATCCACGCCGCCTTCGCCCACCCGATGGCCGCCGCCGCCCACTACGGGGCCCCCGGCGCCTATGCAGCCGCGGCGGGAACCGGGCCCCTGTATCCGTTCCCGCGGTCCGACTACGCGCATGCGCTCATCCGCCACGACCCCCTGGGTGAGTAAAACAATCAACATTAGGCTGCGTTGTTACATTACTATCCCATTACAATTACAATGAAATACTTCCATTGGAGTGTGTTCAGGTGGGGAGGTGGACCATTAGAGGGTGATGGGACAAACTGGGAGCAACTGGGGCACCTTCCACACAGTGAATAATATCCCACAATATCTGATTCGATCTGGATTATATGGCAGTGTGGACTCAGGTTACCCAGTTCAAAGCAAATATTGTGGCATTTTCTGCCTTGACATTCTGGGTTATAGGTCTTTGTGGAAGGGCCCATAGATAACCCAGTTCTAACCAGATATTGTGGGATTTTTTGCCTTGATATTCTGGGTTATATGGCTGCGTGGAAGGGTCCATAGATAACTCAGTTCAAAGCCGATATTGTGGGATTTTCTACCTTGATATTCTGGGTTATATGGCTGTGTGGAAGGGCCCATAGATAACTCATTTTAAAGCAGATATTGTGGGATTTTGTGCATTAAATGACTGTGTGGAAGGGCCCACAGATGACTAATTTTAAAGCCGACATTGTGGGATTTTTTTTTTGCGTTAAATGGCTGTGTTTTTTTTGCGTTAAATGGAAGGGTTCATTGATAACCCAGTTCAAAGCTGATATTATGTGATTTTCTTCCTTGATATTCTGGGTTATATGGCTGTGTGGAAGGGCCCATAGATAACTCATTTTAAAGCAGATATTGTGGGATTTTTTTTTGCATTAAATGGCTGTGTGGAAGGGTCCACTGATAACCCAGTTCAAAGCTGATATTATGGGATTTTCTACCTTGATATTCTGGGTTATATGGCTGTGTGGAAGGGCCCATAGATAACTCATTTTAAAGCAAATATTGTGGGATTTTCTGCATTAAATGGCTGTGTGGAAGGGTCCACTGATAACCCAGTTCAAAGCAGATATTGTGGGATTTTTCTGCTTTGATATTCTAGGTTATATGGCTGTGTGGAAGGGCTCTGGTTTGGGGGTGACAGGAGTCTGGCTGGAGTTTCTATTGTTATTATTACTATTATCATAAACAGTAGTGAAGGAAATTAAGCTGGAGCAATAAGAAACACCATAATGTTTATGGACTGGAACAAAGTACAATATGATCTGATGCCACAAGAATGTGAATATATATTATTGTTTTAAACTATTTTATGATGTTTTATACTTTGATCAATGTATTTGGATTATTTCCATGATTTTAATATGTTGTAAGACCTGTGAGGGAGAAAAGCGGGATATAAATACAGATTTATCATCATCATCCTCACCATCTCTCTTTCCTCTCTTAAAGGGCACCTAAGGGCCCTTCCACACAGCAGAATATCAAGGCAGAAAATCCCACAATATCTGCTTTGAACTGGGCTGTCTGAGCCCACATTGCCATATATCCCAGTTCAAAGCAGAAAATGGGGGATTTTATTCAGCTGTGTGGAAGGGGGCTGGGTTATCTGATTCCACACTGTAATATACAATTTTAATTCTTAATTTTCTTGCTGGCTTATGTTTATCACTAATGACTGAGCTTCACAAAATATACTATTTAATTATATTATGTTTAAGTTCAATTATGTCTTCTTTTTTGTTTAGTTTTATAAATTTATTTTGAGATTGTTTTATACACTGTTTTGATTTGATTTATCATTGTCTGTGTTCGGCATTGAATGTTTTGCATTTTATTACTTTTGTTGGAAACTGCTCTGAGTCCTCTCAGGGATATAGGACAGGTACAAATGGAGTAATTATGATGATGATGACGATTATTATTATTATTATTATTATTATTATTATTATTATTATTATTATTATCATCATCATCCCAGTTCAAAGCAGATAATCTGGATTGTATTCAACTCAGTGGAAGAGTGCTCTACTCCTCTAATTCATTTGGAGCCAGCTTTATTTTTAGGAAGCAGCCCATTTTACAATTATTTATTATTATTATTATTATTATTATTATTATTATTATTATTATTATTATTATGTTAATACAATTAGAGAGAAAGATGAAGTTGTAGGATTCCTTCCTTCGTTTATTTTAAATAGAGGTTGGGCTTCTACACAGCTATACAACCCAGAATATTAAGGCAGATCATCCATAATATCTGTTTTGAACTGGGTTATGAGTCCACACTGCCGTATAATCCAGTTCAATGTGGGTTTTATACAGCGATGTGGAAGAGGCCCTTGAAAGAGGGAAGAAGTAGACCAAACTGGGAGGAACTGGTTTAAATCTAACAAGAGTCTGGGAAGGAGTATTATTATTATTATTATTATTAATGCTATTTTCCTTGTTATATTTAAACCAATAATAATAATAATAATCCAGCATATCTATCTTGTTTGCTGTGTCATAATAAAATAATAATAATTATTAATAATAATAAGGCAACGGGAGAGTCAGGCAAAGCAGCCCATAGTGTAACTATTTAAATTAGAGGGATTTCCTCTCCTTCATTTATTTTGAGAGGGCAAGAGGGACCATCCATAGGGCAAACTGTGAAGGACTGGGAGGCACTAAAAATCCCAGTTTAGGGAAAATAGAGGTCTTTATTCATACAGCTGAATAAAATCCCACATTATCTGCTTTGAACTGGAATATATGGCAGTGTGGACTCAGATAACCCAGTTCAAAGCAGATATTGTGGGATTTTCTGCCTTGATATTCTGGATTATATGGCTGTGTGGAAGGGCCTTGAATCTATATAACGGACCATATAAGGCCCTGGGATCTAAGTCCTGCCATGAAGCAGGGCTCCTCACCTAGAATGAATGCAGAGCTCTATTTTGTCCCCTTAAAGAGCGCGTGTTCCTGTTTCCTCTCTTTCAAGAACAATTGCGTAAAAGAATCAGCATGTGGCCGACAGAAAAAAAAAAGGCTTTTGAGAACAAGCACGACTTTCTCTTACTTTTCATCCCAACAGCCTTCATCCTTTAGACATTGTTTGTTTGGACTCATTCAGGTTTTTTCTTTCTTCCTCCAAAGCAAGACTGTCCTGGCTTTTCTTGGGATCATATCAAGGCCTTAGCGGGGCAATAAAAGACTTTGTGAAATTATATTGAGTCGTGGCAGTGAAAGTGGTATCGAAAATTTCTTAATTCTACAAGGTAGAGGCACCGGGTTACCCAGGGTCCTTCCACACAGCCATATAACCCAGAATATCAAGGCAGAAAATCCCACAATATCTGAACTGGTTTATCTGAGTCCATACTGGCATATAAACCCAGTTCAAAGCAGAATACGTGGTATTTTATTCAGCGACCCCAGAGTCCTGGAGAATTTCAACCTTTCTTGTTACTACCTTGTATTTGGTGGAAACGGAGTTTACGCTGGTTTCCAATTTGCAACGAACAATCAAACAAAAAACGCAATCCTGACCCTAACACGCGTTTTTGCACGTCGGAATGAGTTTCCTGGCAGACACGTGTTTCAAAACGAGCAGGATCCGAATCTAGAACGCGACCTTGAGGCGTTGCTTACTCGAGATTTTGGTTCTCAAGGTCCATCATAACATTAATTCAGTTTGAATTGGCAATGGCTCAAAACTACAAACTGGGATTTGTAGAACTTTTGGTAAGGAAGCCTGAAGGCCGCCTAAAACTAAAAGCTCCAATCGTCCCATAGCATTGAGTTGAGGCGATGAAAGTGGTGTCGAACTGCATTAATTCGCCAATGTAGATGCACGCTGAGACAGGACTTAGTTTTTCAACGCCTCCGCCAAGGGTCGCAGCAGGAATTAGTTTTTCCAATCAACGGATTTAATTTCGGGGTGGGTTATAAACAGTCAGATTCAGATTCAAGCCCGTTCGAAGCGAAATGCAAAGGAGCCCTCCAAAATAACTCTACTGGTCCCGCATCACATTTTCCTCCAATCCTGACATTTCCAGCATTTGTTGTTGGTGTTTTTCCAGCCCTTTCCTGACTTAGAGTAAACCTATGGCTGTTTTCTTGGCACGGTTTGTTTTGCCTTTGCCCTCCTCTGGGGCTGAGAGAGTGTGACTTGCTCAGTGGTCGCCCGCGGGGTTTTCAGGGCCAGAGGAGATTCGAACTCCAGTCTCTTGTCGTCGTTCAAACCACTGCATCAATTTACTTTCTCTAGAATTACAGCGCCTTTAAACATAAGGGAAGTATTTAGAAATAGAGTTTTAGGCATTCAAATTCCTCCCCAAGTGTAAACAACAGTGGCTAAGTCTCTAGGTCCCAGTCCTGGGAGAGAATATAAACAGCAACAATAAGCAAACGAAAGTAATAACAATAAGCTAACAGATAATAATATAATAACATTAATAATTATAGTATTAATTATTAATTATTATTAATTACTATCATTAATTATTTTATTATAATAATAATAATAGAATGCGAAAGCCGCAAATCTACAAGGACTGAGTGTGGCTTGTTTTCAGTATCCCTGAGTGCATCCACACTGTGCAATTAATGCACTTTGGCACCATTAATATTGCTGAGGCTCCATAATATCGAATAACGGTAACTGTTGGCAAATTTCGTTTGTATGCTCTGGGTTTGGTCCCCTCCTTCGGGGAGATGGTGGCGGCGGGTGCAAAAATAAAGTAATAATAATACAACAATCATATAACTACTTATAGTAATGTTATATTACTATATTATTATTATTATTATTACTATTAGTATTATTTTTATTCTATAACTGTCGTTTTGTAAGCCTTCTCTGCTTGGGCTTTTTGTAGATTAATGAGGCAGAAGAAAGACTATATTGCATATATACAGCACAGTCTCGCTTATCCAACGTTCTGTATTATCCAACGCGGTCTGCCTTGTAGCAGTCGATGTTTTTGTAGTCAGTGTGTTCACTACATTGCAATGTTTTGGTGCTAAATTCGTAAATACAGTAATTACTACATAAAGTTCCCGTGTATTGAACTACTTTTTTTCTGTCACTTTGTGTTGTAAGACATGTTGTTTTGGTGCTTAATTTGTAAAATCATAATGTAATTTGATGTTTAATAGGCTTTTAATTGATCCCTCCTTATTATCCAACATTTTCGCTTATCCAGTGTTCTGCCTGCCCTGTTTATGTTGGATAAGCGAGACTCTAGTGTGTGTGTGTGTGTGTCAATATATCTTTGGATATATATAGAGGGAGCTTTGGATAGCATTGGGAGGGATAGATAGATAAAGATCTCTCACCCATGCATTGATTCGGCTGTGTTTCAGATAGATAGATAGATAGATAGATAGATAGATAGATAGATAGATAGATAGGACCAGAGCTTCTCTCCCTCCCTGCCTCTCCCTCTCCCTCTCTCTCTGACTAGAGCTACACTTAAGATGTACCTGATTTACAACCAAATTCAGTTTAAGAACAAACCTACAGAACCTATCTTGTCTCTAACACTGGACAAGATAGATTTCTTTATGTTATGCATGTTTTCCTTCAATCTTATATATCTCTAACATTCCTGAGAGCAAAGGTGCATGGGCACTGTCACAGCAAACCGTTTTTGTAAATCAAGATAGAAATAAAGAGCAATACTCTGAAAACAAGGGAATTCTAGACAGGAAGCAATCAGGGCCAGGTAACACCTCCCAACAAAGGATTCCCCAGGCAGGAAGCAGCCAGGCTTTAAAGCTGCGAGGCTATTCAATGCTAACCAAGGTGATTAATGGCAACATTCACACTTGCCTCCAACAGACAAGAATTCTTTCTCCCACCCTGGACCTTACACAGATACAGTAGAGTCTCACTTATCCAAGCCTCGCTTATCCAAGCCTCTGGATTATCCAAGCCATTTTTGTAGTCAATATATCGTGATATTTTGGTGCTAAATTCGTAAATACAGTAATTACAACATAACATTACTGCATATTGAACTACTTTTTCTGTCAAATGTGTTGTATAAGATGTTTTGGTGCTTAATTTGTAAAATCATAACCTAATTTGATGTTTAATAGGCTTTTCCTTAATCCCTCCTTATTATCCAAGATATTCGCTTATCCAAGCTTCTGCTAGTCCGTTTAGCTTGAATAAGTGAGACTCTACTGTATATAAACCTTACTTGCCTAGTTTCCAACAGACCTCATAACCTCTGAGGTTGCCTTCCATAGATGCATGTGGACAATGTCAAGGAAACCATGAAAATGAACAACATCTGGCTATCAGTATTTAAAAAACCTCTATAATCAGGACAGTAAATAAAGAACAATACTCAGAAAACAGGGGAAATCCAGACCAAAAACCATCAGGGCCAGTTAACACCTCCCAACAAAGGATTCCTCTGGCTTGGACGCAACCAGGCTTTGAAGCTGCAGATGCAGGGGAAAGTCAGGAGAGAATGCTTCTGGAACATACAGCCCGGAAATCTCACAGCAACCCAGACAGATAGACGGATAGATAGAGCTAGCTTTGGATAGTCCAGGGAAAGGTGAACAGAGGCACCCCTGCATTGATTGGGGAGTGTTTGGGATTGCGGGCTTGGCTTGAGAGGCTTTTCCTCCCTTCCCGGATATCTTGAGCCCTCGATAGGAGTCAATCTGGTTTCAGAAGCTGTTAAAAGCGTTCTTTCCTGCCTTCCCGGCGCAGGCTGCTTCCTCGGGCCCTTCGTGCACGCTGCTGATTATTTTATCGACATCCTCAATACAGACAAATTCAGGAAACACTCCGCTTCTGATAGCCTGGATCCGTTTTTCTGATATTGTTCATTTCCTCTGCGCGGGATGGGGTTGTGTGACAGCTAAAATAACTTGTTGCTTCCTTCCAAAATTAAAAAAAAAACCAAACCCATAAGGGATGGCTGAGGAGAAAAGAAAAGGCTTGTTTTCGCCCGAATTGCTAAAGCCTGACGCAAACGAAATCTTGGAGAACAATGTTTGCCTTTTTTTATTCCCCTCCAAAGCGCGCCGGGAGATCAGACAGAAACACAAACAGCTACAGGCTGTGCTCATTAGATCTGGAATAATGTGGCTTGTTGTGGAAACAAGGATTGGCGAGAAAGCCCCAGTGGAGACACCTTTCCCTCAGGATAATTCTTCCAGGAGTGAATTTCCCTTCCTGTCCAACTTAATTCGTTCCAAAATGTAAATGCATAGCCAACACCGTCTTGTATCCTAAACCTTCGATTCCTGAACTTCCCAAGAGACTGAATTGCTCTGATCCATCGTAGATCTCCAGAAAGGAAGCAGAAATTTAAACTGCCTTGGCTCAATGCTACGGAATCCTGGGATCTGTGGTTTGGATCTGGGGCAGACCCGGAATTCCATAGCATGAGCCAGGGCGATTCAAAGCGGTGTCAAAACTGCATTAATTCTATAGTGGAGATGCACCCGCAGCGTCTTCCTCCAGAGCTCAAACTACTGTACAAATTACAGTAATCATAATAACAGCTCGAGGCAGGTTCTTTCCAATATAATTAAAATACAACAGATAACAAATATATTACTATCATTATTAATATTACTATTAATAGTAATAATAACAGAAATAATAGCAATGATTTTTCTTAACAGCTCCTTCCCGAGGCTCAAAGCAGATGCCAACATAAAAACAATAGATAACACACATATACACACACATATACAATAGATAAGAAATGTATTAATAATACTAATACAGTACTAATAATAGAAATTATAGTAATTATTTTTCTTAACCGCCCCTCCCTAAGGATCAAAGCAGATGCCAACATAAAATACAATAGATAACATACACACATACATATACACACACACACATATATACACACATATACAATAGATGAAAAATGTATTAATAATACTAATACTAGAAATTATAGTAATACTTTTTCTTAACAGCTCCTCCCTAAGGCTGGAATCAGCTTCCAACATAAAATGCAATAGAGTGTGTATGTGTATGTGTATATATGTGTGTGTGTGTGTGTGTATATATATATATATTCAAACACACACACATACATACACACATACAATAGATAACAAATGTATTATTATTAATAATAATATAAATAATTGAAATAATAGCAATGCTTTTTCTTAACAGCTCCTCCACAAAGCTGGAAGCTGGTTTCAACATGATTACAGTATTATAGATAACAACTATAATAATAATAATAATAATAATAATAATAATAATAATAATAATAATAATAATTTATTTCTTATAATCCACCTCCATCTCCCCAAAGGGACTGGGCGGTTTACATGGGGACAGAGCCCTAAAAACAACAGTTAACATACAATTAAAATGTATAACAAAAATAATTTAATAACATATTAACATGAACACACAACATATCAATTACAGAACAAATGTGGGACTATTCAAGTATACAAAAGTGGGACTATTCAAATATATATCCAATAGATAAGAAATAATAATAGACACAATAGTAATTATTTTTCTTAACAGCTTCTCCCCAAGGCTCAAAGCAGGTTCCAACATAAGTGAAACACAACAGATAACAAATATTAACAATAGAAATAATAGTAAAGATTTTTCTTAAGAGCTCCTCCCCAAAGATTGAAGCAGGTTCCAATATAATTAAAATATAATAGATACAATCATTTAAGACACATAGCTATTAGACTTACTGGGAAGTTAGTTAAAACAGAGTTTACTTCTAAGGAAAGGCATATATATAAAGCAGCCATCTGCTGCTGGATTAAACTGTGTTATTTGGCAGTGCAGATCAAGCTTCAGATGTGCTGAGGAGGGGTGTGTGTGTGTGTGTGTGTCTGCAGCTAGGTTTTCTAAGTTGTTTATTAGCAACCAGGGAAGACAACAAGGGTGGAGTATAAAGTGCTCTTTAATTGTGATGGTAATGATTATATCGTTTTGTTTATCTAGCGCCATCAATGTACAATGCTTGACAAGTAAAAAGGGTACAATCTGAAAGAGATGTGCATATAGATAAACACATACAGAGAAGGAAGGAAGGAATCTAAAATGTAAAACTGCAATGCAATTGTTAAATCATCCAAATAAAGCACAAAATATAATACAATATGTAGCAAACTGATCAATAAATAGAAACGAACACACATTTGATTAAACGAAAGGTTTGGATAAAAGTTTAGAGACCACTCCCCAAATAAATTGTATTATTATTATTATTATTATTATTTATTCTGTGTCGCCCTTGGACCAAGAAGCACCTCAAGGCGGTTTGCCAAGGTGAAAACACAAGCAAAACCTAAGTTATATAATAACATCCTTTTTAAATGTGGAGGATCATCTTAATAACAGATTGTACAACAATAACAGATTGTATAGAAGCCATTGAAATACACAAGCCTGTGGACAATGTCGATGGAAAGGAGGAAACAATTAAAATGGACAATATCTTGCCACAAGTATTTTTTTTAAAAAACTCTAAAATCAGGACAGTAATAAAGAACAACACTCAGAAGACAAGAAATCATCAGGGCCAGTCAACACCTCCCAACAAAGGATTATTCCAGGTTGGACGCAGGCAGGCTTTGATGCTGCAAGGCCATTCAATGCTAATCAAGGTGACCAACTGCAACATTCACACTTGCCTCAAACAGACAAGAGTTCTTTCTTCCACTCTGGACATTCCACAGATATATCAACCCCATTTGCCTAGTTTCCAACAGACCTCACAACTGCCTAGTCTCCATCACCATTATTGCTCTCAATGGTATTTAACATAATAGCGTTGACCAGGATGAGCTTATTTGAAATTAACATGGAGATGGCCTGTACTCAGCCGGATCTCTGTAGCAATTCACCATTAATTACCTAACTGTTATTTTTAAGTGTTAACCATAAACCAGGCTCCTGATACATTTGCAAAGCAATAATGTGACCCACACGTTCTTGTGAAATGCTGATGATGCTTGAAATTTCTCTCCTGAATCAATCTGTCAACCTTTTGCTTATGAAACTTGGTGGTTGCTGTCACAGGAGGTCCAACTCTTTGTTTGTCACACAAGTCAGATGTTCCCACCTCAACATCTTTAAACTTACTCGCCCGCTTGCATTCACTGATGAACCTCCTTTGGGGTGACACATTCTGCTGTCAAGAATTCGGTGACTGCACGTTGCTTATAATAATATTATAATATTAATAATAATTTTATTTTTATACCCCGCCCCATCTCCCATCTCCTTAAGTTGCATTGACCGACCATCTGTGCAGGGTTCCATACTTCGCACTTTAACAACACTGCTGTTCAATGCTAAGGCTTCCCGCCAAATGGAACTGTAGAGGAGAGTCTACTGAACAAGCCATACCTGCTGCATACCAGGACTGCCATCTGCTGAGGAGTTACGAAGGTGTAGGCATTACTTTTCATTCAACCCTCATACTTCCCGCACACCGAGTTTTGCAATTCTTAATACAACAGTACTGTAACCCCCAAGTACATCTGTACCTTGCAGCAACATTCAGAAGGAAAAGGGAAGCCGGGTGGTCATGAACAGGGAGAAGATGTAGGGAGGTAAATGAGAAATAAATTAGAACAGAAGCTAAGTGCTGCTTCCAACTTTCATATTCCCCAATTAGTTTATGATCTGGAGGTAAAGTGTTTAACCTCGGGGTCATGATCTCTTTCCCATCCTCATCCCACTGTGAATATATTTCCTCTAATTTCTCACCTTCTTGTAGCTATAGAAACTTGGAATACTACTTCTTCCCAGAAAGCCCTTCACAACCTCTGAGGATGCCTGCCATAGATGTGGGCGAAACGTCAGGAGAGAATGCTTCTGGAACATGGCCATACAGCCCGGACAACTCACAGCAACCCAGATTGTATAATATACTAATAACAATTTTAAAAGGAGGGAAAAATCTGAAAAAAAGCAGCCTTTCTTTTTTATGCCCTCCAATGCCAAAACATATTACAGCCAAATATTATAGTATTTATATTCTAGCCAAATATTATATGCCAAATATTATAGTATTTATAGTATTTAGATTATAGACAAATATTATTGTATTTTAGTATTTATATTCTAGTCAAATATTATAGTATTTATATTCCAGCCAAATATTATAGTATTTATAGTATTTAGATTACAGGTAAATATTATCATATTTTAGTATTTATATTCTAGCCAAATTTTATAGGATTTTTAGTATTTATATTCTAGTCAAATATTATATGCCAAATATTTTAGTATTTTTTGTATTTATATTCTAGCCAAATATTATATGCCAAATATTATAGTATTTATAGTATTTAGATTATAGACAAATATTATTGTATTTTAGTATTTATATTCTAGTCAAATATTATAGTATTTATATTCCAGCCAAATATTATAGTATTTATAGTATTTAGATTACAGGTAAATATTATCATATTTTAGTATTTATATTCTAGCCAAATTTTATAGGATTTTTAGTATTTATATTCTAGTCAAATATTATATGCCAAATATTTTAGTATTTTTTGTATTTATATTCTAGCCAAATATTATATGCCAAATATTATAGTATTTATAGTATTTAGATTATAGACAAATATTATTGTATTTTAGTATTTATATTCTAGTCAAATATTATAGTATTTATATTCCAGCCAAATATTATAGTATTTATAGTATTTAGATCACAGGTAAATATTATCATATTTTAGTATTTATATTCTAGCCAAATTTTATAGGATTTTTAGTATTTATACTCTAGTCAAATATTATATGCCAAATATTTTAGTATTTTTTGTATTTATATTCTAGCCAAATATTATATGACAAATACTATAGTATTGTCTGTAACCAAAATAATATTTGGGTACATGTGTCCATTGGGACCCATGTTCTTATCATGCAAGGTATACTTTGCAAATCTAGGATTTCCTACCAATATAAATGCAGGCGTTGATGAGAGTTTGTCAGTAGTCCATTTGCTTGTCTTAAAACAAGGACAAATGTATTAACAAATGTATTTCTTCTCTTTCTCGAATCAGTTTTGCAAAATGTATTTATGAAGAGAGTCAATCCTCCAGAACCTTTATTATTATATTTTGTTATCTTGCAGTTTATGCTAGTGGCGGAAGTGAAATGAATTAGTTGTGTTAGTATATTTTTAATACTGGGAAGTAAGTCTCAACAATTTCTATGTGGTTCGTTCCAATTTAAGCAGATTTTCTTAGAAGTAAGCCTCACTACGCATGTGATGTAGTGCTTTGAGCCTTAGATTATCATCATCTTCATAATCATTGCTATGATGATGATGATGATGACAGGAGTAGGGTCCTTTAAATTATAGTGGTTATAGTGTCGGACTAGATCTGTGTTCCTTTGTTGTTGTTCTGTTCCTTTAAGAGATGTGACCCTATAATGAGCCTTTCTTGACACAATTAGTTCAGAAGAGTTTTGTCATTGCCTTCCTCTGAGGCTGAGAGAGTGTGACTCAACCAAGGCTCTCAGGACCCTTCTATGCAGCCATATAACCCAGAATATCAAGGCAGATAATCCACAATGTCTGCTTTGAACTGGGTTATCTTGAGTCCACACTGCCATGTAATCCTGTTCAATGTGGATTTTATACAGCTGTGTGGAAGTGGCCTTAGTGTTTTAAGAGTGCATCCACATTGTGGAATCAGTGTGGTTTGACACTCCTTTTCACCAGCATGGCTGAATGGTTTATATAGATACACTAGCTGTGCCCGGCCACGCGTTGCTGTGGCGAAGTATGGTGGTATGGGAAATAAAGTATTGAGGAATTGGTGGTAGTTAAGGTAAAGGGTAAAGGTTTTCTCCTGACATTAAGTCCAGTTGTGTCCGACTGTACACTGAAGTGGATTATATTGCAGTGTGGAGTCAAGATAATCCAGTTCAAAGCAGATAATATAAGATTATAAATGGGTTATATAGCTGTGTAGAAGGGCCTTGAGTCTACACTGCCATATAATCCAGTTAAATAAGATAATCTGTATTTTATAGGCAGTGTGGAAGAGGCCTTAGTGAGGCCTAACTCTGCCTGTCCCCTGGGCTGCGTGGGTTGCTAGGAGACCAAGTGGGCGGAGCTTAGCCTTTTAACTGGCAGCAATTGGATAAAAACAGTTATTCCTCTCCCTCTAATTAGGACTTTATTTTTCTTTATTTTTTGTTGTATGAAGGTAGAAGCATGGATGAGGGGTTGTGCTGCCAAGTTTAGTGTTTCTGGGATGTGTAGTTTTGTTGTTTTGTCCTAGGCCGAAATTTCATTACCCTTTTATATATATAGATGGGAGTTGTAGATTGGCGAGGCAGAGAAGACCTGGGTCAGAGCAGCTAAGATGGTGTCAAAAGTGCAACAGTTCTGCAGTGTGGATGCATCCTAAATGAGACGTGATAACTTGATGATGATGATAAATAAAAGCCTTAGGCACATCTGCTCTGAAGAATTAATGTAGTTTAGCTCAACCTTAGATTTGAGCCTTAGATCATGACTTCGGGGATTTTTATTATCATCATCAGTAATAATAATAATAATGAAGAAAAACATCTGGAAAAGCTGTCACAATATGAGAATTTAAAGATCGAATTGCAAAGACTCTGGCACAAGCCAGTCAAGTTGGTCCCAGTGGTGATCGGCACGCTGGGTGCAGTGCCTAAAGACCTTGGCCTGCACTTAAACACAATCGGTGTTGACAAAATTACCATCTGCCAGCTGCAGAAGGCCACCTTACCGGGATCTGCATGCATTATTCGCGGATACATCACACAGTCCTAGACACTTGGGAAGTATCCAACATGTGATCCAATACAACAGCCAGCAGAGTGTCTGCTGTGGACTCATCTTGTTGTGTTTCAAATAATATTGATAATATTGATAATATTAAATTATTACTAATATAATAATAATTTATTATCATTGGCATTTATTATTATTATAGGAGCCCCCAGATGGCGTAGTGGACTAAGTGACTTGAAGGTTGGGTTGCTGACCTGAAAGCTGCCAGGTTCGAATCCCACCTGGGGAGAGTATGGATGAGCTCCCTCTATCAGCTCCAGCTCCATGCGGGGACATGAGAGAAGCCTCCCACAAAACATCCAGGCGTCCCCGGGGCAACGTCCTTGCAGACGGCCAATTCTCTCACTCCAGAAGCAACTCCGGTTGCTCCTGAAACGAAAAAAAAAATTATTATTATTATTAATTATTTTATCAATTATTTTATTAATAATAAAAATATGCCATGGAATCTTGGGAGTTGTAGTCTCTAGCCTTTTCTGCCAGTGCCTCACCAAACTACAACTCTCACGATTCCACAGCTTTTCATCCTGGCAACTGATCCAGTATCAAACTGCATTTATTCTGCAGTGTAGACGCACCCTGTGCCTTCTTCCTCGCCTGGGGAGAAAAGCAGCCAGAGAACAAGGAGGAAGTTTGGGGTGATTCTTCTCCTTTGGAGAGTCAGATTCACAGGAAACACAAGGGCGGCTGTAACTGCCCCCCCCCCCTCAAAAGGACTCCTGAGGTCAAAAGGGGATGTGGAGGGACTGGCCTACCCTGAACCCATGTGGAGGCATCTACACTACAGAATTAATCTAGTTTTATACCACTTCAACTGCCAGGGTTTAATGCTGTGAAATCTTGTGTTTTGGCGGAGACACCAACACTCTGGCAAAACTACAAATCCTAGGATTGTACAGCATCATTTAAAGGGGTGTCAAACTGTCTTCATTATACAGTGTAGACTAGATGCACCCATAGACTTCAAGCCCCAGAATATTTCTCCCATTTATAGACCCACTCTGTATTCCATGGATGTACTGTAGTTGGGGAACAAAAGCTTTCCCTTAATAAATAATATCAATCGGGCTGTGGTGCAGGATGGAGAGCAAGCCAGCTGTAACCAGCTCCAATGAATCACTTTGACCAGGAGGTCATGAGTTCGAGGCCCGCTCGGAGCCTATGTTTGTCTTGTCTTTGTTCTATGTTAAAAGGCATTGAATGTTTGCCTATATGTGTAATGTGATCCGCCCTGAGTCCCCTTCGGGGTGAGAAGGGCGGAATATAAATGCTGTAAATAAATAAATAAATAAATATCAATAACAATAATAATAATCATCATCATATTTTATTTGTATTCCGCCCTATCTCCCTGAGGGGAGTCATATACATAATGACACTATGTAACATGATTTTTGTACCTAGGTTAAAAATGTCATTTCCTAATGGGTTCTATCATAAAAACTTCAAAATAGTTTATTAAACTGCAAAAACTTTGTTTTTGTGGGACATTCTGCAGCACATTTTGCTGAAAATCTCATCAAGTTTCAACCAATTCAAGATAGTTTGTGACAGCCACAAAAACAAAGTTTCTGGAGTATAACAACTTATGAGTATAACAACCTTATGACCCTGTTTGCTGTGGTTTTATTTTTATGTCTCTCTCACCCCGAGTTTTAACTTAATGTTCATGTGGTCTGCCCTTGTTTTTCATTGTCTCCTTGTTTTACTTTGTAATGGATATTATTATTTATTGTATTGCTTATTGTATTGTGATGTGTTGTTCTTTTATATGCTGTTTATATTGTATTGTTTTGGGCATGGCCCCATGTAAGCTGCCCCGAGTCCCCGTTGGGGAGATGGTGGCGGGGTATAAATAAAGTTTTTATTATTATTATTATTATTATTATTATTATTATTATTATTATTATTATTATTGTTACTTTCAAAGTAAGTACAGTAGAGTCTCACTTATCCAACATTCGCTTATCCAACCTTCTGGATTATCCAACGCATTTTTGTAGTCAATGTTTTCAATACATCGTGATATTTTGGTGCTAAATTCGTAAATACAGTAATTACTATGTAGCATTACTGCGTATTGAACTACTTTTTCTGTCAAATTTGTTGTATAACATGATGTTTTGGTGCTTAATTTGTAAAATCATAACCTAATTTGGGTTTAATAGGCTTCTCCTTAATCTCTCCCTGTTATCCAACATATTCACTTATCCAACGTTCTGCCGGCCCGTTTATGTTGGATAAGTGAGTCTCTACTGTAACTCCATTTTCCTTCAGTCCCCAACATTTGGGCATTGCAGAAATGCACTTTAGGCGTTCAAGAAAAGAGGTTGGCAATGTTAGCAATATGAATATGCACCCAGCCAATAGAAAAAAAAATCTTCAATGTGAGTGATCTTCAGTGTATCCCTCTTTGCCAGTGAGGACATTTGGAGGTCCAGAGTTTGGGAATGACTACTTTTTGAAATGTATGGGGAGGTCAGGATTTTCAAAGGCTCTTGGTACCCTTCTCTTGTCTCTTTGGCACCCTCTGAGTCAGGAGAAGGTAGTTAAAGGATGCATTTATGTCATGAATGCAGTTTACAGCACAGTGACTACCCTGGCTCAATGCTATGAAATAGTGGATGGTGGGATGGTGACTTCTCTTCTTCTTCCTCCTCCTCCTTCTGTAGGGAAGCCACTGCTCTGGGGCTCCTTCATGCAGAGGCCACTGCACAAGCGGAAGGGTGGCCAAGTGCGCTTCTCCAACGACCAGACCGTGGAGCTGGAGAAGAAGTTTGAGACGCAGAAGTACCTCTCGCCTCCCGAGAGGAAGCGCCTGGCCAAGATGCTGCAGCTCAGCGAGAGGCAGGTGAGAGCGGTGCCAATGGGAGGCCTAGCCTTTAAAGTTGGAATTATATTCTTAGAATCCTAGAATAATAGAGTTGGAACAGACCACATGGGCCATCCAGTCCAACCCCCTGCCATGCAGGAAAAGCACAATCAAAGCACCCTGGACAGATGGCCATCCAGCCTCTGTTTAAAAACCTCCAAGGAAGAAGCTTCCACCAGACTCCAAGGCAGAGAGTTCCACTGTTGAATGTCATATCAGCATCAGCATCATCAATAACACTGTGTAACAAAATTTGAAAATGTTCTATTCCTGCTTTGAAAGTGTTATTCTCGTTTTAAATGTTTTGGTAGTTGTTCTACTCCAGAAACTTCATTTTTGTGGCTGCCACAAATTATGTTGTATTGGTTGAGACTGGATGAGATATTCATTGGAAAACTATAGCAAAATCTGCTGCAGTATGTCATACAAAAACAAACTAATAAACCTTTTCCATTTTTTAAAATGATAGAACCGATTAGAAAATGACATTTGTAAGCCAGGAAATTGTGTTACATAGTGTAATATCTTCCTTCCTTCCAAAAGAGACTCAAAGTAGCTAACACTACAAGTCATGCAATATGTCAACTAAAACCCAGAGCAAACAAACATTAAAACAGAACGATGCACAGAACCTATTAAAAATATGTAGGCCTCATCTACAATGCCATTATAATGCAGATTGAATTGGATTACACTATGTAACACAATTTTTGTTCCTGGGTTATAAATGTCATTTCCTAATTGGTTCTATCCTAAAAACATGGAAAAAGTTTATTAAATTGCAAAATCATTGTTTTTGTGGGATATTCCGCAGCATGTTTTGCTATAGTTTTTCAATGAAAAACTATATAGAGTCTCAACCAATCCAACATAGTTTGTGGCAGCCACAAAAACAAAGTTTCTGGAGAATAACGACTACTTTCAAAGTAAGCACCACACAATTAAACAGGAAATAAGATGTTCAAACCAGGAACAGATTTCCCCCCCCCCCCCAATTTTTTTGCATAGTGTTATATGGCAGAGTAGACTTATATAATTCAGTTCAGTCTGCATTATATGAGTCTACACTGATCACATAATGCAGTTCACATTATGGGGTTATAGGTAAAATCAATAACACAATTTGAAAACCTGTTAAACTACATAAAACACAGCACCATGTCTCATTCTTTAAAACTTTGTTCTTTAAAAGCTTGCCTGAAAAGAAAGGCTTGAGCTTGCCGCTGGAAGGACAGCAGGGAGGAGGCAATTCTGGCTTCCTTATGCAGGGAGTTCCAAAGTTGAGTTATAGTCCAAGCTCTTCTTCTAACTCCTTCCAGGATTTAGTAAGGAAAACTGCCTCCTGGTCTTCAGTCCACTAAAAGCATGGTGGATCATGTCCAGCTGTAGCCTCATCGTATCTCTTTTTACTGTTGAGGATGCTGGGCTGTTGTCAGATTGTTGCTCAGTGTGAAGGTGCAAATAGGATCATGGCCACTACCGATTTGCTTAAAAGTAGTCATGGTCAAAGCTGCGCATCTTTAGCTTGTTTTTTTTAAGCTATGGCAATCAAATTAGAAGATTTTCTTGGCAAAATCTGTTCAGAGGAGGCATGTGTACTTGCTCAAGGTTACCCAGTCGGTGTTATGGCTGAGCAGGGATTCAAACCCTGTTCTCCGTTGTTCACTGCTATAACTACTACACCTACTGTTCTAAAGAAAGGTATCCCCAGTTAAGATTTGCCTTTACTGGTTTCGGTTTTTTTTTACATCTTTCTCTTATTTAATGCCTCTGTCTTCTCCTCTTTGAACCTTTATAGGTTAAAACTTGGTTTCAGAACCGTCGGGCTAAATGGAGGCGGCTAAAGCAGGTATGGTGGGACATCTTGGTTGCGAATTTTTTGATAAGTTACTTTTTAATTTGCAAAGTGCTGTTAAACCTTTTCACTTTGAGAAAAAAACAAACAGTGCTGGTGGAGAAAGCCACCCTGTCCCCCAAAATCAGGCTTTTCCAAAGGGCTCTAAAAAAATCAAGAACACTCCTGAAAGGATCTCTTGATATTTCTGGTTCTGTTTCCAGTTGAACTGTTTCCAGGATTGGGAAGAAAATGTTTGTTTATGCAGTTCTCTTAACAAGGGGAAACACATTTGTCAGTTAAATGTGATCAAGGACAAGTTGGGGTTTGTGTCTGTGATAACTTGCAAGGTGAGTTAGGCCCCTTCTATACTGCCATATAATCAAGATTATCAAAGCAGATGATCCACATTATCTGCTTTGAACTGGATTATATGAGTCTAAACTGCCATATAATCCAGTTCAAATCAGATAATCTGGATCTGATATGGCAGTGTAGATAGGGAGGTCTTTTCTGTGGAAGCGCCTGGATCCTGAAATATATTTTGGAAAAGACTTCTCTGATACTTAGATTGTATTATTATAGCGCTGATAAAAAAAGTTTTAATTTCCCCATCATTTTAATTTACAACTGTCCCACCACATTCGTTGAGGTTAAGGGGTCCAGAACCCCTGTGAAAGTGGGGAAAATGTGGATTAAGCCTTTTTTAAACCAGGGAGACTATCTCTAGGGGTCATTGGTCCTCAGGCACAATTCTTTGGTCATTTTCCAATTGAATCATTCTGGAGGAGCTATAAATGCTTAGAAAGGGGTTTTCTCTAGGCGTGACTTAGACCTCCAGTGCAACCCTATAGTTAACTTCTATCAGAATTGCTTTGGACGGTCTAGAGACTCCTAGAGAGGGCATATTAAGCAAATGTGCAAGTCAAATCAAATCTGTATATGTTTAGGCTGACTGTACTTAACAGCTGTGTGCTGTTCACATGGTGTTAGTCCTATCTCTCGAAATGTTATCACTCTGTGAGCATTGTATGGATATTTGTTGTATCTTCTCACACCATCCTGGAATCCACATTCGTGAGTGAAGGGTTATGTAAGACCCAGATTACTTTGTAAAATGTTAAAAGAGCTTTCAAAATACTCTTTACTTGACCAAACCGAAAATATCACTAATTTAGAGAAAATTCTAGATTTAGTTTTGCACAGTTTTTGAAACTTTGGAGGGAATTTGTAATAAATTTGGTCTCCTGTCACCAGGCAGGGTTTTGTAATTCCTCTCAGCATAATGGCAAAATATTAATAGCTGTCTAATGACACAAGAAAGATTAAATTGTGTTCAATGGACTCTGCTAGGCAGTTTGTGCTGTAGCATGGCAGTTCAAGAATATAGAGGTGACTGGGAGCAGGATGGGGTAGTAATCCTTCCCAGTAACAACGTTCTTCTCACTGGGTTGTTGTATGTTTTTCGGGCTGTATGTCCATGTTCCAGAAGTATTCTCTCCTGACGTTTTGCCCACATCTATGGCAGGCATCCTCAACCTCTGAGGATGCCTGCCATAGATGTGGGCGAAAAGTCAGGAGAGAATACTTCTGGAACATGGCCATACAGCCCGAAAAGCATACAACAACCCTGTGATCCTGGCCATGAAAGCCTTCAACAACACATTTCTTCTCACTGTTGAGTGCCTTCAAGTCAGTTTTGACTCATGATAACACTAATGCTCAAAAGATAACAGCAACAGGGTTTTTTGGACAATATTTTTTTTTCCAGGAATGGTAAGCCAAGACTTTGAGAAGGTGCCTTCTGCACAATCTCTGTGTAGGTTTACATAGCTGAGTGGGGATTTGGACCCTGGTCATCTGAACATTCACATTAGTGTACCACACTGCTGTCTCTTACTATTCTTGCATATAGTAGGATGAAAAATAATAATAATACTGTAATAATAATAATTTTATACCCTGCCTCCATCTCCCCACAGGGACTTGGGGCGGCTAACATGGGGCCAAGCCCAATTTCTACAATAAACAAAATAAAATACATTCACAATAGAACAGACATCATTGACATTTAACATTAAATGTATTAAACCAACATTTTAACAACAATATAATGGTAAGTAAAACTGTCAAATAAGAACAGTACAGGATTCTCTAGGTGGTTGTCCTTCCTCCAAAAAGGCTCCGCCAGTGACTTGGTAGCATTGATCCCATGTCTCCCTGTGTTTGCTTTTAGGAGAATCCTCAGGCCAGCAAAAAAGAAGAGTCTGGGAATGAGGACAACCATCCTAGTCCCACGCCAGAAGGCTGTTTGAGTTCTGAACTTGAAAAAGAAGTTTCCCCAGGCCAGCTGCAGTTTGTCCTCTCACCCGCCTCTCAGGAGGAGCTTGACTCTGAAGTCTCAGATGACTCTGATCAAGAGGTGGATATTGAAGGTGACAAGGGTTATTTGAACGGTCCCCATCAGTAGCCTGTTTCTCCTCGAACCTTGAGAATGGATGTTCCCTCGGCTTGACTTTAAGAAGAGCTGGCTTGACGGAAGCAACCTATTTGCTGCAGAAGGAAAGATCTTTCCATCGGAGGGGGAATGAGACAAGCACACAGTGGCGTAGGTCTAATATCCATTGTTTGCGCTAGACTATCAATTGCTATATGGAATAAATCCTTTTATTGACTGGCAATTGATGCTTACGGTGGCTGGTGGAGCAAAGGACATGGTCATCTTTTGCTCCTCAACTTTCCAGGTCTATGACACTTCTTCTTCTTCCTGCTGGTTGGGAAGAGTGCTGAGACTAAATGGACGGTTCCCCTCTTTTCAGGCAGTTTGACTACATTTGCTTTTATGAACGAAAGAAATCTCTTGCTGTTCATCTATCTTCAGAGAGCTCTTTTTCACATCCTGCTGGAAATATCCTCCATCTTCCTCCATGGATTGAGGACATGAAGATCTTTTGGCCAGCCGAGGAAGGAAAAGTAACACAACAAAATGACAATGAACCTTTTGGTTTCCTGAGTTGAATATTCACTACTGGGATGGAACTGTTTGCAAGATGTCCTAAGTGTGGTGGATTTATAAGGGAAACAGAGGTTTTGCAGGCTGTCTTCTTTGTGAAAGTGTTTGTGGAGTTTAGTAGATCCCATCAAGATTGACAATGATGTATGTATAACTAGCATGTACCATGAAACATGGACACTGGGCATATGTCAGGATCTTTAAAAATCATATTGAATTTTATCTTAATTTTATTAGGAATCATAGAATGGTGAAGAAGACAAATGTATCTTTGTCCACAATATTTTCTACAGGAGGGACGGGCTAACTTAAGGGTCTTCTTTCCTTCCATAAGCAGATGCATTACAGATTTGGGATTTAAAGTGATGGGAAAAATTATGCAACACATCTGAGGATCCTCAAAGTTGGGGAAGGATGCTATATGTGCATGTTTATTGGAACCTAAGTCGTGAGTTGACATATTTTAAATGCAACAGGCAAAAACAGGGAATAATCTAAGATCAGCTGTATAACATATGTTTTTCACATTTACACCAATCAGAGTTTTTAGTAGTTTTTTTAAAAAAGAAAAGACATAGTCAAGAAAAGTATGTCATGATTTTAAGTTGTCTGTTTGTTAGCTCCAATCTTCAGCTTTACCAAAGCCATCTAAATGTTCAATCTATTAAAAACAGAATAGAAGGGGAGACGGCAACAGAGAAAAGTGCCCAGCACTTTGTAGGAATTAAAGCCACTAAAAGATTACAAAAACTCTCAGCAGGATTTATGTCTGAGTAGACATTGGTAAGCCTTGTTTTAACTCAGTGGTTCCCAACCATTGGTCCTCCAGTTGTTTTGTACTTCAACTCCCAGAAATCACCACAAGCTTAGCAGCTGTTAGGAATTGTGGGAACTGAAGTCTAAAACACCTGGAGGACCAAAGGTTGGGAAGCACTGTTAAAACTAAATGAATACTTTGACTTCAAACTAATAACTGGAGCATCACCAAAATCCTCAAAGTATTTGAACCACTCATTTGGGGAAAAAGAAGAAGGATAAAGCCAAAAGAAATGGAAATGAGATGGGATTGAGAAATCAAAGTTCATCATCCAGGTGCCTTACACAGTGTAAACTAGAAGAAACGCACTAAAGGATTACAAAAGCTTTCAGTAGGATTTACTTAAGTGTAGCGAACAGGAGGACATAGGTTTAAATAAACCAATGGTACTCAACCTATGGGTCCCCAGATGTTTTGGTCTTCAACTCTTAGAAATCCTAACAGCTGGTAAACTTGCTGGGATTTTTGGGAGTTGTAGGCCAAAACACTTGGGGGCCCACAGGTTGAGAACAACTGAACTAAAAGAATATTTTGAATTCAAACTAATTGCTCCAGTTTCACCAAACATTTTCAACAGGAGGCTGAGCCTCATTCAAGCAGCAATTGCCATTGGGGTGTGACAAGTTGATGGGGATTAGGTGTTGCTCAAGCTTTATATAAAGTTCCGCTATATGAGGGAATTGAGCATCCGTGGGGTTTTTTGGTTATATGTGGAGTCCTGGAACCAATCCCTTATTGATAGAAAGGACTGACTAGACACAATAAAACCCAGAATAAAACCAGCAAATGCAAATAATTGAAGAGAATCAGAATGTATTGCTGACAAAGACCAATTATAGAAAGGGGTGCCCATCTTACATACCGGACAGGCCTAGCATTTGGTAACACCCAGGGCTACTTAAGGTTTAAATAATAAATCATTCCCTCAACTTTACTTAGGACTTCATCCCATGACTTTAGGTTTCTGTTTCTGTTTCTATGCTTTTCATAAATGGAGCCCATGACATGACATAAGGGTACTTCCGATGGGACACCATGGGGCTCCGTTTACCCATCAAACAGAATAAAGCAGGAGAAAGTGAGGGAAAGACAGGCATTGACTAGATAAGGACGTGGAATGGCTGACCATCCCAGAAGCCTAGGAACTTTATTTCCCCCTCTTGTGGGATAAAGTCCCTAGTCTATTCTAGGATTCTTATTTCTTTTAAGATCTTTCTCCATTTCTCCCCAATCCTAAGTCTTCAAATGCTTCCCAGCTATTCTTTTGCAGGTTTGGTCTAGGAACACTCTGATTTGTTTTTGTAGGCTTTCCCGTTCTGATGAATCTTCCTAAGGAAGAGCCATTCACATCCCCAAAGCGAATAACTAATGAAAAGTTATGATGAACATCAAAATTATTCAGGAAAACCAATGAGTTAAAGCCACGCAACTAGAAAAAAAATATTGTGAATTAGCTGGTTTGATCCAAGCTCTGCGCAGAGGGACCTGTCTTTCAGCCATCTATGCTTTGCTGATGTCCAAATAAGATTATTGCAATGTACATTCTTTGAAGTTTGTTCAGAAAATGCAGCTAGTGCAAAATGCTGCAGCTGAATTGATCAGAGGGACCAGAACTTCTGAATCTGTATCATTTGCATTCTGGACCATCAACACTAGTTGCTGATACATTTCAAGGTGCAATTCTAACTCTTATACTGTTTACTTCTATCACAATCCTGCCTATTCTTGAACTCATCATCTTTGGCCTTTTTTCAAGTATTCCCTGTGAGAAAAGATTAGGGAGTAGTGACAGGAGAGAGGGTCTTTTTGGTTGTGGCCTCCAACAATTGACTGCTTTTAAATCTCTGCCTTAGCCTGACCGATTATTTCTATAATTTGCGAGGTGAGGGTGGGGGGTGAGAAGAGGACATATTTTTTATATTATGTTTTATGTTTAGGAGGGATTTTTTTTTACTGTAAGATGCCGTTGATTGAAGAAAAAGTGGAATTGAATGATTGAACTTGGAACCTTTTGCATTGAAAATATGAGCCCTGTTACAGAGACATAGGATGGAGCTCTTATGTTCTTTTCCAGCTGTCCTTTCATTTAAAAGGAATTTTTGTTCCTCAAATGTCACTTTTTTGCAGTGATGAATGTAAAATGTAGGCAATTTTGTTTTTTGAACAGGGAGGAAATGCACGCTTCAAATGCTCTGATGTACTCATTGATTCATGTGTTGTAGGAGCTGGTCCTGTAAAAATCTGTTTAAACCTTATTATAGGGTAATAATCACACTAAGGATATGACAATGACAAGTCCTGTGGCACCTTGAAGATGGAAAAAAATCATTTCAGGAACTACAACCTATTTCCTCAGATGTGTTGAACATAATCCAGACCAGATTTGTGTGTGTGTGTATACTTATTGTACCAGGGATGCAACTATGGCATGAGATTGACTTGAGCAAACATCCTACGATTATGTTCTTTTCATACGCTTATAACATGTTGCACTAAATGTCCATTTAGCCTGGTATTTTCGACACAGACTGGTACTGTTAGCTGGTTCTTTTTTATTTGGAGATGCTTCGGACTTTAACCAGGAACTTCAGCATGCAAAACCTGTGCTCTTGACACCGATTTAGGTAACACACATAGACCACTAAGTGGTAACAGAAGTCTCTCTCCACTTATTTGTGTTGTCTTTCCCAAACTGATTTACAGTGTTATAAAATGCCTTGTATTTTTTAATGATTGGCAATGATGTCATGAAAAAATTACAGAACATTTATAAATAAACACACTTCTCTCAAATGTGACTATGATCTTAAGCTATCGAGCAGAAAGGTGTCTCTGTCATCATTCCCCCGCACACAAGGGAAATGGGTGGGACCATCAGCCACTCGCTTTTGGGCTGGATCTACACTGCAATATAATACAGTTTCAGAATGCAGATTAACTGCATTGAACTGTATCATATGGGTCTACACTGCCATATAATGGAGTTCAATGAAGTTACTCTGCATTCTGAAACTGCATTATATAGATCCAGCCTCAGTTAATGGGAGCAGATCTCCCTTGGCTGAGGTGACTACTGCCTGCTATGTGGAAACTGGAAACTTTCATGGTCCCAGTCCCTACATAGCCATAAACTAGACAAGTGTGTGACTCCATGTTACACATGAATACCTGTCATATGGCTTTTCAAAATCTTTTCACTAGTGACCCCTTTCCACCTAAGAAATGTTTGCATGACCCTTATATAGGTAAAAAAGGTAAAGGTTTTCCCCTGACGTTAAGTCCAGCCGTGACCGACTCTGTGGGTTGGTGCTCATCTCCATTTCTAAGCCGAAGAGCCGGCGTTGTCCATGGACACCTCCAAGGTCATGTGGCCGGCATGACTGCATGGAGCACCATTACCTTCCTGCCAGAGCGGTACCTATTTACTCACATTTGCATGTTTTCCAACTGCTAGGTTAGCAGGAGCTGGGGCTAACAGCGGGCGCTCATTCCGCTCCCAGGATTTGAACCTGGCACCTTTCGGTCTGCAAGTTCAGCAGCTCAGCGCTTTAGCACACTGCCCCACCACCAGGGGACCTTTATATAGGTATATAAAATAAGTATACAAGTTAAACTATGTAACACGATTTTTATTCCTAAGTTATAAATATCATTTCCTAATTGGGTCTATCATACAAACATGGAAAAGGTTTATTAAATTGAAAACACTTCATTTTTGCAGGACATCCTGCAACACATTTTGCTCTTGTTTTCAATGAATGTCTCCTTAAGTCTCAACCAATTCAACATAGTTTGTGGTAGCCACAAAAACCAAGGTTCTGGAGTATAACAACTACTTTTCAAGTAAGTGCCACACAATGAAACAGAAAATAACACTTTCAAACCAGGAACAGATTTTTTTCAAATTTTGTTACATAGCGTAATTACACTATTTGCAAGGCTTGCTAAACAAGTAGGCCGATTTTCCTTTTTGTGGAATACAACTGAAACATTTGCTGCATAATCCACTTAAACACCGAACGTTGTTGCTGACATATTTGTGTAAATGGGCGGTATTCAGAAATTCTTTTCTGTTGCCAAATATTTCATGTTTATTCATTCAGTTGCTTCCGATTCTTCGTGACCT
The DNA here is from genome assembly GCF_035594765.1 of Anolis carolinensis. Taxonomy (NCBI): domain Eukaryota; kingdom Metazoa; phylum Chordata; class Lepidosauria; order Squamata; family Anolidae; genus Anolis; species Anolis carolinensis. Next base: position 207,326,289 of record NC_085843.1, read on the forward strand.
CATGGACCAGCCCATGCCAGAGCTCCCTGTCGACTGTCGCCACCCCCAGTTCCTTCAAGGTCAAGCCAGTTGCTTCAAGGATACCATCCATCCATTTTGCCCTTGGTCGACCCCTCTACCTTTTTCCTTCCTTTTTCCCCAGCATCATTCTCTTCTCCAAACTTTCCTGTCTTCTCATTATGTGGTCAAAATACTTGCCTCTAATATCCTTCCCTCCAGTGAGCAGGAGAGCATTATTTCCTGGAGGATGGACTGGTTGGATCTTGTGGTCCAAGGCACTCTCAGAATTTTCCTCCAGCACCACAGTTCAAAAGCATCTATCTTCCATTGCTCAGCCTTCCTTATGGTCCAGCTCTTGCATCCATAGGTTACTATGGGGAATACCATTGCTTTATGAGCTAAAAGGAGCCATTTGGTGTTGGGATGCACAGTTTAAGAAGCAGTGTCATAGAGGATGCTGGTCATTATTTGCAACTGCCTCTCCTTGACACCCTTCAATCATTGGCTATGCTGGCTGGGGATAATGGGAGGTATAGAATCATAGAATAATAGTGTTGGGAGAGACCACATGAGCCATCTAGTCCAACATCCTGCCATGAAGGAAAAACACAACCATCAAAGAACCCCTGACAGATGGCCATAGTCTGATAGTCTGATATATTTGGAATGTACCAAATTCCAGGGAGATGACTTCTTGTAACGATTGTCAGAAATATAATCAGTGCTTATACACTATCAAAATACAAAATGGCAATATTCACAAACCAAAGCCGCACCACTTTGTTGGGACAATTTTACAGTCAAGTTCTTGTATTACACCCCAGTTTATGAAAAGAGGAATCTCCTTCCAAATATTACAGCTACATTGACCAGATATCAGAAAGCCATATTTTGCTTAGGAAAGTTTTTTTCATATCCACCCAGTCCCCTTTCCTCCACATCTTCTGTCTAGCCATAGATTTTTTTTAACAGCATCAACACTGGGTAGATGATGAAAGAGAGCTGAAAAGAAACAAACTTTTGGTGTCTGGTTGTAGCAGTTTGTCTGCGAGATATGTTGCAATAATCAAAACATGATCTGAGAAACATCTGGATTCTATTCTAGGAAATGCTACTGTAGCCATGTCTGCCTGGAGCAACTGCGTCTTGGACCCTTTACTGAACATGCTTGGTTAGCAAAACAAAGAAAAAGCAAAAGCAGATTAGTTTGCCTGGCCAGCCATGCCTAAATGTCTTAAGTGTAGCCACAAAATGGAATCCCTAAGAAGAGTGGAGAGTTTTCTGGGCTGTATGGCTATGTTCCAGAAGCATTCTCTGCTGATGTTTTGCCCACATCTATGGCAGGCATCCTCAGAGGTTGTGAGATCCTGGATGGATTTTAGAAGAACCTTTCAAATAGACTCTAGAAGGAAAAAATGTTTTCTTATGCAAGGCTTATTTGAACGTGTTGTCGAAGGCTTTCATGGCCAGGGTCACAGGGTTGTTGTATGTTTTCCGGGCTGTATGGCCATGTTCTAGAAGTATTCTCTCCTGATGTTTCGCCCACATCTATGGCAGGCATCCTCAGAGGTTGTGAGGTAAGTATACCTCACAACATTGTTGTGACAGAGGTTAGGTTTTCCCCTGACATTAAGTCTAGTTGTGTCCAATTCTGGGGATTGGTATGCATCTCTATTTCTAAGCTGAAGAGTCGACGTTGTCCATAGACACCTCCAAGGTCATGTGGCCGGGAGGACTGCATATAATAATAATAATAATAATAATAATAATAATAATAATAATAATAATGAAGCGCTGTTACCTTCCCGCCAGAGACCTATTGATCTACTCACATTTGCATGTTTTTGAACTGCTAGGTCGGTAGAAGCTGGGGCTAACAGCAGGAGCTCACCTGCTTCCCGGATTTGAACCGCCAACCTTTCAGTCAGCAAGTTCAGCAGCTCAGCGGTTTAATCCACTGTGTCACTGGGAGCTCCTATTGTTGGGACAACTTACCTATATTAAGAAATAAAATCATGTATGCATGTGAAATAAAATCTCCCAATTTAGAATGTGAATGTAATGACTGCATTAAAAAAATATACCAGCAACATTTAACACTAAGAATGGAATCTTGTACCCTCATACCTCAGAGAAAGTAAATCAGAGCATTCTAAATGTCCCTTCTTCAATGCCATAGAATGTTGCCAATGCAGTTAAAGTGGAATATATTCCTATAATCATATTGTTTGGTTTCCTATTAATAAGACCCAGCTCTACTTAGCTTCCAAAATCAGATGAGATCAGTGTATTCAGGGTGCAATGAAAAGCACCCTACATTTCCTTTTGGTATTATTTCTCCTATCGGCCACAACAGAATTAGGAGGATCTCATTAGTTTGGTCTTGCTCTGCGTTATCCCGAATTAGCTCTGGGTAGCATTTGGCTGCCACGATTCTGATCCAGGGCCTTTTTGCATTAAGCAATCAGTGTAAATGTACCTCTGATCTAAGGCTGAACCAAAAAACTTCTATCTCTATTTTCATGAAATAAAATAATTCATAGCTTATCCACAAGAGGATTGTATTCCAGGAATCAGAGGCTGGGAATCATACCACACCCCATATGTTGTTGGATTACTAGCACCAATAGCCCTGGTCATCACAGGTCAATAGTGAAGAGTTCTAGTAGTTCTAGTCCAACAACATTTGGACGGCTTTATCATCCCCACCTATGGCCTAGATCCAACAAGTTGTCAGTACGGTAGTAGCGTAAACCTACTAAAACACTGGCATATCGGCACTTATGTAAATTACAATGGTTCTCTTCTAATTAGGATTAATATTGGATTCAGCCAGGGTCTCTTCTTCTCTCACCTAATGACTATAGTATTTAGCCCTTTGTGATGAGGTGGAAAGACAACCATGTCACTTTGTCTGATACACCTGTAGTTTGCCATTTTTGCCGCTGCTGCACATGATAATTAAAAGGGACTACAACCCAAACTGATCATTTAGGTTAAAAGGGAGTATAATATAATAGCCCAATTGGCCCATATCTCTTTTTCCCTGTCAGACTGTAATAGTTAAAAATAACCTTGCACTCTTAAGGAGGAAAACGGTTCACTCTTGTGTTTACACTTGCTATTCTCCATTAATCTGATAGCCTTCCTAATGTGTTAGAAAAATAAAGCAACAAGGCACAGCTGCTTCAGCTCGAATTGTATTTTAGTGAATTTTAAGGACTTAATGAGAGCAGGTAATTGACTAGAAAAGCTTGAAAAAAGCCCTCTACCTTCAGTTAAGCAATCATCAGCTCTGTACTTCAGTATTACCATCACACTCCTTCCATGTACCTGGTATCAAAGCTATCTGTGGGCAACCGTTGTCTGAGAAACCACTTCCTCTGTGCTCTAAAGTAGCACTCAGGGTGTTTTTGAAAGCGTTTGTTCAATTAATCTGGTGTAATTTGCAAATAATGGAATGCAGATTCCACAGGCAACTAAGGAAAAATAAGGTCTCAATTCACAGGGTGGTTGACAGATCTATTTAACTGTTGATTACATTCTTCCTGGTGCAATTGACATATCATTTTAATCCTTTAGGTGATAGTGGTTTCAGATAAAGCCTGCAGTATTGCAAAAGCATGGCAGGAAAAAGCAAAGTCAGACCATTTCATCATGCAGCTAGTAACCATGCTGGGTAGGTGAAGAAAATAATTGTAAATTGCCAACATCTAATGGTTTAATCAATAGACCAGCTCAACTAAGACTACATTATTTTGTTCTTATCTCCTGCTGAAAGGTTGGATTAGGAACTGAGAAACATCAGCTCTCTTTGATAATATCATCGACATTGAACTTGAGGTGAGGAGTCTTACACTGGAATAAAAATTAAGCAAACAGGAGCCTACATTTCTATCTGCAAATCATTCACAGGAGACAATGGACAGCTGTTAATAATGACCGGAACTTTGTTGGGCAATTGAGAATATGTAACCTACAGATATGCCTTCTCAATGGCTATGTATTTACGAACCCTACACAGCTCCTAGTTTAGGGACTACATCAAAACCATAAAAATCCCCTGAACTCCTCTTATCAGTAAGCAGCTGCTGTGATTGACAGGGCTCAAGTTCCCTATCAATTGACAAGCAGCTGCCTAACACTGTTGTATAAGATTCTAGTTCATATTATTAATTGTATTTATACTCCATAACTTCTTCAAGGAGTTGCAGATTGGAAGAGGTCTCACAGGCTTAAACTATCTTGTTCTAATGTCATCAATATGTGTTGCTTAAAAACCTGGCTCTTCCAAAAGGCCTTCGATGTTTAGTTGTTGCTGGATTGATCTATCTGTCCATTCCATAATAGTCCCATTGTTGTTGTCTTGCCATTTTATACCGCACTTTATTGTCCATTCAATTGTGAAATCTCCTTTTCCCATTTCGTAACACTCTGCACTTTGCCTGGGATCTACAAATTAATCTCCTGTTTTTAACACTGTATCCTGCTTGTTGATTTTAATGATTGTTTTTATTGATGTTGATGTTTTTACTGGGATAATTGTTTTATTGCTTTGTTACTGTTATTTGTTTGTTTTATCGGGCCATGCCCCATGTAAGCCCTTCGGGGAGATGGGGCAGGGTATAAAAATAAAGTTGTTGTTATTATTATTATTATTATTATTATTATTATTATTATTATTATTATTATTGCTTTACAAATCTTCTTGTTCCCACCCATGTGACTGGGAAGGGTGAGAACTATAATCCAATATAATAATAATAATAATAATAATAATCATCATCATCATCATTATCATCATTATCATCATTATCATCTTTATTTATATTCTGCCCTTCTCCCCAAGGGGACTCAGAGAGGATTTCAGCATATAAACAGACATAGGCAGACATTCAATGCCTTGTTACAAAGAAATACAATGAGACACAAATACACAGACAAAGGTAAAGGCTTCTCCTTTCATTTTCAGCTCTGGAGGCAGTGCTCATCTCTGCCTCTCGGGGAGGTGCTCTTCTCCAATTCCAAGCCAAGGAACCTGCCTTGTCCGTAGACACCTCCTGGTTGTGTGGCCAGCAAGTCTGCTTGGAGAATCTTTTTGCCTTTCCCCACCAAAGTGTTACCTATTTATCTACTCATATTTGCATGTTTTCGAACTGCTAGGTTGGCAGGAGCTAGGGCTAAAAGCAGGAGCTCATCCCGTCTCAAACTACCAACCTTCAGGTCAGCAGTTCAGCAGCACAAGGGTTTAACCCATTGAGCCACCACGGCCCTATTATTTGGACGACTGTTGTAGGTTATCAACTACTTGCTTAATTATTTGCTAGATCTTCTACATCCAATGGCTGTATCCTAGATGACTGCATTGTCTCTATATAAGCCTGCACATGTTTTGATATCTGCTGAGGATGGCCTTCTCTGTATCACCAGCTGTTTTGGAGAACAAGGAAATAGATAGGCACAATGAATGAGCACTGTTTGACTTGGGTTCCCCCAGGGCTTTAAAGACGAATATGATTTTAATCTATCGATCTGATTTTAAGTCTTGCTTTTAATGTTGCTGTGAATTGTGTTTTATTAATTGTTATTATGTTTAGTTATGAGATATTGTTTGCATTAATTATTTATATTTAATTGATTATGCATTTGTATTTTTATTGTTTATTTGTGTGGCATCGAATGGCTGCCATCTATGTTGTAGGCTGCCTCAAGTCCCCAAGGGGAAATGGGACAGGATATAAATAAAATTGACTTGATTTTATGGAGCCTGTCTTCCGAGTCAGGCAATGGCTGAAAATCTTGAATTTTCTGAAGTTGTGCTGGATTTTGGCTTTATTTTTTACTGTGCATAAAGCATGAAGCACAAGTCCAAAAAAAGGTGAGACAATAAAAATACTGTATCTTCATCCGAGGCTTAAGAGAAAATACAGTGACTGGCAAGGGATATTTTCTAAGAAGGGGGTTTTGTAAGAGGCACCACACATGAGAAAGCCCTCTCTTTTGCTGTCACCGATTCTATGTCTGATAGCGGTCTTACTAACACATTTACTACATTATGTGCTGGCATATAGACTGTGCCTCCATTTCAACAGATATATGGAGTGTTATCAAAGCATTTGCCACTACCGTGTATACTACCTTGTATCTCCTACTGGGAGAAAATTTGATATTAAATGAATGAATGCATGAATGAATCAATCAATAGATCTACAAATACAATATACTTTGTGTTGTCAAAGGCTTTCATGGCCGGAATCACTGTGTTGCTGTGAGTTTTCCAGGCTGTATGTTCCAGAAGCAGTTTTTCCTGACGTTTCGCCCACATGTATGGCAGGCATCCTCAGAGGTTGTGAGGTCTAATATACTTTGTTGTAGGTAGAACAGTAAATAGCGATATCTTGCAAGATTAAGTACAGAAAGTAATGACAATGAGAATGATATTTCTAACACTACCCATTGATAAAGCTGTTGCTGATGACACAAGCATTCTAGCATTAGGTACGCCAATTAACACATGCAGTGTGATGAGATTTAAAGCTACGGTGATAGACTGGAATGGTCAGGCTTTAAAGGTAAAAAACAGTAATTTGAATTGGGCTCATTAATCCGGTGGTAGGCTTAGTAGCTTTGTCAAAACTAGCAAAATCTATTCCCAGTCAAAACCCTGATTGTAATGTTATTTAGGGTTCCCATATTTCACTTCCTGAAGTTTTTGTAGCTATTTGCATATTGTGCTTTCTTGATATGCAAATACAACATATCCCATTTTTAATAGTTGCACTGGTTTTAATAGACCAATGACCACAGAGTAATGTAAGAAGACAGATGTTTGAATCTCTCTGGCTCCTTTTACTACACTGCCATATAATTCAGATTATCGTATCAGATAATCTACATTATCTGCTTTGAACTGGATTATATGAGTCTACAATTACATATAATCCAATTCAAAGCAGATAATCTGGATGTTTATGTGGCAGTGTAGAAGGAAGCTCCTTGGCCATGCTTTTCATCTTTTGACTAGGGACCATTAATATTTCTCAGCAACCTTGCTTCTAGTTTCCATGGTTCCTGAACCCTCCTGCTTGCACCATTCCCTCCTACTCCCTTTCATTGCTTCTTATACTTTGTGCTCACCCTCCTTTGTTCACTCCCCTTTTCTCATATTCCCTCCTTTACCTCAACTCCTGCCTTCACAATGCCCCTCTCTTGCTTTTTACGTGTCACTTGGTAGCGTCATGCATGTTCCTTTCCATCCTTTTCCCTTCCTCACATCATCTCACATCCTCAAAACATGTCATTGCCTTGCCTGTAACATGCTACTACTTGAACTACTCCATCCTCCTACTCTTTCCTATGTCTCTCCTATGCTTCTTGCACTTCATTACCTCCTCATTTTGCTCCATATCTCAGCTACTTTGACACCAGGCCGGTTAATGGTTCAAACAGATTTTGGTGACATGCTTACAAAGGGTGGAAAACCTAGCAGCATTGGCAGTTTGGCAACTTTAAGTGCTTTGAACTAATTTCAGTTTCCAAACTCACGTACAACATAGGGTAAAAGTAAAGGTTTTCCCCTGACATTAAGTCCAGTCATGTCTGACTATGGGGGTTCGTGCTCATCTCCATTTCTAAGCTGAAGAGCTGGCATTGTACGTAGACACCTCCAAGGTCATGTGGTCGGCATGACTGCATGCAGCACTGTTACCTTCCCGCCGAGAATGGTACCTATTGATCTACTCACATTTGCATGTTTTTGAACTGCTAGGTTGGCATAAGCTGGGGCTAACAGCAGGCGCTCACTCCGCTCCCCAGATTCGAACCTGTGACCTTTCGGTCTGCAAGTTCATCAGCTCAGCGCTTTAACACACTGCGCCACCAGGGGCTCCATATCACTACTATGCTGTAATATATACAACATATTACAGTAGTATATAGGTAACAGCAGGCTTTTCTGGTTCTTGCAAACCAGAGATGCTGCCTTTGCATTCTCATGTCAGAGAAGGTTTTCTTAGCTTCAGGCCAGACTTTTAAGGGAACAATTAAACATTTAGTTCTCAGTGTTTATGTATGCAAGGAATAAGAGGCAAATGGAATCCCTGCATTCTATTCAGTTTTTGAACACACATTGATTGACTGGTTTCAGTGCTTTCCTACAGGACAGGATCAAAACACCTGCTCCTTAGGGCCCTCCCAGACAGGCCCTATATCCCAAGATCTGATCCCAGGATTTCTGTTTATCCCAGATTATCTGGCAGTGCAGACTTATATAGTCCAGTTTAAAGCAGAAAACCTAGGATCAGATCCTGGGATATAGGGCCTGTCTGGAAGGGCCCTAAGTTGCATGTGTACAGAAACCGAATCATAACTCTAGAGCGAACATTCATGTACAGAGCTGTTTTGATCCCATCCTTCTTTTCAAAGGAAGTGCTTCTACTTCAAACACAATTGTACCTGTTGTGAACTCATGCCTCTTCCCACATGCCAGTCCTGCATGAAAACCACTTTGTTCTCCCCTGTGGGTCTACTGTCCCAAATCTGTGCCTGGCACTCCGATCTGCCTGAACTATTAGACATTATTTACAGTCCTCAAAAGTGGGTGTTGTTTAAAGAGTCAAAGTACACTATCCAGCAAAATCAATATCCTATTAGGCTAGAAAGAGTTCTGACTATCAAAGGCCAATGAACCTAATGGCTAAAAATATAAGTACCTGACCCAGAAGATTAATCACACACTGTTATGCTGAAATTGGTGCAATTCTTCCAATCATTAACGTTTTGCTTGCAAAAATGTGCTTTGCTGTTTGTTTTCCTGCTAAATGATAACCATTTTCAAGTTGAATCTCCTGATTAAATGAGTTTGAAAACAAGTTGGGAGTAAGGCAGTAAAGGTCATCCATGCCAATTTACTCAAAACAGCCAACATGTGCCCAAGGAAAGCAAATGGGAGGCCCCACAGGACAATGGGCCATGGTAAAATACAAACAAGAGTTGGGTCGTTTCCAAAGGCTAGATGTTGTAGTTTCCCTTATCCAAAAGATAAACCCACATTAAAATCAGATACATCCTCTAAATTTTAGCCTTCTTTGGGCTCTTCCACACAGCCCTACATCCCAGAATATCAAAGCAGAAAATCCCACAATATCTGCTTTGAACTGGGTTATCCGAGTCCACACTGCCATATATTCCAGTTCAAAGCAGATAATGTGAGATTTTATTCAGCTGTGTGGAAGGAGTCTTAGAGGCTCTGAACAATGCCTGAATTAAATGAAGAGATGGGGATCTGACTCTAAATATGGGTCCTGACTGCATTAGTCCTTGGCATGGTGGGCCATTCTTCTTCTTGGTGCTGTTGTTATATTTATTTATATCCTGCTTTCTATCCCAAAATTAGGACTCAATGTGGCTCACATTGAAATAGAATTAAATTGTTCACAGTATCAAAAATTTTCAGACTTCAAATTAAAAAAATAAAATGCTATTTCAGTAAAAAGATGAAAAGCTATTTAAAAGGGGACACTGTTATGTTGCTACTTAGGGCAGCCAGCAAAATGATGGGTGTGGATTAAGACTGATATACAATGGGACCAATTCACATTGGTCTGGCTGCGCATTGACCCTCTCTGGTTAGGACACTGGTTACAGAGTGCCCATGTGCATCAGGACACATCTCAGAGTGCCCCATTATGTATCTTGAAGGTTGGGTTGCTGACCTGAAGGCTGCCAGGTTCAAATCCCACCCGGGGAGAGCGCGGATGAGCTCCCTCTATCAGCTCCAGTTCCATGTGGGGACATGAGAGAAGCCTCCCACAAGGATAGTAAAAACATCAAAACATCCGGGCGGCCCCTGGGCAACGTCCTTGCAGACGGCCAATTCCCTCACTCCAGAAGCAACTCCGGTTGCTCCTGACATGAAAAAAAAATTATGTATCTTCACAATGTAGTAACAAGAGTTTTTAGTGCTTCTGCAACATAGATAAGTATATGTAAAATTACGCAATGTACACCAGGATAGAGGATATGTGGTGCATATTTATTTATTTACCATATTTGTACCCCATCCTTCTCAACCCCGAGGGGGACTCAGTGGATTCACATATCGGCAACAATTCAATGCCATAAAAACATACAATTTGTAAACATATACATTAAAAACCAGAGAATTAAAACATCTAAAACAGTTACTTCAATGATTAACATCACATAATCCAAAGTCGTAATTCAGGGCCATTTTGGCCAATTGTCATTGCACAGATTCTACGTTCATTTATTGCACTGCAGTTATTTTCCAAAAGCTTGGTCCCATGGTTATGTTTTAACTTTCTTTCTGAAGGCTAGAAGGGAAGGAGCTTATCAAATATCACAATATCACTAGGGAGGGAGTTCCACTGCAGAGGGGTCACCGCTGAGAAGACCCTGTCTTCCATCCCCACCAAAGGAGGGGATGCCTGCAAAGGAGGTGGGACTGAAAGCAGGGCCTCCCCAGAAGATCTTAATCTCTGTGATGGTTCATAGATGATTCATAAAGGGAGATACATATGCAAACTGATGTAATAATCTCAGAGCACTCTGATTTTTTTGCATACCAGCGACAATTGTTAATCCCAATAGACCTATGACCTTATCACATGGGGAGCCTCCCCACATGCCATTTCATCAGCAAACGTGACAAAACAACAGGTGCAGCACTCCTTCCCCTATCACACAGAGGGAGAGTTACCCAAACCAGGCACTCAAGCCATTGGAGCCAGTACAACACAGGAAGGCTCCCATGTTTGGAGGGAAATGTCCAAGGATGCTTCCACCCTGGTTGGGGGCAGAGCCTCTGCCAGAAGTCACACGAAGTTGTGTGATGGCAGGCGTGGGGCTCCATCCCCAAAGCAAGCTGGAAGTGTTCTAGGACATTTGATTTGTGACCTCATCACACAAGGCTTTTTAGTGTTATCGGACACTTTCCCACCAGTCCAGAAATGGATGGGCATGTTGACCATCACACAACGTCGCTGAATTTCCTATGAAGGCCACACCCACAGCCAGAGTGGAAGCATCGTATGACACTTCCCTTGCAACATGGGAAACTTCCTGTGTTGTCTTGGCTCCACTGAAGCCAGTACGGATCCATGTGTCTTCGGCAACGTTTCTCCTGTGTGATGGGGAAGCATCACTGTGAAGGAGCAGTACATGGGGTGACAGATTCACCCCGCTGCCCCTTAGTTCACTGGCCAAGTGGGATGCTTTGCCTGGTTAATGTGACAAGGTCATTGGTCAGTGTGATGAGGTCCCTAGTCAGCATAACCAGAGATGATGTGAATTGCAGTCCAGCATCATCTGCAAAGCCATACATTCCCCACCCCTGGGCTATGCAGATTGACAGATAACAAATGATTTTTAGCAGTAAATATATCTGCCAAAATAGGAAAATATCCACTTCCCTTTTTAGATATGGACTGCACATTTCTCTTCATATTATTCCCTCTTTCGTTTTTAAAATTTCCTCTTCTAGTAAAGGTTATTGAGAACTATATTGGACAAAGCTGATATAATTGCTTTGCTGATTGTGCCTGTAAACGAAGGAGCAGATTGCCTTTTAACTCCTAATGAGCCAAAAATTAAATTAGCGACAGAGTGTTCTTTCCTAGTGCTTATCTCCAGGTCTACATCACTGTTGATCTAAGCAATCAGGGGACTTAACTGTTTACAGCTCAGGCAAGTGTCTGCAAATAGCCTTATGTATACTATATTAGCACCCATTGCAAATGGAGAAATATGAATTAATCATGCAGGCTGAGTTCGGTTCCTCTTTATGCATGTTTGCTGATACATTTGTAATGTTATTATAAAATGAGTCAATGGCGAGCATTAATTAGATGTGGGAAATGGAGCAGAAAAACCGCGTTTTAGCTGTTTTAATCAAGAGGAAATGTTCTAATGTTAGATACGGATTTAATGCAAAACTAAATATTTGACTCAACATGGCTTATGCCAGTCAATTAGCTAGTGTTTGTCATGGTTTTCAAGATTAGAGATTTAACGCTTCATTTGCTATGGCTTTGCCACTCCTGGACAGAGAGCTGATTAATGGCCTGGTTTTGCTATTAGATTGTTTGAGTGAAGGATCACGCACCATTTCCGGTGTATACTTTATTTGTAGCCTTTTTGATATATAGCATGCCCGTGTTATAATATCTATAGCTAATCCAATGCCTATATCCCTTTCACTTACTGCTTTTACTTCCAACCTTTGCTTGACATCCCATCAGAGGAAAAGCCCTGCTTGCTTACATCGCTATAATGTTTTATCTGGACCAAATAAAGAGACCCTCTTTCAGATTTAGAGAAATGGTTTCTAAAGAAGACACAGTGTAAGGTACTAGTTTGGGTTTTGGTCTAGGACACTGTTTCCTAGGCCCCTTACACACAGCTGTATAAAATCCACATTGGACTGGATTATATGGCAGTGCGAACTCAGATTATCCAGTGCAAAGCAGATATTGTGGATTATCTGACTTGATATTCTGGGTTATATGGCTGTGTGGAAGGGCCCTTAAATTGTGGATCCCAACCCCAAATGGGGTCCCTTTAGCTCAATCTTGGGGTCCTAAAACATTTGGCAGCAGTAAAAGTTTTCTGAATGTTTTAGTACCTCATCCCATGCAAGTCAGAAGTACCTTAGGGAATCATATTACCATTGTGTTCAGTCCTCGGTCCATCTTGCAAGAAGACAAAAGTAAACTTTTCTCCATCACATGTTTCTGTGTTAAAGTGTTTGAAAGCTCATTCTTCCCCATCACACACTTAACCATCTTTTACTGTCATTTCCTTTCTATTATCATTTCCTCTAGCACTGAGGTCCACGAAAGCAATTTAGGGCACAACTATAGAATCTTTTCTAAGGAGTAATGCCATCTCATAATATGGCCAAGATACAATAGCCTCTATTTATTCATCCTTGCTTCGAATGAGAATTCGCGTTTGATTGGCTCTTGAATATATTTCTTAGTCCTTTCAATAGTCCATGTTATCAGCAGAATTCATCTGATTATTTGACTGCAATTTAGATTTCGATTGATGACTGAGCCAAGATGTGGAATATTTAACCATGTCAGTGTCTTCCTCATCCACTTTACATCACTCAAGTCCATTTTTGTGTTTTTTATGTTCTAACTGTACCCTTGCATTTCCTCTGTCTTCCTTGACTTTCTTCAACAGTCATTCCAAGTTGTTGCTATTTTCTGCTAGTTGTGTTGATTGCTCTTGGATTCATGTCTTAAACTATGGCTGTTCAAATTTTCATGCCTCCTTTCTTTGAGTCTCATCTATTTTACATATGAAATGTTCAGTATACAAGTTCAAGAGATAGGGTGATAAAATGCAGCCGAGCCCGACTCATTGCCAATTGGAAACCATTTTTTGTCTTGAATATAGGTTACTCCTTAGGACAATAAAATGTTTTGATGCACTAATTTCTTTGATCTATAGTTTTTCACAATCTACACAATTAAAGGTTGTAATCTAGCAATGCCTGGTTTCCTCCTGAATTTTTTTGGTGTAGTCCATTATCCAAATATGCAATATGATCTCCAGTGCCTCTTCATTTCCTGAATTCAGCTTGAACACATGGCATTTTTCAGTCCGTATATGTCAAAGTTGTTATCGAATGTTGAGCATAAGTTTGCTTGTCTGGAAAATTAATTCAATTGTCCTTTGGTGTCCACTTTCTTAGTGTTTGGAATGTATATTAAACATTTGTAGCAATTGTTTCGTTGTCCATATTTGTTGACAGATTCTAGTTAGAACTACTATAAATTCGGTGACTATAGCTTGAAAGAGCTTATATGCTCTGTTCCTATTTCCTGAGTGCTTTGAGTATTATATAAATAATGCCTGAAAGAGAACTACAATCATCATGACAGTAGATTTGGAATTGTTTTCAGAACACCCACCTTTGGAAACACAGTAGTTTTTTTCTCCCAGAGGTGCTGAAAATGTTGATGAGGATGATGAGGAAGAAATATTATTAATTAAATAATCAATTAATATTGTTATTTTATGATTATTTTTCTTATTCTTTGTTTCATTTTATACAACTTATATAATCACAAAACTGAAACCACAAAACAAAATATTGCAGTTGTGAGTCCCCCAAAATTAGTACAAAAAATAGCAGGGGTAGAATACGGTATTTTTTTAACTTGCGTACTATAGAACTCCTCTTAGCCTGGCAAGTTTCTAAGTCCTGGATAATCAATGAGTCAGTTGCGTGATATTAGAGAAAACAGACATAGATAGAAAGCTTGGTTAGAAATACCAAATATGTGTACACTGATACAGTGTAGGACATTTTTACGGTTATCTAATCAGAATGAATTGCAATCAGTCAAGCCAAACCTGAACTTTAGCCTCTTTGAAACTGCAAGGACAGTAGGTCCACCTCTTCTCTTTTACACAATTATTTCCTCTGAAATCAATTGCATTCCTTTCAAAAGGATAAAGTAAACATTTTGTATTGTCAGAACTATGATTTAGTATGCATGTGTTTTATAAAATGCAATTCAGATATCATTGATGTATTTCCCAGCAGAAGCGGAACTAGGATAAAAATCACCCACTGAAATTAGATTTTTCTTGAAAAGGATCCTTTCGCTTAAATCTAATGTCAATTACTTTTTTTCTTTGCCTTACTGAAAGATGGTTTTAAAAAAGCCCTTGAGCACAGCACTTTTTTATTGTTGGCTATGTCTTATTCCATCTATTTATGGAGTGGGAATATAAGGTAAAAATAGCAGATTTTAAAAAATGGTAGGAGAAGTTAGCTAGGATAAGCCCCTTCCACACAGCTGAATAAAATCCCACTTTATCAGCTTTGAACTGGAATATATGGCAGTGTGGACTCAGAAAACCCAGTTCAAAGCAGATATTTTGGGATTTTCTGCCTTGATATTCTGGATTATATGGCTGTGTGGAAGGGCCCTTAGAGAGAACAAAATGGAAAACAGAATAGAAAACTGTCAGCATCATGAACAACTTTACAATGACTGTTGTTTTCATTGCTGCAATGTTTGCTAACTCTACATCCTGTCTATTCCGATATTCTGATTACTATCCTATTTAGGTTCGATTCTATCCATGTTTTCAGGCCTATCTCTTATGCTTCATTGAATGACTGATGAAACTGTTCAAACAGTAAAAGGCAGGTGAGAAGTAAAATTAGAAATACCATTGTTCAGAGCCATGTGCACAGGGGAAGAAAGAATTATAATAATAATATTATATGTAAAAATAGGATTAGGAAAGTATCAAAATAATTTTTAAAATGCTATGCCTTGGTTCAGTCATTAATCAAAACAGAGACTGTAGTAAGGAAACCACAAGATAAGCAGCTCTGAAAGAACTAGATAAGAACCTTAAATGTAAAGTCATATAATTAAATACTATCATATTTCTGATGTCTATATGTAGTTGTTAAAGATGGACAGTGAATAAAGCTGACAGGAAGAAAGTTCTATAGGTAACATTGACTACCACCCCCCCCCCCCCCCCAGTAAATGGGGCCTTGAGCAAATCAAGCCTGAACTCTCCCTGAAAGCCTAATGATTGATGCTGTCATACTTTGGACATATAACGAGGCTCACTATAAAAGTGAATGATACTAGTAAGGCAGAAGGCAGAAGTAAGAGGAAGACCAATTTACAGAATATACTAAATCAAGGAATTCATGGCCTTGAGTCTGCAAGACTCAAACTGGATGACATGGAGGTCTCCCATTCATGGGGTTATTGCAAGTCACAGTTGACTTGACAGTAGTAACAACAACAAAAAGCTGGGATGTATTTCTTGGTCTACTGCTATGGAAGCCACCAGCTGCCATGAGCTCTAAGGCTCAAGACAGATGAATAGACTCAATCATTGAAGCCATGGCCTTGAGAATTTGAGCAGGACTGTTGATGATAAGGTGCCTTAGGATGGATCTACACTTCCCCATAACCCAGTATCTCATTCCAGATTATCTGATCTATCCTAGATTATCCGGCAGCATAGACTCAGGCATGGAGCAACGGCTTCAAACTACAGCAAAGGTGATTCCACCTGAACATTAGGAAGAACTTTCTCACTGTGAGAGCTGTTCAGCAGTGGAACTCTTTGTTTCAAAGTGTGGTGGAAGCTCCTTCTTTGGAAGCTTTTAAGCAGAGGCTGGATGGCCACCTTTCAGGGGTGATTTGAATGCAATTTTCCTGTTTCTTGGCAAGGGCTGGACTGGATTACCCACAAGGACTCTTCTGACTCTATGATTCTATAATTCTATATAATCCAGTTCAAATCGGATAATCTGAGATCAGATCCTGAGATATAGGGCAGTGTAGATCCAGTCTTAGAGACATTTCATTATAGCGTAACCAGAAGCTGAAATTGACTTGATGGCCGCTAACAACATAGCTATGTCCCAAAATGAAGACAGCGATATTGATCCATGCATCTTAATCCACATTCAAAACCAAATCATACCAAAATAACTTTACGTTAGGACAGGGTTTGATCACAACACTGCCAGAATAATTGAGAGAAAAAAAAATGAAAGTCTGAAAGGAGGGGTGGCAGAGGACATCATCATTTTTGCCATTCAAAAGTCCCAGTGCTTTGGCTCTATGTGCCTTGACTTTCCTTGATGTGATGCCTTTGACAAGATCCCCTTCTATGTTATATAAATGTATCCCCCTTTGCAACCCTAGTCTATTTACAATTATCTTTAGCAGTGAAGCGTAGTTAAAAAGTCATCGAGTTCCTTGATGTGAAAAGCTCCTAGCCAAAGATAACACATTATTTTAACCTTAAAGTGAGCCCATTAGTATGTCTGTGAGCCAGCCATTAATGCCAGTTAATTGCACTGTTGAGGGACTAGTGCACTGTTGACCAACTTAATGCTATGTTCAAGAAGAGGGACTGATTTATTTAGGCCAGGGGAAGTCAAGGCTAATATACAAGGCGAATAATAGACATTCCTTTACAAAGCACCTGACGTCTACCTCCATGCTCTGTCAGCCTAAGTGGGTCTTTAAATGCTTAATGTGAACAAAGTTCTAAGATGGTTCCATAAAAGAAGATCAACAAATGTTACATCTAGTACAGACCAGAGCTATTTTTGGGAGCCTTGGGTGCCTCAGAGTTGGGACAGTAGTTCTGCTTTTGAAAGGATATGCAAGTCAATTGTGGGCTTTGTTATTAGTTTCGTTTAGCTTCATGCGTCCTGGAGTTTTGAAATGCAAGACTAGGTACTGAGCATTCAAAGAATGGAAGGAAATGATTTTAAAAAGCAAGAACTAGCCTTGGTCTTTTCCACAGTCTTGTCTATACAAGGAAGACTGTGATGGGTTTTTAAAAACAGCTTCTTATCAGATTTACTGGGGGATCATTTATTGAAGTGTCCCCACCCCAAACTGGTGCTGTCTACAAAGATTGGGCCATAAAATCCCGTTGTCATCACTTTGCCTATGGAATGTTGATGTTTAGAAATATTGTAAATCATATTATTTCCCCATGGCAGAGAAATAGGTTCCTGGTCCTGACCAAGACTTTAGAAACCAGATTTGTTTTCTGAATTTCAGTGCAGGGCTGGAGTGTAGTTTTCCTTGTATCATGAAACACAGTTTCTGCAGCAGGGTAAAATTTCCAACAGAAAATGATTATAAAGAATTAGCAACCATTTAACCTTCCCCCCTCAGACTTCTCTGCTGACATTCTGTTTTTTGTTTTGTTTTTGTTTTTAGAAAAAAAGGGGAAATTGGACAAAACAGACACTTAACAGACTGCTTAACATGCAATCTGTTCAATTCATGGGTTCGCTTAGGTCAAGTTAACTTTGTATACCTTTGTGAATTAATCCTATACCTGCAATATAACGTTGCCCAGAATTAGTGGGCCTTTTTTCTTGTATAGCTTTCTTTTTCTTGCAAAAGTGGGCAAAATGAAAGCAGACAAAGGGGAAGGAATAAGAAGTGAGAAAGCAAGTAAGTAAAGTTATGAAGTTTAGGGACTACATAGGAATTCTAATACGCAATAATCATGATGCATACCTCTAGGTCAGTAGTTCTCAACCTTTTTTTGACCAGGGACCACTTTGACCAGGGACCACTCTAAAACTTTAGTACTAAAGGGTTACAAATCAGTTTTTGGTCAACTTTAGATTCAGTTTGGTTATTTGGGGTGCTGGTTCAGAAAAGTGCATTGAATAGACCACATCAGCTCTAGTTTCTGATGTAGAGCATATGCCATGCAGTAGTCGCCATCTGCTCATCCACGGAAAATCATATTTAATAATCTTGAGCTGATGTGGTCTATCCAATGCAATTTTCTGAATTAGCACCCCAAATAACCCCAGGAACAGACCTAAAAACAAAGACACCAAGAAAAAAAATTTTTTGGGTTAGGCTGCGTTATTATCCGTAGTAGTAACGGTGAAGTTGCAGACCATATTTTAGTTCTTGCAGACCACTGGCCGTCCGTGGACCACAGGTTGGAAACTACTGCTCTAGGTTATTCATTCGTAAATGTCATAGAGGATTCCACCCATTCTTCTCAATGAGAACACAGGAAGCCTCCCACGTTCTCCTTGCTCCCTCTTACAACACTTTCCCCTCATTTCAGGGATGGAACCCTACCGGAAGTAGATCTACATTGTCTGATGGGTTCTGGAGAGCTGCGTCGCTGAACTGAGGGGAAAACATCCTAGGACGGGTAATTTTGCCCATGTGGTGAGGTCGTCGAAGTGGGCTTCACTGGGTAATATTAAAACTACCATACCTACACTTTACAAGTTCAATACATTCCATCCCATACATGTGCCAGCTTGTGTTTATCAGAGAGAAAAAAATGATTTGGTCTGGTGGAAAAACACGTCTGTTCTGCCATATTAAAAGGTTTACCCATTTTCTGTGACATGAGAACTCTTTTACACAGCAAGTCTGTCTATAAAAGAGGTTGCTTATGAACCATGTGATAAGCTATTGCTAAACCATGAACCTTTTTGGAAATAAGACTCCCAGAAATCCTCAGGTAGCCCAGCCTGAATGAAAGATTCTGGAAGGAATAATCTGAAATAGTAACTTCCTCAAGTTGAGCTGCACAGAGCTCTTCATTCCCACCTGCATGTGCCCTGTCCATTGTGGTTGATACTTGCTGCATCTAAAGTAACCTCATGGACCTTTATTTTGTGTTTAAGTGGCACAAAACCCTTTGTTGTTTTTCACCTGATACCCTTGAACTGGAGATGGCACACATAGAATCCGGGGCTCTTCTGCATGTAAAGCATGTGGTTTACCACTGACCTATAGCTAGGTGACAAAGCTAACAACCTCAACCATCAGAAACACAACAAGAGGCCAAAAGAGCCCTTTGGTGCACTTCCTACATCAAAAACCACAGCATTCTTATCATCTACTGTAGAAAGGCTCTTTCTGCAGCAGGGTTAGTGATATTTTTTTTTAGCAAGACTTCAACAATGGATTTGTTTCTGTAGGCATCAAGTTGTGGTGCAAGAGGCACTTCATGATCAGCATGGGATGAGTACTTTTGCCCTGTTCCATATAGTATCTTTGGAGCAGGGTTGCTTTTACTATTGTAGAAACCAAGAAGCAGTTCCGAGTTATGTCAAGACAAGCCATCATCATAAGCTATCCCTCATGGCTGAGTATGATTGCCGTCTAAGTGTAAACACCCTTACAAGGTTGCTAATACTGCCAAGCGTTTTCAATGTTCATAATAAAAACACTAGGTGTATTTTTCTCCCATTTTTCATTACAGGAACATCTAGGAGTGAGCACAATACACCTATCCTAATGTCACTTCACTGGTTGCCAATTAGTTTCCAGGCAAAGGTGTTGGTTTTGATATCTAAAACCCTACATGGTTTGGGTCCAGGTTACCTTCTCCCATACCATCCGTCCCGAACACTTAGGTCCTCTGGGGAGCATCTGTTCCAGCCTTCCAGAACCCGACTGGTGACCACCAGCAAGAGGACCTTTTCATTGGCCACCCCAAGATTGTGGAATGACCTGCCGGAAAAGCTCCGACAGCTAAATGAGCGGTCAGAATTTAAAAATCGTCTAAAGACACATCTCTTCCGGCAGACCTACACAGACAGTTTTGAACTATGAATCTTAAACTCATTTCCGTTGTTTGATGTCTGCTTTGTGTATTTTAATATGTATTTTATAGAAATGCAATTCTAATGTGGATCATATATATATATATATATATATATATATATATATATATATTTGTATTGTAACCCACCTTGAGGCACAGGGAGAGGTGGGCAAGAAATAATACAACAACAGGAAATAATAAAACAACAGGAAAAACTCAGCTGCTATCAGGACCTCAAGATTGAACTTCAAAGACAGTGCAGAAACCAGTGCAGGTGGTCCCGGTGGTGATTGGCACATTGGGTGCCGTGCCAAAAGATCTCAGCCGGCATTTGGAAATAATAGACATTGACAAAATTACGATCTGCCAACTGCAAAAGGCCACCCTACTGGGATCTGCGCGCATCATCCGAAGATACATCACACAGTCCTAGACACTTGGGAAGTGTTCGACTTGTGATTTTGTGATACGAAATCCAGCATATCTATCTTGTTTGCTGTGTCATAAAATAATAATAATAATAATAATAATAATAATAATAATAATAATAGTGATGATGATGATGATGCATCTGTTGTCAATGGGGTATGTCGGTGCACCTCTCTCGCTACTACCTTTTCTGGGTGTTTTCATTCCTTAATATAGTGGAGGGACAGTTTTAGAAAAAGTTGGAATCTACTCTACAGATGGTAAGCACTTTCTGTCTCTGTGACAATTTTGAAAAATTTGGCTTGTTGTGGATGCAAGGTCTAACTAGCATTTCCATTTCATTTTCCTCCTGTTCTCCCTCCCATTGTGAAAACAACAGTCATGTCAATACGAATCATTGAGCACCTAGAGCTAAGTTTCCATATAACATCTTCCTCTATTATAAGTATGCATCCAGATGTAAAGTGCCTGGAGAAGAGCTCATATACTGGCTGCATTAGAAGACTAGCTGTATTTGCTTCTCCTCCTTCAATTGACATATGTATGCATCAGAAGGAGACCCCTTCCACACAACTGAATAAATCCCACATTATCTGCTTTGAACTGGAATATATGGCAGTGTGGACTCAGATAACCCAGTTCAAAGCAGATGTTGTGAGATTTTCTGGTTTGATATTCTGGGTTATATGACTGTGTGGAAGGGCCCAGAGAAATGATTTCCATTCAGTCTAATATGATGTCTAGCTCCATTTGACACTTAACTGTGTCCTTTCAAGTCAGTCATTGGAAGAACTTCCTAACTTGAAGAACTTATACCCTTTTTTCTCCTGTTTTGTGCCAGGTATCTTAGCATTGAACTAGGATTCTGGAGACCCGGGTTTGAACCCCTCGCTCAGTTATGAAAGCTTCTAGGTGACCTTTGACAAGTCGCACTTTCAGCATCAGAAGAAGGTCAATGAACAAATCTTGCAAAGAAAACTCCTTGATAGGGTTGCCTTAAGGCCATAGGTTGGAAATGACTTCAAGGATACAACATCAAGGTTGCAGGCTAAGGTTGGTTTTATTCATCTCAATTATGCTGGTCTGAAGAACATGGCAAAATCTCTTAAAGAAATGTTTTTCACCCTAGCTCTCAGGATGAACCTTATAACATGTCAGAGTAGAACAGCTCTAGCTTTGCCAAATCTTCAAATACGTGGTCTCGGGTTTTTGCAATCACCACGTGAAAAAGAAAAGGTCACTTATTAAGAGCAAAATGAGTTCCCTTTTAGTTCTGTTGCAATTTCTGTCTTGCTTTTCTTTTTTTTTCTCCTCTCCCCCCCAGTCCATGGAAAGTGTTATCTCAGGCAGTTTTGTGCAGGAAGTTCTCTTTATCACTTCCTCTCAGTTGCAGTTTGCCTAGGACTTCAATATGAGATCAGATTACATCAAAATGTGGGCCTTTGTGTGCTTCGATCATCAAAGGAGTGGACCCTCCTGGCTTTGTATCACTTCACTGCATACGCAGCTCATGTAGCAAAACAAATTATATCTAAACAGGACAGGACTATTTCTGTGGGTCAGGCACCAATACTAACCGTAGACAGTGGGGTAGTTAATTGGTAAGGCTGTAAGTATCTGTGCTGTTTCACTTCTTGTTTTTACATTTATCACCCCTCTTTTTTTAAAAAAAGAAAAAGGAACGCGGTTTGCCTGTTTTAACTATGCAAACCAAATACTTAAACGATATGGCTTAATATGAAATTGGGTTTCACTTTGAATGGGCTTGCTCCTACTATTCGTTCTTTTAAAACAAAAAAAATTATTATTCATTTCGATTATTCATTTAGTTGCAAACCCCCAGAAACGTAGATTTATTAATAACTCAGATAGTCTAAGCAATCTGCATATTCCAAGGTCAAGCAAAACATGGTCGCCAATATAGGAAGGTTTAGAAAATTGCTCTTCTGTGTTTGTGGTTATTTCTATTTTCTTTCCTTCTATCAGAGAAGTTCTCTCTTCCTATCGTAGGCTTGCATTGCCAGATGGTAGCTTATATTGCCAGCCACAGGAAACCCATTCAGTTGTGTAGTGGAGCAATACTTCTGCTTCAAGTGAGAGGCCCATCTCCTGCTCTGCTGATTTTGTTATTTTGATGTTGTTGCTGTCTCTGCAGACCTACTCTTAGCTCTGCATTTCAAAACAACAGTCCGGTTACTCAAGACAGCTGCTTACCAATGATAAGTGCAGTCATAATCCTCATGGTATATATGTGATTGGCCATTGTAAGAGAACGATTTATGACCGGGCACTTCTTCAACTCAATGTATTCATGCTTTTTTCATCTGATGACCTTGTGGATTTCACTGTGTTTTCTTAGCCAAGGGAAAATCAGAAGTAGTTTTGCTAGTTCCTTCCTCTGAAATATAGCCTACAACATTTGATACTGGTTGGTAGTCACCTATCCAAATATTAAGCAGGGCTAACCTGGCCTAGCTTCCAAAGATATGTAGGTTCCCAAATGTTCTCATCAGTTTACATGATATTGTATTACAATTAAATATATGCTGCTATCTAGTCCATATATAACTTTAATCAAATATAACTTTAATCAAATATAACTTTGATCAAATGGCCTAATTGAAACATGTGGAATGGTAGCAACATTTCCATGGCACTCTCCTATTTCAGAATAGGCAAAGAGATCCCCGTTCTTAGCTTCTTATGGATTTAAGAAGAACCATGAAGAATAAGTCTAAGAGGATATCACCAACTGCCATAAAAAACTTTTATCACATGGAGATGGCAAAGTGATATAGAATCAGGACTATCATCTTTGATCCCTATCACATAAATGTGTGATATTAATTTCCGGTTTGCCTCCTTCCCTTGATGACGTTCTGAAGCTATTGACGGGAAAAAACCCACCAATAGCCCCTGATTGTGCCACATTGCCATAACCTACCTGATGCAATAATCCCAGGCACTTTGGTGGTGGCATGTTGGTGATGTCGGAAGAGCGGTATTATGCTCCTTTCCTACAGAAAGAGAAATATTTCTTCTATTTATTTATTTATTTTTCATGTAATTGCAAAGTTTCTTTTAAAAAATTAGAAGTGGGGGAAGCAGGACAGAGTTACACTGCTCATCCAGAATTGTGACCACAGGACCTCACACTGCCAAGGCGTTGCAGTTGCACAAGGGTCATTATGCTGGTAAGTTGCCACTATCCCTGGTTGCAGGAATGCTGGGAGAGAGCAGCTTCATGAAGTAATCTCCCAATTGTCAAGCAAGACATGAATATGGCAACACCTTTGTATTCATGTTCCTAGCAATGGTATTGAGAATCCAGAGTCATATTGATAGTGAAGGTAACATGTAGCAACAATTGCTGCTAATGATAGTCTTCGAACTGCTGGTGTGAAAACTAAAGAGGGCTCCTGTACTTTTAAAAATTGTGTAGAAGAGGAAATGTCAATAGATGTTGCATGCTACCTGGATGTGTGACAATCAACACCTGCTGAAATTCAGTCTTTACACAACCATTAAAGGTATAGAAATCTTTCCCAGTACTGACTCTGGAAGCCCTACATATACTCCAAGAATTTGTCCACTGTCTATTTAAAGTTGCCATTGACACATGTTATGGTAGTGAATCTTATGTGCTGATTAATAATAATAATAATAATAATAATAATAATAATAATAATAATACTTTATTTATACCCCGCCACCATCTCCCCAATGGGGACTCGGGGCGGCTTACATGCCCAAAACAATACAATATAAACAGCATATAAAAGGACAACACATCACAACACAATAAGCAATACAATAAATAATAATATCCATTACAAAATAAATCAAGTAAACAATGAAAAACAAGGCGGACCACATGAACATTAAGTTAAAACTCAGGGTGAGAGAGACATAAGAATAAAAAACCACAGTGATTGAGAAACACCGACTTTTATCTGAATTTCCCAGCATTCATCTTCAGTGTGTAGCCTGGATTCTAATATTGCATGTGTGTGTGTTTGTGTGTGTGTGTTGTGGGGGGGGGGGGGGGGCTGTCTTGCAGGTTTTGAATTTTTCTCACTCGTATGTTTGGTGAAAGGAAAAATCTCCCCCAAATACCCATGTAGCTGTTCAAAGCAGACAATGTTTGATTTTATTCAGCTGTCTGGAGGGGGTCTAAGACTGCAGGGTAGATCATCACTTTGTCTTTGATTACTAAAGAAATTAACATGAAAGAAAGCCATGGAAAAAAACTACTTTATTTCTAAAGGTGAGGATGGTGCTTTGGAGGTGCTGTTGGGGCCAATAAAGAATGGTGAAAAGGGTGAAGTGTGCTTTTCTGCCACATGATGCTCGTGTTGCTGCCATCTTCAGGCAAGATAATGCTGGGATGTGCTCCGGCACATGAGGGTTGAAAAGAGGATAGCCCTAAATTATAGAGTTGCCTCTCTTGTTCAGCGGATGGACAGTTCCAGTTGTGTGCTCCTTTGCCTGCAGCCCTTTTGGCACTACTGATCTGGGAATGTCCCGTTCAAGGTAGAAGCAGTTGTACATCCAGTAGTAAAAGGACAAGGGGCAGGATGTGAAGGCAGAAAAGGGAGGCATGGTCAGCCAAGGGAAGGCAACAGGAGAGGCTGAAAACTCATGATGAGATGCCAGTGTTGAAGAATGGCCTACTCCCATCCACTAAAGCCATCAAGTGTCAAGACTCCTGGCAAGAAAAGTCCCTAATAGTAAGTGTAAAGTGGGTTGGGTCTATTGCAGTGGTTCCCAACCTTTGGGCCTCCAGGTGTTTTGGACTTCAACTCCCATAAATCCCAGCCAGCTTACCAGCTGTTAGGAAGTTTGGGATCTGAAGTCCAAAACACCTAGAGGCCCAAAGGTTGGGAACCACTGGTCTACTGGGAGAGGGGAGAGGCTTTAGTTTTACCATCTCCAGCAACCCTGAATCAGCCAGTATAGCTATGTTGGTGCTATCTAAGGAGTAGTGGTAGTCTTGACCCTTGCCTTGAAGCAGTCTTCCAGCACACCAACAATGGTCAAGGTCAAAGTCCTGCTTCCATGAATTTGAATCTTCTTTCACCCACACATGTCTGTGTGCATGAAAGCGCTTCCTGACAACCCCAAGGGCTGAACATTTGCAGATTTTTCTTGTAATACTCATGGATTGTGGAAAACCACAATTGAGCTAAACAAGAAATGCTGAGGAACATTTCTATGTAGCCAGATAAATCAGAGAAGAAGAGGAAGAAGAAGAAGAAGAGGAAGAAGAAAAGGAAGAGGATGATGATGATAATAATAATAATAATAATAATAATAATAATAATAATAATAATTTATTTCTAGACTTCCCTCTCTCCCCAGAGGGACTCAGGGCGGTTAACATGCATATAAACAGCAAACATTCAATGCCACAACTACTTCATTTAATATCAAAAGTATAAAATGACAATAACGTACTTATTATAATAAAAAATTCAAATTAGAAAAAACAATAAATTTAAACATGACACTCAGTAAAAACATTATTTCACAGAGCGAGCGTATATCTGGACCGAATTAAATAACCAAGTTGCAGAAAATGTTCAGTATTTGTAGTAGTTTCACTTAGACCATAGCTGCTATGGGGTGACAATTATGTTAATTCTCCTCCTCTCTGTATGCTAAGGTGCACAGATGTGTCTTTAACTGTTTCTTAAAGGAGAGGGGGGTGGGGGCCATTTTTATTTCTTTAGGAAGGGAGTTCCAGAGGTGGGAGATGATCATGGAGATGGCCGCACTTGTGACGGGGTGGGACCGAGAGCAGGGCCTCCTCCGCTGATCGAAGTGCCTGAGATGGTCTATACAGGGAGATGCAATTTGACAAATAGCCTGGACCTGAGCCGTTTAGGTCTGTCTTTCTTTAATGATACTTTTGAGAAATGATTGTTTAGGTGGGATGGTTCTTACCTTGTTTCCCCCAAAATAAGACTTACCCTGAAAATAAGACCTATCATGATTTTTTAGCATTTCTGAGGATACTCGAAATATAAGCCCTATTTCAAAAATAAGCCCTAGACATAGTTCATTTAAAAAGTCAATTTGGAAAAATAAGACTGCCCCTGAAAAACAAGCTCTAAAGCATCTTTTGGAGCAAAAATTAACATAAGACCCTGTTTTATTTTAGGGGAAACAGGGTTTTCTATATCTCAATACAGTAGAGTCTCACTTATCCAAGCCTCTGGATAATCCAAGCCATTTTTGTAGTCAATGTAGTCAATATATCGTGATATTTTGGTGCTAAATTAGTAAATACAGTAATTACAATATAACATTACTGTGTATTGAATTACCCTTTCTGTCAAATTTGTTGTATAACATGATGTTTTGGTGCTTAATTTGTAACATCATAACCTAATTTGATGTTTAATAGGCTTTTCCTTAATCCCTCCTTATTATCCAAGATATTCGCTTATCCAAGGTTCTGCCGGCCCATTTAGCTTGGATAAGTGAGATTCTACTGTATATTGCGTTGTGGAATTTTTATGTTTTCAACTGGTTTTAATTTCTTTTTATAGCCCAATTTCTCCACTTTTGTGTTTTGTGAAGTTTAACTATCCAAGTTGTCACGAAGTCCTGAACTGAGGAAAATGCAGGAAATAATAGCAGCAGCAGCAACCACAACTTACATGTACATTTTCTTATGCAAATAAATGTTGACACTGAGGCCCCTTCCACACTGCCATATAATCCATATTAGCAAAGTTGATTATCCATATTATCTGCTTTGAACTGGATTATGTGAGTCTACACAATCCAGTTCAAAGCGGATAATCTGGATTTGATATGAAAGTGTAGAAGGGGCCTACGATTAATTTCAAAGACATCTCCTTCTACAGGCATTCTGCGATGGAAAGGTTAATGCCAGGATATGAATGTAAAAGGCATAGAAATTGAAATGGCAGGTTACACTAGCTTCCTGCTGAAGACCTCAGAGAGAAGTTATGTAGAGATTATGGTTTGCTGCTGAACACCAAGTGTGATAGAAACCACACGGTTCGAAGGTCTATCCACAAAGTGTTTCCTTTCGCAGTTTGGTAAATGTGGCCTTCCTATCTACAAAAGCTGTGATGCTCCTCTTGTGTGGCTGTCTCCTAGGTAATTGAACTCTTTTGTTGTTACTGTTGTTGTGCCACAAGTGTTGACAAGCCATAGTATCACTTCTGTGTTGTGGGTTTTGAGAAAGACATCCCAGTAACTATTGTGTTAGCGGTTTCTTTATCTCCTCACCCCTAGTATCATCTCGCTTCTCAAAAGAACAACTGGAATGGACAGACAGATAAATGGATAGACAGACATCTAGGTAGTTACTTTCTTTTTTTAGTCTGACCTACAAGATTTGTTGGGATGATGAAAGTAGGGAAGAGGAAAATCATATACACTAACTTGAGTTAATTAGGGGATTAAAAATATTGCAGAATTATTTTAATCATTTAGTGGCATTTATAGATATTTTGATTCCATCCTATGGATAATATTTTTAAAATGTAAGTACTGTAAATGTCCATTAAAATTAATGTTTATTTAATGGGTCTAAAATACTCATTAAAAAGTAACTTTTAAAAGTAAGCTACATCGTTCTCTTTACGTCAGTAATGGAAATTAGATCCCACTTTCTTTTGTCACGTTTGAAATGTAACCTTTTAACAATAATAACAACAACACTTTATTTATATTCTGCCCTTCTCCCCGAGGGGACTCAGATTGGATTACAGCATATAAACAGACACAGGCAAACATTCAATGCCTTGTTAAAATGAAATACAATGAGACAAAGGCTTCTCCTTTCATTTCTGGCTCTGGAGGTGTGCTCATCTCTGGCTCTGGGTGTGTGTGTGTGTTCTTCTCCATTTCCAAGCCGAGGAGGCTGCATTATCCGTAGACACTTCCTGGTCGTGTGGCCGGTATGCCTGCTCGGAGTGTCTTTTTGCCTTTTCCCACAGAAGCGGTACCTATTGATCTACTCACATTCACATGATTTCAAACTGCTAGGTTGGCAGGAGCAAGGGCTAACAGCGGGAGCTCACTCTGTGCTGTGGAATCGAACTGCCAACTTTCAGGTCAGCAGTTCAGCAACACAAGGGTCATTATTAGAAAAAAGGACCATAATTGTGCCCACTGCTTGCAACTATTTCTTTCAAGTTGTCTGTTGACTTACGGTGAGCCCAAGAATTTCACTGGATTTTCATAAGCAAGAGATACTCAGAAATGGTTGGGCCATGGCCTTCCACTCAAATATATTCCACACCACTTGCTATTTGTTGGTGGTCTCTCACCAGAGTTGATCCTGCTTAGCTTCTAAGATTAGGTGGGATATAGTGCCATTAGGCCAGTTAAGCTTAGACTAATATTGTATTAGTCATTACCGTTTTCTGTCGTTTATCTGTCCTTCCCCTAAACCAGTGCCTGTCATCAGTGATGGACTGGATGAGGGCTAATATGTTGAAATTGAATCCAGACAATACAGAGGTACTCCTAGTCAGTCAGAAGGCGGATCAGGGTGTGGAATTACAGCCTGTGTTTGATGGAGTCACACTACCCCTGAAGATGCAGGTTTGCAATCTGGGGGTGCTCCTGGACTCACCAATGACCCTGGAACCCGAGGTGTTGGTGTCGACCAGGAGCACCTTTGCACAATTAAAACTTGTGTGACAGCTGCGCCCATACTTTGATATGCCAGATCTGGCTATGGCAGTCCATGCCTCAGTGACATCCCATTTAGACTACTGCAGTGCTATCCACATGGGGCTGCCTTTGAAGATAATTCAGAAGCTTCAACTGGTTCAGAGATCGGCTGCCAGATTTCTAATAGGAACTCCATAAACGGAGAGATCCACTCCCATGTTGCGGCTCCACTGGCTTAAGGTCTGCGTCCAGGTTAAATACAAAATGCTTTTTTTTTTTACCTTTAAAGCCCTGAGACCCCTTGGGGAGATAGAATGGAATACAAATAAAGTTTATTATTATTTATTATTATCCTGCCTTTGCACTGCAAAAGAGTGCTTAGTCCCGATGCTTTGATCTTCTGCTGAAATGAAGAGATCTTCCAGATGGAGGACTTTGAGTGCTACTCAGCTTTTCCGCAATTGACTTTCCACACTTCGGTGATGATGAGGAACCACAGTTTCCTTGTGTACACCTTGCTACGTTCCATGCACATCAGAGAGATGTAACATCAAGTGTTGTGGAGGGGGAAGGAGAAAATCCATGTCATAAGATCTTTTTAAAACTTTTGTCCTCCAAACTATCTTTAAAAAATTATTTGGTTCACTTGTAAAGCTATTTCCAGAAGGGCAGCTTAGGCCCCTTCCACACAGCTGTATAAAATCCACATTGAACTGGGTTATATGGCAGTGCGGACTCAGATAACCCAGTTCAAAAGAGATATTGTGGAATTTTCTGCCTTGATATTCTGGGTTATATGGCTGCGTGGAAGGGCCCTAAGTCAGTTCTGTTGTAGCAAAACCAACAAAGACAGATCTTCTGCAATATCAAACTCAATGGTCTTTAATGAATTACAAATCTCTGTATTGTTATCTATTTCTCTATGATTGTCCAATTACTATGATATCATATTATGTCAACAATTAAAGTGTTTTATATTTGTTTAAGACCAGAAATGTGGATCAGATGTGTTTCCTAGGAGGAAGACGCATAGCTAACATGCCAATGACCAGAAAGCCAAAGGATTATTAAAAGAATTACTGTTACCCTTCTTATCCTTAAGTAATCATTCATGTGATCATTTGATCTATTTAAATGGAGGAGGTACTTGAATGTGCAACTTTTATCATCCACAATAAGAATGAGAAATGGTTTGGGGAACTGTAGTTAAAAACATATTGGAGGGAGGGAAACTGAAATGTTGCTGCATTCCTGCGTGAGTAGTATCCTGCATTAAAACTAACCAAGAAGCAATAGGAAAGTGGTTGGGTTTGTCTTTCTGTTTTAATGGAAAGTGTAAAATGTTTCAGTGGGCATTGGCCAGGCATACCTTTTGTCTCTTAAAATTAAAGAGTCCCTTTTGGATTTGCCCCAACGGCTTTCAACAAAGGTCTGTCTCTCTCCCACTGCCTCCAACATAAACCACCAGGAACAAGACAAACTTGGCATCCAATCAAAAAGTGTGTTTAACTAGTGATTCATTAGTGTGTACAAAAATCGCTAACTTTCCTTGGAACCACTACCTGAACACAAAAGAGACGCCTTCCATTACCATAACTCATGTAAAGTGAAGATTAAACATTTTAACACAGACAGAGCCTTAATCCCGTGAACCTTATTTATGCCTAGATGTAGTGTGATTGGCAATAAACAGCCATTTGAGAAGTCGTATCCCAAGAAAATCATTGTCAAGTGGTTTTAGAGTTGCCTATAAAATTTTCCTTGATGGCCTGAAAGCTGTGTACAACAGCCCAGTTAAATATTTGTATTAGGGACTTCTGCCTTTAACAGACTAATTAAAAAGAAAGAATTCTTTGATTCTATCTCTGATCATTCCAGTTCTAATCTCTCTCAAGAAAAGTCTACTGTATAAATGGAAATAAAACCATCCCAACAAGAAACCAGGATTTTTACTACATTGCAATAAATCCAGGCACTAAAAACAGTAAATGGAAGTGAAGTGCCTTAATGATGCTGTATGGTTACAATCCCATTAAACAGGGTTGTACACAGAAAGCTACAAATTGTTGAAGAAGATAATATAACAAGGAATGATACCACTGAAAGAAAATGATCAGATTTAAAGAAAGACAGGTGTTTTGAAAAGGACTCAAAATATTTTTTAGGACAATGTTTTGTGACATGATAATGTTTCATCTGTGGTAAAAATAAGCAAAACAAACTGATGACAAAACAAAAAAATGACAGATTTGGGATTTTAGGGAGAAAATTTCTCTTTTTATTTTAATGAAAACTTACCTTTTCCTGTACTTTCTAATGAATGTATAAACCGAAACTCAGTTGTCTTGTTATGTGCATTTTTCGGTCTTCTCATATTTTTTTAAAAATACATACAATAATGCCAATATTACGAGAAAGTCACATACACTACCACATATTGATAAAATGATGTATAAAATGTTTAATCCTAAAAAACACCTGCAAAGCATTGCATTTAAAATGTGTATATTAGGATAAATCTGCACAAAAATGCACTCAAGTATACATATAATTTTTAAAAGATATAATAATAATAGTAAAAATAACAAAACTTTATTTATATATTCCCCCCTTATCTCTTTGAGGGGACTCTGGGCAGTTATTCAATTTTCCAATTAACAAAAAGCTCACAAATGAGAAGTTGAAGGAAAGTGATGTTGGATTTATTCTAGCTAGGTCTAAGAAATTATGGTTCCTCTTCTTTTACCAGCTTCTACTTTCATTATTTCCATTTTGGAAATATAGATCTATGCTTTGTGACATGCTCTTCTCTAATTTCCAGTTTTCTCTGTTTTGCTTTTCATACATGCCAAGGAAGGGATTCAGGAGGCAGCTGCTGCTTACCTCGCCTGTTGTAAGTAGGCACACATGACTATATTTGGATAGGCTACAGAAGAATCTAAGGACTTCATTCCATTATGAGCATAAAGCAAAGGGAATCATCTTCTTATTGTAGCATTTCATGCCCTTCTGGGTTTTTTTTTTAAAAAAATGATAATTCATATGTGATGTACTCTGTCCGTTTCTACAGAAATCCCCAGCTTTCAGAGCTATCACATGAGCACCCGATACCACTTTCTTTCTTTTTTTAATTAAAAAAGGGGAAACCTCAGAATTGTGGAAGTCCAAAATCTAGGTCTGAAAATATAACTACAGCAAATTGGTAATATATTAAAATTGTGCAATTCCTGAAGAATACAGTAAATTATTTTTAAAAATTACCGTAAAAACTTCATGCAAGAAGATTATTGGCAAGAAAAGGAGTATCAAGGCACATTTTGAGACCGCCCATAGGAACAACCACACCCTTACATCGCAACAAGGATCTACAGCAGGGGGATCTGACAGTTCTCATCCCAGGTTAAAATAAGCCCCCTTACCCATTTCTGTGTGAATTGGGAGCCCTGAAGACAATTGCTCCCTGACTCCAAAAACCTCAATTTAAACACGGGTTAAACACATTTTTAAGATGGGGTCCCAGGGGCAACTGATGGAAATATTTTTGCATCATATAATGGTTTTCGTGAGACTCCATTTTTAAAATGTTTTGAAAGTGTGTAGAAATGGAAGGAACCCCCGTGTCTGATGAGGTCCTGTGATGCCTCATGGGCCTTGTAGTCCTGCTCCTAGTGCCATCGTGGCAGATGAAGACGAAAACATGGGGTTTTCGCCGGTTCAACAAGAGCCGGAGTCCTTTCACCTGCCGGATGTTGATGTTTGTCCCCAAGAATTCAGTAAAACAGACCTTGGGCATTCCTCGCCTCCGTTCCCCAGAAGGGTATCTTACTCTAGAGATAGAGGAGTCAGAGAACAAAATCGCAGGAGTTTACGGACTGCTGCCAAACAACAGGCTGATTAGGCCTGCTTCCCTTGGGAAATTCTAAGGAGTCTTGCATCTGGATAGAGTTGGGTTTCGCTTCTCGTTCTCTAGGGAAAGAGATTGTTGGCGGGAAAACGAGACCCCAATATAGGTGCTTGACGCGGGAGAATCTTTGCGGAGTCAACAGAGCAGCTTCAGGAGTAAGATCGTGTGTGGACTTCGTAACCCCAGTTCCTTGTTTCCCGGATTAAATAATCAAGACTTGCCTCGCTTGCCTTTAACCACGGACCTTGTACCAAGAATCATTGTTTGCCTTGTATCCAGCCTTGTTTCCAGCCTTGTTGTCAAGCTACCTAGGACTCCAGAGACTCAGACATTTCCCCACACTATTGCTTGGCAATAGTGTGTGTTTCGGTATTGGATAAAGAACTTTGAACTCTAATATCATTTATTGGACAATACATTTTTGGACTATATTTGACCTCATTTGAAAGGTCTGCTTCTGAACTATATTCTTCACTTGTTTTTATTGCTTTTATATATTTCCTTAATAAAGATATTAGATAGAGATTGGCCTCCGTATATGGTTCTTGGTGCTCTGCTGCCAGAGGTCTGACAGGTCCCGACTATTTACCAGTTCAAGCCTTATCATATTGGTTACTGCAGACATGATGCTCCAACTCAATACCAAGCACCTGTGTTTCTTCAGCTCCCCTTCACTATTTCCCCAATGTCAAAACCACTAAAACCAGCTAGATGCAGGACAAAGGAGAAACAGGGGACTGGATAAGTGTGTAATAAGAAACATATTTGTCCCATGCTTTGTTAAATGTATGTTAGTAATTTATAGGGTTGCCAGATCAGGACAGTTTGAAATTGAATGGGCCAACACCTGAGTGGGCATGTCTTCAAGTTGTCTGTTAACATACATCAACTCTGTGAATTTCATAGGATTTTCTTAGGCAAGGAATATTCACATTTGTTTTTCTAGTTCCTTTCTCTGAATTCAATGGGATTTTTGGTACTGTTCCATTATCTTGGTGGACTCCAAAAGGGGACCTAAACAGAGAAGGATAGTCCATTTTATGGGGGGGGGAGTTTAAGGAGGAAAAACATTTCCCCCATTTTCGCTGGTTATTCCCCTCCCCACTTCCCATATCATAAACAATGGTTGTTTCAACAAGGGGGAGATAGGTTGGGGGGGGGGGGGGACAGGAAAACGGGGAATTTTTAAAAACTCCTTCAACCCCTTCTCTCCCATAAAATTGACTGTCCTTCTTTCTCTAGTGCCACCGCGTGGTCTCTGCCCAGATAATGGAACAGTACTGGATTTTTTCCCCTGAGGATAGATGCATATGAATTGGCTGCACAGCAACTGACTTCTGAGCTCTCCGGGTCCTTCTACATTGGGGCAAGGAACTTGTAGCTCTCCAAATGTTTTGGACTACAACTTTCATAATGGCTTACTCCTCCTAATTACCTTTCTCAATCACATGGAAGTCACCAGGAAATAAAATAAGTGCCAATTTTCTGTCTGGGGTGCTGGGAGTTAGAATCCATCCCATTCCCAGTCTTGTCAAACTGGCCTTGCCACAGCTGGGCTGTGGGGCCGCTGTCCCATTACAGAGATGGTTGACAGCACCCCTGTCTAGCCACAATATCGCCTTGAACTTGCATGTTTCATGCCAGTTGGGGTCACATTTTGTGCCTGCATAGGCCTTGGACCTCAGCTTCTAGAATTTATAGCCAGCTTGGCTAACAATCAGAAATCCTGGGAGCTGATGCTCACAACATCTGGAGGACCAAGCTGTTGACTGTTAGCCAAGCTGGCTATACATTCTAGGAGCTGAGGTCCAAGGCCTATGGGAAATACTGCTCCACATTGAGATACTCCATGATCCATGATCACTAATTCAGAAACACAGGAAAGCCTCTTGCTTAGGCCTTTTTGATGGAGATGCCAAAAGCAGAACCTGGGAAGCATGTCTTCTTCAGCTGAGCTATGGTTAATCACTATATGTTTTTTTTAAAAGTGGGAACAGTAAATTATAGAGTTGGTAACCTCAACTTCCTTACCGGCAGAAGACAGCCATTGCTTCAAAATATCTTGCAATGGATAATTCAAGAATTCCGGAGAACATTTGTTCCACAGCTGAAAAGTTTCTATGGCCAATGGAACTGGAATTCACTGGGCCTGTTGGTAACAGAATCAACTATTCCTACTGTGAGCTGAGATTTTGGGCTCAGAAGAACTTTTTAATTCATTCATTAAGGTAATGGTGCCAATGAAGTAGTTGCTGTGGCAGATGGTGTGGACAAATTACTCTTTTACCTAGTGCAAGTTTTATATTCACACTATAAACTGATTTTTAGGGTGAGTGGGGAGTTTGAAACCATACGTGTGAAAACCCCGTAAACTGTTCATTAAATCTGCAGCCCTTCATCATACTGACCTCTACCACTCAAACATCTTTCACAGCTCCATCAATCATAACATAAATGCAAGCCCTATATAAATCTTATCAGGCCTACTAAAATAATGAGATTCATGTTTACAAGGTGTCAAGGGGGTTTAGAAGCTTTGATAGTCAATCCCAGACAGTCAATAAATAGCGAGACTTTTACACTGCCAGTAGGAGCCTAGCTAAACTATCTAATCTTGGAAATGACAGACAACACAATGAACTCTGAACTTAATCTCCTCCAAACACAGCCAACTGTTTAAAGGGCTATTTAGCTCCAGTGTCTATTTTGGAAAGAAAAAAAACCCAGTGACCGGAATCCTGTTACTGCAGTGTGCTGGCCTAGGGCAGGTGCAGCTGCTGGGATGGGAGCCATGCAGGAACTGGAAAGGTAGGCTGCTCTGCGATGAACAGATCATTCCTGGTGTCTTGTGAAGAGATATCCATAGGCATCCCTTACTCTGTGGATGTCCTTCTTTGGATGCTATGCGGGTTGGTCCCCTTTTTCTCCCTTGATCCATTGCCCCCTTATTGAAAAAACCCCAAAGGCATCCCACACAATCATTCTGGCTTTGTAACAAGCAGGACAAACCATCTGGCTATGTCTCCATAACCAAAAGCAAAATGATGCCATCAGCACTGAGATCTCCTAGGGTCCTATAGATCTCCTAGCACTGCTGTAAATATAACTGTGTGGACTTATTTATAAGTTACTACTTCATATTTGCTGGCCTCCCACAAAAATGGAAAAACTGTGAATACCTTTTTACCTGAGAGAACACCTCCCTAGGAATCCCTAGGTCCTCCAGTAAGACTGTTTAGTCATAGGGATTTCTAGTGAGGTGTTAACTCTAGGAATCCTTCACATTGAGAACCTCTGTCAGATATTCCTAGAGGGACCACATTAATCAAATCCACAAATAAAGTAGAGTCTCACTTATCCAACATAAACGGGCCGGCAGAACGTTGGATAAGCGAATATGTTGGATAATAAGGAGGGATTAAGGAAAAGCCTATTACACATCAAATTAGGTTATGATTTTACAA
The DNA here is from genome assembly GCF_035594765.1 of Anolis carolinensis. Taxonomy (NCBI): domain Eukaryota; kingdom Metazoa; phylum Chordata; class Lepidosauria; order Squamata; family Anolidae; genus Anolis; species Anolis carolinensis. The sequence continues at coordinate 207,362,886 of NC_085843.1, forward strand.
ATTAAGCACCAAAATGTCATGTTATACAACAATATGACAGAAAAAGTAGTTCAATATGCAGTAATTTTATGTAGTAATACTGTATTTACGAATTTAACACCAAAATATCATGATGTATTGAAAGCATTGACTACAAAAATGTGTTGGATAATCCAGAATGTTGGATAAGCGAGTGTTGGATAAGTGAGACTCTACTGTAATCAAATTTGCAAATCTCCCATCTGGAAAAAATATTCTTGGAGCTTTGGTGCATGAGGGTGTCCTATGGGGAACACAGAGAATAAAAAGCATTATTCCTCCTACTTCTGCAGCTTTTCATCCTGCTATAGAGGCTGTAATATTGAGAATCTGTAATTTAAAATTTCCCACAGGCTCCACTCAACATAGTCAATAGTAAGGAACTGTACATTTAAAAATGGAAAAAATAGTGACTGTGTGAGTGATGGTCCAAAGCATCTTGAGCTATTGGATTTCCCTAAACCCACTGAAAGCTGAAAGTGAGGAGGATCTGAGGAGCCTTATCACCAAGGTGAAAGAAGAAAGTGCAAAAGCTGGGTTACAGTTAAACATAAAAAAAACCAAGATTATGGCAACCAGACTAATTGATAACTGGCAAATAGAGGGAGAAAACGTGGAGGCCGTGACAGACTTTGTATTTCTAGGTGCGAAGATTACTGCAGATGCAGTCTGCAGCCAGGAAATCAGAAGACTTTTCCTTCTTGGGAGGAGAGCAATGACCAACCTCGATAAAATAGTGAAGAATAGAGACATCACACTGGCAACGAAGGTCCGCATAGTTAAAGCAATGGTATTCCCCGTAGTAACCTATGAATGCGAGAGCTGGACCATAAGGAAGGCTGAGCAAAGGAAGATAGACGCTTTTGAACTGTGGTGTTGGAGGAAAATTCTGAGAGTGCCTTGGACCACAAGAAGATCCAACCAGTCCATCCCCCAGGAAATAATGCCTGGCAGCTCATTCGAGGGAAGGATATTAGAGGCAAAGCTGAAGTACTTTGGCCACATAATGAGAAGACAGGAAAGCTTGGAGAAGAGAATGATGCTGGGGAAAAAGGAAGGAAAAAGGTAGAGGGGTCGACCAAGGGCAAGATGGATGGATGGTATCCTTGAAGGGACTGGTTTAACCTTGAAGGAGCTGGGGGTGGCCACGGCCGACAGGAAGCTCTGGCATGGGCTGGTCCATGGGGTCATGAAGAGTCAGAAGTGACTGAACGAATAAACAGCAAACAACAAACCCACTGTACAGGACTGAATCCTTTTTGAAGAAGAGGCATGATATTTCAGTGCTGAAAACTGTCATCTAGCACAGTGCATCCCAAGCTATCTGATAAAGGGGACCAGCAATTATTTTTTCTAGTATGCCAGGGATTTCTACAATATTTATATCCATTGGTTACAGTCAATGGTTTGAGGAAGGCACTAACTTTTGACCTCATTACATTACCTATGGGATTTGCCATGCATTGTGGCAAATCCAGCATGGGGAACCTTTCACCCCACGCCCTACATTGCCAGCTTTACCGCATTCCACAGCCCCCTGTCTGCTGGCTGGCTTCCCCTAGTTGTTGGCTATGAAACACAAGAAGCCTACCGTATTGCTGTGGTGGGGGCGTACAACATTCCTATTCTCCTTGAGTCATTGACGTCATGGGATTGGAGTTAACGTGCTCCTTGGGGCAAATAGAGTAGGATCATCGTATGGCAGGCAATTGAGCACATTTGATGAGATCCTAGACCTCTAGTGTGAGTAGCCCAGATCTAACCAATTGTCCAAATATAATACAATATGGCAAGGAAACTGTCCTTTTTCAATGAATAGTTATAGATATATTCAATAATGATCTATGTACCTTCCATAATTTATTTATTTATTTACAACATTTCTACCCCGCCTTTCTCAACCCAGGAGGGGACTCAAGGCGGCTTTACACATAGGCAACTATTCTATGCCTTAAAACAAGTACAAGTAAAATAAACATTTAAAATAAACATTTAGAATCTATATATATAAAAGGGTAATGAAATTTCGGCCTAGGACAAAACAACAAAACTACACATTCTAGAAACACTAAACTTGGCAGCACAACCCCTCATCCATGCCTCTACGTTTATACAACAAAAAGAAAAGAAAAATAAAGTCCTAATTAGGGGGAGAGGAATAATTGTTTTTATCAAATTGCTGCCAGTTATAAGGCTAAGCTCTGCCCACTTCCACACTGCCTATAAAATACAGATTATCTGATTTTAACTGGATTATATGGCAGTGTAGACTCCAGGCCCTTCCACACAGCTATATAACCCATTTATAATGGACTTAATGTCAGGGGAAAACCTTTACCCTTTACCTTAACTATCACCAATTCCTCAATACTTTATTTCCCATACCACCATACTTCGCCACAGCAACGCGTGGTCGGGCACAGCTAGTAGAATTATAAAATACATTAAACCAATTTAAAACATTTAAAACATTGCATTCACAATTAATCATGTAATCCACAAGTGCAATCCGGGCCACTTCTATGGTCATTGCACATTATTCCATATCTATCTTTTGCATCAGTTCCCCAAAGGCTTGGTCACAAAGCCACGTTTTCACTCTCTTATGGAAGGTCAGAAGGCAGGGGGCTGATCCAATATCCCTGGCGAGGGAACTCCACAGCTCCATAAGCTCCCTCTTGTTTTTATTTTGACAAATGTGTGTGACAATAGCTATCTCCATAGGGACAATGCTTTTAGAAAGTATTACACAAAACACTTCCTCTTGCAATAATTCATAAGATTCATTTTCACCTTGTCCAAGAGAATGAAAGCATGAGACTCTAAACTACAAGGATAGCGTATATTCCTTCAGTGCCCTCAGTAAACTCTTTTGACTTTTAAGTAATTAGGGATTAGTATTGCTCAATGTTTTGGCGTATATTTGAGGAGAATCGTTGACCATTTCTTTTCCACCACAACATTTATTTGGCAAGCAAATAATTCCATAGTTGTGTAACAGCCCTGAATCAACCAAGAAGGAAGGAAACTGTAGTTTATAATAAAGAGGAACTCAAAACTGCTCTGTAGATGGAGTTCTTCTGAAAAATTCTAGGAAGTTTGTAATGTAAACCTCATGTATTTTGTTGATGAATTTGACAGAAAGCTTGCGCTGTCAGGAAGTTCCTTTGAATGTTTGGTCTATAACTTTGTTTCTTGTTGCTTTAACTAAACACTAGAAAGAGTCTTCTGGTGAAACAAGCTGCTTCAACAGTGAAATATAGAAATGGAAGGTATTATTGCACTTTCCTTTGTCGGAGATTTTAAAGGAGCTGATGAATTGTCATATAGTGAAAGCACAACAATAGTTGTATACCTTTTTAAACAAGCAACTACTTTTTAACATAAAAATCCAGGAACAAAATGAAAGGGGTAGGGATACGTTCCTATACTTTACAAGAGTTGTTGGAATAACTACCAGGAATATTTGACATTACTAAATACACACTGGCCTGAAACTATTTTTCCCCCGATGAGACACTGCAAAAGGCCATTTCACACATTGCGATCAGAGGTATACACAAATGTGACAAATGGTAGGTTTGCAAACAGGGATATCATTCAGTTACTTACAGCTTGGAAGAGTTAAGGTTTTTGGCGAATACTCTCAGAATTCCCCAGATAGAATAGGGATTCAGAGAGCTGTAATCCTCAGAGTTTTCTCAAACTGGTCAAGTATCTGACTGAGATTGCAATTTAGTCTCTGTTGTACACTCTCAAGCTTTCCCCCACAACCTTCTGGCAAACAAACAAGTAAAATGTGGGCTAGACCAAACTATAGTTAGGTGGATCTGTAATTGGCTAAGCGAACAAACCCAAAGGGTACTCACCAGTGCTTCCTCTTCATCCTGGAAAGAAGTGACGAGTGGAGTGCCATAAGCAGGGTTCCGTCCTGGGCCCGGTTCTGTTCAATGTCTTTATTAACAACTTAGACGAAGGGTTAGAAGGCACGATCATCAAGTTTGCAGATGACACCAAACTGGGAGGGATAGCTAACACTCCAGAAGACAGGAGCAGAATTCAAGACGATCTTAAGACTAGAGAGATGGGCTGAAACTAACAAAATGAAGTTCAACAGGAACAAATGCAAGATACTCCACTTCGGCAGAAAAAATGAAATGCAAAAATACAGAATGGGGGACGATGCCTGGCTTGACAGCAGTACGTGTGAAAAAGATCTTGGAGTCCTCGTGGACAACAAGTTAGACATGAGCCAACAATGTGATGTGGCTGCTTAAAAAGCCAACGCGATTCTGGCCTGCATAAATAGGAGTATAGCGTTTAGATCCAGGGAAGTTATGCTACCTATCTATTCTGCCTTGGTCAGGCCACACCTGGAATCACACTATGTCCAATTCTGGGCACCACAATTGAAGGGAGATGTTGACAAGCTGGAATGTGTCCAGAGGAGGGGCCACTAAAATGATCAATGGTCAGGAGCAGCTGAAAGAGCTGGGCATGTTTAGCCTACAGAAGAGAAGGCTGAGAGGAGACATGATAGCCATGTACAAATATGTGAGGGGAAGTCATAGGGAGGAGGGAACAAGCTTGTTTTCTGCTGCCCTGGAGACTAGGACGCGGAACAATGGCTTCAAACTACAGGAAAGGAGATTCTACCTGAACATTAGGAAGAACTTCCTCACTGTGAGAGTTGTTCAGCAGTGGAACGTTGTGTGAAAACTAGACAATGCCAAGGCTAAATATTTTGTTCCAAACCAATGTTGACTCTTCTTCTTTGGGCAATCTGCTCTAACACTATGGCAAATGAACACTCACGAGCTGCTAATAAAGGAGGTTAATAGGCAATGAGTAATACAATTACTGCTGTTTCCCTCGTCTCCTTTGTCACCATCATCGCCTGTTTGAGTCCTGGATTACTCTGAGTAGATTAAATGCAGAGGTCTCTTTACATTGCTCCATAGGCTGGCTCCACATGGCAAGCGGCTGCCAAAAATGAAGAAAGCTTATTTGCTCATTCAGCCATTCCAATTCTAGATGTAGACACACACTATTGCTGGAAATGATGGTGTTCTCAGAAGAAAAGGGGGAAGGCAATGAAATTGGGCACCAGTTTTGATGATACTCTTTGCATAACTTGTGACTTGAAAAGAAACATATTTTAAAAAACAAACAAACTCAGAAACTGCAGTGTGGTTGCTAGACAATATTTTGTTCATGGTACACTTTTCTGTTGGTTTGTAGCTTGTGGACAAAGCAATATTTTTAATGATCCTCAAAACCGAGTGTTTGATGAAGCCTGACCCTGAGAGTCATAACTGACTTGAAGGATCATAGCAACCACAAATTTATGAAGCTACAATCGCTATGTCAGAGTTCACAAGAATGGGGTTTGGACTCCAAAACTTACTTCAAAACCAGCTGTGCCCTTCAAAAAAATTTTGGAATTTTTGGAAAGGCATGACCTTTTAGAGATCATAACCTTTTGGGAAATCAGAAATCTCCATAGTCTTTTGGAAATATGACCTTTCTGGAGATTGGCATTCACACTATTTGAAACAATCATAACCTTTTGTAAAGTATGATCTTCCTGAGAAGAGTTAAATAGTTGTTTGAGTGAATCTTCTCCTTAGTGGTAAATAATATCCACTAGTATTCATGCAAGACAATTTAGATTTCTCAGACTATTATATACCTGGTCATCTCTCTGAACTGGCAGATTGAAAGGTTGCAAGTTCGAATCCGGGGAGCGGAGTGAGCGCCCGCTGTTAGCTCCAGCTTCTGCCAACCTAGCAGTTTGAAAACATGCAAATGTGAGTAGATTAATAGGTACCGCTCCGGCGGGAAGGTAAGGGCACTTCATGCAGTCATGCTGGCCACATGACTTTGGAGGTGTCTACGGACAACGCCGGCTCTTCAGCTTAGAAATGGAGATGAGCACCAACCCCCAGAATTGGACATGACTGGAATTAATGTCAGGAGAAACCTTTACCTTTACTTAAAACATCTACTCTCCCATAAAATATATTATTTTTAAATCATGCTCTCAAAAGACCAGAAATAAGTAGTCTTAATTAAAGGTAACATAGTTGATTTACTTACACACGTCATGTATCAGCATACAGGCACATTTCTTATTGGTTGAGAGTTTAAACAATCTGTTCTCTAAAGCAGTCTGTTTTAGTCTCTTCTTTGTTGCATACAGACTAACACTCTCTTCAGACAAATACATTACTGAACATTGAGCCAATATAGACTGACCACACACTACAGCATACTAACACTACTGACTTCTAAATTGTACTGCTTCTGATGCAACCTGACTTCTAAAATGGAGTCTCAGTCTGAATAGTAACATGGTCTGTAGCCCCTCAAACAACATAGAGTTAAGGGAAAACTGCATATCAGAATATACATACAATATAGTAAGCAACCTGAATTATATACATAACAAATAACTAGTATAGGAAGCTCGTAGAAGGTTGCTATTTCCAACCGGAACAATCTAACTTTCATTCATAAAGTGGTGTCATATTGTATTAATTCTCCACTGTTACTGCACCTTTAGTCTGGGTGTTTAGTGGTGAATAACCGTGATAGGAAGCAATATTGTAAGTCAGGGAATGTTGGTCTGCCAAAAATTGCAATGTTTTTCAAAAAATTATTTTTCTTTTTACTCAAATTATTTACTTTATTTTTATTTAAAAGAACAATGAGCTGCTCTGAAATGCATTTTGTGATGTAATGAAATAGATACATATAAAATCACATGTGTCCATTTGAGGTCTCTTTTGCCCTTTTTTCTCCTCCCTTTTAGCATGTAACTTAGAAAAAATGTGCAGTTTGAAAAATTGTGGAGTTGGAAAAAAATAGAAAATTAGAAAATTTGGAAAAATAAGATCATGCTGTGTGTAAAAAGGTAAAGGTAAAGGTTTTCCCCTGACATTAAGTCCAGTCGTGTCTGACTCTGGGGATTGGTGCTCATCACGATTTCTAAGCTGAAGAGCCGGTATTGTCCGTAGACACTTCCTACATCATGTGGCTGGCACGACTGCATGGAGTGCTGTTACCTTCCCGTCAGAGCGGTACCTATTGATCTACTCACATTTGCATGTTTTCGAACTGCCAGGTTGGCAGAAGCTGGGGCTAACAGCGGGCGCTCACTCTGCTCCCCGGATTTGAACCTGAAACTTTTCGGTCAGCAAGTTCAGCAGCTCAGCGCTTTAACATGCTGTGTCACCGGGGGCTCCATGTTGTGTGTATGTATTCGTTAATATAGTTCACTTTTGGTATCCTCTGCCGTTTTATTCCTGGAACCTCCATGGATACTAAAGTCCATTGATGTTCAGGTCCCATGATATAGTAAAATGTTGCCCCATAGCAAAATCAAGGTTTGCTTTTTGAATTTTTGGGGATGGATGGGAATACTTTCAAGCCGTGGATGAAGAGGGCCAACTGTACTTTAATGATAAGAAATCTCAAGAACAGCCGGCAACACAAATTATGCAATGCTCTATTTAAAATGACTAAAAAGTACATCATTTTTGCCAGTCGTTCCCAACCTTTGGGCTTCCAGGTTTTTTGGACTTCAGCTTCAGTTCCTAACAGCTAGTAAGATGGCTGGGATTTCTGAAAGTTGAAGTCCAAAACATTTGGAGGCCCAAAGGTTGGGAACCACTGCTTTTGGCCAATCATCCTCTCTTTCGTCTTCTGGCAGGCCATGCTTTGTAGCATCATTGTAAATATTCTGGCAGGCAAAAGGGTTGGACACTGCAGGAAGGCCATTGGGCATAGCGCCTTTTTCTAACATGGTCCATGGAAGTGGACAGGCAACTTGGATATGCACACCCATATTCACACCTCAAGCTCGTCTTGCACCCTATGCTTCTTCTTCAGCTTATGCAAAACAACTCGTCTAGGATCCCATCAATAAGTGGGTGTTGGTTGGGGAATAGCAGAAGTCTGAGGCAGAAGGAACCAATTCACGCTGGTGAATGAACAGCACAGATTTGTAAAGGAATTGATCCTGGACAGTAGATAAGATCTCCTGAACAGCAGGGTTGAGGTGGAAACACTATCCACAGAGATCATAAGCAATTAGCACTTTTTAAAGAAGTGTGGGATGTTTGGCGAGGCATTTCTGCTCCTTGAAAATTGCTTTTACAAAGCCCTAAGTAACTGCATCCTCTTTATGTAGGAACCATAATAATAATTAGCTGTGAAATGTATTGTGACAGAAGTGGAGATTTTGTTTTCACTTTTGCTAAATGGGACAGAAATCCAGCACAGATTTCGCACAGCAAGGCCCATGAAATAGCCTCCTGTGTTTTTAAAGAAACTTAGCAAAAGTGCTCTGTGCTTCATATAATTTTATTTTATTTAAGCCATTTATATATTCCCTGAAATGATGTATAACAGATATACAGTAGAGTCTCGCTTATCCAACCTCCATTTATCCAACGTTCTGTATTATCCAGTGCAGTTGGCCTTTTAGTAGTCAATGTTTTTGTAGTTAATGTTTTCAATATATTGTGATATTTTGGTGCTAAATTCGTAAATACAGTAATTACTACATTACGTTATCGTGTATTGAACTACTTTTTCTGTCAATTTGTTGTAAAACATGATGTTTTGGTGCTTAATTTGTAAAATCATAATGTGATTTAATGTTTAATAGGCTTTTCCTTAATCTCTCCTTATTATCCAATATTTTCACTTATCCAACATTCTGCCAGCCCGTTTATGTTGGATAAGTGAGACTCTACTGTAACACTTTAAATCAAAACATACACACATTTTAACCAAATGGCAGTGTGAAAGCTGCCATTGGTTAGTACAATAGAATCAATAGCTAATATCTATTTATTTATAACAACAACAACTTTAGAATGTTTATGACCAGGGATTCATATGACTGTATTTCATTACTCTGGTTATGTAACCATACTTTCTTCCAGATAGTCAAGTTAGTGTAATATTGTCTTTATTCTTCCAACAAACCTTTGAGATTGGTTGGGTCGTAAGAAAAGGACTGGCTCAAAGACACCTTCTGAATTTCATCCTTGCCCCATCTGGGTAGATGAGTGGATTACCGTAGCTTATCTATCACCACTGTTCTGCACCAATAGTTCTTTACAATTGCACAATTTCACCCACCACACATGGAGCCCCCAGTGGTGCAGTGGGTTAAACCCTTGTGCTGGCAGGACTGATGACTTGAAGGTTGGGTAGCTGACCTGAAGGTTGCTGGTTCAAATCCAACCCAGGGAGAGCGCAGATGAGCTCCCTCTATCAGCTCCAGCTCCACACAGGGTCATGAGAGAAGCCTCCCATAAGGATGGTAAAACATCAAAACATCTGGCCATCCCTGGGCAACATCTTTGCAGATGGCCAATTCTCTCACACCAGAAGTGACTTGAAGTTTCTCAAGTCACTCCTGACACAGAAAAAAAACCCCACTCAATACCAATAATGGAATATTACAATGGTGGCAGCTTTGATCACACGGATCGCATTGTGTAACATCCCAGAGCCATGAGCCTGATGGAAAATATATGGAAATCCTCATTAGTGACAGAGTGAGGGTACAAAGGAGGTGAAAGAGTGCCTCAGATAGTTCTCTTTCCACACATATGTAGTAGATAGTAATTACAACTTATTTCCTCAATTTTTAACCAATATTCTTCCTAGGAATTCAGCATATATAGTATGAATGTTATCTGATTTTGCTTTTTAAATTGCTCTGTAAAGTATATTAAATGGCTGGGAGTAGAACTTGGAAAACTCTCAGAATTGTTGATGCAGGATTCTGGGTGGGTTTAGTTCCAAAATGACTTTTCCAAATTCAGACTGGGAATATATCTCACTGTGTGACACTATGTTACACAATTTTCTTCCTGGGTTATAAATATCATTTCCTAATGTGTTCTATCATAACAACACGGAAAACATTTATTAAACTACAAAAACGTTGTTTTTGCCGGACATCCTACAGCACATTTTGTTTGTTTTTCAATGAATATCTCATATAGTCAACCGCTTCAACAAAGTTTGTGGCAGCCACAAAAACAATTTTTTGGGAGTAGAACAACTACAGTAGAGTCTCACTTATCCAAGCCTCTGGATAATCCAAGCCATTTTTGTAGTCAATGTTTTCAATATATTGTGATATTTTGGTGCTAAATTTGTAAATACAGTAATTACAACATAATATTACTGCGTATTAAACTGCTTTTTCTGTCAAATTTGTTGTTTAACATGATGTTTTGGTGCTTAATTTGTAAAACCATAACCTAATTTGATGTTTAATAGGCTTTTCCTTAATCCCTCCTTATTGTCCAAGATATTCGCTTATCCAAGCTTCTGCCGCCCGTTTAGCTTGGATAAGTGAGACTCTACTGTACTTTCAAAGTAAGTCTCGCATAATCAAACAGGAAATAACACTTTCAAGCCAGGAACAGAAAATTTTTCAAATTTTGTTACAAGGAATTTCATGACAAAGCTGAAATTGGAAGCCAGGTCTCCATCCACTGTTTATGTCTGACAGCTGAAACAATTGCTCCACAGGATTTTCCTCTTCATGGCTGAATCAATGGCTCTGCCAATACACATTTAGTTGTATTGTAAATTGCAGTGATGAAGTGCTAATCTCTTTTCAAAAGACTCCTAGCTGGAAGTGTGTGATGCATGCCAGTATGTTGTAACACTTACATTCTAGATTTTACAACAACCTGTGTGTAAATTCCTCTCAAAATAATATTGTCTTGTTGAAAAGCAATCAAAGCATATTGTGCTAACATACAGTGGGAAATAATTACTTGCTGATATTTTCCCCAATCCATCCATGGTCTATACATATTTTTTATCATGTCAGAAGCAACTTCAGGAAATACTGCAAGTCATTTCTGGTGTGTGAGAATTGGCAGTCTACAAAGATATTGCCCGGGGGATGCCTGGATGTGTTAGCTGGGAGGCTTCTCTCACATTCCGGCAAAGTAGAGCTGACAGAGAGGAGCTCACTCTGTCTCATGGATTCGAACTGGCAACCTTCAGGTCAGCAATCCAACTTACAGGTTAACAGTGTGGCTTTTCCAATGTTGATCTACAACCCCCATCATCCCATGCACTATGGATTATGCTGCCTTGTGCTGATGGGAATTGCTATCCAACAAGATGGGAAGGTCATGGCAGAGAGGTCAGACTAAATACGATTCCTGTGGGAGGTAATGGTAACCCACCCCAGTGTTTTTGCCATCCTCCAGGAAATAATGCCCGGCTGCTCACTGGAGGGAAGGATATTAGAGGCAAAGATGAAGTATGTTGGTCACATCATGAGAAGACAGGAAATCTTGGAAAAGATCATGATGCTGGGAAAAATGGAAGGAAAAAGGAAAAGGGACCAACCAAGGGCAAGATGGATAGATGGTATCCTTGGAGGGACTGGCTTGACCTTGAAGGAACTGGGGTCGACGACGGCCGACAGGAAGCTCTGGCGTGGACTGGTTCATGAGGTTACGAAAAGTCAGAAGCAACTGAACAAATAAACAACAAATCCAGCAACACATTCCCCACCCCTGCAGCAAGGGAGAACTAAATGGCTGGAACCTAGGGAAGATTTTGGTTTATTGACTCTAGCTGTGATATCTTCAGCCCCTTCTACACTGCCATATAAAATACAGATTATCTGCTTTGAACTGGATTATATGGCAGTGTAGACACATACAATCCAGTTCAAAGCAGAAAATATGGATTATCTACTTTGATAATCTGGATTATATGGCAGTGTGAAGCGGGCCTTAGTTTAACTGGGCTCCAAAACTATAAAGAAATCTCAGCAACTTTAGACATGTTGTACAAGCCTCTAGCTATACAGAAGTATTGCGTACCTAGATTGGTAGCACACCACCCTTCCAGGATCTGCTTAACTCTGGCCCCTTCTACACTACCATAAAATCCAGATTATCAAAACAGATAATCCACACTATCTGCTTGGAACTGGATTGTATGAGCTTCTGCCCTCCTCTATCCCCTGCTTTTTTATTTTCTGCAAATCAAGTTCCAATTTTAAAGTGGTTTCCATTCTAATAACTCAGCTAGACAGAAAGGATGGGATAGAAACTTGCCTTTCCAGCAGGCCCATTTATTTGTTTTTTTCCAGTTTCCTAAAAATAAATTGCTGGTTCTCCTGCTTAAAATAGCAGTTTTGTATCTTCTTCATTAATAACCTTTGTTCTTTTGTTTCCTGGTCACACCCTTTTGAACACACTCTAATGTCGTTCAACTACACATGTCCCTGTTTTTATCTGGGAAATGTTGGATGGTATGCAACACTGTTATGTTACAACCGCTATCATCCTCAGCCACTATGGCCGGTGGCAGCTTCTACGATCATATGGCCATTGGCTATGCACATAGGGAATTATGGAAGTTTTAGTCCAACATACTTGGTGGGGCCTCAGCCTGTGACACCATCGGCTTCTGTTGCCAATGGCCAGCTCTTACAATCAAAAGACCATAGGCTTTACAGACTGGGAATTATAGTCAATGTATCTGAGGTTGTATTGACTGCCTTGCAAGACTAAAGATCTGGGGATACTGCAGAGGGACATCTTATACACAGACAAATGTTTATTTATACAGATAAGAAAAGACTTTATTGGAGATAGTAAAGAGTAGTGCGGTGCTGAGATCCAGTATGGTAGATTAGATTCCAATTCTAGTAGTAGTAGTAGTAGTAGTAATAGTAATAGTAATAGTAATAGTAATAATAATAATAATAATAATGATGATGATGATGTGTTGTCGAAGACTTTCATGGCTGGAATCACTAGACTGCTGCAGGTTTTTCGGGCTGTATGGCCATGTTCCAGAAGCATTCTCTCCTGACATTTCACCCACATCTATGGCAGGCATCCTCAGAGGTTGTGAGGTCTGTCAGGAAAAAATACTTCTGGAACATGGCCATACAGCCTGGAAAACTCACAGTAACCCAATAACAACAACAACAACAACAACAACAACAACAACAACAAAGGTTTTTGTACAAGGTCTGGTGGATGAATGGCATAAGCACTTTGCACTATTTTAAATTTTTATATTATATATTATAATTGTTTTAACTGTTTTAATGTTTATTTTATTGTATTATGGTGTATTGGCATAAATTGCCAGTCTGTAAGCTGCCCTGAGTCCTTGTGGGTGAGAAGGGCGGGGTAGAAATGATAGAAATAAATAAATAAATAAATAACAACAACAACAACAACAATAATTTTCATACCTCCTCTCCTCATATATTGAAGCATGGAACAACTCATATTAAAATTATACCATTTAATTATATCAATTTAATTAAGAGCAGTTAAAACATGGCAATGGAAAGCAACAAACTGAATATGGAGAGATACTGCTTCTCAGTTCAGCAATGTACTGTATCCTTAAGCAGTCAGTCTGCAAAGGTGACCATGAATGAACTTCTGGGAATGCAAAAGTTGATCACAAAAAATCTATTTTCCCTTTACACACAATTTGCTTCTTCTTACTTTGTTTAAATCGGGAGTTGATTCATAGTTTCAAACAGATTCTCAAGGGGTCTGTGACTCAAGGAAAGTAGGAACCACCGGGTCAGTTAGATCGGCCATGAAATGTCCTTCTGTCCCACACATACAGGACAGAGAACCTAATCTCAGCCTGGTCATGGAAAACCCCTTCAGTGGGACATGTACCTACCCCATAATGTTTTATCCCCAGGGCAAGGACTGGCATTGGGCCAGAGCACAGCTACTTTTCTGTCTGTCAGACTTCCTATGCAATGGATGAATCATGCTTTAGTTATTATTTTGCCATAGTTAATTATTGTATAATCCTTGAACTTTTGTTAGGTGTTTCCAATAGACTGGAAGTTAATATCTAATCTTTTCTATACGCTTCTAATCCCAAGACAGTAATGATTGCTGTCAAGGTGTCGTTTCATCTGTGTTTGTGTGACATCCAGTGGCTAGATGGCTCAGTCACAAGCTTGCTGTCTTGGGTTAATTGATTAAGAGGATGTTCTGTATGCACAGCAATTATTTAAACTCACATTTTCTAATGTAATCTACACACATGGCCAAATCAAAAATTTACAGCAAAGCTAAGATTTTATTCATACACACAGACAGAGTAGAGTCTCACTTATCCAACATTCGCTTATCCAACATTCTGGATTATCCAACGCATTGTTGTAGTCAATGTTTTCAATGCATTGTGATATTTTGGTGCTAAATTTGTAAATACAGTAATTACTACATAGCATTACTGCCTATTGAACTACTTTTTCTGTCAAATTTGTTGTATAACATAATGTTTTGGTGCTTAATTTGTAAAATCATGACCTAATTTGATGTTTAATAGGCTTCTCCTTAATCTCCCCTTGTTATCCAACATATTCTCTTATCCAACGTTCTGCTGACCCATTTATGTTGGATAAGTGAGACTCTACTGTATATTCTAACTGGAGTTTGAAGCTCTATTCAGATTTCAGTTGCAATGAGGAAAATAACAGTTGCAATAGGGAAAATAAGAGAATGAGCAGCAGATAGGGGTGGGTGGGTTAGTTTGAACTATAGATTGAACTATAACATCTATTCAGATCAAGCTAGTTTATGAACCTCCACCTGGATTATTGCTGTCATTATATCCTCCATCATTATATAACTGTCACAGGGCTCCAGCATTTACAAACCTGTCAATCTGGAATCACTACTCATAGGGAGGTAACCTGGTACCCTCCAGTTGTATGGGACTGCAACTTCCATATTCATTCACTATTAACCATGGTAATTGGGATTAATGTGATCTATAGTCAAAAAGACTTGAAAGCTATTTATTTATTGTATCAGAAGCGAAACCGAGAGTACAGTTCTAATGTATTTAGGAACACAAACAAAGTTAAAAACTTGGCATTATACTAAATGTCCTTTGACCAGAAGCAGGCCACTTGGAGTGCCTCTGGTGTTGCTGTGAGAAGGCCTTCCATTGTGCATGTGGCAGGGCTCAGACCACATTGAAGTAAGTGGTCTTGTAGGTCAGAGCACGGTCTCAAGCATTTTGGTGTGCTGCAATGCTCCAGTGGGATTCCTTCCCTTGAAAGCTAACAAATTATGTAACAAAATTTGAAAAATGTTCAGTTCCTTGTTTGAAAGTGTTTTTTCCTGTTTAAAATTGTGCGGTACTTACTTTGAAAGCAGCTGTTACATTCCAAAACTGTGTTTTTGTGGCTGCCACAAACTATATTGAATTGGTTGAGACTGTGTGAGATATTCATTGAAAAACTATAACAAAATGTGCTGCAGGATGTCCCACAAAAGCAAAGTTTTAGCAGTTTAAGAAACTTTCCCCATGTTTTTAGGCTAGAACCAATTAGAAAATGACATTGATAACCCAGGAACAAAAATCATGTTATGTGTTATCTACTGCTAAAAGTTAAATTGCATAAAGCAATACCTCTATATAGTAAGGTAAAGGTAAAGGTTCCCCCCTGATATTAAGCCTAGTCGGGTCCACTCTGGGGATTGGTGCTCATCTCCATTTCTAAGCTGAAGAGCCAGCGTTGTTCGTAGTCACCTCCAAGGTCATGTGGCCTTCATGACTGCATGGAGCATTTTTACCTTCCTGCCGGAGTGGTACCTATTGATCTACTCACATTTGCATGTTTTCAAACTGCTAGGTTGGCAGAAGCTGGGGCTAACAGCAGGCACTCACCCCACTCCCTGGATTCAAACCGCCAACCTTTCGCTCAGCAAGTTCAACAGCTCAGTGATTTTACCCACTGTGCCACTGGGGGCTCCCACCTCTAATTTAAGCTTCAGTAATATCATTGATAGTTCTTATTCAAAATGCTCTCTCTGTAGTCCTGTCAGTGTCTTCCTCAAACCCTATTTAGCTGAAATTATAATTTGTTTCCAATTCTTTAGAGCCCAGCTTTTGCATTTCAAAAACATTACATTTCTAACAGCTTCTCTGAACTGTAATAGGCTGTACCACCTTCACATCGAATATCAAATACCCATATTTTCATTTTGAAATGAAGTTCAAGATGTAGGTTATAAATTCAGCATTTCCTACTAGAAGTTCTATAGCAGTTTGAGTATTTATTAGTGAATGTAATCGTTCAATCTCATTCTGATTTGTTGTTGTTTATTCAGTTGCTTCCGACTCTTCTTTGTTTTGTCAAATTCCGCATTTTTTGGCTTCATAGCATTAGTGCATGTCAAAAACATAAATTGCCCATCACTCCCTGGCAGTTTGGTCATATCCATTTTGATTTCAATAGTATTATGGGGGACATGGCCTTTTGATGGTAAGGTATATTACGTCACTTATACCATATTTGGCTGATGGCTGCATGGTCCCATATCTTTTATTTTAATATAATTCTTACAAAGATGTACATCTAAGATCATCATGATCATCTTAGCTGATCAACATATGTCATGTTGACCTTTATACATTTTGTAGCATTTCTCCCAACACAATCTATTTCCTTGGTTTGTGTGTGGAATTTTCTTAAGGCAACAGGAAAGACCTGAGCATGGAAAATGTGACTTTATTTTAACTGACAGTGGGAAATTCGAATTTGATATCAGAGTGAAGAAAAAATGCAATTTTTAAACCAGCCAAGACTTTTTAAAGCCCAGGAACCCATCTTTCTTTCATTTTTATGCAGACCATGAAAAAGTTATTTTTCTGTACCAGTGGAGAAAAAACTGTTGCGTTTCTGAGCAGAAGAAAATGATCAGCCACCAAAAGGCATATGGCGCCACTATAGACACTGTGAAGAAGGCATCTATATATATAAAAGGATAAAGTTGCGGGCGCAGTGACTATAACAACAAAACTAAACATCCCAGAAATACAAAATTTGGCAACACAATGCAAAAGGCTTGCCTCCAGGTTACAACAACACAACCACACCAAAAAACCACAATCCAGACCCACAACACTCACAACAACGCATCATGTGATAACAACACAACTAAACGCCCCAGAAATACAAAACTTGGCAACACAATGCAAAACCCTTGCCTCCCAGTTGTAACAACACAACCACACCACAAAACCACACAGGACCCACAAAACTCACAACAACGCATCGTGACTATAACAACACAACTAAACGCCCCAGAAATACAAAACTTGGCAACACAACACAAAAGCCTTCCCTCCAGGTTGTAACAACACAATCACACCACAAAACCACAATCCGGACCCATAAAACTCACAACAATGCATCGTGACTATAACAACACAACTAAACGTCCCAGAAATACGAAACTTGGCACACAACTAAACGCCCCAGAAATATAAAACTTGACAACACAACGCAAAAACCTTGCCTCCCGGTTGTAACAACACAACCACACCACAAAACCACAATCCGGACCCACAAAACTCACAACAACGCATCGTGACTATAACACAACAAAACGCCCCAGAAATACAAAATTTGACAACACAACGCAAAAGCCTTGCCTCCCAGTTGTAAGAACACAACCACAACACAAAACCACAATCCGGACCCACAAAACTCACAACAACGCATCATGACTATAACAACACAACTAAACGCCCCAGAAATACAAAACTTGGCAAAACAATGCAAAAGCCTTGCCTCCCGGTTATAACAACACAACCACACCACAAAACCACACCGGACCCACAAAACTCACAACAACGCATTGTGACTATAACAAATAAAAAATTTGACAACACAACTCATCCACCTCCCCAATCCCTATATTCACACTTGGCCTCCAAAAAAACAATTACAATAATAACAATGACAACAACTACAACAATAAGAATCAACACCATCACAGGCAAGAAACAGCCAGGCACTGAGGCTGAGAGGCCAGTCAGTGCTACACTGGGCCTCCAAAAAACAATACAGTAGCATCTAACTTATCCAGCCTTCATGACCACTACAACAACAACAATAATAAACACCTACACAGGCAAAACAAAAAAAACTATTGTACCACAATAAGATGTAAACCGCACTCAGCAGAATCAGACATCACGATTAACAACAAACCAAAGACAACAGGGATCTCAAGCAATTATCAATCAACACAAAAATTGAAGAAGGTAACAGACTTCAAATACTACTACTAATGTGAGTATAAAGAAGGGTGGAGGTCACAGCATAAATACAACCTAATGTAGATGGACCAACACCACCAGACTAAGCCACAGCAACGCGTGGCTGGGCACAGCTAGTTATATTCTATTTCTATTGCGGCTGCTAATGACAGGCCCAGCAAACTTTTCAGAGTGGTGATCGGGCTCTTGAACCTCAGAATGGAAGACCATCAGTTTCACTAATAGTGACTGCGAGGCTTTTGCGAGCTACTTTACATCCAAGATTGGTTGAATCAATGCGGTTTTGGATTCCATGATTAATGTAACTCCCGTGGATGTACCCATCACACTGTCTGTTCTTGTTTGCATGGATTTGTTTCAACTTGTCTCACCTGAGGATGCCGACAGAATCCTTGGAGAAGTGAAAGCCACCACCTGCATCCTAGAACCTTGCCCTTCGTGACTGGTCAAGCAAGCCAAGGGGAATGCGATCGGGATCAGGGAACTGATCAAGGCCTTGCTAGATCAAGGCCTAGTCCCCATTGCTTTGAAGAAAGCAATGGTTAGATCCCTTCCAAAAAAAAAAGTCCCTGGACCCTACAATCTTGGAGAATTATAGGCCAGTATCTAATTTACCATTTATTAATAAGATCCTGGAGATGGTGGTGGCTAAACAACTCCAGGGATTTCTAGATGAGGTTGATTATATGGATCCATTCCAATTTGGCTTCAGGCGTGGAACATAAATAGATTTGGTCACCTTGGTGGATGATCTACGTGGAGAGCTTGACAGGGTGAGTGTGACTCTGTTAACTCTTCTGGACCTCTCAGCGGCTTTTGATACCATCCATCATGTTATCCTTCTGGAATGGCTCAAGGGAATGGGGTTAGGAGGCATTGTTCTACAATGGTTCCAGTCCTTACTTGTGGACCAGTCCTAGAAGGTGGTATTGGGGGAGTCCTGCTCGACCTCTTGGCCTGTGGGATGTGGGGTCTCATAGGGCTCATTTTTATCCCCAATGTTATTCAACATCTACCTGAAACCGCTGAGAGAGATCATTCGGAGTTTTGGAGTTCATCTGTATGCGGATGATGCTCAACTCTAGCACTCCTTTTCATCTGACGCCAAGGAAGCGGTCCTGCCTGTCCTGTTTTGCTCCAGAAACAGCCTTAAAACACAAACAAAGGTATCCAAAAAAGTTTTACTTCAGCAAAATAATAATAATAATAATGCAAACAGCATTAAAGTAAACAGAAGGTAAAGTTCAAAAGCAATGCAAGGTTTTACAGCAGACATGAAACAAAAGTCTTTGGCACAAGTTTTCACAGCAAACAGAAGCAAGAGTCTTTGGCAAAAAAAGGCTTACAAAATACAGGAACAAGAGTCTGTGGCAAGAAGTCTTTTGCAAAGCCAATACTGCAGCTGTAGCATGGAGACCAGAATACAAACACAACAAGTAGGCCAGTTGCAGCCAGCACTGACTACTGGCTTTGCTGCTAATTTATAGCCCTGAGCTCCCAGCACATATATTCCTAGGGCGAGGTCTGATTGCTCAGCATTTTTGTTGTGACTCTAGCTGAACTTCTCCTTTCTTCTTTTGCCTTTCACCGCTCTAAAAATGTAGGGACTTGTAGTATGTCCTCCTCCTTTTCTCCTTCCTCAACACTTGGCCCCAAGTGCCACCTCCTCAGTCTCCTGTTCTACCTCCTCCTCAAAAGCAGAAGAGTAGTCCACAACACTGCCCTTGAACCATTGTCTAAGGGCAGTGATGGACTAGATAAGGGTGAAGAAGTTGAAGCTCAATCCAGACAAGACAGAGGTACTACTGGTGTCATGGAAGATGGACTTGGAACAGCATTTCAACCTGGGCTGGATGGGGTTACACTCCCTCTGAAAACCCATGTGTGCAGTCTGGGGGGGGGGGGGGTCATCCTAGACTCTGCTTTAAACGTGGAAGCCCAGGTGGCGCTAATGAGTAGGTCGCCCTTTGCACAGTTAAAGCTTGTGCGCCAACTGCACCCATTCCTGGACGCATTGGACCTGGCCTCAGTGGTGCATGCATTGGTTACATCCAGACTGGACTATTGCAATGTGCTCTAGGCCAGGCTTCTGATGGGTATGCCTATCCTGAAGCTGCTCATTGGTTGCCTTCCGGTTCTGGGCTCAATTCAAGGTGCTGGTCATCGCCTATAAAGCCCTATACAGCTTTGGTCTAGCTTTCCTGGAGTATTGTGTCCCCCAATGCACCCCAGGGCACGAACTTAGATCTAGCGGGGAAACACCAGTATGTGATTACGCTTAACATGAGAAGGCACCTTCTCGGGTGCTGTTCTAGTACTCTGAAACTTTCTCCCTAAAGAATTAAGAGCTGCTCCATCCCTTCTCAGCTTTAGGAAGGGGGTCAAGACCTTTCTATTTAATAAGGCCTTTAATTGAAGTATGGGAGGATATGTGAATATATATTATTGTTGTTTTAAACTGTTCATTTTAGGATGTTTTATACTTATTATCGATGTATTTGGATTGTTGTTTACATAATTTTAATATGTTGTTTATCATCATCATCATTGGGGATGCTAATGTTGGTACATAGGGGGGCATACACAGGGAGGAGGCTATTGCTTTTATCTTATCTTATGGATTTTATTGATTGATTTTTTATTATCGTTTTACCTTTTTATGTATTTCTGTTTGATGGGTTTTATATGCTGGTATGCTGTAAGCTGCATTGAGGAGAAAGGCAGGGTAGAAATATCCTAAATAAATAAATAAATAAATAAATAAATAAATATGGCAACTCCCAAAATGCCAATCTAACATGATTGATGGCTCTGCCAGCTGGGGGTGGGTGGGAGTTGCTGTATAACTTCCCAACATTTCCAGGCTTTATGGCTATATAGAATAAATATCCAGCATTTTGATTGATTGCTTCTTGGCTACATTAAAATAGGTAGGCATGAAACAGATCTGGCGTCATAATAAGTCTGGGGTCATAAGGAGAAGGCTACTTATAGCAGGCAGGATGACAACAGCTGTGTCACATTTGTGGGCAGAATGTCTTCAGGACGCCCGATGTCAAATCAGGATTTGCTTTCTCCTTTTGCTGGCGAGAGAGCCTTTCATTCCGGTGATATTAAAAGAAGACAGTCCTCCCTTTATGCCTAGAACAGTTTAGTGCTTTACCATGGCTGCCAATGCCAGTCCTAACGCAGATGGATTTTGCGTGGAAGAAAACAAAGATAATGTGTATGAAACAGTCCTTGGTGAGATTAAGTACTTGGAGCTGCCCCTGGGAATCACTTTAGGGTAAGTATCCCCTGCCAAGAATGTACTTTATGCTCCTTCAGTTGGGTTTGTTGTAAAATATTCAGAGCAATTATACTATTTTTTCTTATTTTAGTAAAAACAGACCTAGTTATAAACCAGGTTGACATCCCAAAGCTGAAAATACATTCTTTGTTTTCAATTAATCATATTATTGCCATGAAAAGTGCTTAGGTTCAGGATGTTAAGACTGTTCTTTAAAAAAATGCTTCTCTCATTCCACTCTCTGATCAAAATATGTGATGGAATTATTTGTTTTAGGACTATCTTTGTAGTGGTATGGCTAACAGTTTTTTGCTAACAGCCGAAGTGTTGATTTATGACTATATATTTATATCTCTTATATCTTCTGCTCTTATGTTTGAGAAACAAATAATGTTGTTTTTTGGGGGGATGGGGTTGGACGTCATATATAAATTGCCTATTAAACATATGCATGCTTCTAGAGAAGTCTACATAATTAAATACAGAAATATCTGACATTTGTAATAGATAATCAACTTACCCTGTGTTAATATACAGCAATTAGCAACCAAAAAGAAGGCAAAGCTCTTCATATTTTGTTTGTCATAATGTATATCGAATTACATGGTATCATATTCAAGTTTATTTATAGTAGCTCATGGGAGTATTTTAAAATAACATGGCTGTACTTGCGTGTATCGATTTACGAAGACATTACGCTGCAGAAATGATTAGTATAAGGCTATTAATTTGCCCTGTAATATCTGTGCATCATCATATAATGTAAATAAGGTGGTGAAGCACTTTTTATATCAGGTTTTCATAAAGTTGTCTTAGAAATAAGAAAGGGCTGCAGCAGTCATTGTTGCATTCCTTTTACCTTTGCCAGGGTGGGAGTTTTTTCACTTAACCAAGAAACTCACTATGTGTGGTAGCTCAGCAAGCGACTGAGGATTTCCACCCCTCTTAACAGATTAGAGAGATGAACCAAAACTAACAAAATGAAGTTCAACAGGAACAAATGCAAGATACTCCACTTAGGCAGAAAAAATGAAATACTAAGATACAGAATGGGGGACGCCTGGCTTGACAGCAGTACGTGTGAAAAAGATCTTGGAGTCCTCATGAACAAGTTAAACATGAGCAAACATTGTGATGCGGCGGCAAAAAAAGCCAATGGGATTTTGGCCTGCATAAATAGGAGTATAGTGTCAAGATCCAAGGAAGTCATGCTACCTCTCTATTCTGCCTTTGTCAGACCACACCTGGAATACTGTGTTCAATTCTGGGCACTGCAATTTAAGGGAGATGTTGACAAGCTGGAATGTCTCTAGAGGAGGGCGACTAAAATGATCAAGGGCATGGAGAACAAGCCCTATGAAGAGCGGCTTAAAGAGCTGGGCATGTTTAGCCTGCAGAAGAGAAGGCTGAGAGGAGACATGATGGCCATGTATAAATATGTGAGGGGAAGTCACAGGGAGGAGGGAGCAAGCTTGTTTTCTGCTGCCATAGAGACTAGGATGCGGAACAACGGCTTTAAACTACAGGAAAGGAGATTCCACATGAACATTAGGAAGAACTTCCTGAGAGCTGTTCAGCAGTGGAACTCTCTGCCTCAGAGTGTGGTGGAGGCTCCTTCTTTGGAAACTTTTAAACAGAGGATAGATGGTTGTTGTATGTCTTTCGGGCTGTGTGGCCATGGTCCAGAAGTATTCTCTCCTGATGTTTCGCCCACATCTATGGCAGGCATCCTCAGAGGTTGTGAGGCATGGAGAAACTGGGCAAAGAAGGTAAATATATATCTGTGGAGAGTCCAGGGTGTGACAAGAGTCCTTTGTCAGTTGGAAGCCAGCGTAAATGTTGCAGTTAATCACCCTAATTACTAGCATTGGAAAGGTTTGTCTCTTGCCTGGGGGGCATCTTTGTTCAAAGTCATTAGCCATCCCTGGGGCTCCTCTGCCCTCAGAGTGTTGCTTTCCATCTACTGTTCTGATTTTTGAGTTTTTTAATACTGGTAGCCAGATTTTGTTCATTTTCATGGATGGCCATCTGTTGGGGGTGCTTTGAATGAGATTTTCCTGCTTCTTGGCAGGGTGTTGGACTTGATGGCCCATGAGGTCTCTTCCAACTCTTATTCTGATTTTATTCTATGATTCTATTATTCACTTTCAATGCATTTTTCTGTTTTCTCCATTCCTTTTTCCTGGGAAAAGATAGTTTGGTTAAATGCCAACACTTTGAGAGGGAAGATTATAGAGCTTGTAAAACTACAACTCCCATGATTCCATAGCACTGAGCCATGGATGTTAAAGTGATGTCATCTACAGCATTGATGCACTTTTGGACACAGTTGCATATAAATTACGTCATACAAACATGTTACATTCTGTAGGTTTGTTCTTAAGTTGAATTTGTATATAAATTGAAACAAGTACATTTTTAAAGTGTAACTCCAGCCACACCCAAACACACACATTTATATAAGCTTTTCATAGCATAGGGAAGGGTTAACACCCCTGCGGTGCTTGTTTTCCTGTCTCTGCCCCCTCTATCTGTGCTGGAAATTACAACCTCCTTCAAGACTCCTCTAGTAATTTATATAATCCTGTTGTTTACTTATTGTATGTTTGTTCTGATATGCAGCTTTCTTTCCTTGCTTTCCACCAGTATATTATACTATTAGCATTATATAATATATTGTATTATAGCAGGGGTCCTCAAACTTTTTAAGTGGTGGGCCGATTCACAGTCCCTCAGACTGCTGGGGGGCCGGATGAGGATGAAATAGTCCAAAATTAGGATTGTTGTTGTGTGCCTTCAAGTCATTTCAGACTTAGGTCAACCCTAAGTCTAAAGTTTAGGACAGGGGCCAGGTCAATGACCTTGGAGAGCCGCATCCGGCCCATGGGCCTTAGTTTGGGGACCCCTGATCTAGACGGTGTCATAAGACCATAGGTAAGCAAAGAGACCTCCAAAGGCCATCTAGATAGTCTCATAAGACCATCGGTAAGGAAAGGGACTCTCAAAGGCCATCTAGATGATCTCATCAGGCCATCAGAATACCATAGATAAGGAAAGGGACGCTCAAAGGCCATCCAGATGGTTTCATAAGACCATAGGTAAGAAAAGGGGCCCCCAAAGGCCATTTAGACAATCTCATAAAATCATAGATAAGGAAAGGGACTCTCAAAGACCATTTAGACAGACTCATAGGACCATAGGTAAGGAAAGTGAACTCCAAAAGCCATCTAGATGGTCTCATAAGGCTGTAGCTAAGCAAAGAGACCTTCAAAGACCATCCAGATGATCTCATAAGGCTGTAGCTAAGCAAAGAGACCTCCAAAGACCAGGTAGACTGAGGCTAACCTGAAGTCTGAAGTTTAGGACAGGGGCCAGGTAAATGACCTTGGAGGGCCGCATCCGGCCCACGGGCCTTAGTTTGGGGACCCCTGTATTATAGCATAAGTTATAGTATATATAATCTATACACATAACAAAAGTGAAAATATGTATATGTGTGGCTGGGATGTCCATTTACACAGACAAGCTCCTACCTCCACAAACAGCTATAGCTCCCACTACTCAGGAGCTACCAATGGCCCTCCCTCTAATGACATTGCAAGTTATGGAGAGTGTCGTAAACATGTCCAAAAGCCCTGCCAATGTCCTCCACAAACCCCATACTGCCCACCACTCAAGTGAAGGCTTTCATACGGGGACAATTTCATCCTAGATTTTCTGTTTTTCCTCCACCACAGACATCCCAGTGTTTTGTACTCTCTCCATTTGTGGAATTTGCATGACCCTGGCAACTGCTGCTCGCATAACCCTTTCCTATTTGTTTCTGTGGTACACAGCAAACAGAGGAATTGATCAGCAACTGAACATACTAGAGAGGTTTGGGGAGAATTCACCATGATTTTGAGTTGTAGGTACTGGGATGTATAGTTCACCTGCAATCTAAGAGCACTCTGAACTCCTCCAATGATGGACCTGGAACTAACTTGGCACACAGAACCCCCATGACCAAGAAAAAATACTGGAAGTCTTTGGAGGATTTATAGTTGTAGTGGAGGTTCTGTGCATGCCTGGATAAGAGGAAGCAGTTCCTGACTCTCTGGAGATACAAATGGAAATAAAGTCCAGAGCCTGATATAAGTACTAATTTAGCAGTCAGTTTATAGATAAATCTACATAGGAGGCCCCCACAGCCGACAAACTTTCTCTCTAGAGTAGAAAAACTGGGGGAAAGAGACTTTATCAAGTAAGATAAGCAAGAATAAAACCAGGAAGACAGCCAAAAATGGCGTCCAAACGGGAGCTGCAAAACTTTCAACAAATGATTACAGAGCTATCAGAGTCCTTGAATCCAAAGGTTGACATGCTATTGAAACAAATGAAGACAATACAACAAGATAATAAAATAATTTTAAAAACTCAAACAGACTGAGAAAAGATCGCAGGAAAATCAGGATGCAATTGCAGCTTTAAGACTTAAAGTGGCTGAGTTATCAGACAGACAAAGGAGAAAGAACTTAAGACTGTCAGGTTTCCCAGAACAAATATCTACAGAGAATTTACAAGTGGAATTAATATCATAGTTTCAAGATTTAAACATGGTTTTGAAGTGAATTGGCCTGGACATTTTGGAGTTGTAAGTGCTGGGATGTATAGTTCACCTGCAATCAATGAGAACTCTGAACTCCACCAAAGATGGAATTGGACCAAACTTGGCACACAGAGCCCCCATGATCAGCAAAAAATATAGGAGGTCTTTGGGGGAAATTCACCTTGATTTGGGGGAGTTGTAGTTCACCTACATCCACAGAGCAACATCCCCACCCTCCCTTTACATATTATATGGGGTAGATTGCCTATAGCAGGGGTCCTCAAACTTTTACAGCAGAGGGCCGGTCCACAATCCTTCGGACTGTTGAGGGGCCGAATTATCATTTGGGGGAAAAAACCGAACAAATTCCTATGCACACTGCACATATCTTATTTGTAGTGCAAAACAACAACAATAACAATGAAAGAACAATACAATATTTAAAAATGAAAATAATTTTAACCAACATAAACCTATCAGGGTTTCAATAGGAAGTGTGGGCCTGCTTCTGGCCAATGAGATAGTCAGGTTAATTAGGATTGTTGTTATTGTTGTGTGTCTTCAAGTCATTTCAGACTTTGGGCAAGCTTAAGTCCAGAATTATTTATTTAAGTCCAAAATCATTTACTACATTTATTTACTACATTTATATCCCACCCTTCTCACCCCGAAGGGAACTCAGAACAGCTGTATGTACATACAATATATTATATTATTAGCATAGCACAATATTAGCATTGTACTATATTGAACTATACCACTATACTGTAATATTATATGTAATATATAACATATAATTATTATTATTATATGATATTATTATTAGTTTTGTATTGTATAAAATGATAATATTATTATCAATATTATATGTATATACAATATATTATATTATTAAAACTGATATAAACATATATTATAAATGAGGGCGGGGGCCAGGTAAATTACCTTGGAGGGCCGCATCCGGCCCCCGGGCCTTAGTTTGGGGACCCTTGGCCTATAACTTCAGCCTTGATGGATCTGGATCTAACTTGGCACACATACCTGATATGCCGAAATTTGATTACTGGAGAGGTTTGGAGGGAACTGACCTTCCTTTCTGGGACTTGCAGTTCACACCCACAACCAGAGAAATTGTGACAGCCTCTGATGATGGTCCTGGACCAAACTTGGCACTCAGAACCCCCATGACTAACTCAACCTACTGGAGGCATTTGAGGGGACCAACTCATCATGGTGGGAGTTGTAGTTTACCCTGCAGCAAGAGAGCACACTGAACCCCACCAATGATGCATCTAGAGCAAACTTGCCCAACATAATAAATTTTAAGTACTGATGGAGTTTCTGGGGGGTTACTTGGCATGATGTGAGCTGTAGTTCACCCACAACCTTATGCATTTTGTAAAATTAAAAAATCAACTTTTTCAAACACCGGATACCCAAGTTAGTATTATATATAATATATAATATAATAACAATATTATTATTATATTGTACTATATTATTATACCATAACACGTATACCACCAGTATGTTCTACTATTAGTATTATACAATATATTGTATTATAACATAAGTTGTAGTATATATAATATATAATATATAATATATTACAACATTATTAATATTATATAAAATATATTAGTATTATTATATTACAGTGCTATTATTTCTATATATATATATATTTTTAATTATCATGTTGTAAATGTTTGTGATGTGTTATGTTTACTTGAGTTAAATTTGTGATTATTTTTTTCGGTCAGTTTTTATAATTTTATATTGAGATTGTTTTATCCACTGTTTAGATTTGTTATTTGTTTGTTTTCGGCACTGAACGGTACCTATTGATCCATTCACATTTGCATGTTTTTGAACTGCTAGGTTGGCAGAAGCTGGGGCTAACAGCGGGAGCTCACTCCGCTCCCCGGATTCAAACCGCTGACCTTTCGGTCTGCAAGTTCAGCAGCTCAATGATTTAACCCACTGTGCCACTGAGGAGATAGGGCGGGTTATAAATAAAGTATAATTATTATATTGTATATTATTTTTTATTAGTGTTTTTTCCAAGAAAATGATTCAAGAAAAAAAAGTAGAAATGACATATAAAAACAATAACATAACATAAACCTTGTGCTCCCCAATAGAAATAGTCAATAGAAAAAAAACCCCCAAAAAACAAAGAAAAACAAATAGACAAAAAAAATTAAAAAGGGGGAAAGAAACAAGAAATGACAGGTAACATGGAACCACATATATAGAGCGATGTGTGAATATATATATTATGTGAATGTATATATATATATATGTCAAACCTTTCACCTCTGCCCCCCCCATTACATCCAGCCTCCACATTTATGTATATACTTTAGATTTGTGTTTTAAATATTATTTATTAGGAGTATTAGATATCAAAGAAAACAAAAACAAAGAAAGTTTATTTAAGTATCTGGTTACAGCTGCAAGGATGGTGTATGCTAAGTTATGGAAAGATAAAGACACCCTGAAAATTAGCAGGTGGTACACCAAATTACTCGAAATTATGAATATGGATAGGTTAACATATCTATTATCAAACAATTATGGCAAACCAAAAAAAACAAACAAACTGGGACTCTATCAAGGACAACTTAAAGAGTATGAATGTTAAAATTCTGATATTGTATATTATTAATAATAATATATAATATAATATTATTACAATATATATATATATATATATATATATATATATATATATATATATATAAAACTGTATTGTATAATAATAATAACATATTGTTATTGTATTGTATATACAGAGGGGCTCCAGGCTGATGCTGCAGGAGACACAATGGAGCTGTGTCTTCCTGGCTGCCCCCTGTTCATTCTGTAGCCTCAGCGCTAATTGAATAGTTATTGTATTCTAGTTGGAATTCCGAATAAACTAAGGATGCTGCTGCTCAGTTGTTTAGTCGTTTCCGACTCTTCATGACCTCATGGACCAGTCCACGCCAGAGCTCCCTGTCGGCTATCGCCGCCCCCAGTTCCTTCAAGGTCAAGCCAGTCACTTCAAGGATACCGTCCATCCATCTCGCCCTTGGTCGGCCTCTCTTCCTTTTTCCTTCCATTTTCCCCAACATCATGATCTTTTCCAAGCTTTCCTGTCTTCTCACGATGTGGTCAAAATACTTCAATTTTGCCTCCAATATCCTTCCCTCCAGTGAGCAGCCGGGCATTATTTCCTGGAGGATGGACAGGTTGGATCTTCTTGCGGTCCAAGGCACTCTCAGGATTTTCCTCCAGCACCAGAGTTCAAAAGCATCTATCTTCCTTCGCTCAGCCTTCCTTATGGTTCAGCCCTCACATCCATAGGTTACTATGGGAAATACCATTGCTTTGACTATGCGGACCTTCATGGCTAGTGTGATGTCTCTGCTCTTCACTATTTTGTCAAGGTTGGCCATTGCTCTCCTCCCAAGAAGTAAACGTCTTCTGATTTCCTGGCTGCAGTCTGCATCTGCAGTGATCTTCGCACCTAGAAATATAAAGTCTGTCACTGCCTCCACGTTTTCTCCTTCTATTTGCCAGTTGTCAATAGGTGTGGTTGCCATAATGTTGGTTTTCTTGATGTTTAACTGCAACCCAGCTTTTGCACTTTCTTTTTCCACCTTGGTGATAAGGCTCCTCAGCTCTTCCTCACTTTCAGCCATCGGAGTGGTATCATCTGCATACAGGGCCGTAGCCAGAAAAAAATTTTTGGGAGGGGTTTTGAAAATTTGGGGGGGGGGTGAACCCCTGACCCACCCACCCACCGGGTTCAGACCTGTTAATATCTGCTTGAGATAGTGCCTGGAGTGACTCTTAATGTTTTACGTCTTATAGACTTAGCATGGGGATTTGGTTAACCAGTTAAAATTCATGAGTAAACCAGGTTTTTTTTTAACCTGAAAAATTTCGGGGGGGGGGGGGGTTGAACCCCTACCCCCCCCCCCCCCCCCGCTACAGGCCTGTCTGCATACCTAAGGTTGTTAATGTTTCTTAGAATCATAGAATCATAGAATCGTAGAGAAGCAGGAAAATCTGATTCAAAGCACCCCCGACAGATGGCCATCCAGCCTCTGCTTAAAAGCCTCCAAAGAAGGAGACTCCACCACAGTCTGGGGCAGAGAGTTCCACTGTTATTTCCACCTGATATCTCATGTGACCAGTGTTGGGATGCTCTGCTCAGTTCGCATCTCATTCCCCCAGGTGATCAGGTCTGGATCCTGGATTGCCTGGGAAGGGAATGCCCATCCGGCCTTCCACCTGCAGCAGGGGAGACACACTCCAGGGAGGCTTCCCCGCTCTCTGATTGGCCCTGCTCCTCCAGGCCCCGCCCCCGCCCGCCTTTTTTTACACCTGCAGGAGGGGAGACACGCCCGGGAGGCTTCCCGCTCTCTGATTGGCCGCGTCCCTCCAGGCCCCGCCCCCTCCCCTCCTTGCTCCGCTCCCTCCCCTCCCTCCGCGGCAAAGATGGCGGAGAGCCTGCCAGAGCACGAGCGGATCCTGCAGGAGATTGAGAGCACCGAGACGGCCTGCGTGGGGCCCACCTTGAGGTGAGGCATTGGCCGCGGGGAGGGGAAGCGAGGGAGGGGCCGAGCCGGGCCAGGAAGCGGCCTGGCAGCGGGGAAGGCGCTCCGGCAGAGCCCTTGCCTAGTTTCCCCCCTTCGCCCTCTCTTTGCAAACAGCAATTGCAGTGACAGTTCCTCCCAAGGCAGGCGCGCCTTCACCGCTGCTCCCAAGACCAGGGAAGGAAGGGGCTCTTCTCTTCCCAGACTCCTAGGTTGTGTTTACCTAGACTTTGCCCCTTTCACCTCTGCCCTTTTGCAGGGTTTCCTCTCCAAAGGGCGTGACTGTAGAATGAATACTGTTTTGACACCACTTCCATGCTATGGGGTCCTGGGAGCTGCAGTTTTACAAGGTCCTGACCAAAAAAAGAGGTGATCTTGACTACCTAAAACTCCCAGGATTCCATAGCATAGAGCCACAGCAGGGAAAGTTTTATTTTTTTGAAAAGCCATTTTCATTACGTACATAAGACATAATAGCACGGTCTGTAATAGCAGGGTTTTTACCCTGCATGATCTCCAACCAAAAGGGGACTCAGACCACCTTCCAGTTTCGCAATACTGTTCAATTAGGATTATTCAATAACTCAGTAGGTTTGTTGTATGTCTTTCGGGTTGTGTGGCCATGTTCCAGAAGTATTCTCTCCTGACGTTTCGCCCACATCTATGGCAGGCATCCTCAGAGGTTGTGAGGCATGGATAAACCTCTGAGGATGCCTGCCATAGATGTGGGTGAAACGTCAGGAGAGAATACTTCTGGAACATGGCCACACAGCCCGAAAGACATACAACAACCCTGTGATCCGGGCCATGAAAGCATTCGACAACACAATTCAATAGGGTTTTTTTTCGTGTCAGGAGCGACTTGAGAAACTGCAAGTTGCTTCTGGAGTGAGAAAATTGGCTTTCTGCAAGGACGTTGCCCAGGGGACACCTGGATGTTTTGATGTTTTTACCATCCTTGCTGGAGGCTTCTCTCATGGAGCCTTCCCGCATGGAGCTGGAGCTGATAGAGGGAGCTCATCCGCACTCTCCCCGGGTGGGATTTGAACCTGGCAGCCTTCAGGTCAGCAACCCAACTTTCAAGTCAGAGGCTTCAATAGGTGGCCCAATGGGTTAAACCTTTGTGCCAGCTGGACTGCTGATCTGAAAGTTGCCAGTTCGAATCCACGAGATGGGGTGAGCTCCTGTTTGGCAGCTCTAGCTTGCAGGACATGAGAGAAGCCTCCCAGCAGGATAGTAACACATCCGGGCATTCCCTGGGCAACGTCGCTGTAGACGGCCGAGTCTTTCACACCAGAATGGACTTACAGCATGTTCTCAAGTCGCTTCTGACACAATAAAAAAGTGCAGTGCCACATTGTAGCACAGAAGCATATAAAATACATACGTAACACATTAAGCATTGAAATCCTAAAACAGAGGTCTTCAAACTTTTTAAGCAGAGGGCTGGTCCACGGTCCCTTAGAGTGTTGGGGGCCTGGACTATAGTTTTAAAAAAAATACAAAGAAATTCCTATGTACACTGCACATGTCTTATTTGTAGTGCAAAAAACAAAACAAAAAATGAAAGAACAAAACAATATTTAAATATAAGACCAATTTTAACCGACATAAACCTACCAGGATTTAAATGCAAAGTGTGGACCTGTTTCCTACTGATGAGATAGTCAAGTTAATTAGGATTGCTGTTGTTGTGTGCCTTCAAGTCATTTTAGACTTAGGGCGAGCCTAAGTCTAAAACTGTGGGCGGGGGGCAGATAAATGGACGGCCACACGGGTCACGGGTCTTAGTTTGGGGACCTCTGTCCTAAAACAATCATATAAATACATTTAAATAAACTGTTAAAACATAGCACTTAATCCCATAGTCGTAGTCCAAGTCAAATTTGTTTATATTAACTCCATGGTGGCATATTGCACTGTGATTGAACTACCACCCAAATGCTTGGTTTTACAGCCAAGTTTTAGCTTTCTGAAAACCAGGAAGGAGGAAGCTAATGTAATGTTGTTGGGGAGGTAGTGCCATAGCCGAGGGGCCACCACTGAGAAGGCCCTATCCCTCGTCCGCACCAGTTGCGCCTGTGAAAGGGGAGGGACCAAGACTGAGATCCCCAGAAGCTCTTAATGTCCAAACCATTTCATAGAGGGAGATACGTTCGGACAGGTAAGCTGGGCCAGAACCATTTAGGGCTTTATAGACTAAATCCAACATTTTGAATTGTTCTTGGTAGCAGACTGGCCATAGGTGGGGCTGGAAACAGCAATTTGAATGGCATCCTGCTTCTCATCAAATGTGAGGAACACAACCTTGTCATCAGCAACATGCTCTAGAAAAACAAGCACTGCCATAGAAGCACCCCCAGTTAAAGCATTAGCATTTCTTAGACTATGTAATTACACATGCCAGAGACTGCCACGATGTGCTTTTCACAAGAGCCATGACAGGCTCTGATAACAGCTGGACAGACCACAGGTTAATCTGATCCATGATGGCCATCAAGATCGCCCCCACATGAAAATTCCAAGGAAGAAAGACAAGGTGAAAAATGAACATCCATGCCCTTCAAGAGCCCTCCAGATGAACCCTTCTTCAGACAACACTAAAGGATCTTCTATTTCTAGAGCACCCTGAAAATATTGAGGAACCTTGGAACAAACTGAAGACTTCCATCATCACAGCCTGCGAAGAAACCATTGGATACTAAACTAAGAAACATCAAGACTGGTTTGACGAAAATGACAAAGAGAGAGTTTGGCAGCCAGTGGAGCTGAGGTAGCAGGGGGATTGTATGTTTCCTGTACATCACTCCGGTGAGCAATCTGACTGCCACCTGTTGTTTTATTTGAAGCTTCTGAACAGTCTTCAAAGGCAACCCCACGTAGAGTGTGTTGCAGTAGTCTATTTGAGATGTAAAAAGAGTGTAGACAACTATGGCCTAGTCTGGATTATCTGTATGCTGAACACATCATGTGACATGTGGGGCTTGATGAATCCAAAAACTTAAAAGGTTCGCCTCTGCTTATCAATGTTGCCAATTTGAAAAAAAAGGCAAAATAAATTATAAATAAATAAAGTTGACCCTTTCCCGTTAGAAACCTTGGAAAGTAAGGACAAGACCATCAGGAACCTAATAAGGGCCCTGAAAAAAGCGGTATTAAAAAGGTAGTGGATCTAGTGGAACCCAACTGAGAAATAACAAACTGTGACAAGATAAAAGACAAAGGTAGACAAGGGAACTGGATATTGTGGTTAGACCTGTCCAGTAGAATATATTTCTATAAAAGATACATATTAAAACTTATTTCTGTAAAATACATATTACAAGATATAAAACAGGGATGAAACAAAGGACACGTGTTTAAAATTCATGCTTAAAACACATTTTATATCATAGAAAATTTCTATATTATCTGTTCATCTCTTTAGGATGTTACTCTTTTTGCTTTTTTCCTCTTTTTTTCTACCCCTCACCCCATACCCATACCACATTTCCTCTATATCTTTAACCATGAATACATTTTTCTTAGTCTTTGTACATTATTTGCATTGGCTTCACCGCTTTGTATCCATTCCATGTAGGTCAACCATTTCTCTTTCATTTCTTCTGTCTTGTCCTCCTGGACATCATCTCGAAATATAAGTGCTATCATGTCTGATTGGACTTGATCAAACAAATAATTATTCCAATATTCAATTGTTTTATATCTTTCCTCCATGGTAGTGAAAGTGGTGTCAAACTGTATTAATTCCACAGTGTAGATGCCGAGGGAGGAACAGGCAAAGCAGTCTGTGGTTATGTTGTCCAAACGTGCATCCACGCACGTTGGAGACAACATTGTCTGTCATTTATAATGTGATTGGGGATGGCATTTAATTTTGTTGTACAATGTACAATGACAGTAAAGTCATTCTATTCATGGCTCCTTTGCAACTGAATCCTGGGATTGTAGTTTGGTGAAGCCTTGGCACACTTTGGTAGAGAAAATTTGTAAAAATATGGGTGAGTCTGCACCATAGAATGAATGTAGTTTGGCACCACTTTAACTGCCACTGCTCGATGCTATTGGTGGATTTTACAAGGTCTATCATGTTCTCTATCAAAGAATACTGATGCTTCATCAGACTACAACTCCCAGGATCCCATAGCATTGGGCCATATAAGTGGTGTCAGACCGCATTCATTCTATAGTGCAGATTCACCCCAAGTCACCTGGCCTTCGAAGATATGTAGAAAGTGTCTCAGAAAGTATCTCCTGAGAATTAGAAAACAGAAATAGCTCCAAAACAAGCTTTCCCAGACTCTTTGCTTACACCAGTTGCCTGTGGTTAGAGGCTGTCAAATGACAACTGAAACACCTCTTGCTTTAGAGAAAATGCTGTTCTAAGGCCAAGGGAAATGCCAGAATGGAACAGAACATTTTTATTTGGAAATCTGAAACCACCCAAAATTGTCCACATGTGTATCTGAGATAGTGTCCTTTGCTTTCCGGTTGTTCAGTGTAAACAAACCTTACGTCATACACAAAATTATTAAAAATATGTATAAAATTTCCTTTGGGTTTCATTTATGTTTCATATATACTGATACGGATCGCCTGAAAGTAATTGTATACAAAATATTTTAATTCATTTTGACATGAAACAAAGCTTATGTACATTGAATCACCAGAAAACAAAACTGTCACTACAGGCTGAGCGTCCCTTATCTAATAATGCAAAATCCAAAATACTCAAAAAAATAATAATCTAAAATTGCTTAGCCGGATGGCTGAGCTAGCAACTGCTTTTTGGTGATTTAGTGTAAACAAACTTTATTTCATGCATAAAATAATAATAAAAATAGTAGTATAAAATGACCTTTAGATAGAAGGTGTACAACATAAATGAATTTTGTGTTTAGACTTTAGTCCCATCTGTACAATATCTCATTATGTGCATACAGTATAGGAAAATACAGGTATTCCAAAATCTGAAAAAAAAATGCAGAACACTTCTAGTTGCAAGCATTTTGGATAAGGGATAGCCTCATAGAGACATGATTTCTGGCTTTCCTATTGAATTGTTTTTTGCAGTTGCTACTGGTCAGATCTTTGGGGTAGGATCTATATTATAGGGATATTGTAACAAGTAGAGGGCTTTTGAAGGGAGCCCCATATCTCATTTTCCTTTTCTTTGATGCTGATAGAGCTTCAGCTTAATGATCTCCAATTATCTTCTCCCTCTGGGTGAAGCAATTGTGCAGCGTTATGAAAGACGCATGGAGTACTTTTTATGTAACCTGCATGATGAGGTTGTTTGCATTTGGGTATCTGTCAAAGCTGGTGGGTGTGCCTGGCTATTTGCTAGTCACCAGACTTGTAAATCAGCTTCCTTTGTAAGTGGTTAGTTGATCAAGTTTACATGATTGGCCTGCCTCTTTTTTTAAAAAAACGACTGTGTTCTGATATGAAAGATATCCTTTGTAATGGAACAGGTCTGATATTCTCACTGGTGATTACTTCTTGCCACATTAGTAGTTGGACCTGTCTTTGGAGATATAAGGCGAGCTCTTGGATGGCTGGAATGGTTTTTGCATATATATTGCGTGGTGAATATCTAGCTTGGCGCACGCCTTCTTCTTGGTATCGTATAACAATTTTCCATGAGGATATAATGACAGTTCCTTGTAGATCTGATTCAATACAGTGACATAACATTATCATATGTCATCGGTATGTTTGCTCCAATATTAGTCATGTTAATCTG
This sequence comes from Anolis carolinensis, assembly GCF_035594765.1. NCBI lineage: Eukaryota > Metazoa > Chordata > Lepidosauria > Squamata > Anolidae > Anolis > Anolis carolinensis. The sequence goes on from NC_085843.1 coordinate 207,399,251, forward strand.
GAATATTAGTATACAAAGGAATCCTGTAGCACTTTAGAGACTGAGAGAAATAAGTTTATAGCATAAGATTTCATGGACTAAAGGTGCATCTACACTATAGAATGAATGCAGTTTGATGCCACATTAATTGCCAAGGTTTAATGCTGTGGAATCATGGGAGTTGCAGTTTTATAAGGTTTGTAGCCTTCTCTGCCAATGAGTGCTGGTACCTCACCAAATTACAATTCCTGGGATTCCATAGCAATGAGCAATGGCAGTTAAAGCAGTACCAAGCTGCAGTGTAGATGCATCCGGATGCATCTGAAAATTGTTGCATCCCATCTTTAATAATTACTTGTTGACAGGGCTGGTGCTACAATTCAATACTGGCTGACGTCGTTGTCACTGATAGCAGATTTAGGGTGTCATATTTACTTTACTATTGTGTTTTTACAGTTGGAGATCAGGAGAGATTCTTCTGGGAGTTTCTGCCTCATGGGTCAACAACATCAGGCCATGTATCTTAGGTGACAAGACTTTGTGTGTGGGTCGTGATGACATTTTCTGCTCTCTTGCAACTAAGCTAAATGTCTTGGGCCAGCTTTGATTTGGGCTGGTGTAACTTTCTAATATAGGGTATTAAACTTTAATTAGACAAAAGGTATGTTACAGTTTGCCAATGACTGAGAGGGGAAAATCCATTTTTAAAGTGGTCAAAATGGTTGTCCATGAATTAGTACCAGTTTGTGAGCTATTAGTTGCTGGTCTGTGGCAGATACCTAGAAAGGATGAAAAACATCCTGGGTTAATGGACCCAGACATGGTTTGGGTCCTGGGCAAATAGAAGAAGAACCCTTCTGGTCTCCCAAATCAGATAGTTCAAACATAGTACTTCTTAAACTACACTACATAACAACATTTGAAAAATGTTCTGTTCCTGGTTTGAAAGTGTTATTTCCTGTTTAATTGTGCAGTACAGTACTTGCTTTGAAAGTAGTTGTTATACTCCAGAAATCTTGTTTTTGTGGTGGCCACAAACTATGTTGAATTGGTTGTGACTCGGTGAGATATTCCTTGAAAAACTATAGCAAAATGTGCTGCAGGATGTCTTGCAAAAACAAAATTTTTCCATGTTTTTATGATAGAGCCCATTAGGAAATGACATTTATAACCCAGGAACAAAAATAGTGTTACATAGTGCTATTTCTCAAGTCCACCAGTGACAGAGATGATGAAATTATAAAGCATTTTTAACTGTAAATATTTGAAGAGATGCCATGTAATACATGGAATAAGCTTGTTTTCCGCTGTTCCAGAGAGTAGAATGTGGACCAGTGGATTCAAATTACGAGAAAAACAATTCCACCTAAACATTAGAAATAATTTCTTTACTGTAAGAGCTGTTTAAAGTGGAATTGAATGCACTGCAAGAAAGTGGAAACTCCTTCTTTAGAGGGCTTAAAGCCAATGTTGGATAATGATTTCTTGGAAGCAGTTTAATTGTGTATTCCTGCAGGAGATGTTAGACTAGATGGCCCTTGTAGTTCTTTCCAACCCTGTGATTCTTTGACATGCATTATGAAAGAGTACAAAATTGAGGACCGACAGCTAGAAAACTAATTTATTCTTGCCTTAAGGGTCATGATGAAAAGAGTTCAAAGGTAGTAACACAGGTTTACTATAATAAAATAGTAGCTGGGAGCTCAGTTCTCCTGCATGAAATTCTCTAGCGTCAGCCTGAAAAAGTATTATAGTGTAGGAGCTGTGCTGTGAAATCTATTCTTTCTTGCTTATTTTATATTTTACCTTTGTCTCAATATGGGACTCAATACAGCTTAGAAGTGTAAGACAAGATAGAGCTGAAGGATGAGAAATGTAAAATACATTTATATATCGTAAGTAATCATTTTAAAACACACAGAGTATAAAATCATTTAAAAGCATAACAGTGCAGATAAAAATATTGCACTTGCCACAAAAAAAACTTTCCCACAACCAATGAATTGTCAAATGTCTGTTTCAATTAAATGTTTTAGCTGCGAGAGCAGAGAAATCTCTGTCCCCTGTGTAGGTATAATAGCATAATGGCTTACTTGCAGATACCATCGTAGTAATGTATTTTGAAGTAATGTATTTTGACCTTGCTAAAATCAAATGTATTAATAACATCGAATATATTGTATAGCTAGTAGGCTTGATCGATCCACGAAAAATTTGATTCTAAACTCGTTGCAAAAGTAGAGGGGGGCAGCGTTTCGTTTTTGAAGGTATTTCCGAATTTTGCCCCCAAAAAATTTCGAAATTAACGAAAATTCGTTATTTTCTAAATTAATTCGTTAATGGCGGACGCGCATGCGCAATTCCCAAAAACAGCACAGAGGGAGAGGACTTTACAGGACTCTCCCACCCTCAATTTTTGAGTGATCTTCTTCAAACTTGGTACAGTGGTAGAACACATTTAACACTGATAGCTCACCAAAATTTGGAATGTTTCCCTTATCCTCTGATTATATAGCTTTTATAATAAACCATTTTTTAATAATTGCAGAAATCTGTTCCTGGTTTGAAAGTCTTATTTCCTGTTAAATTGGGTTGTCTTTACTGTGAAAGTCATTGTTCTACTTCAGAAACTTTGTTTTTGTGGCTGTAACTTTGTTAAATTGGTGTGTGTGTGATATATACTGTGTATATATATATAGTCCCTGCATATGTGTGTGTGTGTTTGTGTGTGTGTGTGTATAGGTAAAGGTAAAGGTATCCCTTGACGTTAAGTTCAGTCATGTCTGACTCTGGGGGTTGGTGCTCATCTCCATTTCTAAGCCCAAGAGCCAGTGTTGTCCATAGACACCTCCAAGGTCATGTGGCCGGCATGACTACATGGAGTGCCATTACCTTCCCGCCAGAGAGGTACCTATTGATCTACTCACATTGGCATGTTTTCAAGCTGCTAGGTTGGCAGAAGCTGGAGCTAACAGCGGGCACTCACTCTGCTCCCGGGATTTGAACCTGGGACCTTTCGGTCTGCAAGTTCAGCAGCTCAGTGCTTTAACACACTTCGCCATCGGGGCTCATGTATATATATATAATATACATACACATCCACACAATGTGGAGAATATGTGGAAAGGTAGATAGATAGATAAGTTGGGAGCCACAGCGAAGGCACCTTCCTGGGAGCAAGGTCTAATAATAATAATAATAATAATAATAATAATAATAATAATAAAAAATCCCTTACAATATCCAAGATGGGTACCATTATTGGCAGAGAAAGCCAAGCTGTAGGAGTTGAAATCCAATCATTTATCCTCCCTATAGAATCAATTTTATATACATTTTTAGCTACAGAAAAGCTAAAATCAGGACAGTAAAAGAACAACACCCAGAAAATGGGAATTCCAGACAGGAAACAATCAGGGCCAGCTAATACCTCCCAACAAAGGATTCCCCCAGGTAGGAAGCAGCCAGGCTTTGAAGCTGCAAGGCTATTCAATGCTAATCAAGGTGACCAATTGCAACATTCACACTTGCCTCCCACAGACAAGAGTTCTTTCTCCCACCCTGGACCTTCCACAGATATATAAACCCCACTTGCCTAGCTTCGCACAGACGTCAAAACCTCACCGCCGGGCCCCTCTCTGTCTCTCTCGGTCTCTCCATTCCCGGCTCCATCCGCCGCCTTCCCGCCTCAGAGAGACACCAGGCCTGAGCTGAGGCGAGGCGGCGGCGGCGGCCATTTCCCCCCTCCGTCTTCCTCCTCCTCCTCCTCGGCCTCCTTCCCCCTCACCCCCTCCCATTGGCTGAGCCCGTGACGCCCCTTTTGCTGAGGGGCAAAAGGAAAGGGCCTGAATGGTTTGGGTGATTTGCAAAAGCTTTTTTTTCCTAACGAAGAAAACGACGACATAACGAAAAACGGCCTCTCGCGATTCGAAATTGCGATATCCAGACGTGTGGACAACCAATGCTTCAAAATTGCTTCAAAACAAACGAAAATAACGAATTAATAACGGTTAACGGGGAAAACGAATTATTTGAGCAAGCCTAATAGCTAGCATAGGTAAAGGTTTCCCCTGACATTAAGTCCAGTCGTGACTGACTCTGGGCGTTGGTGCTCATCTCCATTTCTAAGCCAAAGAGCCAGTGTTTTCCATAGACATCTCCAAGGTCATGTGGCCGGCATGACTGCATGGAGTGCCGTTACCTTCCCGCTGGAGCGGTACCTATTAATCTACTCACATTTGCATGTTTTCGAACTGCTAGGTTGGCAGGAGCTGGGGCTAACAGCGGGTGCTCATTCTGCTCCCGTGATTTGAACCTGGGACCTTTTGGTCCGCAAGTTCAGCAGCTCAGTGCTTTAACACACTGTGCCACCAGGGCCCCCCATAGCTAGCATACCTAAACATATAAAGTTATCGCTCTTTTTAGATTTTGAATTTTAATTTATACAGCCCTGAATACTACAGTCCCAACAAGAATAAGTCAGCACATATAGAAACCTCTTAATGCATCAAATCTGGTTGGGGCTAAAAAAAGGAATTAGGCCACATTTAATTCATATCAACATTATGGCTGTTCTGATTAATTTTAGCCTTCTTTATAAACCTATTTAAGTCCTTTAAAATAGGTATGACCTTTTCCTTCTGTTGTTTCCCTAATGCTTAATAACATATGTATTTGGTATTGCAGTATGAATAAAAAGTCTTTTAAATTTTTTAAAATATTTTCTGTGCCAGGATAAAGAATGTGTTGGTAATGTGGGCTCAATGTTTCGTACATTCATGCTAGTCTGAGTAGCATTTAGCAAGTTGAGAAAGGTTACTTATTAATGAAAATCCAGCTAATACTGGGTGTAGGCATGTATACATGTTTCCCTAGGAACAACTCCCAATTGAACTCTATGGGACTTATTAGTGAAAAGACTTATATAGGAAGAATATAAGACTTGCATTGGATAGAATGAAATTGTATTGTATGTTCTGTAATAAGATGTTTGTTTCAGTAGTTGAAACACTACCTTCACGAATAATATTAACTTTGCAAAAGGAATACTGATATACACGTTGACTTGCTTCTTTGCAAGAGATCAGATCCCAGAATTTGCATGGATACTTAAAGCCACAGATAATAGCAAATCCTATTGAAATGAAGGGCTTCTCCCCAAAGAATACCATAGAGTGTGCTGGAGGAAAAAGAAAATGTCTAGGGAAACATATATTTTGTCAGACATGAATAAATAAAACTGTAGATACTGCTTCCATGAATAAGGGAATCCTACTACAGTAAAGTCTCGCTTATCCAACATTCTGTATTATAAAACACAGTCTGCCTTTCAGTAGTCAATATTTTTGTAGTCAATGTTTTCAATACATTGCGATGTTTTGGTGCTAAATTCGTAAACACAGCAATTACTACATAACAGTACCATGTGTTGAACTGCTTTTTCTGTCAATTTGTAGTAAAATGCTTTGCGTGCTTAATTTGTAAAATCATAACATAATTTGATGTTTAATAGGCTTTTCCTTAATTCCTCCTTATTATCCAACATTTTTGCTTATCTAACATTCTGCCCGCCCATTTATGTTGGATAAGCGAGACTCTGCTGTATATTGTAAATGGTTGCAATAGGAAGATAGGGAACAAGAGATAGCTACCTTCATTTCATACAGTTCAGTGTTTACTGTGCATCCTCAGAACAATGTTTACTACTTTGCTAGAGAAATAATGTAGGTATCTGATAAAAGTCAACTATGAGAAGCCTAATGTTAGCATGCAAAGCTGTGTGATGACTCATGGGCCATGTAGTCCCGTTCCTAGTGCTGTTGTGACAGATGAAGAGGAAAACTTGGGTTTCCCACCATTTCAGCCAGAAAAGGAACTTTCCCAGCCAGAAATGGAGCCCTTGCACCTGGAGGAGGTTTGTCTTCCAGAAATCTGCCAAACAAGCCCTGAGTCAAAATCTCCCCCTTTTTCTCGCCGTAATTATTATCTCCAGCAAAAAGGAGTGCAGCAGGCTAATCGCAGGAGCTTGAGAATTGCAGCAAAGCATTCAGATGATTAAGCCTGCTCCCATGAGAAATTTTAGGGAGTCATACATCTGGACACAGAGATTGACTTTCGTTTCTGATTCCCCAGAGAAGTGTTCTCTGGTGGGAAAACGAGGCCTATTTAGGTTCCTTGCTCTTGAAGGAATCTTGCGGAGTCAATTCGTCAGCTACCGGAGCAGCGTGTGTGGACAGCTACTCCTGCTCTCAAGCCTTTGTTCCTGTTCCAAGCCTTCGTTCCCAGCCTTGTTTTTCTCCCCGGATCTTGCCTTGTTTCCCGGACCTCGCCAAGTAATTACCACGGATCTTGTTCTTGCTCCTCGTTTCCTTGTTGCCTTGAATCAAGCTTTGTGTTCCAAGAATCAAGTTACCTTCTAGCCTTGCTCAAGTTCATGGACTAAAGGACCTTGTCATCTCCCCTCACTTTGCTTGGCAAAGTGAGTGTTTCGGTTATTGGATTACAACTTTGGACCTTAATATTTCATATTGGACATTGTTTCTTGGGACTAATTTTGACCTTTCCTGAAAGGACTAATTCTGGACTATTTCATACACTTGCTTTTATTAACTTTATATATTCCTTCAATAAAGATATTAGATAGATTCTGGCCTCTGTGTATGGTTATTGGTGCTCTGCAGCCTGGGTTGTGACAAGCTGGGATAATTGTTAGTTCTTTGGAGGGTACTTTCTGTGTTTTCGGGTTTTTGTCTTGTTTATTTCTAGTTAGGTCCTGTAGTTTTCTGTGAGACTAGTTGTGAAAGTTTTGTACATAACACAACCTTGTAACTAAATTCAAAAATATTCCTAGCCTGCTGGAACCAGAGATTTATATACAGGCAGTCCCTGAGTTGCAAACATCTGACTTACAAAAGACTCGGTTAAAAACAGGGGTGAGACAACAGGAGGTGAGAGAAATCTGCCCTCAGAAGGAGAATTTACTCCTGGAAGAGTTATCATGGGGAAGAGATGTCTCAGCTGAAGCCTGTTGATAGACTCTATAAGCTAGCTGGCATTGCCGCCCCCATGTGCGACTGGAAGTTGCTGCCAATTGTGAGAGAAATGGTTGTACACTGTGAAAGCCACCTACTGTATGGCTACCAGCCTCTTCCCAGTAGACTTAAATCGAGAAAAAGTTTTATGAGAACCACCACTCCTTTAAATGTTCCTCCAGCAGCCGCAGGAATATCCCTTTGGGCAGCAAAATCAGACAATTCCAACTGGATGGCCCCCCCACAAGGGTCTTCCTCCAGGGACAAACCAATTTGTGGAAGTCCATGAACAGAAAGAAGTGGAGTTGGCAAAATGGCACTACCTATAAGAATCCTCCACCTTGTGTGACTGTGGAGCAGAACAAACAACTCCGCATTTATGTGCTTGCCCACAATGCCCAGACTCATGCGCAGAGGAAGAACTGTTTAAAGCTACAAACAATGCAGTTGCTTTTGGCTGTTTTAGTCTAAATCTATTTAGCAGCTTTTGATCCCTTAATTTTATCAGTTTGAAACTTATTTATTATGCAATGTTTTTGACATGAAATAAATAAAGCTGAAGCTTTATCTCCAATCCTTGTTTCCACACCAAGCCATTTTTTTTTCAAAATCCCATCACAAGGACAGAATGTAAAGTGAAATCTTCTGAACAGGGACACAGACAGAAAAACAAATACCACAGGGGTGTTCATCTTTCCCTATGCTATCCAAAGCTCTCTCTCTCACTATATATATAGCTAGAGTTGCACTTAAAAATGTAGCTGTTGCAAGTTACATACATATTCAATTTAAGAACAAAGCTGTAGAACCTATCTTGTTTGTAAACTGAACTCCCTGTACTAGGCAAAAAAGTAAAGGACTTCTTTTCTCTAAGAACTATTTGGTTTGGGTGTTAGTGAGAGCCAGCATGTTGCTGTGGTTTGACTGTTGGGCTGTCACTTTAGAGGCCAGGGTTTGACTTCCTACTGGCTCACCTTGGGCAAGTCACACTCTCAGCCTCAGAGGAAGAGCAAATCCTGCTGAAAAAACCTCATGATAGGTTCACCTTAGGGTCAGCATAAGTAGGAAGTGACAGGCAGCAGTCGCAACAGCAACAGCAGAAGCAGGAGAATTGAGTGCTCAGCAGTTTGATCAACCACTTGCAGCGATTGTTGAGATCCTTTCACAGTCTACAATTCTAGCATTACACTATGTAATAAAATTTGGAAAAAAATAATGTTCCTGGTTTAAAATTTTTATTTCCTGTTTAATTGTGCAGTGCTTACTTTGAAAGTAGTTGTTATACTCCAGAAACTTTGTTTTTGTGACTGCCACCAATTATGTTGAATTGTTTGAGACTCTAGTCTAGGAGATATTCAAATGGGTGGAGATATTCACTTTTTCCATGTTTTTAGGATAGAACCAACTATGACATTTATAACTCAGGAACAAAAATTGTGTTACATAGTGTTATGATTGCACTTCAGTTTCCATGGCTGCATCACATGGAACACAGTTTGTAGTTTGGTGAGGCATTAGAACTAATTACAGGATTTCTTCAATTTTAAGACATGCTTTCCCCCCGTTTAAGACATCTCTTAAAATTGAGTTCAGGTGCTTTTTATATACTCCTTTCCCCCCTCTATATATTCTGTATGTGTATACTGTATATTCTTATATGTATATGTATTCGTATATAAACAAAGCTTTTTTCTGTTGGTGGTACTGAAATTAGTGTGTGTCTTACAAACATTGGCATCTTAGAATCAAATAAACTAAACTGAACTAAATCCTAAAGTTCCATAAAGATGAAACTGTGGCAATTGAAGGGGCATCATAGTGCTATACAGGCAGTCCCTGAGTTATAAACAACTCATAGTTAAGAACAGGAGTAAGACAACAGAAAGAGAAATCTACTCCTTGGAAGGGAAATTCACTCTTGAAAGAGTTATTGGAGGAAAAAGGTGTCTCCACTGAAGGTTTATCACCAATCCTTATTTCTACAAGTCAATATTTTCAAAATCCAAGTCTCACGGGGACAGAAAATGAGATGAGATCTTCTGAACTTAGGCACAGATGACAAAACAAACACCATGGGGGTATTAACCTTTCCCTATGTTATTCAAAGCTAATATACAGTATATATGTATATAATTGACTGGAGTTACACTTCAAAAATGTACTTGTTCCAACTTACATATTCAACTTAAGAACAAACCTACAGAACCTATCTTGTCCATAACTTGGGGACTGCCTGTAATTATTAGTGTGAAATAGCCCCTGGTTATTAATGGCTATCAGAATAGAGACTTATTTAAATCTCCATAAAGAATATAAAATCATTTAAGACTATATGTTTGCTGCTGACATATTAATTAACTTTAGTTTACAATACTTTACAATACTTTTCATGCTAAAGTTAAAAAAAAACTGTGTGAACATCCAGCTATGTTGAATCTGGGGCCCCATGTACACTGCTGTATAATGAAGTTTGAAATTGTATTATATTAGTCTGCATTGACCATATAATGCAGTTTCAAACAGCATTATCTCATTGTAGATGGGGCCTAGGTTATCAGAGCATAAAATTATGCCTGTTCTTCTCCTTTGAAGTTATATTGTGAAATGGAATATTACAACTATACAAAATCCCAGAATACTTGTAAAGTATCTACACAAACACAAGATGGTCTATGTACAAAGAAAATATGTCCAAATAGCATATATTGTTATTAAAGTTCCCTGTACAAAGCTCAATTTGGCAGTACCAGACAAAATGAAAAGGAGCAACAGCTCTAACACAAAAGTATCCAAGTCTGATATTTGGTTCCAATGTATATAGGCTTCAGGGATACATAGTCAATGAAAATATCTTCCAAACAAAGCAAACAAATGGTTTGGAACCAAATATCAGACTTGGATACTTCTGTGTTAGAGCTGTTGCTCCTTTTCATTTTGTCTGGTACTGCCAAATTGAGCTTTGTACGGGAAACTTTAATAACAATATATGCTATTTGGACATATTTTCTTTGTACATAGAATATTACAACACATAATTTCTACACACATATTTTGTGATAAGAAAAATCATCAACCCTTACTAGTATCCGTACATTTATGATTCATTTAAAAATGTATTGGGTTCTTCTGATGAAGTTGAATGGTTAGAAAAAAATTGTGCAGTCACCGTTTTTGTCTGTAGTAAAGAAATAGTTGTGCTAAAGGTTGTGCTTGGATTACTTAAATACAGTACTAGATTGGTGTTTCAAGTAGGGCAAACGGTTAGAATAGGCTCCTGGGATGTTACTACTATTCTCTCTTTCTCCATGATTTCATCATTTATGCAGTATACTGTTCCCAATCACTTTGTTGATTGTGTCATCTGAGGTCTGCATTACAAATGGAGTAAACTTCATGGGTGTTCTATGCCTGTGTTGTTCAGAACTGGCTTAATACCACAGAGAACCAACTGTGCGCTCATATTTTTCTTTGAAGCTTATTTGGGTGGACTTAAGCTATGCTAAGCTCTGGAATCTCTTCAAAACTCAGCAGTGTAGCATTGCTTTCTTTAATAAAACTGAGCATTTCATCAGACATGGTGATAGATTCAGAACCTATCAGAAATTCTTTAAAATCTAGAAATGAGAAGACAGAAAGGGCATAATTTATATTCCCTGTCTTCAAGTGACACTAGAATAATATAAAATAATATAAAAATCTTAGATATGCTAGAACTGTATTATAAATGGAAGGGGATTATTTTATTTGACAGTCAGTATTCGGGTGAGACACCATTTTTTCTTTCTCCTTCTAACTGGAACTGAGATTGCAGATATATATATGCTTATATGAGAATACATTCCTTTCCATGACATAAAATTAACATTAATTAAACTTGCACGGCATTGTGCTGCCTGCAAGAAATATCGATACACAGCAGAAACCATCTCTTCTGTTTGTGTTCTTCAACTAATTGGCAGAATGGAAACCTTGGTTACCGATATCCATTTTTGTCTTTATTTGACCCAGTGATGTAATACTCTACATCTGAGCAGATTGCTGTAGCTACTTGAGAACCCAGAATTTTAATATGGAAGAGCAAGGAGTGAACCATCTAGGCTATATGCTATTTCTTTTTATAAAAATTAACAGTAATGTTAGACCTCTGTATCCAGGGATTCTGTACCATGGATTCACCCACCCACAGCTTGAAAACATACAGTAGAGTCTCGCTTATCCAACCTTCACTTATCCAACGTTCTGGATTATCCAACACAGTCTGCCTCCTGCCTAGATCCACAGCTGTTTCTCTAGGCAGCAAAGACTGAACTTTTTATGGATTTAACTTCTAACTGTGCTCTTACTGTATGTTCATTTTATGCAATTCTATCTTTATTTGTAGTCAATTTTTAGTAGTCAATGTTTTTGAAGTCAATGTTTTCAATACATTGCGATGTTTTGGTGATAAATTCGTAAATACAGTAATTACTACCTAATGTTACCATGTATTGAACTGCTTTTTCTGTCTATTTTTTATGTTTTGGTGCATAATTTGTAAAATCATAATGTAATTTGACATTTAATAAGTTTTTCCTTAATCCCTCCTTATTATCCAACATTTTCACTTATCCATCATTCTGCCAGCCCGATTATGTTGGATAAGCGAGACTCTACTGTATACTTCAAAATTCAGAAAGCAAATCTTGATATTGCCATTGTATGTAAGGGACACTATTTTACTATGCCATTATATAGCATGGAATGTGAGCATTCAAACCTAACCCCAAGGGTCCACTTTTATTGTTTCAGATATTTGAAGTAATAATAATAATATATTCTTGTATCCCACCACCATCTCCCCGAAGAGACTCAGGGCAGCTTACACACGACATGAAAGTGCCTAAAAACATAGCATAAAATAAAACATTATAAAATTCAATTAAATAAAACAAATAGGCATCAAAACAACAACTAAAGCTAAATTAAAATGGCGCTGATCTGGTGAGAAGCTACTGTAAACATGGCCAGGCCGTAAACAATGGGCAAGGGAATGGGATAAGTGCAAAGGTGCAGCCATGTGATGAGGGCAAGGGATGTAGTGCAAGACTGCATAACAATTGCGAGGAACAACTAGGGACTAGGCGATCTGAAAAACTTGCTTCAACGTCCAGGTCTTCAGGTCCTTACGAAAGGCAGGCAGTGTGAGGGCTTGCCTAATCTCCCTGGGGAAGTTGTTCCAAAGCCGGGGTACATCACTGAGAAGGCCCTCTCACTCATCCCCACTGACCGCGCTTGTGACGGTAATGGGACCGAAAAGAAGGCCTCCTCTCAGATCTTAGAGCCCGTGCTGGTTCAAAGGGGGGGGGGAGCTGTATCGAAGATAGGCAGGACCTGAACTTTTTAAGGCTTTGTAAGCAATAGCCTGCACTTTAAATTAGGACCAGAAACTTATCAGCAGTCAATGGAACCACTTTAGTAGGGGCGTCGTGAGCTCCCTGTAGTTTGCTTCAGTTCGTAGCCTGGCTGCCGATCTCTGTACCAGTTGCAGTTTCTGAGCCATCTTCAAAAGCAGCACCATGTAGAGTGCATTGCAGTAATCCAGTCTAGATGTAACTAAGGCATAGACCACTGTAGCCAAGTCAGGCTTTAGTATCTTTTATTTGCCCTCATAATCACTGTTATATCTTAAGATATCTTAGAGATGGCATTCATGGCTTGCAAGTTCCAACACAAAAATCTATCTACATTTGATTATGAGACTTCTGGATATGATAGAAATACTTTATTTTATGTAAGAGGCTTCCACTCCAGTTAGAATATGGAAACCAGTGGAAGCTGTAGCCTTTCCTTTGCAAGTGAGAAGTAGGTCTGGTTGTACCCGTTGTTGATGTATGCTTTCAAGTCGCTTCCAGCTCATGGGGACTTCCAGCTCAAAGTGATCCTATCATGGTGTTTTCTGAGGCTGTGAGTGCGTGACTTACTACATGGCTGAGTGAAGAAATTAAACTCTGGTCCTCAGAGCCGTGGTCCAGCATTCAAGCCATTGTCCGTCTTTAAATACCTCTATGGCTTCCTTGACCCAAGTTGCCTGTGCAGACTGAGTCTGTGTTGGCACTCAGAGATTGGGATTTCACCCACACACATAAGATGCTGTGCTAAGATGTCCAGCTTATCAGGTTTCTTCCTCTCTTCTTCTGCCTTATGTAGGGTCTTTCCCCATCCGAATGGAGGCAAATTAATTTATATGACGTGTTGCCGAGAAATGATTCATATGATTCCTATGATTCAGGTTCCTTACTGGAGCAGCATACAGGGAGCACACAACCCCCCTGTTGCATCAGCTCCACTGGCTGCCAGTCTGCTACTGAGCACAATTCAAAGTGCTGGCTTTATCCTATATTTATTTATTTATTTACTACATTTATATTTCGCCCGTCTCACCCCGAAGGGGACTCAGAGGGGCTTACAAATTATATGTACAGTACATACAATATATTATATTATCAGCATAGCACAATATTAGCATTATATATTACTATATTGTACTATACCACTAGACTATAATATCATTAGTAATATTGCATGTAATATATAATATATAATTAATATTATATTATATAATTATTCGTATTATATTCTTTTTATCAATATTATATGTATATACAATACATTATATTATTACATTTTATTGTACTTTATATTGCATATTATATACAATATACTATATACATAAATAATACATATTATATTTAACATAGCATGTTACTGGGGGGAGGGCCCCCCTATGGATGGCACAGTAGACAAGATGGAACTGTCTTCCTGGCTCCCCCTCTTTGCTCTGGCCTCAAGAGCGTCAGTTGGTGATGGAGGAGGGGCCGTCAACTGATTTATAGCTAAATGGTTCAGGTCCAGCTTACCTGTCCAAATGCATCTCCCTTTATGAGCCAGTTAGAGCCCTAAGGTTGGCTGGAGAGCTCCTGCTTTCAGTCCTGCCGCCTTCGCAGCTGCGATTGTTGGGGACGAGATGGGGCCTTCTCAGCGGTGGCCCCTCAGCTGTGGAACTCCCTTCTGTCATTCAGAAAACAGCTTGAAACTTGACTATGCAAGCAGGCATTAGACGAATGATGACAATACTCAAGCAGCTAAAGGAAAACCACGGGACTATTGCAATGTCTAATTATTTTAAATGTTTTAATGTCTAATGTTTTTACGGTTATGTCTGATGGTTTGCATTTTTAATTGATCTTAATTTAATAGTTATATGTTTTGTTGTTTATATATGCAATGTACTGTTTTTTATATGGATGTGAGACATTGAATTTTTGCCATTATTATGAAGTACTTTGCTTTGAGTCCTCCCAGGGGTGAGAAAAGTGATATAGAAATACAATAAATAAACAAACAAATGAACAAATAAATAAATAGTGACTCATAAAGTATCAGAAAATATGTTCTTTTGGACTGCTAGAAGATATGCACCTGAATGCATCCTTAACTGCTATAGTGGGGGATAACACTATGTAACACAATTTTTGTTCCTGGATTATAAATATCATTTCCTAATTGGTTCTATCATAAATACTTGGAAAACGTTGATTAAACTGCAAAAACTTTGTTTTTGAGGGATATCCTGCAGCACATTTTGCTCTAGATTTTCAATGAATTTCTCATAGTGTTGCATCCAATTCAACTTAGTTTGTGGCAGTCACAAAAATGAAGTTTCTGGAGTATAACAACTAGGTAGGAAGTGCACAATTAAATGGGAAATAATACTTTCAAACGAGGAACAGATTTTTTCCAAATTTTGTTGCATAGTGTAGTATATAGGAGACTTTTCTGCCCTTTGCCAAATAGAAAGCTAATGGGTGTGATCAGGAGGACATAAATTTATTTCCTTCTCTAGTATGCTGAATTCATCAGAATACTAACCAGCATATTTAAGGAATTTTCTAAAACTGCCATATAAGAAAGGGTGTTCTCTCATGTTCAGTTATTTTGGTGATTAAGGTTAGGTAACAATTTTGCGGAGTAAACTTTCTAAAAATGTATGAAAGCTGTCTTAGAATGATTGTCAGGGATATAATTTTGCATAGGACTGCAGTTTGAAGGTGAATTGAAATACATTGGTCATAACATACTATTTCATGATCTTATTAAATTGTCTTTTTAATTGCTTGATTCAAAATACATGTTTGCACAAAGCTATAAACCTTTGGGCACATCCAGCTTGAAAAGACCTTGATTTTGTACCTATGCTTTCCAGTTTGTACTGGGTTAAAATAACTGAGCTGAGGAGCTGGTATAGAATCATAGAGTTGGAAGAGACTGGGAGGAGCATCCATTCCAACCTCCTGCTGCACAATCAAACAACTCCTAACAGATAACCACATATTCTCTGTTTTAAAAGCTATATCCTCTATCTGTGCATTTCTTTTTTTCCCCTACATAAGTGTAGTACCTTACATTTCTCTCTCTCTTTTTCTCTTGACTTTAATTTGGTTAGTTTTAGCCCAGCTCTCTAATTTAATAAGGTAATTTTGGATCCAGGTCCTGGCTCCTGTGGTATTAACTATCCTTCCTAATTTGCAAATCTACAAATTTGATAAATAGGGCCACTAATCTGTATCTATTATATTATATCTCTGTTATACTGTTTCAAGCTGCTTAGGGTGAGGCAACGGAGAAATAAATTATTATTATTTTACTATCATTATCATCATCATCATTGTCATCACCGTATAGTCATTTCTAGAGATGTTGAAAGCACTGGGCCTACAAAAAGTCTTTGATTGTACTAACAGCTGACAGAAAATATTTTAGGATAAAAATGCATGTGGATCTCTTAAATAACATCTGAAAGAACAGGAACAAATGTATGACTTTCTGGTCTTTTTAATCAATTTGGATGCACCCTATATTTATGCTGCCAAAGTGTTTGTCTGATAGCATACTGTGACATTTGCAGTTCTTGATGATGTTATATATCTAGCTCCAAATCTTCCCACCTGTTTTAAAACTGGAACAGCTCTGACGATCAAGTATAGCAAGTTCAAGTGAGTGGCTGATAATACTACCCACAAAGTGTTTGAGAATGTGTACTTTACTTAACAAGCTTATTATGTTGCTGTTGTTCCACCAGTTCTGACCAAATCTTCATGGGAGCTGTTATCAGTTAATTCCTATAATTATGCAAGTTATTTTTGATGTCAAAATATAACCTGGTGGAGTTCAGTCCAACTCTTGTTTGACAAATCCTTGTTTGACAAATTAACAACATGGATAGTAGCATCGTGGCCCTCCTAATGTTGGCTCTTCTGTCTCTTCTGTATGAAACCTAAGGCGCGCTTTAGTCTTGTCAGTTATTTACAAAATTGCCCAATGCAATATTTTTGCCTATCTGTATCTGTCTGTCTGTCTTTCTCTCTCCTTTTTTCTCTTTAATATTCCATTTTTCTGACCTAAATCACTGTCCCTTGTTTCTGCTAATAGTTCTGTAATGAAAAACATTCAGGTACAGAGCTAAGAAATTACTTTGTACTTAGACACCTGCATCACGTTTCTGGGACACTAACCATATTCAGTTTTTAGCAGGCCATGCTGATGAAGATTTTGTCTTCCCATGAAATTAAAATACAGCCTTAAGTACACTTACTTTTGATGTCTTGGTATCAGGATTAGTATATTGATGATATCCAAGGAGATGTGCTTCTTATATGAGAAAGTCATATTTATCCCTTTTATTGAATACTAGCTTGGGTACCCAGCATTGCCCGGATTGTTTGAAAAATCAAATTTTAATTGTACAAAATACCTAAGGTTGTGGATTAACTACAACTGTCATAGAATCATAGAATCACAGAATAGTAGAGTTGGAAGAGACCTCATGGGCCATCCAGTCCAACCCCCCGCTAAGGAGCAGGAAATCGCATTCAGAGCACTTCCGACAGATGGCCATCCAGCCTCTGCTTAAAAGCCTCCAAAGAAGGAGCCTCCACCACAGTCCAGGGCAGAGAGTTCCACTGTCGAACAGCTCTCACATTGAGGAAGTTCTTCCTGATGTTCAGGTGGAATCTCCTTTCCTGTAGTTTGAAGCCATTGTTCCGTGTCCTAGTCTGCAGGGCAGCAGAAAACAAGCTTGCTCCCTCTTCCCGATGACTTCTCCTCACATATTTGTACATGGCTATCATGTCTCCTCTCAACCTTCTCTTTTGCAGGCTAAACATGCCCAGCTCTTTAAGCCGCTCCTCATAGGGCTTGTTCTCCAGACCCTTAATCATTTTAGTCGCCCTCCTCTGGACGCTTTCCAGCTTGTCAACATCTCCCTTCAACTGCGGTGCCCAAAATTGGACACAGTATTCCAGATGTGGTCTGACCAAGGCAGAATAGAGGGGGAGCATTACTTCCCTGGATCTAGACGCTATACCCCTATTTATGCAGGCCAGAATCCCGTTGGCTTTTTTAGCTGCCACATCACATTGTTGGCTCATGTTTAACTTGTTGTCCACGAGGACTCCAAGGTCTTTTTCGCACACACTGCTGTCAAGCCAGGCGTCCCCCATTCTGTATCTGTCATCATGTTAGGTTAACCCTGAAAAACTCCATCAGTACCTAAAGTTTGGTCCAAGTTTGTTATGTTGGGCAGGTTTGCTCTAGATGCATTATTGGTGGGGTTCAATGTGCCTTCTGGCTATAGGGTAAACTGCACTATAGTGAGTCAGTCCCCTCAAATCCCTCCAGTAGGTTGAGTTAGTCATGGGGATTCTGTGTGCCAAGTTTGGTCCAGGTCCATCATCATGGAGGTCACAATTTCTCTGGTTATGAGTGTAAACTGCAAGTCCCAGAAAGGAAGTTCAGTTCCCTCCAAACCTCTCCAGTAATCAAATTTTGACACATCAGTATGTGTGCCAAGTTTGGTCCAGATCCATTGGTTTTTGGGTTCACAGTGCTCTCTGGATGTAGGAGAACAATAACTCTCCCAAATCAAGGTGATTTCCACCAAAAAAACCTCCAGTATTTTTTTTTTGCTGATCATGAGGGCTCTGTGTGCCAAGTTTGGTCCAATTCCATCTTTGGTGGAGTTCAGAGTGCTCATTAATTGCAGGTGAACTATAAATCCCAGCTATAGAACCTACAACTCCAAAATGTCAAGGCCAATTCCTCTTAAAACCTACCAGTATTCATATCAGGTATGCATGTTAAGTTTGTTCCAGATCATCATTGTTTGGATACAACTCTTATAAATCCCCCCAAAGACCTCCAATACTTATTTTGGTCATGGGGGTTCTGTGGGTTCTGTGTCCCAAGTTAGTTCCAAATCCATCATTGGTGGAGTTTAGAGTGCTCTTAGATTGCAGGTGAACTATACATCCCAGTCTCTGCAACTCCTATAAATCATGATAAATTCTCTCCAAGCCTCTCTAGTATGTTCAGTTACTGATCAATTCCTGCTGTGTGCCATTAAGAATGGGAAAGGGTTACAGGAGAGGTAGTGGGTCATGTAAATTCCACACCAATGGAGAGAGTACAAAACACTGGGATGTCTGTGGTGGAGAAAAAACCCAGAAAATCTAGGATGAAATTGTCCCCGTATGAAAGTCTTCAGTTGGGTGGTGACCAGTGTGGTGTTTGTGGAGGAAATTAGCAGGGCTCTTGGACATGTTTAAGGCACTCTCTATGACCTGCAATGTCATTAGAGGGAGGGCCATTGGTGGCTCCTGAGTAGTGGGAGCTATAGCTGTTTGTGGAGACAGGAAGTTGTCTGTGTAAGTAGACACCCCAGCCACACACACATGCATACATAATTTCACTTTTATTATATGTATAGATTGATTACAGCAAGATTGGGGAACTTTGGCCTTCCATATGTCACTGCATTCGTGCTTCCATCAACCCAGCCAGCATGGTTATCAATCTGCCTAAAGTCCTTTTGATTCTTTTATAAGTTTACCCTTGAGTATTGAGAATCTATGTTGCAGATAAATTTTAAAGGTGATTTTTTTTTGCTTTGGTATGTCTCTTATAGAACATGATAAATCGAAGGAGGTATACCTGTATATGATTTATATACCACAGTAAGGTCTGCTTTATAGCTGGCAGTGTTGCTTATGATATGTGGGAAAAAATTCATACGTAGAACCCAGTGGAGGAAACATGTCCATAAGCTCAAATTTTCTTCAGTGTTTGTGAGATAGTTGAAAAGCTCCTCAGTTTGTCAAGAACCTAAGATAATACTAAGAGACCTGGAGTGCCTACTAGCTGTATGTTCTAACCCACTTTCTAGGCAGGTTTTAAGTGTTTCTTGAAATGCTCTTTTAAGTGTTTAGTGAAATATCTCTTGCTGTTTTTTTCTTTGTTGGTTCTTTATCATTGCAAGGTAAAAATTTCAGCTGTGTCCGCTTTCTTGATGGAATTGTCACGTAAAGGGGGGGGGGGGAGATGACTTCTAAGGTAGAAGCTGACATACCGTGCATACTTGTGTATTGATTGAAATTCTTTTGAAAAATTCTTTTGACAAAACTTGCTCTCCAAAACCTGAGTTGACTTATACATGGATCAGTGCTGGAAGCAGGACCCAGTGTGAGCACAGTGACAAGAGGCAGAGACAAGAATTGCCCCATTACCCCTCCCTTGCCCAAACTGGAAAAAGAAAAACAACCCTCCCTCCTCTCCACTTTCTTTAACAGCACAAGTTGTGTTCACCACCGATGTCGGTGAACCAGAAGAACCCAACACATTTTCCATGTTGAACACTTGAGCTTCAACGGAGTAGCAGCTGCCATTTTTAATAAGGGCTTCCTGTATACATTTCTCTGCAGAGATGGCAATGACCATTTTTAATAGGGGCTTATTGCGAGAGATACGACCTCTACCGTTGAAACTCATCAGATAAACAGATCATCTCCTGTTCTTGATCTCTTCCTAAATATGTTCCCTTTATGCATTGTGAAAGGAAGGAAAAAGCTTTGTTTGTTACATGCCCCAAATTTCACCCTTGACCATAGATCAAAGCAAAATCCATAATTTTCACCACCTAACATGCCCTTGCCTTACATGAGATCAACACAAGTATATAAGGTGCTTTGAAAAGAAACTTAACGTTAAGTCACCAGAAGTCTCTAACAGGCAATGGAGTGGGCACAAGGCTAAATAACCTGCTATTATTTGATTGTAGCTCCCATCAGCCCTATCCAGCATGTCTAATGATTGAAGATTTTATGCTTAATTGCCCTACAGTCCTTTCAGGTTGGTCATAGATTTTTTGTAGTTGGTTATACAGGTTATTATTTTCCTGAAACAAAAGCATCTTTCTGTCTTCTTACTATGGCCTTCTTCCTAGCTAGCTTATCTCTCCCTGATGCCTACAAGGAGCTGACAATATGGTTTCAGTTCCATTTGGTTCATCTTGCTTGGCTAATGCTAACAGAAGATACCATTGTGCTGAACTATTACTACTATGGCACAATGATGTTCTTGGATACTTGTAATGTTGGCTTTTCCATCTATGGACTACAGCTATCATAAGAAGTGATGTCTAAAGTGGGCAGACTTGTTTTGGATTTATGGTGCTGTATTGGAAAGCAATTTTTTAATTTGTCTCAGGCTCATTCAAAGATTAAATCCTGACAGCATTTGCAATAATTTTTTCATGTAATCACTTTTATATTAGTTATCTACAGTGTTTGCATTGCTGTTCGCAAGGAAGAGAATGAGATATAAGTTTGTACTTACTGAATTGTTATGATTTCTCTGGCCTATCTTTTTTCAACGTTGCCGTTCATTGAATGGCTGAAATGAGAAAACTAGAAGGTTAAAACCAATTTCTAGCAAATCAAGACATGTTAGAGAGTACCGTCTTTCTTTGTGGATTTTGTGGACTGAAGACATTGTTTCGTACTGATGTTGCCAAACTATCCCTTAGGCCTTCTTAAAAG
This sequence comes from Anolis carolinensis, assembly GCF_035594765.1. Lineage (NCBI taxonomy): Eukaryota > Metazoa > Chordata > Lepidosauria > Squamata > Anolidae > Anolis > Anolis carolinensis. Next base: position 207,420,171 of record NC_085843.1, read on the forward strand.
TTGTGGTACAGTTAAAACTATCTCTCTTTAGTCCTACAATTGATTCCTTCCACCCACCTCCCCCTTTGTGCAGAATGAGGCTGGTTTGGCCAGGATTAAAAAATGAACTGACAGAGTTCAGGAGTATATCTTGCAATTTTCATAACATACCGTAGGAGTGATATCAGAAACTAAATGTCTTCTGAACATTTACAGGTTACATGTCTTGCTCAGTCATTTGGCCTAGGGCGCGTGCAGGTGATAGAAATAAAAAATAATAGTAAAATATTAATTATTTATGTGATTTGATATTTGTGTGGAGAGTCTATCCCATGATATGCTGAGATTCCTCCCAGCAATATTCATGTGGCCCACGGGTGGGAGGAACATTGAGAAATGACTAATTGAAGAAGAGTGGGTACTCTGTGTGCATTTGGAGGGATAGTGTGCCATTGTAAATTGGAATGTTTACACCTGAAGCTTTTATTATGAAATCGCATCCCCCCAGTTTTATGAGCAGTCCTGATTACAACATCTTCCACTTACAACACTTACAACTGTCTGTGGGACAGTTTTGGACTTGGAGAAGACATTTAACCTCAAGCCCAATCCATCTTTGTACCGATGTTTGTGCTTCATCCACAACAACCTTTAAAGACTCTGATGCAACACTCTTCAACTAGGACCTAGATGTGCCACATATCTCCATCCTACATTTCATATATAGCTGAAAGAGATGAGTGAAAGAATGGCAAAAGTAGAGATTGATAGGCACCAGCAATCTAGTCCATCCCATAGCTGAACCTCAATGATACTTATACAAGTAGTGTACATGTTGACTTAAGGGAAACCGTACCCCAATGGAATTGGGTTCCATGGATATATCAAGCATGTACTGTTTCATGCTTGAAAAAAGGGCTGTTTTCTGATATTTCAGGAACCCCAGAAAAGATGTGGCTCCTGTGGAGCTCCTGAGCACCTCTCATGGAGCCCTAAGTGTTTCTTGGATCACAGTTTGAGAGCCACTGTCTTATGTGATCCTTAATCAAGGCCTGTACTCAATTTCATAGAAGCTGAATTGTACTTATTTATTGAGATGGAGCCTTCTATTCTTGTGTCCCATCCAAATCTGTTTCAGAGACTTTCCCAAACCTCTCAAATAGATATGGGATTTCCCATACATGTTCTTCCAGTGATGGGTACTAGTTAAAAGGCAGCACTGGGATATAAACCAGATATAAGTTTGAAGGTAAAAGATAATTAAGATTTGAAATATAAATAAAGAATACTTCCTTCTTAATGCAGCAGATTTTTTAATTCCTGTGAAGTTGCAACTGAAACACAACTTTTAAGCCTCACACATAGAATGTGGCTTTTAGTTCAACTGAAAAGAGAAGTAATACCGTAATAAAGATAAAGTGTGTGTGTGTGTAAGAAGCACAAAAGCTTAGCAGGAAGAGACATCTCCTTGCTCAGCCCTGTAAAAACAGGAAGGAGGAAGTCCCTTGCAAATCTGGGTTTACTGATTATCAGTTGAGGTTGCACTACAAAGGATGTCCATTAACAACCATCAGGGTGATGCATTGCTTATCCAGACTGAACAATAATTACTGTAGTGTCACTACTACAGAATATTGACCCTGGTTATAGGAAGCAATGTTAACTAACAAACTGTACTGGGCCCTTTCCTGCTTGTAGAAACAGGATACTATTAGTGAGAACAATTCACAGAAACGGCACATACAGGAAATCATGACGAATCGAGTATAAAAGCAAAGCAAAGACTAATAAATGATCTCCTCCTGTTTGCAGAATTTAGGCAAATGCCATTCTTTTGACATGCTGTAATCTCCTAAATTGAACAGCGGCATATTTTTGAGCAGGGATGGAAGAGTTGATATCACAGATAACGCTTGTGGCATAGAAAGTCAGTTGAGGGTTTAAGTATACGTTCATATTCAATTTGTTGTTGCACTTCAGGAAGCACCTGGTTTTTTGAAGGGAGTGGATTAAAAAACGCCAGGGAATACAGGAAAAGTTGGCATTGGGAACTGATGATTAGCATTAAATATATATCGGTAGACAGAGAGGAAACTGTTAGGAACCTTCCTGAGAAAGTGCTGCAGTAATTTAATGTCTCTTTAGGAATATGTTAATTATCGTTTGGGTAGCATCCCAATGCAAATGCTGCATTCAATTTCAGATTTCTGTTTGGAGATTCAGTGACTTTTCTCTTGACGTTTGTGGAAGGGAAAAACATGCCCTCACTTGCATAATTCACAGTCAGGGTGTGCTGGTGTTGTTATAGAATATTCTCCACACTTTGCTAAGTATTTATTTTTCGTTTTTTGTTCTTGGAGAAGCAGCTGGTTATGCACAAATGAGGCTAATGTGTTAATTTTGGAATGGCTGTGATACCTAGACATTTCTAATTCTGTAATGGTAGGATCTATTTTTCCATTAATCTGAAAAAAAGTTTATTTTATCCTAATCGTTTTAAGGGCATATCATAACACTAGTACTTGAAACTGCAGAGGGGGAATTATTTCATCATAATTAGTCAAATACCAGAAAGTAACTTCCTTTCCCTGTCACTTTTTTCAATCTCTGGTCTTGCTAAATCATTTTTTTCTTCAAGTTTCATCTGTGATCACTATTTTGCTTTGATCTATGCTTTTTAAAACAAATGAGGGCTCAGGTTGTTTTAATAGCTGCCTGTAGCCTTGCTACTCTTAAGTGGGTGCCCTTGAAGAGTTTCCAAGAAAGAAGGAAAATAATTGTAGTCGGGGGACACAAGTATGATACTAGTCCATGCCAAATTTTGGAGAAATTTTGGCGTTGTCACTGTCATAACTTGAGCAACTGTCTTACAATTGCTTTTCAACAAATTGCCTATATAAGTATGTATGCATAAGTATATGTGTATATGCATACATGCAGGGCCATAGTCAGAAAAAAAATTCCGAGAGGTGGTTGAATCTTTTTTTTTTTTTAGCAAGTCATGAAGAGTAGTTCCATAATGCAAAATAATTTAAAATCAGGTTCCATCGATAAACCAGTGGATATTCAAGACAGATCAATTTCAATGGATACTCATGGGGATTTGGTTAATCAGTAATTCATGAGTAAACCAGTTTGTTTTTTTAACCTGAAAATTTTCGGTTTAAAAATTACACACACACACCCCACTACAGCCCTGCATACATGTATATGTACTTTTTATACTCATATATAAATCTAGACATTTTAGTAAAAAAGATCAAGCAAAAAAAAAAAAAGCCTGGGCTTACTTCTTATACCATTGTCACTCAGTGTCCCAAAATAGAAACACTTACATTTTCAATGGCAGCTTCATTGACTGAACAGCAGTTGTGTCCAACCTTGGCCTTCCAAGCATTTTGGACTTCAGTTCCCAGAATTCCTGATCATTGGACAAGCTGGACAGGGCTTTTGAAGGTCTGAGTCCCAAACAATGGAGGATGTGATTTTAATAATTGATGTAATTGTTTTTATATGTTGTAATTTTCTGATTTTAATTTAAATGTTTACCAATTGTATGTTATTTTAATACATTGAATGGTTGCTGTTGTGTGAGGCCACTCTGAGTCCCCTTCGGGGTTGAGAAGGGTGGGGTAAAAATATGGTAAATAATAAATATATGCATCATAATAATCTTGGAAGTTCACAAGCTTCTCTCTCAGACAAAAATTACAAAACAGCATGCAAGTGATGTTATTAATGGCCTGCATAAAACACAGCAAGTTGTATTTTTTCCATTTATATGATATGGGATGGTGCGGGGTGGTGGTGGTGTTATAATATTTCCCTCTCTGAAAAAGCAACTGAATGGTTGGTTGTGGGATACTATATGGACCAGCTAATGTTAACAAGTTAGGCTCCTCTTTTCAAAAATGATCCATGGAAACAGATATGAGTGTCCCTGCAGAATTTGGAATAGAATAAATATAAAATAAATTCTCCAAAGAATTTTAATGACTTTTTCCTTTTTAAAGTATTGGAAGAAAACAAGCCTGGTCCATGAAAACAGACATTATCTGAAAACAACTCTCATTTTTGATGTTGAGACCCTTAACTATTATAATTTCCATATTTCATCCCATAATAGTAGTCATTGCATAATAGTCGCATCCCCACTTTCAGGGTGACAGTATTGAAATTTCCAGTATTCCTTGAATAATAGTCATATTTTTAGTTCACTCAAGTGTCACTATTATGCAAATGGGTCAGATGCACGGGTAGATGAGGCTTCACCGTCTTGCAGTTCTCTTCCCTCTGAGCTATGGAGCTTGCTTTGTAGAGGCAAGCACCTGTAGCTGCGGAGGGAAGAAGCAGGTGGGTGAGCTGTCAGCTGAGAAAAGCCCCATAGTGGCATGTTTCACCACCTAATAGTAGCCACCGCATAATAGTTGCACCCCCACTTTCAGGGTGACAATATTGGTATTTCCAGTATTCGTTGCATAATGGTCATATTTTTAGTTCACTCAAGTGTCAGGCTGAGGAAAGCCCCATAGTGGCATGTTTCACCACCTAATGGTCACCTCCGCATAATAGTTGCACCCCTTTTTAAAACAAAAAAAGGGAAAGTACTATTATGAAGTGAAATATGATATTTGTTGAAATTTGGCTTGGAGTTGGAAAATGTCAGAAAGATGACTTGTATAATTTTTAATTGTCATGAAGGTAAATTGTATCTTGCGCTATACATTGCACAAAGCAATTCTCAACAAGCTAGTAGACTGCGTTATAAACATTTCAGTACATTTTAGTTCTTGTTGTATACATTTATATGCTTTTTCTTTTGTGCACGTTTGTTTTCTAAATTTTTCACCTTTCTGAAATCATAGAATCATAGAATAGTAGAGTTGGAAGAGACCTCATGGGCCATCTAGTCCAACCCCCGCTAAGAAGCAGGAAATCGCATTCAGTTCAGCCATCACTTTGTGAGCCATCACTTTGTCCTTCCCTCCATACATTAAACTGCCTACAGATTTGATGGAGGCTAATGCTGTAAATCTTCAATGATTTTGTCCTTGCATTCAAGGGTGAATGATCAAAAATGAATATTTCTGTGCTATATTCTTACCCTAGTCACCGAGACCAAAATGTTTTAGCAGATTGCTTAAAGAATATATGAAGGCATGAACACTTTTAGCAAAAACACATTGCCTATGCAGAACCCAGATTTTTGCATAGAAAAAAAAAACCATTTGTGTTTCTGCGAGCTTAATTTCCCAGAACAGTTCAGGATGCCATACTCGAAGAAAAATGTGCAAAAGTCTTGATGCTGCATTGTTCTTTCTGATGGGGCTTTCTGATGGGATTTTCCTGGCTTTTTTTTAACCAGGAAATGATTTTTGAAAATCTGTGATGGATGATCTTATCTCTTTGACAATGCAGAAGGAAGCTTCAATTGCCTTTCCAGTTGGCTCTTATACTTGGACTATCCAGTTTGATAGGAATGTGTTATGTTGATATTTTTTTGCTTCAAACATATTGTTTAAAGAAAGGTAATACACAAAGTGATTAATTCCATGCACATGCTTATCCATTCCTCCATGTGTCCATTGAATAGCTCTCTTTTTCTCAGACAAAAATAAGTTTAATTTGTTTGCCCCCAAACAACCTAATCTTCTTAGTAGTATCCTGCTTAGATGACATTGTCTGCTGTTCATAATTGTGGGGTGGTGTATTAATCAGTTATTCCTATGCAATGTGTATTTTGCTACAGAAGGAGTCAGTGTGGTGTAGTTGTTTGAGTGCTGGCCTAAGATTTCAAGAGACATCTTTTCAAATCTCTGGGCCATTCACATTCTCTTGAGCCTTAGAGAAAAGCAATGGAACCCCATTTAATCAATCTTGCTAAGAAAACCCCGTAGTAGGTTCACCTTACAGTCCTATAAGTCATGAATAACTTGAAGGCACAAAACAGCAATTTGTGGTAACACAAATACTGTTATTGTTCGCACTAAACTATTCTTAGTGCTCTAACTTTCCCACTTCGGTCTATTGCAAGGCACAATTGGTTGTTTGCATTTGCTACACTGCTACAAAGATCCCAATAGTTTGCTGTGTTATGCATAAGCTTCTTGTAAGTATGGGTTTATGTTAGAGCTTTAAAATGTTACTTTAAAAACAACCTGTTTCTAATTTTTCATAATTTTCTGATGTTAATATGCTACAGTGGGCCCTTGTGGTTTAGTTCTAGGACACCCCGCATGGATACCAAAACCTTAGGATCCTCAAGTCCCATTGTATGCAATCACATAAAATACTGTCCCTTATATAAAATGCTAAAAACAAGCTTTGCATTTGGGGTTTTTGAATGTTTTTGAAACAGCCCGGACTCCTCGTTCTTTGTCCTTGTCCATTTTGAAAATAGTGAAATAGGTCTAGAGACCGGGTCAGGGCTGAGTCTTCTTGTGGAGAGAAAATGCAGAGTATAAATAAACAACAACAACAACAACAATAATAATGGTGTTTTTGCAGTAAATGATCCAATAAAGTAGGACTGGGAAAGAATGGGATTCTTCGCTAAGTAATCATACTTCAACCATGTGTGTCTACGTACAACTGGCACAGTAAAAAGCAGCTTCCTCCATAATCCCTTAATTTACCACATGTGAATAGCAAAACATATAAAAGGGAAAAAGAGACAAGCCTGCCTCAGCAGCTATTTCCAGCACATTAGATCTATATGTTTGATAATCAAAATAGAAATCAGAAGAAAAGTGAAAGCTGGTGAAATAAAATTAAATCTGGGTGTATTTGGGGGGGGGGGAGCTTTCTTATATATAGTCTTTAGAAGGTTAAAATGTCTTTGTTTACTTTTATGAGGTTAACCTGACTTGATTCTTTAATTTCACTTGTGAAACATGTTGAATTGCTCTTCTTTTTCATGGTGTAGGGATGTATCCCTATACTTTCCATGCATCTATCTTTGTAGCATATGATGAAGGACTTGCCACATAATGTCTTTTTTGTGTCTCTTTCATTTCATCTAGTGAGCAATAATTTTCAAGACAGGATTTTTTTTTAAAAAAAAGAAGGACTATGGGGGGGGGGGAGAATATAGCAACACTTTTAAGAACAACTTAAGAACAGCCGAGCTTTAGCATAGCAGGTTAATCACCAAGCTTCAATAAATCTTGCCAACCAAAAGGTTGATAGTTTGAAGTCCGGGTCAGAGTGAGCTCCTGACCTTTAGCCCAGCTTCTGCCTACCTAGCAGTTTGAAAACAAATGTGAGTAGATAAATAGGAACTGCATTAAAGCGGGGAGTATTTAAGCGTTTAGATCAGAAATAGGAGGAAGTTTACGAACAAAGAAAGCTCTTTGGCAGGGAGATAGAGCGAGAGCACCCCCCAGTGGCTGGAACCGAGCACAGCCTCCAAAGATGCCGAAAGAGGGGGAAATCTATATATACCTCTATCTGTTGTCTGTCTTGTTTAGTCTCTATGATGCTGCTGGATTCTTCTCCACCTCTTTTCTTTGCCCCCTATTTATATTGAAAGAGATTAATATGACTGTATTTGAACATTACAAACAAGAATGGCACCCTTTATTATTGTTTATGTAGTATGTTTGAAAATGAGTAAAACATTAAAAATAGCATAACAGAAATATAGTCAAGCAAGAGATCCCGTTACACACAAAGGACAATATCCAGTATAGGACTATTATCACTAGAGCTGTGGATTTTGGCAAAACTGAACATTGCAATATGTACTAAAAGTGTATCTGAAAGACTGGGAAATCACCCCAAAACATATTTTTGAGGTGATTCCGAAGGCCACAGGGCAAAGGACATGTGAACAAAGTTCCTTGACAGCTGCTAGCAAAAAGCTAGATATAGCCTAAATATTCTGCTGCTTTCTGATATGTGAAATTCTACACATGGTGTACAAAATACAACAAATTGCATAAGCAGGAGTTGTGGTGCTATAAATAACCATGAGCTTTTGCATTCTGAGAATAGAGTATTGTTTACATGGGTGCATCTGCTGTTCTCTCTTTGACTCAAAGACACAGACATCTTAGTCTGGACTATCAGTATGTATCTTTGACTCAATTTCGTACATTGGTAGTGGTTAGAGTTTATTGTGGCCCATCGCTCTGGTGTTGATATATGATGTTGCTTAAACATTTATTTTTTTCTGCTCAGGGTTTCGACCTCAAGAAGCGGAAATTTATATGGATTTTATAATTGTGTGGTTTACTTCTCTGTTGGAAAGGGTTGCTTTAGGCCCCTTCTGCACTGCTAAATAATCCAGTACAAAGAAGATAATCTGGATTTTATAAGGGGCCTTAGAGCAGCCAAGTTTTTCAACCATTTCATGTTTGTAACACACTTTGAGACATGCATAATTTCGCAACACAGTCATTCAGTTTTATTAGCAAACCAGAGGTTAAACCAACCCCTCATAAGAGATAGGGACACATACATAAACTGTAATAATGAAATGTATGAGAACACAATGTATCTCGTGAAAACCTTTCATTTAGATTTTTTTTTTAAAAAAAATCTATGATTTGTAAGATAATAACATACATGGCTAAGATTTCTGTCATTTCTGGTTACGTTCCTGCTACACAACTACGCAATGCAGCCAACCCATTAGTGTTGTGTGACACACAATTTGGAAATCTCAGCTTTAGAGGGACATAGAAAGCTCCAGAATGGGAGGAAGTAGAGAAGCCAAGAATAAGAATGGGAGAAACTTAACCCAGTGTATAAAATACAGTTCCCATATTTCTTTACTAATGGGTCCTATTTTTGGAGCAGCAGTAGAAGTAGTTAATAGCTTGGCTTCTCTTCCAATAAAGAAAACCATTTCTATGACTGTCCTTCCTCGGTATTTCATGTATCTCTAAGATTCTCATAGGTGACAGAAAGGATGTAAATGTGTTTTATCCCACATAGTGGCAGGGACAAGTTTGACTTAATAAAAAATTTAATAATAATTTGCCTTTAGAAAATAATAGTAATTTGCCTTTAGAAAATAATGTATTGCAATTCCCACAAGGTGGTGCTATTTCCATATGTAGACAGAAAAATATAGCTTTGTTTTACATTTCTTGCAGAGTACATGAAGTAGCTTATGAAATGGTATGGGCTCTTTTCCCCTGTATATTGAACATTGCTTAGATCTTTTCAGAGGAACAGAACAATTTGCAGGATGTGCATGCTTCACTTCTATTAAAAATACGGATGATTTTGTTATTATTATTATTATTATTATTATTATTATTATTATTATTATTATTATTTGTACTCCATTTTTCTCTCAGGGCCAAGGCTTGCAGCAGCCTATACCCTTAAAAACAATTCAAGTTAAAAACCTATGAAACATAATTATTAAAATAGAACTAGATATTGCAATTATTCAAACAATTCATTTAAAATCCAATTAAAATGAATAGGTGAATATTAGGCAGCACCCTTGCCCATTCTTAAAAACCTTCTGTTTTAAAAGCCTATGATGCCCCAAATACATATTTTGTGCAAGTGGTTGTGTAGAGTCTTTAAAAAAACACACACACAAACTCACACTATATAAACCTTTTGATAATTCCATGCTTTGATGATATACCGTAGTTCTGCTCCTTTCACTGCCACTACATAAGCATAGTGCAGCTATTCTAGTTTCACTTCCATGGGTCCATCCTATGCAATACAATCCTGGGATTTGCAGTTTACGGAGTGAATAGTACTGTCCTAGAATATTTCAGTGCTTTTATAATCCCACAGGATGGAACTATGGTAGTTAAAGTGGAATAATAGCACTATAATTGTGTGATGTGAATGGTTTCCAGCCTTTGTTACTGAGTGTGTGGCAAAGTAAGAATAAATTGTTTTGGAGAGCAACATGATTTGGCAACTTGCAGCCGACTTCACCAGTGTGTTTAATGGAAAAGAGTGCTGGGAGTTGCAGTTCATCAACACTCATGTTTTAAAGCAGTGTTTGGTCTTTTGTCAAGAAGGAAGAACTTGGATGTTTAATTTATTGAGCAATCTGGGCTACTCTGAGACATACAGTGGGCCTTTGGTATCCACTGAGACGTTGCTCCAGAACTCACATGGATACCAAAATTACTGGATGCTCAAGTGCCATGATATAAATGACCTTGTAAAATTATCCTTTTTAATACAAAATGGCAAAATCAGGGTTTGCATTTTGGATTTTGAGATATTTTAAAGCAGAGCTTTCCATATATTTCATGTTGGTGACACAATGGATCATTATGCGACACAGTAATTCAGTTACTAGCAAACTGCAAGTTAAGCCACCCCCTTATAAGAGATATGGACACCCACATAAATTGTGATAACAAAATATATGGGCACACAGCATATATCATGAAAACCTTTCATTTATATATTTTAAAATATATGATGTATTGCTTATTTCACATGGAATCAGAGGTTTCTCACTATATGCATGCGACACTCCTGCACACTGCAGTTGACACACTAATGTGTCACGATACACAGTTTGGAAAGCTCTGTTCTAAAGCATTGATACAAAATCCATGGATACAGAGGGCTAGCTGTATATTCGTTGAGCAAGGGAATAAACATTACCACGTATATATATTGTTTTGATGCAGTTGTTTTATGGACTGTAACTTTGTGGTCTTCTTGTTTATTTTTTCTTAGTCCAGGAGTCAAGAGTTTATAAAATTTCAAACAGATGCAGCTAAAATTTGTGCTAAATTTAAGAAAGGAATGCTAGCTCTTCCGTGGGTTTGGATTTTAATGTAGTGTTTGTGTCTATGCTAAGACTGGTACTGATGGTTTCCCTTACTACATTTCCCTTGGAAGATATTAGTTTATGAAGTGGAGCTGAAATATTACATTGCTTTGAAAATGAAAACATTTGAACACTGGGCAGTCATTTGCCACTAGGGGGGTTTTGGGGCTATCTATCAGCTGTATTTATTTGCCTAGTTCCTAGAAGGATTTAAAATGCAATGTTATGGTGCTCTATATATGCATTCATCATAGTATTTTGGTATTTATAAATGATTATTTAGGGAATCTGACATGGTAAGAGAAGTGGACTCAAATGTTATACTAATATTTGAGTATTATGGTTCAGATGAAGCATAGAATTGAAATATCTCTGGTTCAATATATAGATCAAGAAAATAGCCAACTCAATTCCTATATAATATTTTTCTTGTCCAAAGGTAGTTTTTCATATGAGTAACTATAGTTAAAATTATTTTCTTCAAATGTAATTTGAGATTTTAAGATCTGTTTACCTTTTGTTTACTTAAGATTCTGAATATTAATTGCTGTTCAAATTTTATATACTTGGCAGGTCTGTCTATGACGATCAACCAAATGCACACCAGAAGTTTATTGAAAAACTAGATGCGTGCATACGCAATCATGACAGGGAGATTGAAAAGATGTGCAATTTTCACCATCAAGGTTTTGTGGATGCTATTACAGAACTGCTTAAAGTGAGGGCTGATGCCGAAAAATTAAAGGTAATTCACTTGTTTTGTTTTTAATGTCAGTTTAAAAACAATGAATGGTTTTGTTTGTGCTGTACAGGACAGGTTCATAATTGTGCATGCCCCTTTAAAGTATTGGCATGTATTTCCTTGTTTATAAGATACACTTTTCCCCCATATAAATGTATCTCAAAATGGGGTGTATATATATATTTTCTATTGGTGATATTGAAATCAGTTGTATGTTTTAGAATTGATGAAATACAGCATTTGAGTGTTTTCCGACTGATACAAAAAATTATTGCAGTGATGCTGACAGGACTATTATTAAATTGTAATTAATTGTAGTTAATAGTGCAGTCATTATATGACAGACTACATAACCCTTTTTTATCAAGTTTGTATTCACCTCCCCCCCCCCAAAGAACTCAAATCTTGATATGACATTTTCCTCTTCAAGCAGACATTTCCCCTGTTTCCTCAAAAACATGGTGGAATTGTTGGGATTCTTTAGAAACTTATTGTGAGAGTTCCTCAGAAGTAAAATATGGAACTAGTCTCCTTAGCTCTCTTTACACATTTGCAAGAAAAAATATGCACACCAGACAGAATGAGCATAGTTCACCAGAGGTTATGATTAGAACAGCATTATATAAAGGATATTCAGATAACAAGAGACCAAATACAGCATCAATGAGGTCATTGAGCATCTTTGTTCAGAAATTAATGAGTTTTTTAATAAACTAGAATGTGCTCCCTTATTATGATGACCTAATGAGTCACTTAATATGTGGGAAAGTCTGAGGTCGAGCTTTGCCTGCACCTGCGGCATTAAAATGTTGCTGTGGCTTGGAGATTTCCACGTTTGATGTTAATCAACCACCCAGTGTTTGCATTCAGCAAAGTATGAATGTTTAATTACCATAAAATGCAATCACCATTTCTTGCAGACAATGAATGGCACATAGAGCTCATTGAGGTTATCAAAAAGGGACCAGTGGTCAATTGGGTCAATGATTTGAATTGTTTGACAGACCTACAGAAACAAATAAAGTTCAAAAATCCCAAGTAAATTTGAGAAGTTTGCCACAGAATCTGTTAGAAAGAACTGTCATAACTAATTGAAGTTAACAAAAAAACCCTTGGTGATCAAAAGTTCAAGTTCAAGCTGTAGAGTTAATTTGGATTTGCATTTCTTTGTTCTGAGTTTCTCACGAAGCATGATCTGATTACAAGGGTGAACAGTTGCATCAGGGCAATATATGCATATTTGTCTAACAAAGGTGAAATTATTTTTAAGGTCCAAGTTACTGATACCAACCGAAGGCTTCAGGATGCTGGGAAAGAGGTGAGAAAAATGGTGCTTCCTCTTTGTTGAATGAGATTTTTTTTTTGAAATAGCTGGCTTCCATAATTTAATTGCAACTTGATTTATTTTTTATTTCTTTAAAAATATTCAAGGTGATAGCTCAAACGGAAGATATCATCCAGTCTAGAATTCAGCAACGAAATATTACAACTGTGGTTGAGAAGCTTCAGTTGTGTCTCCCAGGTGAGTTAGTAGTACCTAAAAAGCATCATTGACATATGAAGGCTGTAAATTTCAGCTAGGTGATGTCAAGATGGTCTGTGGTGTATTTTAAAAAACAATCACCATTGTAGGCCTAATTGGTATTTTTTAGCTGAGAGTCACGGTGGCTAATTCTGACGATGACTGATTTAATGCACGGGGAGATAAATGTCATTACGTGTTTACTACATACTCAAGATTCTTTAGAATTACATTTAGAATTAAAGAATTCTGAACCTAGGAATACAAGACGGCACTCATTCCTTCCATTAAAAAAATATCAATTTTATTGTTAATATCGTTGGAACAGTTGTCATCCAGAAATACAAGCCAATTTACCATGAATCATCCAAAGCTCTACCATTGGATTCCTAGCTAACATGCTCACCCTTTGCCTAAATGATACATAATGTTTTCATGCTGTTAAATGTCAGACTTCATTTGCTTATTGTTGAAACTGACAGTTTCACGGGGAAATTGAATGTTCTCCACTTTACCTTTTCCCCTTCCCAGTATCACAATTTCCACACATTTATTTTGAGTAGCTATTGAGTACCTCTTCCAAAATGTATTTTAATTATTGTTAACTTGCATTGTTTTGCTCTTTGTGGGAGCATGATTATGGTTTCTGTTTGGTATCTTTGGTGCCTGTTGCTCCGTGGGTACTATTTTACGCATGTGGTGCTTTTTTGTCATGGTCTTGGGCTCGTACAATAAACTATTTTGATGATGAAAGCTATTGAAATATCATGCATAGCTCTTTTGAATATGCCAGTGGTTTTCCCACATAGTGTACATTTTATAAGAATTGACCCTGCGTGAACACCGGCAACCACCCTTTGTTGTTGTTTGTTGTAAGTTGCAGGCATTACAGTAGGTGGTACTGTTGGTATATGATGCACCATCCCTAGGAATTAATTATATACAGGAAGCCCTGGAATTTTTAGGGCTGCTCTCAGTAAGGAAATGTTGGCAGGTTTGCATTGAGGTAGGCTTCAACTTGCTGTTTTGATCTCAGCGTTTTTCTTAATGGACCATTGCCCCTTGCTGCCCTCTGCACACATTACATTGCCTTGAAATGACACCACGTGCTTTTATCCTTGTATTGTAAAATCTTTCTCAAAGGGCATATAAGTATGTAAAACTGTACATAAAGGCAAAAGTATATATTTTGTAATCTTTACACAATTTGTGTTAGGATTTATAATTTTTAATATCTTCATTTATGCAGTACTGGAGATGTACAGCAAATTAAAAGAGCAGATGAATGTAAAAAGGTGAGTAGAATTCTTTTCAACCAGACTATAACTTTTTTTTAATGAATGGGTTCATCCACTTGTCTTCTACAATTACTGATGGAATGGTAAAGACTACTCTGGTCAAGACATATAATGAATCTTGGTCCGGTCATTGTAGTCTTTTCATGTCTTTGTTTCATGTCTGTCATTACAAGTGAACAGATGTTATGAGAAAAATGAAGCATTTTCAAGGGCTTAATGATCGTCTTGAGAAAATAAGCTCAATTTTAAGTAGCATGCAATGCAGTGAAATCTTTGAGCTAAATTCATAATGGTATTTATAACCTGGTTTTAGACATTTTAAAACAGGCTGTGTACAAGTGGCAAATCATAACAACGGCAAAACAGACTCTTTGCGTTGTTATTGTTTGCCTTCAGCTGCAATTCAGCATATCTATGTAGTTTTAAATCCTACAAATCGCAGAGGAACTAGTTTTTGGAAAAGCTTGCATGATTGCTCTGTTAAGCTTTCAGAAAAGCCAGTTTTAAACAAATCTATATTCCTTTGGGGAAAAAGTGATTTCTTGCTTGTTATATATATATATTTACTGTCGGTTGTTATATACTGTAGTTTAGTATTTAATGTTGATATTGTAATTGTAAACCTTGTGCAAATAACTTGCAATAAAACCCATTTTACATCTTTATCTCTATAGTTAAATTATTGCCTTTTAAATCTACTCCCAAGAAATTTTAGTAGGTGTTTCAATTCCAAGGGAACTTACCTAATTATGAAGCCTCTTTTGCTTTTTAAAGATGTTCATTTTCTTTGTTTTCATATTTTTTTATAAATATGGCTAACCTAGTGCTGTTCATATTTTTTCCCTTCTGTATTATTCGATTAAAATCTGGAGAACTAATAGAAGCTTCACTAATTCTTAATCTGCAATGCTTTATTGCATTGCTGTAATTCCAATAAACTACACTTAGCTTGAACATCGACCTCATCAACTCCAACATTTCTTGGATTAAAAGGGACACTCTTATGCTTGTGTGGATGGTGTTAGGAGATAGCTTGCCAGACAGTAATGAAATCAATGCTGTCCAAACTCTGATGTTGCAAAAGCATGAAGTAAAAATGCCTTCAAATAAATAATAGCTCTAAATATTGAGAGTAGGTGAGGCAAGTTGTGCATGCCACAAAACAGATATACAGAAGGTAGTGTACACATAGTTATGACCTTGTCCTAGCTTAATTTCCTTCTCTGATTGCGTCCCAAGTTTACTTTGGGAAGATTGTGACCCTAGTCTGGATATATTGTTGGACGTCTCCATTCACCCCGCACTATCTACATACACAACAAAGATTATCAAAATTGAAAAGCATCACCAGCAAATAAAGAATACAATGTTATAGGGAAAGTGACAAATATATCCCCATGTTCACAGAGAAAGTCACAGAAATATTTCCAAGTTGAAAACTTCCCTTTTCCTCTATAAGGTTTTCAGGTCTGTCAGAGTGGGTTTATCGAAGGTCTCATTTGTTGTGTTAATATGCAAAGAAAATAGAAAATAAGTTACTTTTTTAAAAATCTTGATTTTTGCCAATATACTGACCTAACAGACTTCCAAAAGCAATTCCTTATACAAGTGGGAATGTTATGATACATGACCCAGCTAATAGGAAAGGCGGAACATGAACTCAGCTTATAGGGCAGCACAGATAGATCATTGTTTTAGTAAATCAGCAGACACATCAAATACAAACAAACAAATACAATCAGATTGCCAACTACATAAAAAACCTGATTCAATTTCAAAGAAAATGTTTGCATTTTTCATCAGATGTTTTCCCTTTTCTCTAAACTGGCTGCTTTAACTTCAAAAAGGGCAACAATGTATTTCTCTAGTTGATTATAGTCTTGCAGAAGAAAGTTCAGTTTGCCCTCAATCACTCTCACCCCATAGGAATTCTCCCTGATAACATTTTTTATCATCAGTTTTCTAATTTCTAGTATTGTTGTGACTTAAAACCATCCATAAGTGGTCAGAAATGCAGTTTAGGCATCCAGAGAAAAACAGGTAGGTAAAGTTACCAAGGGAATGTGAACACAGCAAATATAAGAGCATTAATTGAATGTTTTTCACTATCTCATTATCCTATTTGGTAGAAATTTGGAGACCGAAGGAAAATTTCAAGGGGGAGGGCAAAGTCTTATGTGAGGGCCTCTCATTGCCCTCATTTTGCAGCTCCTCCCCAGCACATTCCTGCCCATATACCTAAGAAAAAGATATAAATAATGTTCTCTAGACTTTCGATACAACCAGTGTTCTAGTAAATAGGGAAGGCAGATCTTCCACTTCAGCACAGATTATAACATCCCTTCCTGCTTGTGCAGGGTTACTATTTTCAGAGCATATGGTTCCCAAAGAAGAGCCAGCACTGTGACTGTATACTGCATATTTATGGGAATTCAAGATCCGTGGATTCTGTCTTCCTTTCTAAAATTAAGAGCCTCTTAATTTCATAAACTGCAATTATAGCACTATGATTAGACTTTAATATTCATGATTGCATTCAGTGGAATCCTGGG
The DNA here is from genome assembly GCF_035594765.1 of Anolis carolinensis. Taxonomy (NCBI): domain Eukaryota; kingdom Metazoa; phylum Chordata; class Lepidosauria; order Squamata; family Anolidae; genus Anolis; species Anolis carolinensis. The sequence continues at coordinate 207,437,035 of NC_085843.1, forward strand.
GCTGCTAGTTTCAAAGGGATATTAGACCTCTCTGGCTGAAAATGCTAAATATCCTGTCTTAGCTCCAAATCACAAGTTTCCTTAGGATGGAGATGTTGCCCTTATAGTGGAGTCATAGTGCTATAACACTATATAACACGACTTTTGTTCCTGGATTATAAGTGTCATTTCCTAATTGGTTCTATTATAAAACATGGACAAATTTTATTAAACTGCAAAAACTTTGTTTTTGCGGTCTGCATTTAAAGTTAAAAATGGCACATTGAAAGGTTTCTAGACTATAACAACTACTTTCGATGTAAGTACAGTAGAGTTTCACTTATCCAAGCCTCACTTATCCAAAACTCTGGATAATCCAAGCCATTTTTGTAGTCAATGTTTTCAATAAATCGTGATATTTTGGTGCTAAATTCATAAATACAGTAATTACAACATAACATTACTGTGTATTGAAATACCTTTTCTGTCAAATTTGTTGTATTACATGAAGTTTTGGTGCTTAATTTGTAAAATCATAACCTAATTTGATGTTTAATAGGCTTTTCCTTAATCCCTCCTTATTATCCAAGATATTCGCTTATCCAAGCTTCTTCCGGCCAGTTTAGCTTGGATAAGTGAGTCTCTACTGTACCATGCAATTAAACAGGAAATAACACTTTCAGACCAGGAACAGATTTTTTTTTTCAAATTTTGTTACATAGTGTAACTGTACAGTATGAAGAGGGCCCCAGTATAGTTGATCTAATAATGAAATATATACAGAAGGGTATTAAACTGGACAAAGGGAGATAAATGGAAGGGTATAGATATGCAGCAGAACTCTAGATGGAGCTGTTGATCTACATCAGAATAGCTTTCGACACATCAGAATAAAGTTCTACAAGTTATGTGCAATACCGGACCCATAGCTGAGAAGCAAAGTGACTAACCCAACATTAGCTAATATAATTGTAAGCAGAACAATTAAGCAGAGATCATAGTTAACTCATAATAAAAATACATTTCAGCATCACGTGGTGCTTCTGCTTCACTACATCAGTTCGTTACTTATCATTTTTCAATCCAGCAGGTCTGTGCAAAAGCATTATTTTACCTCCAACTTTCTAGTTTCTAGATTGTCAACTCTGCACTTCTCAATGTATTTTATGCAAAGGCCTATCAGAACAGCTTAGGAGTCTATTTTGGTATTGGGTAATGGCCTGGTATACAAGAAGAGAAGTATCACCAAGAATGTGCAAAAAGTATTGATCTTACTACTGAACAACTTTAGTCTTCTACTTTTTTGGCCATGCTTCACAGCAACTGTGGAGAGGCCAGGAATATAGCTCTGAGATGGGGCAAAATGAGAGTATTGTTATTCCTATTCTATTCCTCCTAATAAAACTTTCATTCTGTCCCCAAATCTGCAGCATGTCAGTAATTTAAAACTTCATTTATGTATTTAGAAATGCACTTCAGGCACCCAAAGAAAAGGAGCAGGCAATGTTCCCAAGGGAATGCAAATACAGCAAATGTAGAAGTTCCAGATATGAACTATTTTCTGCAATGCTAAAAATTTAGAGTCTGAAAGGAATTTAAATTGAAGGGGAAGAATACTTATTCAGTAGATCAAAGCTTCATTTCTCTACTCTGACGTTGAAGGCTCTGATGTTGAGAGAAACAGCTATCATGCATGTGTGTGTTTGTATCAAGATGTCAGTGTTTCTAGTTGGATTCTTGGCTGCCTTTCTAAACATTTTGAGTTTAGGACTGGACTGGTACTGGTGTGTGTATATTATATATATGTAATCATTTGAAGCACAATTAGATAACAAAAAATGTTGTTCTGTTCACTTTTAAAAATTTTAAAAAATCATCATTCTTTCCCCCCCTTTTTTGTCCTAGATATTATTCCGCTTTAAAAACTATGGAACAGCTAGAAAATATATACTTCCCTAGGGTTAGTCAGTACCGGTTTTGTCAGTTAATGATTGAAAACCTTCCAAAACTTCGTGAGGAAATTAAAGAAATTTCCATGTCGGATCTTAAGGACTTTTTGGAAAGTATTCGGAAGCATTCAGATAAAATTGGTGAAACAGCAATGAAACAGGTAAATTTACTGACATCTTAAAAATAACTTAATGTATTATTTCTGAATTGTGTTTTTGGTGATACCAGTCATAACTAAGCCTCAGGCCTTGAATGATGGAGGCATAGCACAGATCCTTTCTCCCCTCATGTGTGTGCATTGTGCAACATTCCAAATTATATAAACTCCCATGTGGATGTGATTGTAATCCCATTCACTTTGTTCTGATCATAGGAATCAAATAGATCACACCTTTGCAGTGTCTTTGTGTTATACTTGTTTTTAGATTTAAAGAGAACCTCTCAACCAATCAAAAACCTGTTGAATGGATGAAATAATTCTGGAAAGCTATAGTGTGTGATTTAGGTATATTTGAAAATAATAACATGATAAACAGAATAAAGAATTGATTTCCCTTTCTCTTTCCTTCCTTCCTTAAGATGAAATTAGGCCTGACTTGAGCAAATCCTAATTTCAAAAAGGTTGTTTGTGCTGAGTGGCTTGAAGAGTGGTTTGTGTGTGTGGGTGTGCATCACATTTACTTGGACAAGAAGTGGGTAGGAGGGCTGCTGACCTTTTCACTTGCCCACTAGTTTTTTGTCCTCCGTTACTTTTCTCTCTGTTGGATTCCAAGATGATAAAGATGCTGACTGGGATGTAGAGGCTCAAGAAGAGCAAAGTAGTGGATGAAAGAAGAGTTCAGCTGCCATCTCTGCAAGTCCTGAAATTGTCCAGCTCACAAATATATATATAGATCTACTTTTGTTTGACGAGTTTGAAGAGAGAAGTCTACCAACATTATACCTAGCTCTTATCTAAGTCTCCTTCTACTCTGCCATATAAGATCCAGATTACCTGCTTTGAACTGGATTATATGGCAGTGTAGATTCATATAATCCAATTCAAATCAGATAATCTGGATTATCTACTTAGATCATCTCAATTATATGCAGTGTAGAAGGGGCCTAAGATACCTCCTTAGTCATTGTTTGGTTCTTAGCACCTTGTGTGGTATTGCTACATCCAGTGTGGTTTTGTTTTTTTGTTTTTTTTGTCATTCAGGCACAGCAGCAAAAAGCTTTTAATACTGTTCTCCAGAAGCAAAACAATGTCCGTTATGGGAAGAATAAGTATATAAATGATGGAATTCCAGAACCAAGGAATGAAATTGTTTCAAAGCAAAACCTTGCTGTGGAGGATGAGGAAGAGGAGGAAGGACATGAAGATGAGGTGTTTTGGTCTCAAATTACTATGCATTTTAATTATTTATTCACTTCCTCCAAATAATTTCAGGACGCAGAAGGTAAAATGCTGGGACTGTAATTGTTGGAAAGCAGATCCCAGATATTACTGGACTGCAACTCTTAGAAATTATTTCACAGGTCCCATTATTCCTTACCACTGACGATGCTACCTTGAGTAACTGAGAATTATACTCTGGTTATATCTGCAATGTCATATGTTAACCCTCAGTGTTTTGGGATAGAATCTGGAATTAGAAATTGCCCAGTAGCTTTTGGAAATAAGCTGGGACTTTAAACAGGTTCATACAGTTTTCTTAGAACCTCTTTCTCCTCACAGAAACTGGTTTTGGAAATCCAGAACCAGATTCAGGAAGCTGCCAAATCATTGAGTGGCCACTGCTGGTAGCACAGAGCTGCCGTTGCTTGTGTCTCCTATTCCTTTGTATGGGCTGGTTGTGGCAGAAACTACCTTCTGGTCAAAGGAAATCTAGTATAATGCCAAGTTTTTAACTTTGTGTTTTTAAATACATTATAACCATATCCTCAATTCGCTTCTGACACGATAAATACATACTCCAAAAAATGTCAATAAGGCAGGTATATGCCCTTCACTCTCATGTCCCTTATAAATAATTACATCCTCATTTATTCCAAATAGCACCAGGTCCTGGAAGAGAGGAACACAATACCCTTACAGACATTTTTTTTAAAATCACCCTTTTAGGTACCTCATTAAAGATTGACCTTGCTTCTTTCCCTGACATATGTATAAGAACCACAACCACCAAATTGCTACTCAGCAATTCACCAGTAGCTGCTGCAATGGTAACCATTTCAAGCTGGTTGGAATGTGCTTTGAGGTTGTATTTGCAGCCCCACAGGGTTAGCTTTGTGTCTAATCCGCAGTACAAATAAATAAAGCAAATATTTTGATCTGATACTAATGCTGCAAATGCTGCCCTGTGGGTGATTGTTACCCCTGAAAAGAGGTCAGAAATATTTTCCTCCTCACAATGGAATTTTAAAAACCTTTCATTCTTTTGAACCCAAATATGACATGTTGTTATAAGTATTCAAAAACAGAATGAAACAAAAATGCCCCCATGTGCATAACCCAGAATCAATAGGAATAGATATAACTGTTCCTAGCATAGAGGTAAACATCTTGCTTTTGCATGTCATGTAAGATTTAAAGATTTTAGAGCCCCTCAAAGAAAGACTGGGGAAAAAAAGATGACATGTCTAAGTCAGCATCTACACCGTTGAATGCATAGGAACTGAAAATCACTTTTTAAAGCCCCAAATGGAGTAATCTCACAGTTCTTCCCACACACTTGTTTTAATCTGAAGTTCTTTCTATCTTAAATATGGTGATATTTCTTAGTTTGTAAGCTTTTACAAATGAACTGAACTGAAATTCTCACTCATTTCTGCTATGAAACTAGTTTATGATTTTGTAGTTCAGTTTACCTTTCTCTGGATTCACAAAGACTTGGAAGTAAATATGAGGAAATATTCAGTTTCCATAACTTTCAAATTCATGATTTCAGATAACGGTGGCCTTATTTTGTTCTTTCAAATGTTTACATGTGCATTTGGACCTTTCTATTGTGTACATTTACCAGTGCTAAATGTGATAGATCCTGTTTAAATCAGTTCATGACATTTCCATGTTTTTCTGATCTTCTGCATAGTCAAAAGGCTTTTATCTGGTATAAGGGCACAGAGAAAATTGTTGCATCAGTTAGCTCATTGATCCTTGCCTTAGACTGAGAATATCTCCCTTCTATCTATTTTGATGAACTAAGTTCATTACACTTGGTTTACTTTGTAATATTATGTCATTGCTTACCAGATTTTGTGTGTCCTGTTTTTTCCCTTCCTACAGGTTTTGACAGCTCATGACCTCGTAGATTTCTCTCCTGTTTATAGGTGCTTGCACATTTATTCAGTACTGGTATGTATATAATTCTCTTTTTCTTTTTGTGCTTCCATCAAACTTGTCTAATCGTGTTTGTGGAGCAACTTGCTGTGAGTTATCTAAAGCTCACCTGTGTATCTACATTTTTAAAATAAATATAAGTGTGCTGTTTTTTTTAAAAGATAAAAATTCTGTAGTTCGCATTATCAATATCTGTCCAACCCCACTAGCCTCATAAGACTGAATCCAAAGATGCTTTCTCTTCCATTTAAGAGATTCTTTCATTGGCACAAGGGCATTGATATGTTGGTAGCTCCCTCAAGGTGGAAGACCATTTTCATTAAACCATACTCTCTAACAAAGTTTAAAAGGGATGCTCCCAGTACTCCACATCAAATCAATTTTTAGTGAAACTCTGGACATGGCTGGTCCAACCATGTTGGCTAGGAAAGATTTACGTCTACATCCGAAGGACACAAAATTGGTGAAGGATGCTAATGGTATTTTACAAATTAAGATTGGTATAATCATATACCAAATGCAGAATTTGTTCTTGCACTGCTGAAAATCAGTGGCGTGGAGTGAGAAACCAAAGAACTACATTTTTTAGTTTGAAACAAGATGTCTAGGGAGTTACTTCTTGGGAGGAGAGCAATGACCAATCTCGATAAAATAGTGAAGAGTAGAGACATCACACTGGCAACGAAGGTCCACATAGTTAAAGCAATGATATTCCCCATAGTAACCTATGGATGTGAGAGCTGGACCATCAGGTAGGCTGAGCAAAGGAAGATAGACGCTTTTGAACTGTGGTGTTAGAGGAAAATTCTGAGAGTCTGGGTCTGAATGGAACCTGGAGTCTCTACTACCTTGTAATTATTATTCTTTTTTCTTGGGTGTCATCCAGGACTCCACTCAATAGATTCCCAGCATTGTTTGTAATAACATTAATTACAGCTTCAAATTAGTTAAAATGTAAGAATATCAGCAGATGTTTTCTGTAGGGTCTGAGAAACCTTTTCTCCTGACTTGTAAGATGTGTGGTATATGTATTTAAAAAAACCTTTTTATTTACATGACGTGTGTATTTTTCCCTTTAGGGTGATGCAGAGACATTTGAAAACTACTATAGAAAACAGAGAAGGAAACAAGCAAGACTAGTGTTACAACCACAGTCAAACATGGTAAATGGCTCAAACAAAAAAAGGGATGGGACAGTTTTATGTATTTATGCGACATTAGAGCTGATTCATTGTTAAATATTTGTGTTCTTTTTTTAAGCATGAAACAGTGGAAGGATACAGGAGATACTTCAGTCAAATTGTAGGGTGAGTTCCAAAATTAGTGATGGTATTGTCCTAAGTTGCATAGCTCTAAGTGTTGTCTCTCATAAAAATGTTTGAGTTGTTCAACATGTATAATGCTAGTTTCAGCAGAGATATCTGTGCACTCTGATGTTATAAGGTGATAGGGAGAAGGAAGTAGGAGGAAAAGCAAATAATGCTCCCCCATCACTTAACAACTTCAGTTTTTTAAAAGTAAATCCTGTGTTTACCAAAGAGCAAAAAAAAGGCTTTTTCATGTGGGATTTTTTCCTAACCCCACTGAGAATTGTCCCTGTTGTCTTGCCTGCTATTATATAGCAGAATGTCCACATTGCAGCTATGTATATCTAGCTGTGCAAAGACTTTTTGAAATTTGGGAAACACATAGAAACTGAAAACCTAGTGGAAGGTCTAAAATTGTACCAAAATACAAACAATTTCCATCAGTCCCTCCAATTTGGAAAAGAACAAGGAGCTTACCACCATAGGGACATATAACAGAGGCTGGAGCTACACTGCCAGGTAATCCAGAATGTCAAAACAAATCATCCACATTGTCTGCTTCGAATTGGATTATATGAGTCTACAATACCATATATTATGACAGTGCAGAAGTGGCCTGAGAAACAAATATTCAGATAATTTGATTTGAATAAAACAACTATGATAGCCATGTTCAGTTCTAAAATTAAAATAGAAATACTTGCTCTTTTCTCCCAGAGCTACAGTTTGAACCAAGCATGTACCATTTCCAATAGCTTCCAAATATATTCAGTTGACTGTTGCTGTGTTACTGTCTTTGTAGTGTCCTGCAATAAACTGGGGTATATAGGCAAGCCTATATTTCTTTTCCATTATACATTAAAAAAAAATTTAAAACATATGCCATACACTGTTTCTGTTTGACCATTCTCTTCTGTGTATATGCTTCGTTTTGCAGCTGAGATACCCTGCTTTCCATTCAATTGATGAATTTTTGCTAGTTTTTTTAAAAAAAACAAAGTAGTGGTAAAAACATTTTACCATTACTTTAAAACTGGAAGTCACTTCTGGTGTGAGAGAATTGGCCGTCTGCAAGAACGTTGCCCAGGGGACGCCCAGATGTTTGATGTTTCACCATCCTGTGGGAGGCTTCTCTCATGTCCCTGCATGGGAAGCTGGAGCTGACAGATGGGATCTCACCCCGCTCCCTGGATTCAAATGACTGATCTTTCGGTCAGCAGTCCTGCCAGCACCAGGGGTTCCTTCAATCCCATTAAAGTCACTCTAGAGAAAATTCTTTTTTGAAAATAGTGAGCATTTTCTGCCTCTCTTTTAGTGTGTTTACAAACAATATTAGCTTAAGACAGTATATGTGTGTGCATTGGGCGGGAGAGAACACATAGAATGTATTGTTAATTACACTTTAAGAGAAACATAAGAAGGCAGTGATTATTTCAGTACTAATTAGTGTCCGTTTGTATTCAGTTTTTTTGTAGTAGAAGATCACATTTTACATGTAACTCAAGGACTGATAACCAGAGCGTACACTGACGAACTTTGGAACATGGCACTTTCAAAGATTATTGCTGTCCTCAGAACTCATTCGGTAAGTGAACAAGTGCTGTGAAAATATCCTTAAAGTTAATTTACTAAACAAACTTTGGAGTGTGTTGAAAAGAAGGATCATGTCAGAGAAGGAAAAAAATTACAGGTCTATCATTGTGAGGTTTTTGTAATTAAACATTTCTCAGATTTGAGGGAGACCCTGCCAAGTTTTTGTTTGTCCCAGCAGTATCAGGCTGTGAGCCACAGCCGTGGGCTATCTGCATAATCCTTCCCTGATTTACAACTCCCTGGGCCCTCCAAACTGTGCCTTTAGTCCGGCAGTTTAGAATATGCAGAGCTAATCTGCTGTTATTATTGCAATCGGTCCTAATTAGTTTCAACCGACCTCTTCATTAGATCAGATCGAATTAGTTTAGAACTGAAAACAGTACCAGGAAATAGTTCCTAATTATCATTCCAAAAACTCTGTTTCCAAAATAAACTTAACCAGCAAAACCCTTAGAGCTGCCCTTTGGTCTTTCCAAGGCATTACGTCTTTGTTGCAATAGATTTGTTTCCAGCTACTTGAAATTGGAACAGTGCTATTCATTTAATCATAGCTATATTTGGGTGAAGGATTACACTATGTAACATGATTTTTTGTTCCTGGGTTATAAATGTCATTTCCTAATTGGTTCTATCATAAAAACATGGGGAAAGTTTATTAAACTGTACAAACTTTGTTTTTGCGAGACATCCTGCAGCACATTTGGCTATAGTTTTTCAATGAATATCTCATCGAGTCTCAACCAATTCAACATAGTTTGTGGTAGCCACAAAAACAAAGTTTCTGAAGTATAACAACTACTTTCAAAGTAAGTACCACACAATTAAACAGGAAATAATACTTTCAAACCAGGAACAGAAAATGTTTCAAAAGTTGTTACATAGTGTTATCAGTTACTATAGTATGTATCTTTTAATAATGTACACTTTTTCTTTGTTTAGTTTGCCCATCTGACTACCCAAGGAACTAGCTAGAGTTGTTTTTATATGATGAAATTTTATTGTGACAATATCATTTCAAACACAAAACGGTAACATGTTGTTCAATCTGTGTGTGTGTGTGTGTGTGTGCAGGGGGGGTACTCTTGTTAGAATTCACTCTCTTGTATGATCAATTGTCAGTGAGATACAAAGTTCACTGGACATGATTGCTGTTTTTTTTTACACTTTGTTAGATTTTTAGGGTTTTTTAAACTTATTATTTTCACTTTCAGTCATATTGCACTGATCCTGATCTTGTTCTTGAACTGAAGAATCTGATAGTTGTGTTTGCTGATACTTTACAGGTTGGTGTTGTGTTAACCAATTAATTTCAATGTTCTTTTCTGAATATACCCTTGCATTTTCCTATGGAATCTTTCTCCTGGCTTATTTCAGTGGGCCCAAATTCCCTGGTTTTATTCTTGAAAGGAGACTGTATGCTTTAAAGGCAGGTATATTCATATATTAGTTTGATTTATGTCCACCTTTTCCTGAAACTGAGATTCCGAGCTGTTTTGCAACAATATGAAAAAGCAGATACAAATAGAAAACACACGAGTTATCATATTAAAATACCATGGTACTAATAAAACAAAATTCATAATTACAAAGTGCAGAATTCACAAGTGAAAATCCTCATCCTCAGTAGTCGGTCAGCTTGCCAAAATCCCACTCCAACACAATGTCTTTTTGGTGATAGGTAAGAGGCCAGCAACAAATTATGCTATTTGCGGAAGGAAGGCAATGCAAAGACAACTCATATATTCGAACACTTGTATCCTAGGATAGGGAAAGAGGAGATAAGGAGAACAGTAAGCTCTAGTTAAAAAGCACACAAGATATGTGTTCTTACTGCATTTTCATCTCAGTGTCTGCTCATATGGAGACAGTCCCCTCTTCTTATGATTTCTTTCTCCATGTAAAGGAAGCAAAGGTAAGCAACCAGGGCCATATGTTCTCTGAAGTGAATGGTGAAGGAAACTAGTGTCCATACTGTCCTTCTGTATGATAATGCCATGGTGCCAGCCTATGAACCAATCCAGAAAAAGGAAGGAAAGAAGTTCCTATGATTCTTTCTTGGGGTGTGTGTGGGGGGGGGGGGGAGGGTAGTTGTAAGTTGGAATGTTTTGGTTGTATGGGCGAAGACTTTAAACTATTACATTTCTATAATAATAATAATTATTATTATTATTATTATTATCATTATTTCCACTCTTCTCCTCGAGTGAACTCAGAGCTGATTACAGTATATAAACAGACACTGGCAAACATTCAGTGCCTTGTTACAATGAAACACAAATATACAGACAAAGGCAAAGGCTTCTCCTTTCATTTCTGGCTTCTGGAGGCAGTGCTCATTTCCGGCATTTGGGGAGGCGCTCATCTCCGTTTCCAAGCCAAGGAGCCTGTGTTGTCCATCAACACCTCCTGGTCGTGTGACCGGTATGACTGCATGAAGGGTCTTTTTGCCTTCCTGCTGAGGGAGTGCCTATTGATCTACTCACATGTTTTCGAACTGCTAGGTTGGCAGGAGCTAGGGCTAACAGCAGGAGCTCGCCCCATTCCGCAGATTCGAACTGCCAACCTTCAGATCAGCAGTTCAGCAGCACAAGGTTTTAACCTATTGCGCCACTGCAGCCCCTATATACTTATTTATAGAGTTTGTGTCGTTTAGCTATGCCCTCTTTCTATGTTTTCTAGGGTTATGGCTTCCCTGTGAACCGACTATTTGATCTTTTATTTGAAATAAGAGACCAATACAATGAGACACTGCTTAAAAAGTGGGCTGTGTTGTTCAGGTTAGTATCACAAAATAATAAGAATCTGTTCCAAAGTTGTTTTACCATGTTCTATTACACTTTTGGTGGCAATATGTTTGAATATTTAATCTCTCAATTTTTGAAATAATATCTAGACCTTTTTGACAATTGTAGTATTAAAAGAATCATATTTTAAAACATCTTATGTCCATCTCTTTGCTTTGACTGAAATACCCTTTATATTCTGGCTCTTAGTAATATGCCAGATAAAATTGAAATTATATGTGGAATGTTTGGTGAAGTCTTATAAATTATTGCAAGAGAAGATTGCAATGAGATATCGTCTTGAGGCTTTTATGACCAACAATTATATAGAATAAATAAAGATTGAAGAGATATATGCATTTATTGAAGGAGGGGAGTTGTACCAATTTAATTTATGCCACTTTTGAAAATTTAGGCCCCATCTGCACCGACTATTGAATGCAGCTTCGGGCTATCTTCAAAATGCAGTGGCTAGCCCATGCATGCCACAAAAGTACGCTGCAGTGTATTTTAAGATCTGTAACCCAACACAAATAAAGTTATGTGAGAGTCTGAAATTAAGCCCTTAATGTGTACCAATGTGCTTTAGTATATACCACATTGCATAGTGAAATTACAGAATCGCTGTGTGGACACCCAAGGCATTCCAGGAGGGTATTTGGGGGAAAAAGAAGCATTCTCCATGGCTATCAAGCTGCAGATAAAGGAACTAGTTTGAGGCCACCCTCTGTGTGTGTAATCACTACCCAGTTCTCAATCTGGTTCCAGGTTTTATTTATTTATTTATTTATTTCCTTCCAACATTTATATTTTGCCCTTCTCACCCGAAGGGACTCAGGGCGGCTTACAGCAATGGCAACAATTCAATGCCAACACATAGTTAAAATCACAACAGTACATAAAATCAATTAAGAACTATTAAACACAGTATAAAAATTTAAAACATATAATTAAGTTTTACAGTCTAATCTCCACCCAGCAGAAACACATTCTTAAATATCTATTTCAAACTGACCTAAGTGTAGATGTCTTAACACTTGATCATTGTTATGATAATGCTACCTCTTTGTTTCCCTTTTCAATAGCGATTTGTGATTGTTTCTACCCTCAGGCCTCTGATAGTGGTTAGGACACCATTTGCTTACTTGGTGTCCTTTGGGTATTTTGTACTATAACTCACATAATTCACGATAATTGTGGCTGGGAATGGTGAGAGTTGAAGACCAAAATATTTGGAGGACACCAGGTTGGAAAAAGTATGAGCATTCAGCATAGGTTTGGCTCTCTCGCTAAAAGATGTAGGACAGAAAAGTGCTTACATTTTGGCTGGATTGAACTTAAATATGTATTTTAGTCAGTGATGGGAGCTGAATATTTGAAATCAATTAAATTAGGACAAAGGTAGACCTTTTCCAGTGAAAAGAGGGAACTTCATTACATTTATTTTTTTAATTTAATTGTGTTGGAATTTCAGCATTAACTACTAGGCTTGAGCAACTCGACTGGAGGATTATCCATTTTTGGTATCCAAATTTCTTGGGTACCCAGATCCATTTTTTGGAGCCTCCCGGAAATCGGGTAATAGAAAAATCTGTTTTTGGCTAGGCAGCTGAAAGAGCCGGGAAGATCCAGCGGCAATGGGGAATTTATGAAGTTCTCCTTTCAGTTCCTGGGATGGGATCCTTTCCTTTCTTCCTTTCAAGGGGGCCTGAGTTTGAGCAACGGGGTTAAGGAAGCACCCTTCCTGGGACCCTTTCCTTTTTTCCTTTTGAGGGAGCCTGAGTTTGAGGAATGGGGTTAAGGAAGCATGCACTGCATGCTCCTGAATAGAAGGGAAGAAATTGCTCCCAGAAGTCACGTGGGCTGTTTCGGGTGAGAAAACATTGCAGCTGAGCCCTTGCCATTATGGCTGTCTGGAGAAGCCAAATAATCCAAAGGAAAACTGCTAAAACGGATCAGTGCACAAGTCTATTAACCATATTCCAGAATTAAAGACTTGATTAAATGAGGGACTGTGCTAAAAACCATCATAGTGTATTTTTTTCAACTTGTTCTTTATGCAAAACCTAGTTCTTTTAGAATTATTGGTGGAAATATTTCTTGCTGATTCTAGTGATCGAAACATTGTAAGAGCAGAAATACATGGTTTAGTTAAAATATCAAACCAATTTCTCAGGATTAGTTCCAGGGGGATAAATTGTGTCAAGGATCTTTGAGCTTCATAATCTCAGTAACTAATTTTCTCTGTGTTAGTGAAACCAGACATTTCTTTTTCTAGATGTATAGCATCTGAAAGATTTTAGAAGGTTGTAGGAACACTTAAAACCCAGCGGAAATCCCAAAAGCAAAAGGGGAAAGTCGATGGAAGTAAAGTCACAGATGCAGTTTTCCAGTTTTATTTTGATACAGCTTTTAGTACAGACTTTGAACTTAAACAGCAATTTAGCATAGCAGTTTACATAATCATTTTCTAACATACATGTAGTTGAACTAGATTTTTTAAGGAGTATTAACCAGTAAATAAATGCATTAATGCACTTATTAAATTTCATATATCTGGTGCGTGTGTATGTTCTTAATGTATTTTTTAATTATACAGGGATATTTTTGAAGCAGATAATTACAGTCCAATTCCTGTAACAAATGAAGAAGAATACAAAAATGTAATAAGCAAATTTCCCTATCAAGATCCAGAACTCGATAAGGTAAGAGAATGTATAGACCATCTAGAAGACATTTCAGCTGCATTCAGACGATTCTCCAAACTGCAGTCTGTGTGTTTAAACTATTTCCCACTATCTGCTTAAGCTGAATCGCTTTAAAATCAGGTATCTGTGTTTTGTTCCCACAGCAGTGTTTTCCAAAGAAACTTCCAATGTCTCAGTCAGTGCCTCAGATCTATATCCAGGTTAAGGAATTCATTTATGCAAGCCTTAAATTTTCAGAGTCACTTCATCGCAGGTAAGCATTTATAATATCTGCCCTGTGTGTTTAAGCTTTTATGCCTGTACAGTATTTCAAGGCGAATAGATATTGAAGAGGTGTTGCCATCTTAGAACACATATTTTGCTAAGATCCCAAGTGCAGCGCTTGACATTAACAAGTAGTAGTGCTAGGATAGACTTATACCTGACTTTCTGGAGCATTGCTGCCAATCATGAGAGCAATACAAAACTAGATGGTCTAATTTGGTATAAGATACTTTTATTTTTTCCTAGGAAACCATACTTGAGGGCAGGAGATGTAGTTCAGCAGTGTGAATTGTGAAACCCCATATTCAGTCCTTGCCATCTCTAAGTAGGGCTGAAACCCTTAGAGATACTGCTATCAGGGCTAACCAGCTTTGGGAAAGTGTTACCTTCCAGTGTTATATGCAATGATTTCCTCCTTTCTGTTGAAATTGTCCAAATGCTTGTGGATTTCAACCAGAGAAGTCAGCCATAGCAGAGCACTTGATGAACCAACCTGGACACACCACATTGTTTGAGAACACAGAAATGCTGGACTACTCTAACAACCACCATGTCAGACTACACAGAGAAGCTATTGAAATCCACAAGCATGTGGACAGTTTCATCAGAAAGGAAGAAACCATGAAAACAAACACAATCTGGCTACCAGTATTTAAAAACTCTAAAATCAAAACCGTAAATAAAGAACAACCTCTGAAAACGGGAATTCCAGACATGAAACAATCATGGCCAGCTAACACCTGCCAACAAAGGATTCCCCCAGGCAGGAATCAGCCAGGCCTTGAAGCTGCAAGGCTTTTCAATGCTAATCAAGGTGATTAATTGCAACATGGTGATTAATTTGCATCCAACAGACAAGAATTCTTTCTCCCAACCTGGACCTTCCACATATATATAAACTTCCCTTACCTAGTTTTCAATATACCTCAAAACCTCTGGGGATGCCTGCCATAGATGTGGGTGAAATGTCAGGAGAGAATGCTTCTGGGACATGGCCATGCAGGCTGGAAAACTCACAGCAACCCAGTGATTCTGGCCATGAAAGCCTTCTCCCAATATGGAAACACATATTTTCCTATCAAGGTTCCCCACTTCTGTTTGAGACTAACAGTATGCTTATTGAGAGCTTTAGAAGTTCCCTGCTTTTTAAAAATGTTTTTCAAAAAGTAGTTTATGTTGAAACACATGGTATACATTTGTAGAGATATCAAATTAATCTTGAATACATTGATTGTCTGTATTTTTGGTCACCACCATGATTGTTTCTCATCTCCATTTAGCATGGGCCTTTTGTTTTTAAAGCGATCTAAAATAGTGAGAAACAGCTTTTTAGCAGGTGGGGCAAAATTCAGTACAATTTTCTTGCTACGATTGTCTTCAAAGTCCTCCATTCTTAGCTGGTTTCAAAAGTATTGGTTGGTTTTAATTGAGTGAAACATATAGGTCCACTTTGCTTGTTGAAATCTGGAAGTGATTTTCATCAAGCTGAGTGCAATGTTGACAAGCGCAAATTACTCTCTTCACACATACCGAACTAATAAGACTTCTTAATCTCCTTCTTTAAACAGTAGCTAATTAATTATGCATATTACCCCTTTTCAGATTATACTCTTTAACAAATAAAAATAAAATTACATCAACACATGTATTTGTCTCAAATGAGTCACAAAATATTTGCTTGGTTGAATTATGTCAGTGAAGGGACAGTTTTTTTGCATCATTATTCAAAAGAGGCAGACATGCGAAATAAATAGAAGTAAATATTATTGTGTAAAGCTATTGTAAAGCTATTGAGAGATTTGCCCAGAGTTACCCATTGGGTTGCCATGCATGAGCGAGAGCTTGAACCCTGGTCTCCAGAGTCACCATTCAGTGAGTGGTCAAACCTCTATAACCACGTTGGCTCTCCACAACATCAGTGAATGTCAAATTATAGTTAAAAGAAAGTAATGTTATTACTGACATTATCAGACTTGATTATGATTTGGCTCTATCAAAGAGGAACATCTCCAAGGGATTCCCATCAACTGCAGACTTGTGGTACATCTTAAATACCCTCCAGTGTAATCCCATTCTTGACTTGTATGGCTAGGCAGGGAT
Source organism: Anolis carolinensis (assembly GCF_035594765.1). NCBI lineage: Eukaryota > Metazoa > Chordata > Lepidosauria > Squamata > Anolidae > Anolis > Anolis carolinensis. The sequence continues at coordinate 207,453,044 of NC_085843.1, forward strand.
AGGATCTTTACCAAATGCAGTTATCATGAAGTTGGTGGAGTAAGTACTGTGCTGGGTAACTCAAGTAGTTTAATGGAAATAAACAGGTAGATGGGAATGGGGAGATTTGGTGGCATGTCCGATTTAGCTTGAATATTATAAATGTGTGAAGGCTGGGTTCAGCCTCTTCTCTTGAGGCAAATTACCAGGCACTCTTTGTTTTGTTTATAGCCTTGTTAGGACAAGGAGTTTGCATTGAGGACTCTACTTTAGTGTCCCCCCCCCCCCCCCCAGCAACTAATCTTCTCACACTTCTGAGAACAACTAGTACATTGTGTCTTCTAGATCCACAGGATATTGATTCACAATTTCCAGCAATTATGGATTGTCATGACCCATATAATGGTGATATGAACACTGACATGCTAAAGCATGTACGTTCATGTCATCACCATCTAATAATATGGGGTGTGATTGTCTGTGTTTTTATATTCTTGGAATCAAATCTCTGCGGATACAGTGGGTCCACTGTAATGAGTTCTGCTAAGTTATTTGGAATCAAAATAGAAACACGTGAACTACCACTATAGTTTTTGCCAAAGTCTAAGACAGATGAGAATCATATGGGTTTTGTATGATTCTGTGTCCTTTTCCACACCTTGCTCTCCCCAAACCCCATAATTCTCTCTCTAAGGGGCCTTCTTTAGGAGAGGTTTCTGTCATTCTAAGGGGCCTTGCTCCTATGTAGGAGCAGTATGCATCATTTTCTACCCAAAAGCTGAAGTTTGAGTCCATTATGGTTTGAATAAGTGCACGAAAGAGGGTGTGCCTGATAGAGAGTTGAATGAACAGAAGAAAGTTGGCTCCAGGACTTTTGGGATCACTGTGATTGTCATCTTCTGGAGCTGGAAATGGAAACGAAAATTGTTCAGTTGGCATTATAATACATTTCACCCAATTCACATTTCATGAACTAATATGGGGTCTACCACAAAATTTTCTTATTCAATTTTCACTTCTCTGAATTTTGTGGCATAGTTCTATTTTTTTTTTAAAAAACCCAAATTCCATCTAATATTTATTTTAATTATAAAATGTATTTAGGGACCTTGCATATAAAAATATGCATGTTATTGAAAACAGCATACAAAGACTCATGTTAATAGGAAATGTTTTAAAATATGTATGATAGGGACAGAACAGCAATAAAATGCATGAAAGCTTTTGTGTGAACTTCTTTTAAACATGGCAAAACAATGCAGAAATGGGATGGAACAAACTTATAATTGCAAGAATACATACTTTTGGAAAGTAAGACAAGGCTTATCCCTCCCTCCCTAGAGTCATCTTTCAGGAATTATGTGCATACTAAAAACCCATATTCAAGAAAAAATCTAAACTTGTGAATATTTATAATAGTAACTTTATTTTTGTATGCCACCACCATCTCCCTAAAGGGACTTGGGGAGGCTTACATGGGGACAAGCTTGGGGTCAGATATAGTTAAAATATAGCACAGTAAAATTTATAAAAGCAACATAAAACAACCATTCACAAACAACCAATAGCATGACATAGTAATCAATACCAAACTCAGGCAGACAGGGGCTGGTGCAATACAGTTGCAAGGACGGGGCTGATGGAGCTAGATGATAAATTAGGGATAGAAAGGCAATGTCAATTAAAACACTATAACTATAGGACAGGGAACAGTGGAAAAGTGCAAGAGCAATACATTGAGTTATGGTTGAGGGGGCCAAGTTATCTTGCGAACTGTTTAATCAAAGGCATAGTGGAATGACCATGTTTTTAGATCTTTATGAAAAGTGGACAGGGTCTAATCACCCTGGGGAGAGAGTTCCAGAGCTGGGGGGACCACCACAGAGAATGCCCTCTCCCTCGTCCCCACCAGCCGTATTTGTGATGGAGGCGGGAGCGAAAGGAGGCCCTCCCCGGAAGATCTTAGAGCTAATGCAGGTTTGTATGGGAAAATGCGATCACATAGAGAGGCAGGTCACGAACCGTTTAGGGCTTTGTAGGTAATAACCTGCACCTTGAATTGAGACCAGAAACTTATGGGCAACCAGTGAAGCTGTTTAAACAGGGAGTTTGACCGCTCCCTGTATTTTGCTCCAGTTAACAACCTGGCCACTGACTTTTGCACCACAATTTCAAGGCCGTCTTCAAAGGCATCCCCACGTAGAGCACATTACAGTAATCTAATCTTGAGGTAACTAAGGGGTGGATCACCATGGTCAAATCAGACTTCTCAGCCGCAGCTGGCGCACAAGCTTTAATTGTGCAAAGGCCCTCCTGGCCACCACCAACACCAGAGCATCAAGTGTCAGCACTGAGTCCAGGAGAATCCCCAGACTGCAGACCTGTATCCTCGGGGGAATGTAACCCCATTGAACACAGGTTGCCACCCTTTACCCTGATTGGCCACATGACTGACTAGGGGGACCTCTGTCTTGTCAGGATTAAGCTTCAGCTTGTTAGTCCTCATCCAGTCCATCACAGTGGCTAGGAACTGACCCAGGATCCGAGGGGCTTCCTTGGAATTTGGTGGAAAAGTGTAGTACAGTTGAGTGTCATCTGCGTAGAGATGGCACCAAGCTCCAGCGGTTTCATGTAGATGTTGAAAAGCATGGGGTATAGAATAGAGCCTCATGGGACCCCACAGGTCAAAAGCCAGGGGTCCAAGCAGGAGTCCCCCAGCTTCATCAATTGGGTGCTGCCTTCCAGGAAGGCGTGGAGTCACTGCAGAGCAGTGCCCCGAAGACACATTCCGTAGAACCTCCCCAGAAGGATACCATGATTGGGGTTGTTGTTTGTCTTTCGGGCTGTGTGGCCATGTTCCAGAAGTATTCTCTACTGACGTTTCGCCAGGAGACAACGTCAGGAGAGAATACTTCTGGAACATGGCCACACAGCCCGAAAGACATACAACAACCCTGTGATCCCAGCCATGAAAGCCTTCGACAACATATTGATACCATTGATTGTTGGTATTGAGATGTCCAAGAGAACCAACAAGGACATACTTCCCCCGTCTAGCTGTCTGCTGAGGTCATCCACCAAGGCGACCAAAGCCATCTCCGTACCATGACCAGGCCTAAAACCAGACTGCGATGGATCCAGATAATCTGTGTCATCCAAGAATCTTTGGAACTGTGAGGCCACCAGAATAAATTAATTCTGTAGCTGTAGGCCTTTAGCAGATGCTTGCTGGGAAATGTTTTTATCCCAGATAGTGATCCTGCATCAACAGTCAACAAGAGACTTGTAGCAAGTTGTAGATTCCTCCAGATTAGTCAGATCACAGATAAGACTCTGAAAGATCAATTACCTTCCTGCTGAGAGGGAAAAAAATCATTCCAGGGAGAATTGTTCAGATTTTACTCCTGCTATTTCCTTATATTGTGTGTGCCATTTTTTGAATTCCCATCTTCTCCTAAGTGTAGTGTTGAACTACAATTCTGAAGGCCATGGAAGCCTACTAGGTGACCTTAGAAGAGTCGCACACTTTAAGTCCCAGAAAACCCCATGATAGGTTCATCTTAGGGTCACCGTACATCAGAAACAACATGAAGGCACTATCATCACCACCACTGCAACAAATTATTTTTGCTCTGTTAGGCTGAATCAATAATTTTGAATACGATGTTACATTGAAATAGATGTTTGGGGGTTTTTTTGTTGCTTTATTTATTTATATCCCATCTTTCCCCTAAGATAAGGGAGGACCTTGTTACAAATCTGATTGGGTGTCTTAAATTTTACCAATAGGTAAACAATAATCTGTTGGCAATGAAAAACAGACAGCCTGCTAGAGACTGTGCTAGAAAACAGATTATATTATCTCTGAGCTGCCTGGACTGCATTGTACACTTCTAAAACGGAAGAGAAATAATCACCAAGTTAAATGCATTAATAAAAAAGATCCCATTCACAGAGTGGATGATCAAGACCACCTTTCCATGCTGAATGTTCCAGGTTGAATCCTTGATATCTGGCAACGATTTCCTCTTAAAGGATCATTAGAACAATGTTGGGGAATGTATGGGTAGTTGCCCTAATGAGGACTTTCCGGGATCCTCTACTCACCTAAATATTTATTTATTTATTTTTTTATTTACAACATTTATACCCCGCCCTTCTCACCCGAGGGGACTCAGGGCGGCTTACAAAAATTGGCAAAATTTAATGCCCAAATTGCAATCATAAAAACAAAACAATATAAACAGATCTGTTAATAACATTGTTAAAACATATTATAAAAACCTTAAAAACGTATATATAATTAATTCCATTCATCCGAGATTCTCATGCTTCATCCTTAAATCAGACCATGTCAACTTTGTCATTTACTCATCAAAAGCTTGGGCACATAACCATATTTTCACGGCCCTTCTGAATTCCAGCAGGGTAGGAGCCTGTCGGATATCTCCAGGGAGGGCGTTCCACAGTTGGGGAGCCACCACCGAGAAGGCCCTGTCCCTCGTTCCCACCAGCCGCACCTGTGAGGCAGGTGGGACCGAGAGCAGGGCCTCTCCAGATGATCTTAGTGATCTTACTGGTTCATAGGAGGAGATACGTTCGGACAAGTAGATTGGGCCAGAACCATTTAGGGCTAAATATGTATATTACATTTTTTTTCCAGCTACATGACTAGTTAAAGCACTGAGCTGGAGACCGAAAGGTCCCAGGTTTAAACCCTGGGAGCGGCGTGAGCGGCCGCTGTTAGCTCCAGCTCCTGCCAACCTAGCAGTTCGAAAACATGTCAATGTGAGTAGATCAATATGTACCGCTCCGGCAGGAAGGCAATGGCTCTCCATGCAGTCATGCTGGCCACATGACCTTGGAGGTGTCTACGGACAATGCCTGCTCTTTGGCTTAGAAATGGAGATGAGCACCAACCCCCAGAGTCAGACATGACTGGACTTAACGTCAGGGGAAACCTTTACCTTTTTTTCACGACTAGTAACATCTTTGAAAGCTATTTTTTTTCTCACTTCTTAAAAGCCCACCAGGTCACTTCTGGAACAGGTGAAGTGGGTATAGAAATGCTCTCATATGCTAAAAGAATCTCCAGATTGTACATAATAGAACTTTTCCTACATTCTTTTAAGACTCCTGTCTTTGAACTAGTGTCTTCAAAAGTGTCGTATATGTTGGGTCAGAGATGCTCTCCTGTCACAGTGAGGATATGCAGCAAGGTGGTAGGGTTCTGGTTTTTTCTGGTGTTTCCCTCCCAATGTTTTGGACTATAATTTATCAGTATAAACTTGCTTGACAAGTGGTGAGGGATAATGAGAGGTTTAATCCTAAAATCTGAAAGTAAGTGTTCAACAAAGGTTGTAAAGTACAATCCTACCTCCTTTATGCCACTCTGTAAACAAAGCAAAGGTTAATTAATTTTTATTGAGAAGGATGTGAGAAAAAAGTCAAAAATTAAACAGTTATTTTTAGGTCTGTTCGAAGATTTGGTTGTTTATTATAGCATCTTTAAATTTTTGTTTTTAGTTCAACAGAAATAGATGACATGCTTCGAAAATCTACAAATTTGCTGCTGACTAGAACTTTAAGCAGTTGTTTACAAAACCTCATCAAAAAGCCACACATAGGTTTGACAGAGGTAAGTGTGGAGATATGGCTTTTAATTTTGTGTTCTGAAGGACAAACTTGTCCAGTTTGGTGTTCAAGTTGTTGAAGGCTTTCATGGCCGGGATCACAGGGTTGTTGTATGTTTTCCGGACTGTATGGCCATGTTCCAGAAGTATTCTCTCCTGATGTTTCGCCCACATCTCTGAAGATGCCTGCCATAGATGTGGGTGAAACGTCAGGAGAGAATACTTCTGGAACATGGCCATACAGCCCGGGAAACATACAACAACCCAATAGCCTTTCCCTTTGGCTCCTGGGAGCTGTTCAGCTCTTATGGAAGCTTCTCAAGGAGAAGATCAGTTATGATGGACAAGCTTCTCTTCAAAGCAACTTGTCCAACATTTTGTAAGTATTATAGATGTGCACGGTATTTTTTTACTTTTGTTTCATTTGTGTTTCCATTTTGTACCATTCATTTGGATGGCACAAAACGGACCCCCCCCCCCCCCAGAACAAAAACCAACATGAAACAAAAGGCAGGCAGAAGCCGATATTGGTTCCAAGCCTGCTTTTGGGCTCGATCGGCTGCAGGCCCTGTGAGGCGCGGGTCCATAGGCCCAAAGCCTGCACTCGTAGGCCCAAAGCTCCCGGGCCTAAGGATGCAGGCTTTGGGCCTACGTCTCGCAAGGCCTGCAGCCGATTGCCGAGTAAGTAGCACTCCTTATTTGGCAATCGGCTGGGCAAGAAACGGGACAAGGTAAGTCCTGAATGCACACCACAAGTAAGTATTACCTCATTGCAAATTATAGTCAAGGTTTGGAAAAGTTCCTTCTTTGAACTGCCGTTCCCCAGGCAGTGTGACTTCTGTGTGCGTTCTTGAATGAACAGTTGTCACTCCACATTTGTGGTTTTGTATTTTGTAGGTTTGATTTTTCACAGATTCATTTTATGATGCCTCCAAACCATTGTTACCTTCCCGCCGGAGCGGGTACCTATTAATCTACTCACATTGGCATGTTTTCGAACTGCTAGGTTGGCAGGAGCTGGAGCTAACAGTGGCCGCTCACGCCGCTCCCGGGGTTTGAACCTGGGACCTTTCAGTCTCCAGCTCAGTACTTTAACGCACTTCGCCACCGGGGCTAACGGCGCTCCATGCAGTCATGCCGGCCACATGACCTTGGAGATGTCTATGGACAACGCCGGCTCTTCGGCTTAGAAATGGAGATGAGCACCAACCCCCAGAGTCAGAAATGACTGGACTTAACGTCAGGGGAAACCTTTACCTTTTACTAAACCATTGTTGCCTGAGCAACTGCCTTCTCTGTCTAATAAAGGGACTGCCATTACAAGGTTTTTTTCCCATATGGACTGAGCAAAACAATATATCGTGCCATGTCCTGTATGACATGTAGATTAGTAGAGAACTTTAGTAGAGAAGCCAATGTGGGCAAAGTTACTTAGTGTGATTATTTGTCACCGTCTGCAGTTTATTTGTATGTTGATATGGCAGAGGAGCATATTATGAATAACTGCGTCTGAAATAGATTTTGGAGTTTTTTTTAAATAAAAAGTATCAGATCTAACAAATTTTACAGAAATCCAAAAGAATGTACTAAGGATATGCATTTTTCGAAGCCTTGTACCGAAGTGATTGAAGACATTTTGATAGTTTTGATTTGTATATAATTTTCTATTCCTAGCCAACAATGTGCAGGTACCTATAACTCATTTTTATTTCTTTTATTTCTTTTTTTGGATTTGGTTTTAGACACTAATGTCACAATTGTCTAGTCCAGTGATTGTCAAATTTTGGTTTTCTCTGTATTCTGAATTTCAGCTCCCAAAAAACCAAAGACTCCTTGGGATTCTGGAGGCTGAACTCCAAAATACATGGAAAACGAGACTGAATACTAGTGATCTATTATCTTACGGTCAAATCAAATTAAATTATATGATGCAAATGTGGTGGGGTGTTGTGTCCTTGGAGAAAATGCTGCTCGAAAACAGCCATACAACACTCCAGTAATTCTGGCTGGGAAAGCCTTCGACAATACAATGTACATGTGTTTTACAAGATTTGCTTTCTTTTTTGTATTAAAGCTGGTGCAAATAATCATAAACACAACACATTTGGAACAGGCATGTAAATACCTTGAAGACTTCATAACTAATATTACAAATATTTCCCAAGAGACTCTTCATACTGCAAGACTATATGGTCTTTCAACATTTAAGGTATGCAAGTTGTTGATTTTTGTACTATAAATTTAATTAAAGATTTATTCTTCTTCTCTAGTTGTATCTTGCTTATTCTTATGCTTGGGGGTGTATGTTATGACTATATTAAAATTATACTATTTAACAAAATTTGGGGGGGGGGGGGGGAATCAGTTCCTGATTTGAAATTGTTATTTCCTGTTTAATTATGTGGTACTTATGGTGGCACAGTGGGTTGAACCCTTGTACTGGCTGAACTGCTGACCTGAAGGTTGGGTTACTGACCTGAATATTGGTGGTTCGAATCTGTGAGACAGGGTGAGCTCCTGTCTGTCAGCTCTAGCTTTTGAGGACATGAGAGAGGCCTCCCAGCAAGATGGTATCACATCCGGGCATCCCCTGGGCAATGTCTCTGAGAACATACTGCAAGTTACTTCTGGTGTTAGAGAATTGGCCGTCTACAGAGATGGGCGTCCATTATTATTACGGGATACATGTAATCACTTCCAGAACATTGCCATAATTTAAAACAGTATAATCCCATTAAAATTAATCCATGGTGAGTGCAGTGCCATGTATGTACTGATGAGATCATGTTTTAAAAGTGTCAAAACTAGAATATGTTTGTGAGTAGTATATTCAGAGACGCACCTACATATTTCTGAAACTTAATCATACATGTTGATGATAATCTAAGAGGTGGGGTATTTAAATGGCAAATGCTTTAATCAGATCCAACATGAATTGTTTTGAGAAATTTCCAAATGAAACACATTTAAGGAATGTTAGGGCTTTTTTAAGTTCTTAATTATGATGTTGGACTCATGGATGAGCAATGAGCTGTATATGGCCCCGAGGGGATTGTTTTGCACCCTGTAGGTGATTTATACTCCTGTTCCTCTCTCTGTACCTCTCTTATACTTTTGCTTTGGTTTATGGCATAAAATGATTTTTTTGCTACTGTAGACAGATACTTGAGTTACCTCTCAGAAATGCCATTCAGAAAAATAACACAGAGAACGAAGGTTCTGAATATCTTCTATCACTCTTGCCCATTGTCATCTCTCAGTACTAATTTTCTTGAGAAATCACAGAAAACAGTTTGAGAAACCATGGAATATAAATAGAAGTCATTGCAATTCTGTAATTTCTCTTTCAAGCATCCAGTTGGGGAAGAAACAACAACACATGATGAGCTAGCAGGGGAAAGAAAGACTTCCATTTAGGAAGGGACATTTGGGATCATGATGAAAAGAAGATGTGCATGATGATGATGATGATGATAATGATAATGATAATAATAATAATAATACACTTTATTTATATTCCGCCCTTCTCCCCTAAGGGACTCAGTGCGGATTATAGTATATATAAAGTAGACAAAGGCAAACATTCAATGCCTTATTTACAATCACATACAATGAAACACACAACATAGACAAAGGCAAAGATTTCTCCTTTCATTTCTGGCTTTAGGGGCAGTGCTCATCTCTGGCTCTGGGGAAGTGCTCTTCTCCATTTTCAAGTCGAGGAGCCTGCGTTGTTACCTCCTGGTCATGTGGCCAGCTTGATCATAGCTAAAATGGATAAATCTCATTGAGGGGAATATTGGAGGTGCAAGATGCATAAAGGCACCTTTATTCATGTTTGGTGGACTTATAGAATGGTCCAAGATTTTTGGGAAAATGTGATTAAAGAAACAAACAAAATGATTACTAATAAGGTTAAGAAAACTCAGAAATGCATCTTTTAGGACTATTTAGGGAGAGAATTAGTAAAGAGGATGAAGACATTTGTCAATATAGCTTGTTGCAGCCAGGTTGACAATAGTGAAATCTTGAAAAGGTGAAAAAAAAACTATCTAAAAAGGATTGGAGAGAAAAGTTATTAGACCATATTCAAATGGCCAAGCTATCTAATGGTATTCGGGTAGGAAATAATGAAGTTTGCCAAAAAAAAAAAAAATGAAGACTGGCATTTGAATAGTTGGAAAGAAAGACAATGTAGACTTTGAAATTGCCGCAAGTGGATTCTACTAAAGTAGTTATACAGGTAGGTTTTATTAGGTGTAAGATTAACAGGGAGTAGTGATGGAAGTCATATGTTGATCTGGCTTTGCCCCATGTGAACCACCCCGAGTCCCCGTGGGGAGATGGTGGCGGGGTATAAATAAAGTTTTATTAGTATTTTATTATTATTATATGTGGTGGATTCATGGGTGAGAGGAAGGAGGGAAAATGTTGTAATGTATCGGTTTTGCTAGGTATTGTATTACAGTAGAGTTTCACTTATCCAAGCTAAATGGGCCGGCAGAAGCGAGTATCTTGGACAATAAGGAGGGATTAAGGAAAAAGCCTATTAAACATCAAATTAGGTTATGATTTTACAAATTAAGCACCAAAACATCATGTTATACAACGAATTTGACAGAAAAAGTAGTTCAGTACGCAGTAATGTTATGTCGTAATTACTGTATTTACGAATTTAGCACCAAAATATCATGATATATTGAAAACATTGACTACAAAAATGGCTTGGATAATCCAGAAGCTTGGATAAGTGAGACTCTACTGTATTTGTTTTTGCTTGCCACTTGTATACAATAAAACTAAAAAATTGTACACACACAAAATTAGTTTAATAATTGTACAGCCAGAACTTGGATTAAAATGCAGTTTCTGGTTCTTTGTCATCTCCTAACATCAGCTACATTTGCAACTCCTTTTTTCTCATCAAGCATTGCTTGATAGATGGATATGTGTGTCTCCAAACATTTATATTTTCCTTTTTTGTGTCAAGAACACATTTGTGAGGTGCCAGAGAAAACATTACACTGAGATAAAATTCTTCACATTTTACACCTATGGAAAACAGTATGACTCACTCTTAAAATAAATTGTCTGGAACATCCGATGTACATCTTAGAGAATATGAGACAGGTTTTTAGAGCTGTAGGCTGTGCAGTTCTGTGCATGCTTACTCAGAAATAAGATTTATTTAGCAGAGTTCTTCACAAATAAGTTTGCATAGGCTTGTGCATCTACAGTGCAGAATCAATGCAGTTTGATACAACTCTGACTGCCACGGCTCAGTGCTATGAAAGGACTTTAGCATGTTCTGCCAAATAATGGTGATGCTTCTCAAACTACAACTCCCGTAACATTGAGCTATGACAGCTAAAGTGGTGTCAGACTGTAGTAATTGTACAGTGTAGAAGCACCTTAAGTATCAGCAAAACACTTAACTGTCACAAAAGAAAGTGTGTGTGTGTATTTCTATATATGGTATATACTAGCATATGTACCTAGGGTTGCATTTTGTGATGGAATGTATTAGTAAAAGTAATTGTTACGTTTTATATTATAGAGACAGTATTAGTCTCCTGGGAAGACCACATATCCCATCAAATTGTTTGCCTATAAATATCTTCTTGGGAACACAAAGGACATTTTAATCATGTCTAGGGGCATTTTAGAACTGAAAATTATTTTCTGTCCCATTTTCACAAAGACTTCTTCAGGATTAAAACTACTAAAGAGTGTCAAAAACATGACAGGATTCCCCAAACATTTCGAAGGTATTTTGGGGAAATGAATGGGATCCCTGGGAGTCCTGAAGGAATGCTTTACAGTCTGTGGGCCACACTTTGTCAGTGCCTCTATATCTTGTCTGTCACATGCTTTTTTCAGTTTTAAAGGCAGCTTACCATTTAGTGTGGCAATGTATTTTGAAGGGAAAATTGGGAGAAGTATTTTTCTGTTTCTTTGGATCCTAACTGTAGTATTTCTAAGAGGCCAGTAGATCTTTACTATTTTAAAGTAATTTTTGGTTGAATGACAATTTAAAATGTGACCCATGTTCCTCATTTTTTAAATTATTTCTGCTGTTTTGCAATGATTGTAATGGAAGTAAAAAAAACTTGGGAAAGAAGTGCTAGTCACTTTAATAATTCTTACATCTTGAATTTGAAGTAATTACTTGATTGTGTATACACCCAAACAAGGCAAGATTTCACATGCTAACAAACTATGGTAAATAGGATTATTCTTACTGCAAGGAGTTCTGTCTTCCATACCTTTATTTTGTAACTAAATCTAAAGGTTAAACTGATCCAACTCCAGCAATAATCTCTATCATCAAGTTTAAAGGAGGACACAGAAAGGATAAAGAGATACTCAAAGGATTTGACACTGTACTCCTGTATTTTTCTCCTGGGAACACTTAATGTTACTGTATGTTTTTAAAAATACTGTACTATTTTTTTAAGGCTAAGACCGTGCTTCTCCGAAAATAAGACAGTGTTTTACATTATTTTTTGCTCCCAAAGATTCACTAGGGCTGAATCATAAGCTATTTCATAGAGTTCACTCTAGATGAGTCCAGCTATTGGATTTAGGCATGGTGTGTACAGTTTACATGTGTAAATAATGTTGTGTGGGCAAAATTATTCATACTCCAGTGGGTTTCATGCCAGGGTTTGGATAGGACTGAGAACAGCTTCCCAATTTTTGTACGAGTAAATTTTTGTTACAAGTAAATTTACTTCAGAGTTAAGTTGAGGCATTTTTAAGATGGACCAACTTCCAAATTTAGCATCTTAGTTTTTGTTTTCTTTGTTATTTTAAAAATTAATTAGGAAGAAGCCATAAAGCATGAAAGACGTCCTCTTTGGACTACTACATGCCTATGGAAATATTTCATGTTTTTGATAAATAATTCTTTGACAGAAAATTGTAGCAATCTAACCAACTTTCTTCCACTTCTAAATGGAAAGGTTACTCATGCAAACGTCAATGGGGAATATATCCACAGACTGAGGCTGAATCTACACTGCTTTGTATCCTAGGATCAGATTCCAGGTTATTTGCTTTGAACTGGATTATATGAGTTTACATTGCCAGATAATCTGGGATAATCAAATAATCTGGGATCAAATCCTGGGATAAAGGGGAGATCCATCTGTAACAGATCTTGCTTACTTTACAGGGTTGGTAAGTGGCCCACCTTGCAGGACTGGTTTGCGGCCATTTTGTGGGTAGGGCTGATTTTTGCAGCCATTTTGGAATTCAGGCAGTTAGGAGTTAGGGTTTGGAATCCAGTCAGCTAGCAATTGGTTTTTGAAATTCAGTCAGTTGGGAACTGTGTTTGAGAAGAAAGCCTCTTTGAGGAATATAGTTAAAGTCTTCAGGAAAGGAAGGGCTGAAAACTATATTGTGAACTCGATAGTCTAGTGTTGCTGTTTAAATCCAAGGAGAAGTGGATTTAAAAGTAAATTTTCCTGTTTGTGTTTCCTGGGTGAAGGAACATGTTTACACAGTTATAAGACCATCCTTCGAAGAGAAAAGCATATACCTTTAATGAAACCACTAAGCATCTTTACGGTTCAATGTTAATGAAACCATCACATATATTTACTGTTCAAACTACAAATAAACAACGATTTCTTGTTTCTCCCCACATAAAGTGTGTTGTGTGTCTCGTTCAATATCCTAACCTAGAAGAGGCTCCTGAATAAAGCTTTGGTGGCAGCATTGGTAGGGGTAGTGAGTTCGAGTCCTCTACATTTTGGTGGCAGAAATAAAAACCTCTGCAATTCTAGTAAATTTGAAAAACGCTTTCCGTTCTATATTGTTGAAATCCCCCAGTCCTCCATACCATCCTGTAAAACAGAGGTTAGCTCTAGGCTTGGATGGGGGAACGGTAGACCTTTGTCAGCTAAGAGGAAGCCAAATACAGTGCAATTTTATTTCTCTGCCAGCACAAAGAGTTGTATCAGCAAAACAGGCCTTTCAGATAAAAAAAAAACTGTTCCCTGTTTTTATCTACATCCATTTTAAAAGTTTCATTCAGGGACACAAGTCTGCTGAGAGCCCCACAGAAATGTTCTAAGGGTCATTTTACCCTTCCACACATGTGTAATTTATTTTTAAAATGTTTGTGTAGAACCATTTTGGAGAGAAAAATCAAAGTGGGCAGAAAGCAGTAAGAATTCCTTTGGTCTGTCTCCTGTTCCATCGTTCTGATCTTTGTAGACTTTATTTCATATTCTGAAACAAATTCTTCAAATTCTTTTCATAGCATGATACAGAGCATACTAAGCAATTTTTTGTACATTGGCTTAACTTTTCTTTAATTCTGGGTTTAAACAGACTTATTAAGAGGTCCTCTATATGCAGTTATATATGCATTATCTAACTGTCTATGATCTCATGCTGTGACTGTCATTTGTGGCATCTAAGCTCCTTGAGATGGGGAATCCAAAATTAATTGCAAACAAAGCCAACCAGGTAGTTTCTTCCCTCCTCCTGCTCTCTATATTACTTAAGCATATTATTTTTGCCACTGAGAACTGTAGCAGTGAATAACGCTCACTTGTGATGAACAATCCTTTTTTTATTAATCCTTATGCACTTTTTATGGAAAGCTGGAGACATATCTTTAATCTAGCGACCCTGCAGTATGTTTGTCTATTGTTAACTGCAGTCTTAAGCTGTAGCCCTGTATACACTTTACCAAGCATTAATCCTACTGGAGCCAATAGGTTTCATGTCCAAATACAGGACTGCTGTTTTAAGACTTGTTCTTTTCCAGTTTCCATTTTTGAAGCTCAAATCTTTCACATTATTTGGATGACTGACGGTGCAATCCATGATCATTGGGATATTCTCTCAAACCAGAAAGAGATCAAAATTGCAAACCACTAATTTATCTAAATCTAGAATTAACTTCTAGAGTGCTTTAATTTTGGACACTTTCCATATATGAACAAAACACCATCTGTAATAATCAATTCCTCTAGAAATGCAAGAGTTCTAGTAGGAATAATATAACTCTGAATACAAGTTCATAAAAATTATCCTCTTTTATGTAATAGGCTGCAGATGAAATCTTGATCAGCCACAACCTATTGTTGGTTTTCCATTAAAGGGAGGATTTAAATTAATGAAGTTACAGCAGATAAGAGTAATGACTTGCTAATATAAGAAGAAAATAGTGCTTTCTATGTGATGAACAAATCAGTGGTAATAAACGGGATATATATTGCAAATAATGGCTTAATTAATTTGATGTTTTCCTGAAATTATCCAGTTAAAGGCTGAATAGCATTTTATTAAACGGTTTGGGACCCACCTACCTTAGAGACCGCATCTCCCCCTATGAACCTGCACGATCTCTTCGCTCTTCGGGGGAGGCCCTCCTCTCGCTCCCACCACCTTCGCAGTTGCGGCTGGTGGGGACGAGAGAGAGGGCCTTCTCCGCTGTGGCCCCCCGCCTCTGGAACTCACTCCCGAGGGAGATTAGACAGGCCCCCACCCTCCTTGCCTTTCGAAAAAGCCTTAAAACCTGGCTTTTCCAGAGGGCCTTCGACTACTAATTTTTGGGGGTTGATTTGTCTGCCCATTTAATTTAATTAGAGAGTGTTCTGCCATGATTATTGATACCTTGCTGAGTACTTATGCCACGAAGCTACAGAAGCCCTCTATTTCGGCTTAGAACTGTTTTATCTCCTTGTTTTTAACATGTGATGTATGTATTGATTGTATGACTGCTTTTCATGTTTGATTTTACAATGTGTAATTTGTCACTGTTTTTATTATTGTTGTGAGCCGCCCCGAGTCCCCTCGGGGAGATGGGGCGGGATATAAGAATAAATTTATTTTTATTATTATTATTATTATTATTATTATTATTATTATTATTATTATTATTACATTATTTTTATGGTAATAGTTGTCTTACCAAAGTCAGAATGGTGTACTGGCTTGATTGTGTTGCACAGTTTAGATTGCAACTCTGAGAGACCAAGTTTCAAATTCTCATTCAGCTTTGGAAATCCCCGTTTTTTTTAATTGTGTCAGAAGTGACTTGAGAACATATTGCAAGTCACTTCTGGTTTGAGAGAATTGGCTGTCTATAGAGATGTTGCCCAGGGAATACCTGGATGTGTTACCATCCTTCGGGGAGGTTACTCTCATGTCCCCGTAAGCTAGAGCTGACAGACAGGAGCTCACTCCATGTCACAAATTCAAACTGGCAACCTTCAGGTCAGCAATTCAACCTTCAGGTCAGCAGTCAAGCCGGCACAAGGGTTTAACCCATTGCGCCACCACGGCTCTTGGTACCTTTGAGTAACTTATTTAAACCTCCTTTTAATAAATCTTGCCCAAAAATAGCCTTGATGATAGGTCTCCATATGTCTGAATTAACATGAAAGCACAAATAACACCATTTACTTTACACCATCTAACTTGCATTACGAAAACAGAGTTGCATAAAAGCCCTTTTGTGATGAAATTGTTTACATTGCTAGTGGTAGCTAATTTGTTTCTAAGCCATGTATTACAGTATGAATTAAAACAGCAATTTGTGTTCTTCCTTCTTGTCCCATCTCTGCTGTGTCACATTTTAAAGAATTAGCTCTACACTAAAATTATGTAACAAAATTTGAAAACTTTTCGGTTCCTAGTTTGAAAGTATTATTTCCTGTTTAATTGTGCAATACTTACTTTGAAAGTAATTGTTATATTGCAATAACTTTGTTTTTGTGGCTGCCACAAACTATGTTGAATTGGTTGAGACTCGGTGAGATGTTTATTGAAAAACCATAGCAAAATGTGCTGCAGGATATCCCTACAAAACAAAGTGTTTGCATTTTAATAAACTTTTTATTTACCATATTTATTTACCATATTTTTACTCTGCCCATCTCACCCCAAAGGGGATTCTGAGCAGCCTTATAAGTAGGCAACAATTTGATGATTTTATGATAGAACCAATTAGGAAATGGCATTTATAACCCAGGAACAAAAGTTGTGTTATATAGTGTAATATAACATCTGCATAATCATAGCATATATCTTTCAGGATGCAAGGCATGCTGCGGAAGGAGAGATTTATACCAAACTTAACCAAAAGATTGATGAATTCATCCAGCTTGCTGATTATGACTGGACCATGGTTGAGCCAGATGGGAGAGCCAGCGGCTATTTAATGGATCTCATTAATTTCTTAAGAAGCACCTTTCAGGTTTTTACTCACTTGCCTGTAAGTATAAAAAGAACAGGCAATCTCTGTCTTGTGTATGTAATTTAAAGATGCTTTGACACCTGTGATGGAAAAAAACAGCAACCCTTGATCTGTATGAGATGCTCCAGTGGTCTTGTGTGAAGAAGATGCTGCATTCAAACCATGGTTAAATATTATAGTTTGAAATTGACGTTTTTCAGTAAATCACGCCTTTCCCTTCTTCTCCTTCACGCCGCACACACCTTCCTCGGCGCCCGAGGAGGGAGCCACCACCGCCGAGGTAGGCGTGTGTGGTGTGAAGAAGGAGGGAAAGGTACTCGCCTTTCCCTCCTCCTCCTTTGCGCCGCACGCACCTTCCTCGACAGTGGCAGCAGCTCCCTCCTCCTAGGTTTTACTTTCTGGGGATGTCTTATATTTGACAATTCACCAAAACCTCTACTAAGTCTTATTTTCAAGGGATGTCTTATTTTTGGGGAAACACTGTAGGATTGACACATCTTGCCTAATTTGTACAATATAGGAACCTACAATTCAAGTGGAATTAAATACTTTCCAGTGTCTCGTGGTTGCACAAAAGGGGAAGAAAGTTGTACGCCTGGGCTTACTGGAGCTTGCTTTCCTAATGTTAAACCGTGGTGTATCATTTCATCTGGTTAGGGGTAAAGTGTGAACACACTCTTCTGTCTACTTAATATCTTTATTTTGTCAATATTGATAACAATTTAATTGTACATTTCTTCGTTCTGGTGATAGACAAGATTTTCTTGAATCCGAGATTTAAAGAACAGATGTTATTCCCTTTTTTAAAATGAACCTTGGTTAAATGTGCCTTGTTACAAGAAAGTATGTTAATTCCATTTTTGGGAAACATGGTATAAAACAATAATCAGGATCATCTTTTGGGAGATCATTTTTCACTTTGCATTAGAATATACTCAAACTATGATTTGTCCTTGATATTTTTTTAAGCTACCAAATCAAATATTTCCTTGTTTTGGTTATATTGTAATTGATATTCTTTACGTTTTATTTATTAATTGGTGCCAGTCTTGTTAAGTTATTTATTTACATAAATATAATTGCCCAATTTGCTGGGTGTTCAGTTACATGTCATTTCTGTCTATAGCAGTGTTTCAAGACAAGAAGTATGTCTTGGTCTGTTATCTATTCCCTCAGGAGCAGCTTGTTTCCATGTCTTATGTGAGAGTGTTTAGACAGTACTATGTTGAAAGACTGAAAGGAGGGAAATATTTGTGATTTATTCTAGTTACATAAGTCTATGCTATTGTGCTCTGGCACAAGGCATATTTGACAGATTTATGCTTTTTCTCATCTGGTAACAACTGTAGGCTCCAAACACTAGATTTGATATAACATCCAATTGTGTTGTCTAAGACCATGTCTATACTAAGAGTCTGTACCTTGTTTGAAATGTACACTGATATGTATTTACGATGTATGTCTAAGGAATCACTTTTGTGTATCACTCTATATTCACAATAAAAGAGTAGTCAATATTTGTGCATTTAAGTAAATTTGCCAAAGATCTAATTTGCCAAATAGTCACTGTTGAATGTTTTTATGTTGAATGTTTTTATATTGTGGAATGATATTTTAAATTGTAAGTTGCTCGGAGCACTCTGGTGGAGAGCGACTAATTAAGAAATAAATTAAATTAAATAAGAAATAAATTAAATAAATTAAGAAATAAAGTGAAGTGAAAGTGAAGAAGTGAATATGCGTTATGCCAAGTGTTAACTGAATACATTGTCCAAGAGAGTGAGTCCCCCTTCTACACTGCCATATAAAATCTAGATTATTTGATTTGAACTGGATTATATGGCAGTGTAAATAATCTGGATTATATGGTTGTCTAGAACGAGCCTGAGTGACAAAGGCGCCAGAGTTGGAATAGAGCTGAAATTGAGGTTGGGCTCAATGTACCTAATTATTTAAGGGAGTATGTTATCTAAGTTGTTGTTACTTCATGATTTAAAGTATTTCATCTCTACTTTTGGTAAATTTAGGAAATACTTTGAAAAATAAAATTATTGAATATACTCAGTCGGTAAAATGGATAAATTTCTTGGGTTTGAGATGTCATGTATAGTTCGTGGAAAAGATTGTTTGAATTCTCTCCTTAAATGTATCTCTAGTCTTTTTGTTTTGTTATCTGGGGGAAAAGTTTGGTCCTTGTGGCTGGTTTTCCACCTAGAGTTTTACCTATGGGAAGGAGAAGATTTGTATTGGATGGTAGATTTCTACAAATCCATTGGTAGATTTTGTCTGGCTCTTCAAGTACAGCCACTTTGAGTTTCCTTGTGGAGTGAAAAAGCGGCTATAAATAATGATAATACAGTAGAATGAAGTGACAGAATGGCCTGTGTGTCACTTCTGTTCTGGAGTGGGCAGTCTTTGCCATTTCTTTTGTGTCTTTCACTAGAATCCCACAATTCACTAGATGGAGGAAGATGGATACAGAATTGTGGAACATGGTCTCTCGAAGGAAAGGCCCAGGAATTTGTTTTCAGGATCAGAATATGGTGATCCCTTCAAATTTAAATCTACACTAGGTTCCCTTAGTGTAGATAATGAGGCAATTACTAGAGGGCATTGTGTAGCTAGAAAGTCTGACTCGGGATGACAAATGGAAGAGGACTAGAACGTCAACAGTGAGACGCTAGGGTCCCTTCCACACTGTTTCTATATTCCAGGATCCAATCCCAGATTATCTTCTTATCCCAGATAATCTGGCAGTGGAGATTCATATAATCCAATTTAAAGCAGATAATCTGGGATCAAATCCTGGGATATAGGACAGTGTAGAAGGGGTCTAGGAGTCCCTCTCAGAGGACCAGAGCTTTGCCATGGAGATGTTCTAAGCCAGGTCTCCAGAATCTGTGGCTCTTCAGGTGTTTGGGACTCCAGTTACCATAAACCTCAATCAGCTTGTCCAGTAGTCAGGAATTCTGGGATCTGAAGTTCAGAACACTTGGGGCGCCACAGATTGTATAAACCTGTTCTAAGGGAAGCCCTCTCAGAGGGACAGGGAAAGATAGAGGCAAGCTGGAAAAGGGAGAAGAGAGTCCTTAAGATGACAAACCTTGAGTAATTCTAATTAGAATCTGGTATTCAGAACAATGTATTTTTTTTTTTGCATGGAGACAAGAATTAATCTCTGAGTTAATATCTGCTGAGAAGTAGAGTACAGAAACCTTTATATGTATATAGGTGCAAATACAGTAGAGTCTCGCTTATCCAACCTTCGCACATCCAACGTTCTGTATTATCCAACGCAGCCTGCCTTTTAGTAGTCAATGTTTTTGTATTTATTTATTTATTATTTATTTACAGCATTTATATTCCGCCCTTCTCACCCCGAAGGGGACTCAGGGCGGATCACATTACACATATTCAATGCCTTTTAACATAAGACAAAGACAACAACATAGTAGTCAATATTTTCAATACATTGTGATGTTTTGGCACTAAATTTGTAAATACGATAATTACTACATAACGTTACCATGTACTAAACTGCTTTTTCTGTCGATTTGATGTAAAACATGATGTTTTGGTGCTTAATTTGTAAAATCATAATGTAATTTGACATTTAATCCCTCATTATCCAACATTTTCGCTTATCCAACATTCTGCCGGCCCGTTTATGTTGGATCAGTGAGACTCTACTATACAGGTATTCTCCTGATGCTAGGTATTTCAAATAAGGGATACTCGTCCTGATGGAAATCCACTTACCAAGTACAGATGAGTGGGGAAAAGTTCTTTTACTGCTAAATATATGTAGAAATGTGAATCTTGTCTTACATTGAACCACACCATTGATCCATCTAGCTTTGTATTGCCTTCTGTGACTGCCAGTGACTCTCCAGAGTCTCAGAGGCCTGTTTGGGATTAACTCTGGCATCTTAATAATAATAATAATAATAATAATAATAATAATAATAATAATAATTTATTTTTCTATCCCGCTTCCATCTCCCCGAAGGGACTCAAGGCGGCTAACATGGTGCCAAGCCCAAAACAGAAACAGAATGTGACAAATTAAAACTAGTATAAATAACTAAAAAAACAGTATCAACACAACAATCAAGTAAAATAAACAAATTAAAACAGAATACAGTATAACACCATAGTAACCAGATAAAAGATAAGGTAATAAAATAGACATCACCATTAATGGATAAGATGTGGGCGGTCAAATCAGAAAGTGCATAGTTTCAAGACCATTTCATAAAGTGCCTCGACAAGTGTTGAAGAGTTGCCTGAGATAGTTTGGAGTAGGATGGCTAGGAAGGAAAATAAAGTGCAAGGAAGCAGTATGTCAATAAGAGGGGTCTGTCATGTCATTGGTTGTTTGAATGCACACTGGAAAAAACATGTTTTTAGCTATTTAATAAAGGCAGACAGGGTTGGGGCCAGTCTAATCTACCTAGGGAGGGAATTCCAAAGCCAAGGGGCCACCACAGAGAAGGCCCTCTCCCTTGTTCCAACAAGCCGGGCCTGTGATAGCGGTGGGAGCGAGAGGAGAGCCTCCCCAGGAGATCGAAGAGATTGTGCAGGCTCATAGGGGGAAAGGCGGTCGCAAAGGTGGACAGGTCCCAAACCGTTCAGGGCTTTGTAGGTGATTACCAGCACCAATTGAGCTCCTTAAACAGGGAGGTTGACCGCTCCCTGTAAGTTGCTCTGGTTAGCAGTCTGGCTGCTGATCTTTGGACTAGTTGTTGTTTCCAGGCCGTCTTCAAGGGCAGTTCCATGTAGAGTGCATTGCAATAATCCATCCTAGAGGTAACTAAGGCATGGACCACCATAGCCAAGTCTGACTTCACGAGATAGGGTCGCAGTTGGTGCACAAGTTTTAATTGTGCAAAGGCTCTCCTGGCCACCGCCAAGACCTGAGCATCAATATGTAAGTCTTTAAGTTAAAGTTCTTTCTTAAGCAAGGCCTGGTGTGTGCAGGAAATTTAATGGGTTCATTTAAGATCTCTGCAATAAGACTTACAGATTTGGTGGTGATGGGCAACCTTTAGCTCATCTCTAGATAGCCTGAAGTGAGCTAACTAGATATAAAATGGGATTTCTCATTCGTTTTGCAATGCAATTTCTACAACAGGGTTGGGAAAAGTGTGGTTCCTCAGATTTTTTACATTGCAAATTTCCAGTATTCTTCACCACTCTGTATGTGTTTGAGGCGAATTGCAGTCGGAACATCTGGAAAGCCACACTTGTCACATCCCAGTCTTAGAGGCTTCTACTCTGATGCAGAAATAGAAGCTGAGATTATACATCATGAGACATATATCTGAAATATGAGCTTTGTCATTGTAGCTACCTCTGCCAATGATCTCCTTTATAAATCTACTTCTTCATCCAGGCAGCATCTCTACTGAAAGGTTTGTGTAGATTGAGGTGTTGGGAAATGATAACTGTAGGCCCCATTGAGACTAGCAGTTCTCATTTCCCAATGTTGTTGATCTGCAGTCATGACTGGATCCATTTCCCAAACCCATGATGATTTGTATTTAATGTCTAATATTAGAATCTTCCATAAAGCAACTCCACTACCACTACATAGTACTTGATGTCCAGCATATGTTTAATACAGTCAAACAAGTCACTTTGAAAATACTGTACAGCTGTGATCTATGAAATGTTGGGTTGTTGTGAGTTTTCTGGGCTGTATGGCCACGTTCCAGAAGCATTCTCTCCTGATGTTTCGCCCACATCTATGGCAGACATCCTCAGAAGTGTGGGATCTGTTGGAAACTAGGAAAGTTGGTTTTATATATCTGTGGAAAGCCCAGGTTGGGGAAGAGAGCTCTTGTCTGTTTAAGGCAACTGTGAATGTTGCAATCAATCACCTTTATTAACATTTAGTGACATTGCAGATTCAAAGCCTGTCTGCTTCCTACCCAAAGGAATCCTTTGCTGGGAGGTGTTAGCTGGCCCTGATTGTTTCATGTCTAGAATTCCTCAGTTTTTAGAGTGTTGTTCTTTATTTACTGTCCTGATTTTAGAGTTTTAAAAAATGTTTAGTGATTAACTGTAAATCCCTACACTGTAAAGAACGTCTTCAGAAATGTGTGCCATTCATGGCAAGTGAAGGAGCTAATTTAGTAGTTTTCTCAGCTACATTCTTCAAACAGCACAGCATGTATAGCTATATTTTCATTTTTTTCTTGTATGTGGCTTCATATATAAGTACAGAATGTGACCATCATAGTCAAGGCACAACGTAAAGTGTTCTTTTTGCACGCCATATTTGAATGGAGAAGTCTTTCCATACCATTATCTATCATTTAAAAATGAGGAGGGAAAGGTAATTTTTAGACTTTTGACTTCAGAGAAATATGTCTGAAATAGAGATGAATATAGAGAAAGAAATGTAAGGTAAATGTCTTTGTTTGGGTTTTTTCCTTCACTGGGATTACATCTGTGCAACTGATTTGGATCGTTTGGTGTTTGTGAGGGTCATACGTACTTAATTTGGGGACATTTTTGCTGTTTAGCTATTTTCAGTATGAATTTAATGTGTCCAACTATAACGCATAGTAACGCTATGTTTTGTGGACATTTTATGGGAAAGACAACTGTCCTTTTGTCTTAAAGCTTTGATGTATAGTTAATGTGTGATGTCACCAGTTCCTTGAATGTGTTTCTGCTTTGTTTTCTTTAAAAAGTCTATTGTACATTCTTTGCCCATGCCATCACTTGATAACAATGGTATTGGTCCTTTTTAGAAATAAATGTAAGAATTACATTTATTTCTAAAAAGAATTACATTTATTGTAAGAAAATGTAAGAAATGCAGTATTTTGCATTTCTACTACAAAGTAAATCATTTTCATATTTTTCTGGTCAGTTTAATGAATGGATATATTCTTTTTTATGTGCTGTTTCTTCCTGTCATTGAACGGTCACAAATTATCCCTTAAGCCATTTCCTTTAGCAATGTGGCTGAGGAACAGATTGATGAGGATGTGTGAGTGGGGAGCGCTTCTGTGTGCGCACATAGCCACGGGGAGAGGCCTCCTTCTGGCAGTCGCTTCCCTCGCTGCCCCATGGGGGGCTGCTCTGGAGGGCACCGAGGTCTGCTGCTAGAAGCAGGGAGCTTGAAAGCCCCCATGCATGAGCAGAAGGCCATCTGCAGGGACCAGGGCCCATCCAAAGAGCACAGAAATTGTCATGCTAATTGAATGTGATCCAAAATCTTTTCAAATCACATTTCCAGATAAATGTTTCCAGATGATCTGCTGGAATATAACAGTTTATGCAGAGTGTGTTCTGATCTTAACTCTTAATTAGCTCTGTGCTTTGGATTAATTTCTCCATATATCAGAATGTCAGTTTAAGGGTCATGTGTCTTTTTGGATGTACAGAGGAACCTCTACTTCAGAGCATCCCAACTTAAGAATGTTTTGAGTTAAGAGCTCGTGTTCGGCCCAGTTTTGCCTTGATATAAGAGCAGCATTTTGAGTTAAGAGCTAGCGCCAGAGTGAGTGCTTAGCACAAATGTAAAAGGCTTTAGGGCTTCAAGGGAGCAGCCTCCATGCCTCAATCTCTTCTCCGCTTTGGGAGATTGCTGTCTGCTTTGCTCCACTTTGAGGAACTTTGGTTTAGTTCATTTTGTGTGGTTTTTATTCCTGATATGTTTGATTTCATGAAGAGGGAGAGGGAGAGAGGACAGGAGGCTAGAATGAGTACAGTATGAAGAATATGATACTCATGCCTCTTCACTTTGTGCTTCTACCATTTTAAAGTTGATCTTTGTCTCTCTTTTTTTTCTTGTTCCGTGTGAATGTGCATTTTATACATTATTTGATATTGATATTTATGAAGTACATTTTCTTATTTTAAAGCACATAACAAAAAATAGGGGGGAGGTTGAGGACCAGAATGGAGGAATTGCATCTCAGTACATTTCAATTGTAAATTAGCTTTGAGATAAGAGCATTTTGAGTTCAGAGCTCGGTCATGGAACAAATTAAACTTTTAAGTCAAGGTATCACTACATCTTAAGCAAAAGGATTCGATGACTTTCTAATCTTCCAGTGTGACCAAGACAGATCATAGAAACTTCAATCTCAGATCTTATTTTTGAACCTCCAGGGAGTAAGACTTATTTGCAGAGCCTTGCTTATTTTCTTAAGAATCTGCTCCCCCTGACTGCTACCAAAGTGCAATTTGATGTTGACCGTGCATTTTAATTTTTGTTTTGTTTTGATTGGCTTACTGGTTTCCTTCTCAGAATAACAACAATGACCATGCTGCCATGTCGGTAAGTAAATGCAAGCTAAAGGGAAAAAAAGCATGCACATGGAAAACATAGAACTATGAACTGCCTGCAGGCTTATTGCTTCAATTCAGAGTGACTTATTAAAAACCCTCTATTTGGTCTAATCTGACTTGCTATTAAGTTGCGTGGCTGCATATGGAATCCAGGTTGAAGACTACCATGGGTCCTTTAGATGTCAAGGCAGAAGGAGCCTTTTAAAGATTCCCAGAAACAGGATAGGGCATGCACTGCATCTCAAATGAGATCATTCAAAGGGAGACCATAAGACTTCTTGGATTTGAGGTCAGGTGTCAAAATGCAGCTATTGGGTGTGCATATGAAATAAGGCCAAAATGGCCAGCTAGTGGTTGAGAATAAAGATGTGGCAAAGGTTTTAGACTCTTTCAAAAACATACTTTTTGAACTAAGTAGAATGTCTGCACCTCAATGTATTCCTTAAAGATGATGGATTGCTTTAACAGACGAATGCCCCAATTGTTTTCAGGTCAGCGCCTTGTTTTAAATCATTTCCTTGTCCCAATACAAATATTTGCATTATAATGAATAATTGCTCCTTTTAAACAGATTTACTTGTTTTGAAAAATGTCCCTTCTTTTTAAAAAAATAATTTTTGTATTTATACGGAATTGTGTCCTACCTAATTCTTTTTATCTGTTTCATGTTTTCCTGTTTGATAGCAATGTTTCTGTATAATATTTTCCAATATTGACAAACAAAAGAAGTCAGTATAATAAATAAAATATTAGGGGCTTGGATTACTACCTTTTATATGACAAAAAGGTATCTATTCACTATTCAATTTTCTCTTTCCATTTTGGCTTTAAGTATACTCGTGACTGTAAATAGGGGAAAACTCTGAAGTATGTTATTGCAAATATACAAGGGACACAAAGCACAAAAAGGAATAGGCTACTGGCCATTACAACAGAAATAAAACAAATTAGGCTTCATGAGAGTAAGGCCATCAAAAATGAGCAATGTATAGACACAATCTTTGTCATTTTTAACAACATTATTTCATCTGATGATGTGGCTTGATTCATTCATTACAGTTATAACATGAGCACATTGAAGGTCTGTGGCATACATACATCTCATACCAACCACTTGGTTAAAAATAGAGACACTATAATTGATTGTTTTTCTTTAAAAGTAATAAATAACCTTACTTTGAAGTCATATGCTTGGATGCTTGAAAGGATACCATTTTGTAATTACATAATGCAGTTCAATCCCTGTGGGATAGAAGAAAACAAATGAAACAACTTGATGTATTAATCTTGCAAAACACAGAGGCTTCAAAATTGCCAAATCCTTTAGTAGTTTACACAAGGTAATTCTAATTTTTTCAGTTACTTGCACAAATATTTTTTCTAACTTCTCAGTTTCAGACTTCATCAGTTTGTAGAACAAGCATGTATATTCTACATTTCTTTCAAAAATTATTCTTGCCCTATAGTATTTGCTTGGTCATCCAGGTTGAAATATGAAGATAGAGCCAGTTGGGTGGAGTTGAAGAAGGATGTCCAGATGTTAGTCACATCTAGTTTTTATCTACATTGCACAGAGTAACCCAGTTAACTTAGATGATATGGAGTTTTACTGAGGAATAAAGAGGAATGAAGTCTCTGGGTTGCTGTGAGTTTTCCGAGCTGTATGGCCATATTCCAGAAGCATTCTTTCCTGATGTTTCGCCCACATCTGTGACAGACATCCTCAGAGGTTGTGAGGTCTGTTGGAAACTAGGCAAGTGGGGTTTATATATCTGTGGAAAGAACTCTTATCTGCTTGAGGCAACTGTGAATGTTGCAATTGGCCAGCTTGATTAGCATTGAATGGCCTTGCAACTTCAAAACCTGGCTGCTCCCTGCCTCAAATGTGAGTAGATCAATAGGTACCACTCTGGCGGGAAGGTAACAGCGTTCCATGCAGTCATGCCAGCCACGTGACCTTGGAGGTGTCTACGGACAACTCCGGTTCTTAGAAATGGAGATGAGCACCAACCCCCAGAGTCTGACACGACTGGACTTAACGTCAGGGGAAACCTTTACCTTACTTATGGATGTGTGGAAGGGCCCTTGGTTAGTGATCTTTACATCCTTTTTAAAAGGCTTGGAAATTTCTAACAAATTCATATAAAATTTGTTTGCACAATATGAAAAGCTGTAGGTTAGGAAAATTAGATTTTGTTAAATGAAAAGAAATAAAAGGGGATCAAAGGCACGTTTTCATTAATCAGAATCTTTTTTCCTATCTACAGCTTTTCCTATTGTGTATGAAGAACGAAATTGAGCCTTTTCAAATTTTTTAAAACCATTCGTAATGTGAATTCATAAGCTATTGTCACTTAATTCAAAAATTTGTTCTTGTAATCACAACCCTGCATCCTGATTGTGAAAGTTGGTTTATAACATTCTTATAGAAGCTAACCTAGTAATTTTATTAACTGGCAATGAAGTTCTTGAAAGTGGGATGATATTAATTGTTTTTAGAGAAGAGAACATCAGCAAAGGTTTCCAGCATGCTTTATGAACTAGCCTCCAACAAATGCAGTTATAAATATGGTCGATCATTATTAAAAACCCCTTTCCTGAGACATGGGATTTAGTTACATTGAACAAATTAAGTTTTAATTCCTCCTTTCACAAAAGTACCCATTTGAGAAAGTTGATAGATAGATGGATAGATGATAGATAGATAGACTTAAATATGTGCATTTGAATGTCCAGTTTGATATATGGGAAGAAAAATTCTACTTTATACATGATTTAATATTGTTAAATTAATTACAAAGCTAGCCTTTCAGAGCTACCAGACACATCTTGTTGTCCCCTGTTTGCTTGGGGGATTGTGGATTGTGTCTTATTGTTTGTATGATTGGCAGCAAAAGCCTTATTTCACAGCTTGCGGCAAAGAACTATTGGATAACGGGTGGTAGTACCCTGCGAGCTATGTTCAGAAACTGTCAATCAGAAGCCCACGTAGGCTACTTAGAGAAAGGGGTCTCTTTCGGATTCTTCCCAATGGCGTCTCATGCTGTCCTTGATTGGCACAGCCTGGCAGGGAGGATGGATGAATCTGTCACCGGCTGGTTAATTGTGTTGCCGGTCTCAGTCTGACATCGGGTCTTTGACTCCTAAGTGGCTCAATACAAAACAAATTAGGAGATTGTAGTCATATTTCTCATTCTGTATGCTTTGACTTTGTTGAATGCAGTCCATAAATCATATTGACTGACACCCTACTGAATGATGAAAGCTGCTTTTGAGACAGCTAGCATGGGTCGAGAAAGCAGCACCGTGAAGGTGCCATGGAAGGATGCATATGGTTGACCCTTGGGGAATTTCTTAGGGGCCGAATACCTCTTTGCGGCCATTGTTCCTAAGAGAAAAGCTTTTGGATAGGACAAAAAGGATATAAAATGTCAGCAGATTCTCTGTTACTGCCTCCTTTGAAATACAAGAAGTTTGTCTAAGAGTTTTCTCTTTTTGCAAACTTGTATTTCAGCAGATGTGTAGGGTGAGTAAAATGTAGGCGCCTAATCTCTTAGCAGGTGTGATTTTTATGTAAGAGAATCCTTATTTTCTTGCTTTCCAGTGGCAAAAAAGAAAAACATGAATGGATGCAGCTGATGCATAAAGGTGAACCTACTATGGTGTAACAGTGCGGTTGTAATAGTTAACACCAAGAAAAAGAAATAAAAACTTTTTTTTCTTTTGTCGAAATGTGTAAGTGAAATAGTAACCTCAAATAATGACCCGGTGCAAACTTATTTCAGATGATTTTGGAAGCAACTGAGCAACTAATTCAAAATAAAGCGTAGGAGTTCATATAAAACTTCCAGTACTTAAAAGTAGCCGAATTCAGTGGTGATCAAAGATCCTCCATATTGAATTATGATATAGCCAGATCTTATCTGCTTAACATGAATTTGAGGAAATACACTACTTTAAAGGAGCATTTTTTTTTCTATAGCCATTTCTGTACATGCCATTTCTGTTCAGCTTGGGACACCTGTATTTTTAAAAATGCACACATATACAAGGGTGGGTCAAAATGTTTTGCCTCTTGTGTCATAAAAACATTACAAATGAACATATAACAGCAGAAGTTGCTACAGATCATAGCCTGAATAATCCTCTTTCAGAGGTCCAAAAAGATAACCTACGTGGTTTCAGATTCAATTACTTGAATGACATTAAAACAGCTTTAAAATCATGGATTACGAATTAAGACCCTGAATTTTTCCAAATTAAGTTTGATGCCTGGGTTAAACGATGTCGCAAATGTGTACAAATTGATGGTGACTATGTTGAACTGTAGTTTTGTGTAGAGAATAGTCCAGGCTATGATCTGTAGCAACTTCAGCTATTATATGTTTGTTTATAACGTTTTATGATGCAGGAGGCAAAACCTTTTGACCCACCTGTGTATAATGTTTCTAGTAAACTGAGCAGTTCAAGCAACATTCAGGATACCTAGTTAAAGCTCAAACCTCAGGACTTTTTGCATTTTCTTGCATCGAAATAAAAACTGAGTGATCTCAAATAGTTTTAACATGTTCCTTTTCCTCCTTCTACTTTTCTTGTACTCTGAACAATAAGCCTGTAGTCCAAGTGCATAGTTGAAAGCAATTTTAGGGTGTTAGCATTGTCTATCACTGTAACAAGCATTTAACGTATGTTTTATACAACCTAAATCTCAAAATGTTGCAGAAATTATCACTCATATCCATGCATTGTAACCATTACTTTCTGCTCCAGTGCTATTAATACTCCCGTTTAAAACAACTGAATTCATTATGTTTGATGAAAATGTGAAATGGTATATTGTATAACAATATAATTCCTAATATTTTTGCAATTATAATTTAATAAGGTATTACTCCTTGTTTTAAATTCACAACATTAAGATGCTTACTGTTATTGCATTATGGTGGCTGCAAATTATATGTAAAACGGAGCTGATTTGATGGAGCACTACATTCAACCAAAATGCAGTTGTTCTGTTAAATCAAAAGAACATTTCCATTGTGTGTCTTTAAATCTGCTGCGTCATAATTAAATTAAACCCATTGATTCTTGGTTTCCTTTCCCCTTCCCTCATTTTCCTCGTTCATATTGATGTTGTTCCATTTAGGAGTAGAACTGCATGTCTCCCAGTGTAATTACTACTAAGTTTGGCAGACATGCAAGCATGCTGTGTGTGTGTGATCATTTGTTTATATAGTTGGTGTTTTTCCCTATGAATATGTGTATAGTCATTTTTCAATTTCCGCCAAATAGGGCATTCATAGAACAGGTCTGCAGAAGGCATTTAAAATACTAGAAATATTAACAACATATACTGTAGCAACTGTATATCAATGCATACAACTCTAAAATAGGCAAATTTTCACACAGGTATCTCTCATATTGTGAGTTTTGGCTCTATCAGTGACTGCATGAATGCTGCCCAGAGCGACTATAGACGTGTTTGCATATATAACAAATTGCTTCATCGATACAGTGTTGGCATAGGATGTAATTTTTTGCTAAGCATGAGTACTTGTCTCCTTTTAAAGCCTGGCAGCTGATATGTCACAAAATATATGGTGTTTCAAAATGTTGGACCCAATTTCAAAGCAGTATATGCTTCAAATTGAGTCCATATTTTGGAAACACCTTCTATAATTGATTCCACTTGCCTAAATAAAACACGCTTAGATTACAATAATGTACATGCTTACTCTGATGTAAATCCTGTTTATTCAATCAGGCGTACATCAAGTCAGTGGATGACAGTCTTTAAGCCAGTATATAGTTATGTATGAGTAAGCCTCATTGAACACTGAGTACTTCTGAGTTAACATGTGCTTGATCCCCTCTGTTAAACTCCAGTATTTAACTTCATAAATTGACTTTGTTTGAAAGAAAAGTGTTTTCTCAAACATGTCAGTTGAGGAATGAGAAACAGCCCAAGCATGTTAGCAATAGATAAAGCTTTCTACAATTTGGAATGCTTGGCAAAACAAAAAAATCATGTTATATTTGATGAGATAGTTGCATAAAGGCTATGATCTGGTCTTTAATCAGAAATAAGTCCTAGTAATTAAACGTAAAGATGCTGTGTTGGAGTTAGCCCCAACCTGATTTCATTAAACAATAGCAGTGGCATTTATGCTATGTGTATAGGAATGAAAATGTGTCTCTTTGAATATATGTTGGGGGGGGGGGCGGTTTCAACAGCAGAGTGCTGCATGTGACTTGGCAAATAATTGATTTTTTGAGTTATTTCCACCTATTTTGTGTGTATATGTTGTAGAAGCTGTATAGATAGAAAGCATCTTAGTGTTCAAGTGGGAAACTTCTAGCATTCCAAGATATCCTTGATGATGATCATAAGCCATGAAAAATAGGGGATTTTCTTTAAAGCATTGGTTCCCAACCTTTGGGCCTCCAGGCATTTTGAAATCCCAGCCATCTTACCAGCTTTTAGGAATTGTGGGAGCTGAAGTCCAAAACACCCAGAGGCCCAAAGGTTGAGAAACACTGCTGCAAAGCCTTTTCCTCAATGTGCAAGACTGAATATGTTCATTTCAGTTGTCTATATTGTAGCTGTAGTATCTGTGTGGTTATATGTGTGAATTGATAATATTAGGGAATTGGTCCTTGTGTAGAAAAGTGCTTTCTCAGAATAGGCATAACTTTTCAAATGGATAATGTGAGCATTAAGCGTTCATTGTCTCCCTTAAGTTGAATAAATGCGGGAAAAGCTACACATTCTCATTAAGGTATCAGCATGTTCTTACAACTTATCTTTTTTTTAAATAGGGGAAAGTAGCCCAGACTGCTTGTATGTCAGCCTGCCAGCACTTGTCAACTACCCTGATGCAGATGCTATTGGATAATGAATTAAAACAAATAAGCATGGGAGCCATCCAGCAGTTTAATCTAGATGTGATACAGTGTGAATGTAAGTATACTGAGTAATATACTAAATATTGCTACTTAGGGGGATTCATTTATGGAAATAAACAAACGTATAAACCTGTTTATCTTGTATATTCAAAGTTTCATGCAGTTATATATCTCACAGGATACTAACAATTTACATTTTGGAGTATGAGAAACTTACTGGAAGAGTTGTAACTATCACCCTGGTGTATATGCACTTGTTTTTCCACTGCCCTGCTGGCTAAACTTTGCAGGCTCTGACAATTTGTAGCTGTTGGCAATGTCTTCTCTAAGCAATTAATTACTAGCTGGGAGCCTGTTGATTACTCCAAGGAATTAAGCAATTGAAGCGTTGCTGTTTATTTGCTACTTATTTCTGATACATTAGCACTTGTCTATCAAAACCTTGTAGGAAGTCTCTCCACTGTCACCACTGTGAAAGAACCAATGGAAAAGTCTTCACTTTTGAAAAGAATATAAATATTCAGAAGATAAATGCCTTTCATGTTGAGCTCAATAAAGTACAGGTTGAGTCATTCTTGTCTAGAAATCCAAAATATTCTAAAAAGAGAAATATTTTGTCACACCCTTCTGCCTCTGGATAAAGGGGGCTATCACACGTCCAATGCATTCTGAGTTTTTCCTGAAGGATCTGCAACGGGAAAGAGAAGATGGGGAAGTGGGAGAAGACTACTTGCACAAGGCCCCATAAAAACAAGAGGTCTCAAACACTTCCACATTCACTTTCCACCCAACCAATAGCAGTGCATGATGTTGCAGGCACCTTTAGGGAAAAAATCAGCAGGTGCTGGACATGTTACTAGCCCCCTTTCCCCCCAATCCCTCATTCACTATGTACATATATGCAAAAACAAGTGTTCCCAAAATCAGCGGGAAATCCCAAATTCCAAAAACTTCTGATCCCAAGAATTTTGGTTAAGGCAAATTCAGCTGGACTTAATTTTCATTGAACTAGCTTTGTGCTGAATTTCTTTTGTCTCCTTCTCTTGATAGTTTAAATAATTGTTATTCTATGAGAACATTGTGACACTTTTGAGAACTCTCAGATTCACAAATGTTTAAAGAAATGAAATAGTCTGATCTGGGAGGTGTTGTTCTGTTGTTCTCATATGATTTAATTTATGAAGAGGGGCTTGCAGAAGTTTTCCATACGTTATGTATTATTGAAAATGACTTATATCTAATGGGGGCATTTGAATCTGACATTCAGTGGAGATAAAATCAAAATCAGTGGGATTTTGTAGTGCTCTTTGAGCTGTGATATATATCAGTGTTTCACCTTGCCCTTCCCTAACAGCATGAGTTAACACTGGTGGCTGCCAAAGATTTGTGACCTACAGTCCTTATCAACCCTAATTAAGATAACAAATGATGAGGGCTAATGGGAGTTGCAGTTCAACAGTGTCTGGAGAGGCACAGATTCCTGCCTTTGCTCCAAGGCATTTTTCCTTAACTGTCCTATAACTTGAATTTTGATGTCTTAGCTACGGTGGACCATTGATGTTTAATTCTGTTTTAATGTTTATATATTTGTAGATTTCCAATTCTATTGAAATGCTTTTAATGTAAGCTGCTTTGAGTCTCCTTGTGGGGAGAAAAAGCAGGGTATATAAAAAGATCATCTTCATCATACTTTACATTTAAGAATGCTAAATATTTATGGAGCCAAGATAAATATTCTGCCATTTAACTGCCTCAAGGGATTTGTGTGTGTGTGTGTGTGTGTGTGTTTTATTTTGCAAGTACAGTGTTTCCTCACTATTTCAGGGTTCACTTTTTGCGGATTTGCTGTTTTGCAGTTTTTCAATAAACTCTAAAAAAATATTATAAATCATAAAAAATTACAATTTACAGCCTAAGGAAGGGAGGAAGGAGAAGCCGAAGGGAGAGAAAAGGAGCCCAAGCAGCAACGAGAGGAGAAGGAGACGATTTATCAACATACGATTGGTTGATAAAGCCTTAAATAGTACAGTAGAGTCTTACTTATCCAACGTAAATGGGCCGGCAGAACGTTGGATAGGCGAATATGTTGGATAATAAGGAGAGATTAAGGAAAAGCCTATTAAACATCAAATTAGGTTATGATTTTACAAATTAAACACCAAAACATCATGTTATGCAACACATTTGACAGAAAAAGTAGTTCACTATACAGTAATGCTATGTAGTAATTACTATATTTACGAATTTAGCACCAAAATATCACGATGTACTGAAAACATTGACTACAAAAATGCATTGGATAATCCAGAACGTTGGATAAGCGAGTGTTGGATAAGTGAGACTCTACTGTATATAACTACTAAAATAATGTATAAATATATAGCGTCCCTACTTCACGGATTTTCACTTATTGCAGGTGGTCCTGGAACCTAACCCCTGTGATAAGTGAGGGAACACTGTAGTATTCTTGAAAATATTGTTGCTTAAGGGTTAACATTGCTTTAGTAAATACGTGTTTTTATCTTGTTTCAGTTCTTACATTGTAACAAATTGTTCAAAGATTTGAATTCTGCAACCCAAATCAAACTAGAATTAATCTGAAATTTATGTAGAATCGAACAGGGGCAAAAGTCTTTGAAAGAAAATAATGTGCACATTACACTTTGTGGTGGGAATTGTGTATTGCTCCAGATATTGTTGAAATACAACATCTCAACTTTGACAGTATTGCCAAAGTATGCTGTGAGTTCTGAAATATTTGGAATAGTACATTATTGCCATCCCTGTTCCAAATCATCATTCTTAAAATGGCAGAATAATTGTACTTAATTAGAACTCACATTCTCTAATTGTTTTCTTACTCTGCAGTATTTGCTGGTTCTGAACCTGTACCTGGATTCCATGGAGAAACCCTACAGTTAGCATTCATTGACCTCAGACAAGTAAGATGTTGTTTATATGCCTATTAATTGTCATGTTTTAATGATGCCATGCCTTTGATTTGTGGTGCAGTCTACAGTATTAGGGGAGGGAAACAAGGTGCAGCAGCAAAAATGAGGGTTGGAAAATACCCAGTGGTAGATC
Organism: Anolis carolinensis; assembly: GCF_035594765.1. Taxonomy (NCBI): domain Eukaryota; kingdom Metazoa; phylum Chordata; class Lepidosauria; order Squamata; family Anolidae; genus Anolis; species Anolis carolinensis. The sequence continues at coordinate 207,488,174 of NC_085843.1, forward strand.
TTATTACGGATTGATGATAAGAAATGGAAGCTCTTACATGTGCCCATGATCCAGAGTCTCCCTCAGAACAATAACATAACAATAACAATAACATTTGCAGAACAAAAATATAAGAACTTTACTAATTCCAAGAGATCAAGAAAAAACAGTAGTATTTACAATGATCCCCCTGATTGTTTACAGAAGTTCGCAGTCAGAAACAGTCCTTTCTCAATCCACAGATCTGCTTCAGAGAAGAATACAGTCCTGGTTCTTCATCCTCTTTTCTCAGCAGCCAACAGGCCTCAAAATAGCAAGGCCTTTCTGAGTACTCTGCTCTCTTTACCAGCAGTACTCAGTCAGCACTGAAAAACTTGTCTAAACTGGTTCTGCAGCAGCAGAGCAGAGACAGTATCAAATCAATCCCCAGGTCTTTGCAGGCTCAGCCAATGGGCTTCATGCACTTTATTTTCCAAATAACACACACAGCACAGTGCCTTTGTAAACCATGACAGATCTGAGCTAACATCTCGTTTACCTGCTGTTAGGATTTCTTGGAGTCGAAGGCCAAAGCATCTGGGGACTCCCAGATTGAGAACCACTGTCCTAAGGCCTATTTTGGAAATACGGGATAACTGATGTCCCGGCCTGGGATGTAATGGGACACGGGACATTTTATATAAATACGGGACTGTCCCTTAAAATCCAGGACGCCTGGCAATCTTGGTCAACATTAAGTTAAAAACAAATGATTCAGCAAGACAATTTAGGTTTGGGCCTTCAGTTTGAACTTCTTCAAAACCTATTCTAGTAATTAGTTAATATTTTTGTAAAATATACTTTGGGCTTTCAAGTTGACTATGATTTTTTTTTTGCTTGTAGCATATTGGCTACATTATACTCAACAAATTCCATTTGACACCATTATTTCTTTCTTGGTACTCTAGTCTTCATTGAATGTAGTTTGTCTGTAATGACTACAACAATCAGAGTTCTCCAGTCCTATCTAGAAATATCATAGTCTGAACCTTGGATATTCTGAATATAAAACATGTGTCACACATAGGCAAACAGAAAATTTGTCTAGCTGTAAAGTTCCGCATTTTTTGCTGGTTGGAGAGGGGATCCCCAATTGTTTTCTCTCTTTATTTCATTTCCTGCTGTTCCTTGAAACTGGTATAGGTTGTAGGTGAACTAGCGCAATGCCCATCAGTAGGGCAATAAAATCAGTCTCCACATGTGGTCTTAGACTCACCAGGTATGCAGAAACATACATATTCAGTTGGAAAAAAAATCCTAAAATAGTACAATAAAGACTGAGTATGACTATTCCTTAACTCATCAGAAGAAACATTGCTCATCCAGCACCAAATTTTTGTTATAAACTATCTAGCATAATTATACTGTTGCACTACATTGTTGAGGTTCGGGACTACACAATCTGAAATGTCAGCCAACTCTGAAGGTCAACTATCTGAACATTGTATTTCTGTTTTAAAAATAGTAAACTATGCAAACACGCTTTTATCCTACTCATAGAACTCATAGAATCTTACGTTCTTGTGATTTCATTATTGTTGTGATATTGTGAGCTTGTGAAAATCTTGGGCTCTTTTCAACCAAGTGAATTATTTTGCTATTGAGTAACATGCACTGGTGCAGCAGGTTAAACAGCTGCAGCGCTTGCTGACCGGAAGAAGGTTGGCGGTTTGAATCCGCTGGATGGGGTGAGCTCCCATTGTTATCCCCAACCTCTGCCAACCTAGCAGTTCAAAAACATGCAAATGTGAATAGATCAATAGGTACTGCTTTGGTGGGAAGGTAGCAGCGCTTCCGGTCACATGACCTTGGAGGCATCTACAGACAACACTGGCTCTTCGGCTTAGAAATGGACATGAGCACCACCACCCAGACTAGACTTAATGTCAAGGGGAAACCTTTACCTTTTTAGCACATATTTCACATTGGTTTCTTCCTAGTAATTTGGTTGTTACAGCACCTTGCAAGCTAACGTCCCATCATATCAAAGATGGGAGTTCTGATGGGCTTGCTTATTTGCTTATTAATGACATAATCGTTCAGTGATTAAAATTCAGATATACCGTATTTATGTGGCTGTAAAGTATAATGAAAATCCTAGTATAATATGCACTGGGGCAGTTGTGAGTAAAATATCAATTCATTTTTCTGTGTGGTATAATGGGAATAAGGTATGTACAAAGAAGGGGAAATGATACATTTGATTTGAGTTTTAAAAATTCTCTAAAGTTGGAGTTAAAGCTGTAGAAAGAAGCCAGTTAAAACCAAACTTTAGTGAAAATCTCCCTAAAGTTTTTAATAATGAATATTATGTGCAAGAATAGTTGTACAAAGATCCAAGAAGGGTTAAGCACCTGGAGCACACCAAGAAATGCTGATATCTGTGGTTGCAAAACAGTTTGTGCTCTAGAATTTTGAAAATTAATCGCATCTACCTATCTAATGCATTAGTTATTTTAAATGTTTGCCTGGATCATTGCCTGGAGTTTTTGGAACAGATTATATCTTTACTGAGTATGATAATATATTCAATATTTTATGTATCTCCTATTCAGGGAGATGGGTAGCAAACATGTAGATAATAATTATTTGCACAGATTTAATTTCATATATTGGGATTTTGCTTCTCCCTGAAAATTTGAATATAAAAGCTATCTCCTTTTATTTTTTTCCCTGTCTACTGAGCACTTTGTTGTGTTGACATAAATCCTTATAGGGAGCGACATTTAGCTCTTAGTAAAGATTTAGCACTCTTTCCCCCTCACTTCTTTATTTATGATTGCGCTTAATAGGGCAGATGACAATTCTTTTCAAGAATACTTAGAAAGGCAACAGAGCCTTTTTCAGAAAGTTCCTATAAGGGGTCATGCTTCTGTTTTTCAGTTTGAATTCGATACTGTTTCATGAATTGCAGGATATGAAAGATAAGGAAGTGGGTCCAGTGGTCAGGTTTTACCTGCCCACCCGGACTGTGCCCTGAGGTCAAACTCCTGATATTTGCTGTTCAGAGCAGAGGAGCTGATGACAGGTAGGGGCAAATACAAGGGGGAAAGCTTGAACCATATCAAAGCTAAAAGGCAAGAGAATTGGGACTCAGTGAGAGACTGTAGCTAAAAGATGGATCAGCAGGATTGCCCTTTTTTTTAAAAAGGAGCTGACCTGTGAGGGAAAAGACTTTATCGCCCTGCCAATCACATGCTTACTAATGGAAGCCAGTTATCTCAACAACAGCTTGCTGCTTCTGTGTGATTCCATGACAGTGTGCAAGATTAGAGAAGGAGGACAGTACATGAATAATTTCTGCAACAGATCATAAATGTGACCCACACATTGTTGGCTGTAAAACTTTATAGTCCTTTGGAGAAGTATTCAGGGCTGCTTCAGAGTGGTGGAAAGTAGGTTGTGCAAGAAATGGCTTGTAACTGAGATGTGCATCAATGTGCACATGACCATCTACATCAGACATGGGCAAACTTTGGCCCTGCGGGTGTTTTGGGCTTCACCTCCCACAATTCCTAATAGCTTGTAAGCTGGCTGGGATTTCTGGGAGTTGAAATCCAAAACACTTGGACTGCCAAAGTTTGCCCATGCCTGGTCTACATGCTGCTGTGAGTTTTATCTTTGTGTAGGAGTTTTGTCAGTTTGCCATAGCCGGGGGTATGTTTGCAAGCAATATAAATTACTCAGGGAAAATTTTCTTTGATTTTTCTTATTTGGGGTGGTAGAGAGGGAACCATTCCAATAGGATATCACCAAGCTGCTGAATGATCAATAAATTAGTCAGTGTGTGTCAGTGTAAAGGAAAAGTCATGCACCCTAAAGCAGAAAGAACTTGTCATCCAAACAGAGAGATCTTGCAAAACTGCACAGTACCACTTGCTGCATCTCAGAAAGGATATTGTGGAGCTGAAAAGATCAAAGAAACTTGCAGCCAAAATTATCAGGACACTTATGAAGAAAGGTCATGATGTCTGGAAATGTTTTAATTCAGAATAATGGTGGAAGGGTATATGATAAGAGCAGTTTATGAAATTATCCATGCCGCGCAATAAGTAAATAGAAAATAATATTTTTCAGTCTCATTGTAGAACCTTGGGTCATAAATTGAGCAAATAGTGCTCAAGGAAGGCAAAAGGAAATATTCCAGTACTGGTTAAATGTAAATATGCTTTGCAGTTTTCATTAATTTATTTGCTGGAAAATGTAGGGTTTTCCCTATTCCAAGAGGATTTCTTCCTCCACTTTTTGTACTTGTTTGCTATGGGCTTCCCTAGTTATGGCCAGCTTCTTCCTTTCCTTTCCTCTCTTATCTTAGAATACTGCTATTTGATATATTTGTTGTTCTGCTTGAGTAGTAATTTCCCATGTGATATCATATGCAATATTTTTTCATCAAAATACAAATAGATAAGATCAACTCCCATTTCTTGTGGCTGTTCTAAAGTTTAGTGAATCTGTTCCAGAATTCTTGCTGGCTTGCGTTTCAGTATTCTTTCCTTCTGAAAACTTCTGGAGGGGGCCTAAATCATACTCCCTACTTTGAAGGGCATTCTAAGTTTAGAATTCATGGGAAATGTTCAATGTAGTTTGACCCACTATCAAGGGAAAGCAATATGTCAGATTAGAAAGACGCAGTTGAAAGAAGTTGAAAGTTCCAATGACATAAGAATTTATTCCTGTTAAGCTTAATTTGACTAAACCAATAATGCACCTTAAACTTCTTTTGAGCTCAAATTTCTTTAATGAAGGTGTTAATTACTAAGGGATTAACACAGCTTCCAAGTGATAATGGATGTAGTCCATCAATAGAGGGTTAGGATAATATGGTGTTAAGGAACACAAGGATTTACGGAAGGATTACTTGCCAGGAATTGCTGTTAAAATAAATGTGGGGTATAAAGTATCTATGTGTTTCTCCTGCAAATCACAGCAGGCTTGAATTACTGTGTTCTCTGTGCCATGAGAACAAAATATTTCTATTTTTGGCAAACTGACAAATTCAACAAGGCCAGACCAAATGAATCCAACAAATCCTATAGCTTAAGTGCCAAGATACTATTGAGAATCTTACACACCAATACACCTCTGAAGATGTGGCTAAAATTAAAATGAACAGTCACCTGTATGCATTTGAACACTATTTCACATTTTCGTAGTGTCCAATATGCAGAAGATATATTAAGATTATAATGGTGGTGCTAATGATATTTATTTATGTCCCATGCTTTCCCTGGTCCAGGACTAAGACAGTTTACAGAAGTAAGCCATTAAAAAGAACAAGAAAAGTAAACAACCTTTGCTATGTTAAGGTTCAAATTATAGTCATTTCATATTTTATATTAGAGTGGTGGGAACTGAGTAAAATTAGTGTCTGTTAGGATTATACACAAGCGAGATTTGGGGGTCTTCACTAGAACACATGGGAGATATGATTTGTAGTTTTTATCTTCATTTTTTCTGCTTGTTCCCAAAAATGGTGGGGAACAACTCCTATGTGAAAGAGATACATCCTGTCACATCTTATATTGGAAATATTCTATGAATCTGTATGAGGATATATGCTAGTAGCACAGTTTTTTCATCCTGTGGTCCTGAGTCCGCAGATATTATACTTTTTATAGGTATAATCTTGGAAAGAAAGAAGTCATGATTCTGGCTAGAGAGAGAGAGGGGGCTAGGATTATTATTATTTTTTATTATTATTATTATTATTATTATTATTATTATTATTATTATTATTATTATTATTGTGTTTATACTCTGCTTCTTTTCTCCACAAAGGAGACTCAATTCAAGTCCCTATTATTATTCTTATATTGGTAATTATTAGTGGGTTTTGTTTTTCTTCTGTATTACTAAACTGGTCCTAGACTAAATAAATGTGAATATTTTAAAAAGGGAATTCCATTGTTCATTTTTTAAAGTCTTGTTAATCTGAAATAAAGTAGACTCTTTGAACTAATGAAAATTTGGTGAATTAATAGTTTTTCAAGTGCTGTTAATTCAACCAGTTTCATCTAGTTAGCACAGGAACTGCGGTGGCGCAATGGGTTAAACCCTTGTGCTGGCTGAACTGCTGATCTGAACATTGGGTTGCTGACCTGAAGATTGCCAGTTCGAATACACAAGACGGGGTGAGCTCCTGTCTGTCAGCTCTAGCTTGCGGGGACATGAGAGAAGCCTCCAGCTAACACATCTGGCCATCCCCTGGGCAATGACTCTGTAGATGGCCAATTTTCTAATACCAGAAGTGATTTGTAGTATGTTCTCAAGTTACTTCTGACACAATAAAAATCTAATTGGCACTAACAATTGCATTGGAATTGGGTGTGATTATCTTACTATGGTGAGGTATGTGTTTCCAGTCCTTTCTTTAAATTCTTAAATCTTAAATTCTTAAATCCAGTTAAAAATATTGAAATAATATAGTAAAAAAAATCTATTCTAACAATACAATCCTACATATACCTACTTGGAAGCAAGTCCCTCTGCATATATGTCCCATATAAATATCTAACTCAGACAAGTTTTAATGGAGAGGTTAGAGGTTTGTATTTTTTATAAGTTTTTGTTTCATTTTCACAGTTTTATAACATAAAAGGAAAGGGAGGGGGGAAAGAGAAGGGGAGATGAAGAAAAATATGGTATATAGGTTATGGAGTTTTGTTTGTACAGGAGTCTATTGTATCACTGGGTATGTGGAAGGTGAGGATATTGTTATACATATACACTAACATATAAAGAAATCCCATTTACAATATCTTCTATTCTAAGAACAAGTAGATTCTTGTCATTTGGTGTTTACATTAATATTCTGTCTTCTTATATTATCCCGTCTTTTTCTTATCTTCTCCTCCAAGCCTGCATAGTTTACTTATACATACTCTTATTTTCCCCTAGTTTTAATAATATCAATCTATTTACATATCCCAGAGTTAATTTCTTTTGTTAATAGGTTGGTAATACATATGTATATGCGCTCCATGCAGTCATGCCGGCCACATGACCTTGGAGGTGTCTACGGACAATGCCGGCTCTTCTCTTCGGCTTAGAAATGGAGATGAGCACCAACCCCCAGAGTCAGACAGACTGGACTTAACGTCAGAGGAAACCTTTACCTTTACCTTTAATACATATGTGGATACTTGTTATATTAGTCAAATTCTCTCTCTGTGTGTGTGTGTATAATATCCACATCATTGAAATTATATACATTTCTATTGTGATTTAAAAGTCTATCCATCCACCCACAGTTATCTTCAATCTTTTGAGTTTTAGAATACAGAATATATTCATACATTATCATGTTATTTTTATTTCACAAATCCTTGTTTGTATTTGTTGATATTTAAGACTTTCTGTACTGCTTGGGAATAAGTCCTAATGAACCACTGGGATTACTTCTAAGGAGATGTGTAAAATATTACACTGTATAAAGCTTTAGGAAAGTAATAGAACGAACTTAAGACCCTTTGGATACACTGGACAGAAACGTTTCTCTGATAACAGCAGAAATCCCATTGTGTTGTTTAATGCAAATTAAGTCATTGAGATGATTTGCTAAATATTTGCAGTAGAGTTTGTCTCCATCTGCCAAGCAATTGTCATGGTTTATTTATTGGAATGCACCTTCTGCATAGAGAAAGAAATGTGCTTGTCCATAGGCTCTGCGAACACTGTGCCTCACGTTTTGGAACATAGCAAATGACCTAAAAACTGCACGATGCACTACGTCTGTTCCACCAGCGTTTACCTCTAACATGGTTTGTCACTTTGTCTCAAAGGACTTTGTGTACGGCTAACGGGCTACACAGGAACAACTTGGCCAGAACCCTTGCCCTTTGCAGAACATTTCTGCCAGACGGTTCCCTTTCAAGCTGAAAACTCAAAAAGACAGTTCTTTCTAAACTGCTTCGGCTTATTCTTTCATGATGGCAAGAAAGGGGACATTACAATTAAACATTTCTTTGGTGTCTACATTCACGATTGCTATAGCATAAGAAGCATCTGTCTTCCTTGATCTTACAAGCATCTTTCTGTTTTAGGGGCTGTCTTTAAAAAGAAATTCAAATCCTTATTAATTCCCTCAGTAGCTAAAAATTAATTGCATTTTGAAAACAGGGTTCGCCAAAGTTGTAACATCCAATTACTTTCTGGTGATTCCATCAGAGCACAGTTGGAGCATGTCTTCCCCTACCTTCCAGTACACACACATTGTAGTCAGTTCATTTTGAAGTCTTAAGAAATTAGCATTATTTTGGGTTTAATCCATGAACATAACAAGACCAGACACTTCTCAGAATATACCACAAGGCCTGGATTTAAAGAAAGCATTCTGCCCTTTGGGGCAATTTAGGTTGAGAAGGATTAATAAGAACCTAAATAACTTTTGACTTCTTCTGCACGAAACAATTCCCTATGGTTCAGCTGTCATAACCTCTGAGTTTACATATTTATATACACTTACAAATGTGTGAGAGATTATATCCCCATTATAGAGACAGCTAATATCTTCACTTAGGGATGTCAATTTGAAACAGATGTAGGTATCTTAAGAGAAAAGTTGGCATCAGCGAATTGAATTCAGACTTAACGCTTGACTTCCCAACTTTTCTGGCTCCTATTGAACATGACATTTGTGCTAATATAATTGTCTTGGTTTTACATTTATAGATAAATGCCCTACACAAAGTTCAGTTTAAGACTTTGCTAATGAAGCTGTGAAATCTGCTGAAGTACATTTCTTATAATAAATGTTAGACTATTACTTCAACATTCGTGAATAACCACCAGTCATATTTTGCATTAGGTACCATTTGTCAGAATTATAAATTAACCTGTAGTTGAGGAGAAACTTTGGAACAGAGAAATTGAAAGAGAGGGGGAAAGAAAATTGGATTTATTTTTTGCATCTGAAAAATGGGCTGAAAGTACAATCCTATGCATGACATCTGAGAAACAAATCTCATTAGGCTCAGTGGGGCTTACTCCCAGGTAATGGGATAGGATTTCAACCTTAAATAGAAGCCATCATCTCTTTGTCTTCCTCACACTCCCCTGGGCTGTTCATCATTTTTAGAACAATAAGTAGTCGAGTTCATTTCAAATTTACTTTTGGCAGATTAATGGTGAGACATCACCATTCTTTCTGGGAGCAGGGACCTTTTTTCTGAAATTTAGATCACAGTAATGTATAATACACCCTTCATAATTAGTGTAACTAACTATTCACAATGGTGATTTTGTGTGTTTATATGTGGGTTATATTGGCAAGCACCTATGAGATGATATAACTATTTTACTCAGTCACTATGCCATTCTGTACATTTTTTTAAAGTTTCATTTTCTTGCGCGGTTAAGCATGTCTGAATGTTCCACTCCAACAAGGAAGCGCCCATATAATTTCTTAAAGAAACAGTGAAGAAAATGGACAGTGTGTCCTATACATCCCTTCCCACGACTGTACCACTAATTATTTAAGACCTGCTTTTGATAGTTCAGGTAAGCTTTAAAATATACATTCAGAAGAAGGATGTAAATTGTCATAAAATATATTTCATTCCAAATGATTTTTTTCTTCCTTCTTCAGGATGACACTCCATCCACCTACCACAAATACACTATAGTTGTCCCTTCCTTTGCAAACTTTATCTACTAAAACCAGAGGCTGCAAGATGCATTTCAAAACCACCCTGAGTATTCCTTGCCTAAGAAAGTCCTATATAATATGTGGGGTCACCATAAATTGTTAGGAAGCTTGAAAGCATATGCACAAGAAGAGGCTGCATGGGGATTGTTCCAATGAAACTAAAGCAAGTGTGCATTTACTGTATTTTAATATGGACATAGTATTCTCCTCAGATTATAAAATCCTTCATGCTCAGAAGACCAAATGATGCAGGAAATATCCTTAGTTTCAATCTTCTTTCAATTGGCTATGTTTCTAGGTTGTGCGGTATTTGTCTTGAGAGCCAGCATGATATAGTGGTTTCAGCATTGGGCTTATTTATTTATCGTGTCAGAAGCGAATTGAGAATACAGTTATAATGAATAGAAAAACCACAAACAAAGTTAAAAACTTTGCATTTTATTAAATTTCCTTTGACCAGAAACTGTCCACTTGGAGTGCCTCTGGTGTCACTGTAAGACGGTCCTCCATTGTGCATGTGGCAGGGTTCAGGTTGCATTGTAATAAGTGGTCTGTGGTGTGCTCTTCTCCACACTCCCATGTCATGGACTCCACTTTGTAGCCCCATTTCCTAAGGCTAGCTCTGCATCTGGTGGTGCCAGAGCGCAGTCTATCCAGTGCTTTCCAAGTCACTCAGTCTTCTGTGTGCCATGGGGGGAGTTTCTCATCTGGTATCAGCCACTGATTTAGGTTTTGAGTTTTAGCCTTTAGCATTGGGCTACAACTCTGGAGACCAGGGTTTGAATCCCATTTTGACCATGGAAGCCCATTGAATGCCCTTGAAGGAGTCACACACTCTCAGCCTCAGAGGAAGGCAAAACCAAACCTCTCTGAATGAATCTTGGCAAGAAACCCCCTGATAGTTTTGCCTTAGGATCACAATCAGTCAGAACTGACTTGAGGGCGCACAACAACTGTGTTTGAGATATAGCTAAATTCATGCTTGGTTCTCTGTTGCATTCTGTCAGCACCATCCTGAAATATTTTTTAAAAAAATGGAAATTAAGATTATCTTAGTCAAAATGGAGATTCTCTCAATAATCGCTGTGAAAAATGCAACTTCTTACACATAAAGACATCATGAACATTGTTGACAATGCCATACATTTAGCAGAGGTTACTTCAGTGGGAAACTGTTGCCCGGCCTTTTTGGTTTTTTAATTAAAAAGGTCACAATCCATTATATCTGAATTTCAAAGAAATTAGCAATTAGCTGTAATCTGCAGTTCCCAGCAGGAGGCTTTCATACTATTAAAAAGAGATTGTTTCCAACTCTGATCAAAGTCAAAATAAAACTAACAAGATTATAAAATAATTTGTGTGTAGTACACAACACGCTATGCATGCTGTGTAAGTGATAGGGATTAGGGCTTTTTTTGTTTTGTTTTTAAGCGTCTTTGGGATTTTATAAAATGTTTTATTTTTAGAGCAATGTTTCACGAGGATTTAGAACAGTGACAATTTATCTGTTCATTAAGTCAAGCCACTCTTGCTTTTTGTTTTTTAAAAAAGAAGGTTGAGGATGTGAATGGCTTTGAATATTTTAAAGTAAATAATAAAAATGCAGTCTACGGTAACCTAAAGTTTTTGACATAAGTATTCATGTCATTGAAGTTAGAGTAAGCCGAATTGATGGGTTCTTTCAGCTATCTAGGGTATGTGCCGAGTTTGGTACTAAAAAAAAGTTCTAATTTGCACTTTCCAATGAATTTAAACTTTCTAGATTTGTACCTACTTAAAAAGAATGTTTGTGACCTCTTGACCCTTTTGTTATCCCTAATTCAGAAAGGCCTTTATTCTAGAAAGCTTAGGTATTAAAAAGAGAGAGAGAGAGAGAAAGAGAGAGAGAGAGAGAGAGAGAAAGAAAGAAAGAAAGAAAGAAAGAAAGAAAGAAAGAAAAAGAAAGAAAGAAAGAAAGAAAGAAAGAAAGAAAGAAAGAAAGAAAAGGAAAGGGGGGCCCAAACTTTAATGGCATAACAGTCCTTTCTGATCACCCTGTGTAAGATGTTTATGCAAAATGTCAATAGAAGCAATTGGCCTAACAGTGTGACAACTTATTTTGCTTGGAAATGGGCTAATCTCCTGTTTGGGTTATCCAGAGGTCAGGTGGGGATTTCTTTTGGCACTCCCCATAGTGCCAGAGCTAAATTTTTCAGTCTTTGTTGGGCTGGGGCCAACATCTTCTCAGACCCAATGGATCCCACTTACCTACCAAAGGGAGAACAAAGCGTTTCTCTTCAAAATACCTTTATTGGAGGTAAAAGCCCTTTTGTTCAAGGGAGCTAGGATTTCCCCCCTAACAAACTAAATTAGAGTCAGTGTGAGTTAATAGTATCTGTGTATGAGACTGGATTGCCTTGCTCAGCAACCTAGATTATGAATATAAAATGTGGCTGTTATAACATGGACTGTCATATAATTTCATGGTTGTGAACTATTTGAATCCACCTTTTTAAAAAGGATAGCTGGAATTTCCCCCTAAGAAACTAAGGAGGAGTCCGTATGAGTTAATAGTATCTGTGTACAGGACTGGATTTTGTTGTTCAGTGACCTAGATTATGAATATAAAAATGTGGCTGTAATTAATACAATTGATTGTCATGTTGTTTCATTGCATGGTTGTGAATTATATATATATTTAAAGGTAACTAAGACCCCCCCTAACAAACTTAAGGTTGAGTCAGTGTGAGTCATAATATCTGGGGACTGGAGTGGTAGTGGATTGTATACCCCTTGCTTTGTTTCTACAGCAGGATTGCTTTGCTTCTACAGCAGTTCTGCTAATATTCTCATGCACAGTCCGTTATGATTATACGCCTGGCCCCATTCCTTTCTGAAGTTCATGTGGAAACCCAGATTCAAATGTTGTCCTTCAGCGCTTGCCATGGTTGCCCTGTCACAGCGGGCTGGAGCTCAATAAGTGCTCAGGGAAGCATAGCCGGCCACAAAATAGGCCTTGGCAGGTTGCATGCTGTGAACTCCTGCCTCAGTGAATCAGCTTCTGTGTGTTTTTATAACAGCCTTCTTCCCGCTGTCGCAGCCCCCCCCCCTTTCATTATGCCCCCAGGTTGTGGAAAGGCAGCAGTTACCTGTGGAAACACACTAAGCAGCAAGTGTCCTGACATGTTGATCCGGCAAATTGTATTTGATAAAAAGGTAATTATACACACCGAGTCAGATCTACAAATCTCTGGTTGATTACAGGTTCATAACAGAACAATTCCACACGTGGTACAGTCTTCAGTTTATGTAAAGAATCGTAATAATTATTGTTCCCCCCTCTGCTAAATTGAATATCTTTTTCTGGTTGTGGGCTTTAATTCATAAAAATGTGAAGCAGCTTGTAGGTTTTGTACGTGTTTCAGTCTGGTTAGCTACAATTAGTGAGCGGATATCATTTGACTACATCCAACGTTTTCATACTCTCTTAATTGTTTTAGAATTGAATTGTTGGCAAGCCCAAAACATGTGGTTTTCTACCTTGGCTTTTCTTTCCCCGCTGATTTGTCTTTCCTAGAGAACATCCACATAGGCTTCTACTTTTTTATTTATTTCATGTCAAAAGCATTGCATAAATAAACAAGTATAAAACGGAGAAAATAGAGGGAACACAAGCAGCTAAATAATTTTTCACCAAAAACAGGTAACAGCGACTGCATTATCTTTAGCTTTAAACAGTTCTTTCTCTGTACATAAGGCAGGGTATTGTGGGCAAGGATACAGATGCTGAGTTGTTTGTTCTGCTCCACAGTCGCACAAAGTGGAGGATTCTTCTACGAGTAGGTAGTGCCATTTTGCCAGGTTGTCTTTTGATCTGCTCACTCTACTTCTGAGTCTGTTCAGAAACTTCCAAGTTGTCCATTCTTGGTTTGCCCCTGTAGGAAGATCTTCGTGGGGGGGGGCATCCAGTTGGAATTGCCTGATTTTTCTGCTCAGAGGGATACTCTTGGTGTTGCTGAGGGAACATTAAGAGGAGTGGTGGTTTTCATGAAACTTTCCTTGATTTGAGTCCACTGGGAGGAGGCAGATAGCCATGCAGTGGATGGCTTTCACCGTGTTCAACCTTATTTCTCTCACAGTTGGCAGAAACTTCTCGTCTCACATGGGTGGGGGGGGGCAAGGCCAGCTAGCTTATAGAGTCTATCAACAGGTGTAGGTTTGAGACATCCTGTAATTATTCTACATGTTTCTTTCAGTGCTATATTCACCTGCTTCTCATGCTTAGAATCTTAGATTTTATTTATACAGTCAGTCTTTCACATTCATTGAGGTTAGGGGCATTTAACATCCTCCCACAAAAGTGAAAAACTTGATTTTTTTAAAATGCTAGGATTTTTATGCCTAAGAGAACATTTCTCTAGGAATGTCTAGGTTCTCCAACAAGACTCCATAATAAACTTTTGCTGGATGTTGACCATAAAATTGCACCAGGGGACCTAGGACCCCTCTACACTGCCATATAAAATCAAGATTATCTGCTTTGAACTGGATTATATGGCCATATAGATACATATAATCCAGTTCAAAGCAAACATTGTGGATTATCTGCTTTGATAATCTAGATTATATGGTAATATAGAAGGGGCCATAGAGATTCCTAGGTGTGGAAAGATGGAAAAAATGGACGATGGAAAATCGGAATAATTATTTTATTAGGTTAAATTTCAAGTTATAATAAGTGTAACGGGGGAGGATGCACAAGAGGATAAAATAGAAGAAATAAAGAATAAATGGATGACATATATGGAATGAGTTAAAAAGGATGAAGCCAATACAATCATCATATAGAAATTAAGAAAACTATGGTTAAAGATAAGTCAGAGAGATGGGCGATGGATGGGAAATCTGAGGTCAGAGAGATGGGTGATGGGTGGGAAACACAGATTTTTTTTAATTATGAAAAATTAGTTGAAAGTTCATTTTTTAAAAAGATGTATATAAGAAGATGTATGTAAATAGTTCGTTGAATGAATGTGGAGCGTACCACACAGCACATGTACAACCATAAAGTTTAGAATCCATTGTTATTTTGCAGAATTGTACAAAATAAATTTTGGGGGAAAAATAGAATCCTAGAGAGGTATATTTTAATCAAATACATGAATTATCAAGTCCACCAAAGTCAAACTCGCCAATGTAGAGTCAACTCTGTATACAATATGACAGTATATATACAGATATTTTCACACATACATACAAATGTACATGAAATAAAAGAATATTTTTTTATTATGCTTGGCTTTTCTATACATAGATATTTTGAAGTTCCTAAAAGAACAAAGCCAGCAAGACTCTATTGTATCTTCTAGTATATACACATCGCTGTGTTGGTATGAAATGCACAATAACATTTTTTAACTTTTTGTGTTACAATTAACATTAAATACAACAACAACAACTACTACTACTACTACAATAATAACACTTTATTTTTCTATCCCTCCTCCATCTCCCCAAAGGGACTCGGGGCGGCTAAAATGGGGCCAGGCACAAAAACAAACTATGAACAAAGTTAAAACATATATAAATAACTAAATAAACACTATCAACACAACAGATCAAATAAAATAAAACAGATTAAAACACAGATCACATATGTATGAATAACAGTTAATTATTGATTCCATCTCAACAACAATGGTATCTAATAAACTGTCTAAACCAGATGTCAAACTCACAACTTCTCTTCTCATATTGAGCCTAAAGGAATCGAATGTCAGGGAGGAAAAATCCTAGACCACAAAGGTTATTCAAAACAGGCAACAAATGTCTTTTTCATCTGGTGGCCAATTTGCTGAGTGTTGTATTTGGAGATGTGAATAAGGTTCAGATACTGAGGCGTCACTTGGGGTCAGCTACAGGAATTCCCCACACAAATGTCTTCCCACATATTCTTTTGTTCTTTTGATTCTCTGGTGGCTGAAGGGCTCAGACCTAGCTCTTTGAGGCTTCAAATAAATAGCAAGGAGTTAATTCAATACTGGGCGATGATACAACAGATGGATTCCAAAGCATTCACATGTTAGAAATGTGCTAAGTTTTTTCTTTAATTATTCACAATCTTTGTTGGGATCTGTCACACCATCTCTAGGTCTTGCACCGAACTCTTCTTAAAGTTCAGGTCAAAATTACTATATTTTTTGCTATGGTACCTAGCTGTTGATTTGGGGTACTTTTTTAAAAATAGAAGCACGTAATCAAAATATCAGTTCTAGGTAGGAAAGTAAGTACTAGTCATTGCAGCTAGTTTAGGTAAGAAGTCATTAGCATATTTTATTATTTATTGTATTACTAGTTATTCATTTTTAAAATCAATTACATTCTATAAATGCAGAAAACACAGATTAAGAAGACGAGTGTTTCTTTTGTTCCCAACGAAACAGTGTGTAACGAATTTTCATTCAAAATTTTTTGAATTTTTTTGACAAAGTGGGAAAATTAGATTATCAGATAGGATTTCATCTATAGTAGAATGACAGCAATAAACTTTTAAAAAATCAATGCATTCAATAAAACATTGAGAATTGTATTTAGGCGTCAAGTCTGTGTTAGAAAAGCATAATATTTAATTTTTTAATGTGAAACTACACTCTTCTTTCTGTCTTATCGGTGTACAGTATATACCATCTTTGGATTACAGTGTTAATTTAGAGTATTATTATTTTGTCTCAAAAGCATTGCATATAAAGTAATGCTTTTGGATTGGAAAGATTAGCCATTTACAAGAAACGTTGCCCATCTGTATTTACTCAGTCTTCAAGGAGGCTCTTTCTGTGTCCCATTAATTTAGATAACCAATGGCATGAATACTATGGTATGACAGAAACTTCACAAATACAAGATTGCAGAAGGAGAAAGTGAAAAACAGTTTTTTCCATGAAAATAACTTAATAATATAATATCCTCATCTTGTTTAATGTGAGAATGATCTCTGTATGAAAAACACAACTGCTCTTAGGGAAGCTGACTTACTTTAAGACAATTCAGCCAAGTGAATCTGTACTTGATGGATTAATTCCAAAATGAACATTGCTTAAATATGCATGGTTGTGACATGATAATAAATTCATTCCTCAAAATTCTTTGCCTCTGTTTATGCTGCTTATGAATAATCCAAGGACTTCTAAATTATTCTGATCCAAGAACATCTGAAGCTCAATCCATTTAGTTGTCTCTATATCTGAAGCTCTAAAACAAAAAAAATTGAGAGGGGTTATCAAAGAGATGCTGAAATTGAAAAAGCTTTTTCTTTCATTAATTTATGATTATGAACACTGCCTTAACAAAGGAAAGAGTGTGATCAAAAAATGCTTCTAAGTGGTGCAGTGGTCCAGCCCATTATTTTGCATCAGGCAGCCAGAAGAGGGACTACTGGTCTACATGACAAATTTGCCCTGTGATAGATACGAAACTAGCCTCCCAGAGGCTTTACACTCCGGTGGTGCTTGGAGAGCTGTCTGAACCTCAGTCAGGATTTGGCTAGCACCCGGAAGCACAACCAGCATTGCTTTCCCAATTTCCCAACATTTCAATTCCACAACATTTCAATTCTGTTTCTCCCACTTTTATTTTGCCACTTTCCAAATCTTATAGTTAATGAACTTCATGCTTTCCATTGCCTGATCAGATCTTGGAAGCTAAGCAGAATCAACCTTCAACCCTGGTTAATATTGCATAGAAGACCACCAATGCATACCAGGTTCCGTAGGCTAGATTTGAGAGGAAGGAACTGTCAAAACCATCTCTTGACTCATCCTTCCTAAGAAAACTCTATGAAATTCATAGGAATGCCATAAATGCATAGCTAGCTTAAGGCATCTACATAAATATTCTTGAGCAAAGTACTGTTTGAGAAGAATGGATGCCCTTCAATTAGAGCTGGGACAAAGTATGCATGGCATGGACTTTCAGAGGGAGGAAAGTAAAAGCAAAAACATACCTTAAAATGTTGCATTGATCTCCAATATGAGCAGATTCTATGCATTTTGGGAACAGAGAAAAGAACTCTTAGGATCTGTCTTCTTACAATGAAAAGGAGGGGAAAGCTTTGCCTCCTGAAAAATCAGGTTGGTTTTCCACAGTAACAGAACCATGTTTTGTGATCAGAATGTTCATGGATAGTTCCTGATGTTTTGTGGTTTGAAGGGACTCATTCTGTGTGTGTGTGTGTGTGTGTGAGAGAGAGAGAGAGAGAGAGAGCACGCGAAAGAGAGAGAGAAGGGTCATAGAAAGAAATCCGACTGCCCTGCTTAGCATGCATGACTGAAGATGCCTTTTCTTTTTAGCATCTTTTTGAAGCATAAGTAGTTATATCTATATTTGTCTAAATTGTTTTCAAAAATTGTAGTTAGCTGTTTTGAGAACTATCTAATGGAAAGGCGAAATAAAAGTGTAGTACATCAACAATATCTGTATATTCCATCAACATAGATCAAAATATGATACCTATTCTCAGAATAATTGACATTTAATTAATTGTACATTAACTAAGAAGTGATTTAATAGAATCAGCCTCAGTACAAGATGACTCTACAAAATTGTTGGCGCATGACTTTTCTCTTAAACCCAACAAAAGAAAGTATTGGCTTAATTTGAGTTGGGCTACCTTATTAAAATACTATTAATAATATGATTTGATAGGTGTAATGCAAATTGTTAGTGTTTTTGACTTCTGTGTGTAGCTGTTCAATGGGATTAAAATATTACTAAATTTGTTTGTTTATTTATTTTCTATATTTATATACCATCTTTCTCACCCTTGGGGGGACTCAAGGCAGTTTACAACATATTAATGGCAGAAATTCAGTGCCAACATACATATAATAGAAAAAAAATCATAATAACTAAACACTAACATATAGCTATAAATTAAAATAATTAAAACCATTAAACATATGCTTATGCAACATTTAAACATTATGACAAAGTATTAAAACATCCTGATATAAATATTAAAATCACATGATCCAAAATTGTATACCTTTGTATACCAACTGTATACCAACTCAATTAGTGTAGCATATATGTTGTGTACAGTGTTTTAGCATAAATCATATTTTACTAGCAAGTCTTTTCTTTATTGGAAAATTAAGCACTTTAAGTGTCCATATTATTTACAAGACAACAAGGACACTTGCTCATATGAGGGGGGGAAAGCAAGAACAGAAAAACAAGAACATAAGAAATAGTCTCAGATGTTCTAATCTTCAAAAAAAAGTCATCCAATATACTTAGTTAGACTAAACTAAAGAAATTTAGTGAGGTTTTTTTGTCTTTTTCATTGCTTTTGAAAAGGAAATCTATTTATGTTTTAAAAATCATATTTTTAAAACTAAAAATTTATTGACTTAACATGCAAAAATAATTGAATCAATATGCAAAAGGAACCTCACACAGCCTGAAGGAAGGCTGTGAAATTTTTCACATGTGAGAACAAAATAAGCCAGAGTTTCCATCCTTGCAGAGAAATACAGTTTCTATGATTTCATGCTTTGTTTTAGTGCCAACTAGCCTTGTGTGTCCTGCACTTTGGGAAACAATTAGAGAAAAGCCATCCATATAAACAATTGTAAGTTGATATATTTATTTTTAGCAGAAGTCATTCCTTTATGATTGGACTTGCCCTCAAATTCTTTTCCTGTTCCGCCTACATATTTAATTACAGGATTTTCGTCTCCTAGGATTATGTTCCACTTCTGTTTCAGTAGCAACAAAGATGTATACTTCGTTACTTCTGTTTAATTATGAGTCAGAATAGTATCTTGAGCCAAATCAGAAAAGATTAAATCCATTACATCATGTCTTTTTTTAGTACATGATTATATGTATATTGTAGTATTTGATCTATCCAGTAAACACATGCTTCTCCATATTTAGATTCCCTCACACATCTCTACTTCTCTCTCTCTCTCTCTCTCTCTCTCTCTCTCTCTCTCTCTCTCTCTCTCTCTCTCTCTCTCTCTCTATATATATATATATATATATATATATATATATATATATATATATATAAAAATGAATTACCAAGAAAATGCCGTAAGTAAATAAGTATGCAGTTTTCTAGTATCTTGACATCTTCAGTTAGATATATCTAAATCAAATCCTTGTTTAGGGTCTTTTTTTTTAGTAGTGATTGTTTTTGTTTTTGTTTGAGGATTTCTGTATCTTCCAAAAGATCAGCAGTTTTTACTAGCATGGGTAGGAAATTCTGCACCATCTAATTAATTTAATCTTAAATTAAAAATCAAATACATAATTATTTGACTCCCTTTTTTCTATATAAAGTAAGGCATAATTCATTCAGCCGTATTAGTCAGCTGTATGTATCTGTATAATATTGTGTTTTCACACCCAATTTTTAATTAAACAAATTATAACCTGTTTTATATAGATTCCTCCAGTACTTTTATTGGCATAGTTCAGGGATTTTGTTGCCATAGTTTGTATTTTGAAAGCAGTGGATTTTGTTCTGCTGAACAATAAATTGAATGAGAAATAATTGTCTAAGGAAAGAAATTAATTGAATAGATATCTATCGGTTCTTGCTAGACATCTATCACTATACAAAATTAACTTACACTTGGAAATTATTATTATTATTATTATTATTATTATTATTATTATTATTCACCCAATATTTTGCCTTTGACAATCTTTCACTGAAATTAGTATTAACAATGAATTTGATCTGTTGGATAACAAATAATGATAATAATTCACTTTCATCTTCTAAACAGCCACAGCAAAAAAGTCTGATTATAATAATTGCAAGTCTAAGTGTTTCTCTGTTGCAGTTCTCAGAGCTGATCATTAATGACACATTTTGATATTTAATGTGCCTAAGGTTAAAATAGTATATTAGTTAGGAGCAGAGCCGGCCCTAGGTATTTTTCAAGTGTAGGCGAACAGAATTTTGGCGCCCCCCCAAACCAATCACTGAAAAATAAAAGCGTTGGATAAGCGAAAATGTTGGATAATAAGGAGGGATTAAGGAAAAGCCTATTAAACATAAAATTACATTAATATTTTACAAATTAAGCACCAAAACATCATGTTTTACAAAAAATCAACAGAAAAAGCAGTCTTGACTGCGCCCCCACATGTTTTGCGCCCCAAGCGACCGCTTAATTTGCCTCATTATTGGGCCAGCTCTGGTTAGGAGATATATCTAAAGAACAGGCATATTCAAACCCAGATATTAAAATCTGTTGTAATTAAATCTGAAGCCTACATTAAAACTAGATAAGCTGTTTTGCCAATACTCATCTTCATTCCAATGGATGTAACAACATTCTATATTGTATACATATAATACAATGCAAATTAGATTCTTTTTTTTCTTCATGGTATTTTAACTCAGTGCAGATTAACTGATAGATTTAACCAGTGGGGTTTAATGGTGAATTAATGGTTAATGCTTTTTTATTGTACTTTGTCCCTGTTTCTCTTTTTGTCCCTCTATTTTGTACTGAAACTGCCAGCACAGGGAGAAGGCATGAAAATAGTCATGTTAGGGATGACAAATTGAACTATATCTCCCTCTCTTTGGGAGAACCTATAAAGGTCATTATGTCTGTTGCCTCTTGTAATGTATTTTTTTGTCAAATGAGTTCCTGGAGAAGGGTTTTATATTGAATCGCGGAAAACATATATGTTTCCTGACTTCAGGTACTCCTAGAAATGGCTGCCATTCCTCCCTTGCTCTCTCTCTCTCTTGCCCAGCAAATTACTTGTTGCGGCCATACATTTGCACAGTGCCAAATGATGTATAGGTGATATGACTGACCAGAAACACAGTACCAAAGGCTTGCCCACCAGGCAACTCCTGCCCACCCACTGCATACAGTGTATTTGCTGTCAGAGTCCATTATACATCGTCGTCACAGTGTGCCAGGCTCATAACCGCAGCTACAAGAGTGAGACGGAGAAGCGTATGTACAATGGCACCGCGCAGCAGTTGGGCTGCCCCTGCCGCTCGCCTGTTCTATCGGCTCCATCTTCATCAGAGAGTTGTCCCAACATAACCCCTGAACCTGCCCTCAGGAGGGGAGAGGGGAGGCTTATAATTGGGCGGCTTATGTAATTTGCTTGTATGCCTTCGTTTTCTCGGTCACATGTAAAGCTGGCTTCTGCGGCTCTCGGCAAAAGAAACTTTCTAGAATTAATGAGACTCCTGTGTAATCATTCAGCCTGGGGAACTGGGAGAAGGCTTGTAGTGATAATACTTTGCCTTTTGCCTCTTCTGGTGCTCTCTGCACTCCTCGTGTAGGCTAGAGCTGACCTCGCATGGACCGAAGAGCTCAAAAAAAGGTCCTTTCTCAACTAGAACTCTGAAAATCTCAAGCTAGCTGGGGAGATACTGGGAATGCTAACCCCAAAAGACTTCCCCAAGCTTCTTTTTTCACACGATATATATAATACTTGGAACACATGGGTGTATCTGTATTGGGGTTGGACTGGATGGCCTTTGTGGTGCCTTCCAACTCTATAATTCTATGAACCCATCTCTGGGGTTGTCTTTGTTTCTCTTCCTGTATGCTCTCTGTAGCCAAGGCTGTACTGTTCTGTTTTGTACAAGTTAGGAATTCAATTTTAGTTGCAGTTTGCCTTCCTGATGTTTTTTCTTAAAGCAAGTTTTTAATCCTACAGGTTTATTATGGTCTGAAGTTGGTGTTCCATTGGTTGGAAGCAAAACGTCTGTTGCTATGACTTGTGCGGAGAGAATAAATGATGCAAATTAAGCCGAGAAATTCAAGTTTGCATAATGTACACAGGCGGCTTTGTTAAACTTTGTGTCTGAGTAAAAACGCATGGGATGGCATTGTCAATCATCTTTGAATGCGAAAGTCAGTCCTATTGGAAATGCTCAAACTGCCAGGAATCTGTCAGGTAGTGCATGTTTTCGTGGGTTGTGAAAAACCTGAAGATCAGTACCAACATGATTCTTCAATAAATGACTAGATTGAACTGCTGTCATTAATGTGATTGATATAGAACCAGGTCATGAAGTACTTTAAAGGATATAAGTTGAATATTGTTTGAAGCACAAGAATAAGTGATATTCCTTGTCAGGTGGTACATCTCTGCGGCATATTTTATTTTTTAATTTAGGGGTTGTGCAAAAATGTATTTTAAAACCTTTTTCTTGAATTTTCTCAAGAGTTTAGCCAATGCCACTGTTTTGTTTTGATCCCGGGATCTAATGGCTACAACATCTAAATTAGGTCAGAAAAAACACAAGCGGCAAGGCAGAACATCAGTTGCAATTATTTGGTCTGTCTGAAGGATGACAAAGGTAGAAACCCCCTCAGCCACAGAGTTAGAAAATTGTGCATTTTATTTTGTTCGGCCCTGATGCACACAATAAAATGCATTGTTGAAAATTGTAATGCCTAAAAAGATTTAAAAATCAGAAATGTTGCTTCCGTAGGAGGGTTGTTGGGGAGGTTAATTTTTTAATGTCAATCTTACTTATTTTTCAATGGAGCGCAATTCTAATAAGGGTTGTAGGAATGCAGCAATAGTGATGCACACTTTAAGCTTCCTGACATAGATTTATACATTTTATCTGTGCTGGGAGCTCAATTAATTGTCATTTAGCAAACTATGCATAATTTAAGCAGCATCCATCATTTGAGGTTCATGGATATAATATTTTTGTAATATCTCTTACAAAGTTGCGGGCTCCAGTTGTTTTCTAAAGTTAACTTAAATAAATAGTCGAAATGGGATTGAATTTTGTATTAGGGAGCTTAGCAACTGGATGCCACAAAATTACTTTAAATCAACACTACTGAAATCGGTCAACTGATCTGCATCATGAAATAGACATTTCTCTAAGATGTTGTGGGATCACTTTAAAGCTCTTTATACTGAAATGGCATTGATTCTTGTATTACAAGGTAGCAGAATGCCACAGATCAAATATTTGTGTCTTTCTCCTTTCATTAAATTGATATTAAAACAAGTCTGAATCTTCCTAGGCCACAAAATTATATAGTAAGCAAAGAAATAAAATAATAATTGTTCTTATTGTTGAGAATTTTCATTGGCATTTGTATAGGCTAAACATTGACTGGTGAGTGAAATAAAGATGTTACCATTTACCATATCAGAGAAACCCAGCTAGGTTAATCTGGCCTTTATTTTCCTTTCCTTCCTCCCTTCTGATAAAATCATGGGTCAAATTGTGCATTTGAACCAAAATATATTATTCTGATCGCGCTTACGTATTGTTTAAGATTACATTTCCCTTGCTGGCCTATTATTGACAGGGTTACTGAGCATTAGAGTCAGGAATAACCCATATCCCTGTTTTCTGTTCATTTTTGTGGATTTTCCCCCCCTGTCCTTTTCAGTTTAAATAAAAATACATTTCCGTTTTGAAAATTACCTGGATGTTAAGTGCATTATTCATCCCCAAACAAATTACTTCCAAGTAAGTGTGTCATATCCTCCCCTCAAAGCCATAGCAAATAGAGATGAAGTCTGTCATGACTACTCCTTTGCTATGAAACATCGTCCTGCTCCTATTTTTGTACTTCTCCTATATTCTGTTCCATGTGTGAAAACAGCACATACAGGGGGCTTAAGAAAGAAGTAACATATTTAAAGGACAGAATAAGAATGTCACAATTAATTAGAAAGGTCATCTCTTGTGAATCCCAACATTTCCATCCGGAGTCGACAGCTTGGCCTCACATCTGATTTGTTCTTATGGGGTTGACCAGCTCAATGATTCACGCAGAAAATATACAAGGTTGGAGCCAGGTTTAGTCACCTATGGAATAGCTGCATGAACATTGCATGGATGCAGAATCAGAATCGGAGGACCTTGTGGATGTAACAAGTAAGCCCAACCAAAGAGTTTATTTGGGGTGGAATAGTATTCTAGAGTATGCAATATCACTTTGCCTTCCCCATCAGCCCAAGCTAGTAAAAAACTTGCTTGTATAATTAATTCAGTGGGTTAACATACTTCTTCTGTCCATCCTACTGAAGTGCTTGTCTACCTATATCTGACAGGAATCTTTTCTTCCTCCTTGGAACCTCTTCAGCTATAGGAATATATTTTGATGTTTGCAAAGCATTGTAGATGTGGAAGTGTGCTGCTAAGCAATCCAACTCTCAGGGGATTCTGGATTTTCTCGGTGTACAGTCCGCATTTGAACGAGAGGAGCCAGAAATATGTTGTGATGGATTTAAAATACGAATTTTTAGCACTGTTTGTGTTTAATTCTGTTTAATGTTTACATATTTGTATATATTAAATTGTATACTAATGCTTTTATATCAAGCCGCTTTGAGTCCCCTTTGGGAGATAAAGCAGGGATATAAATATAATAATAATAATAATAATAATAATAATAATAATAATAATAATAATATAATATAATAATATAATAATAATATAATAATAATAATAATAATAATAATAATAATAAATATAGGTAGACTCCCAAAATTATGCTTATTAGAATAGATAAAAGCCAAACTACAGACCTCTTGGATGATGCAACTGACAAATTATGTAAGAAGTTGCGGTCTTCCTGTCTCCTGCACTTAAAGAGACCCATGTTTTTTTTTTTTAAAAGTGCTATACAAAGAATTTTGGACATAGAAGCCAATATAACCATCATCAGTAATGCTGCCAACCTAAAATGGCTGAGTCAATATAAACATACTTTTCAAATCACCAACAATTTAAAAATGCAAATGTCAAAACATTTCAGGAAGGTATCCACTTGAGCTAGATTTGATCAGCTTGAGACAATGAGATTTAACAGCATCCCTTATAACAGTGGTTCTCAACCCGTGGGTCTCCAGGTGTTTTGGCCGACAGCTCCCAGCCAGTTTACCAGCTGTTAGGATTTCTGGAAGTTGAAGACCAAAACATCTGGGAACCCATAGGTTGAGAACCACTGCCTTATAATGAACAGATTTGTATCTGCGGAGCATCTGAAATTGAGGATATAGCACACATGTTATTTCATTGTAAGTTGTATCAGAAGGTGAGAGACTTGTACATTGGTCCATATATCAAACTGAGAATGTATTGGGAATCTTACATCAGAACAACATATTTTATGTGTGGCCACATAACATATAAAACAGCTCTGTATTTAAGGAAAAAAATACATTTGAGAACCACATATGTGGGGCTGATTGGGGTAAATTGTAATGATTACAAGGAAATATGATTTATATATTCAGTTTTATCATATTTATTGTTATAAGTGTCTTACTTTAATTTACTACATAGAGTGTAATCAAGTCTTATCAAGCCTTGTTGTTTGGTTTGATATTATGATATGGCCTAAGGGCTAATCAATAAAATGTATTATTAATAATAACAACAACAATAAATATAATAATAAATATAGGTGCTGAAGATATTTCCTTTTATCTGTTGCATTGAATCCTTCCTTAAATTAGACTGTGATGCAGATTTTTTTTTTCTAAAAACAGATCCTGGGAAGGTGTTTGCCAGCTGATCTATGGCAAATATGACTTTCTGAGGCTCAGAAGTGGTTTTTCCCTAGAATATAACACTATATTCTATATAACACTATATTCTAGGGGGGGGGGGGGGATCTGTTCCTGGTTTGAAAGTGTTATTTCCTGTTTAATTGTGTGATACGCACTTTGAAAGTAGTTGTAATACTCCAGAAACTTCGTTTTTGTGCCTGCCACAAACTAAGTTGAATCCTGGGTTGCTGTGAGTTTTCTGGGCTGTATGGCGGGTTTTCCTGACGTTTCGCCCACATCTATGGTAAGCATCCTCAAAGGTTGTGAGGTCTATTGGAAAAATAATATGCTGTGTCCAGGTTGGTTCATCAAGTGCTCTGCTATGGCTGACTTCTCTGGTTGAGTTAGTCTGCAGTGCCTTTCATGTTCCTTGATTCATGTCTGGGCAATGCTGCGTTTGGTGGTCCCTATGTATACTTGTCCACAGCTGCATGGTATACGGTAGACTCCTGTAGAGGTGTGAGGATATCTCCTATCCTTTGCTGAATGTAACATTGTTGGGTTTTTGTAGTGGGTCTGTAGATAGTTTGTAGGTTGTGTTTCTTCATCTGCTTTCCTGGTCAGTGGTTCCCTTGATGTATGGTAAGAACACTTTTCCTCTGGGTGGATCTTTGTCTTTACTCTCATGGCTTGTTCTTTGCCTTGCAGCTCTTCTGATGTTTTTGGTGGGATATCCATTTACTTAATAATAATAATAATAATAATAATAATAATAATAATAATAATAATAATAATAATAATAAAGGTGCTAAGGATATTTTCTTATATCTGTTACATGGAATCCTTCCTTAAATTGGACTGTGATGCAGATTAAAAAACAGATGCTGGGAAGATCCAGTGGATTTATGGCAACTATGAATTTCTGAGGCGCAGAAGTGGTTTTGCTGTAGAATATAATACCATGTTAACAAAAATTGAAAAAAAAACCAGTAAGTACCTGGTTTGAAAGTGTTATTTCCTCTGATACTTAATGAACCAACCTGGGCACAGAATATTATTTGAGAACACAGAAATGCTGAACCACTCTAACAATCACCATGCCAGACTACACAGAGAAGCCATTGGCATCCACAGGCATGTGGATAATTTCAACAGAAAGGAAGAAACCATGAAAATGAACAAAATCTGCCTACCAGTATTTAAAAAATCAGCACAGTTAAATAAAGAACAACACTCGGAAAACAGGGAAATTCCAGGCATGAAACAATCAGGGCCAGCTAACACCTTCGAACAAAGGATTCCCCCAGGCAGGAAGCAGCCAGGCTTTGAAGCTGCAAGGCTTGATTTCAATGCCAATCAAGGTAATTAATGACAACATTCACACTCCCACTCTGGGCCTTCCACAGATATATACACCCCACTTGTCCAGTTTCCAATAGATCTCACAACCTCTGAGAACGCCTGCCATAGATGTGGGCGCAACGTCAGGAGAGAATGCTTCTGGAACTTGACCATACAGCCCGGAAAACTCACAGCAACCGACTGATTCCGGCCATGAAAAAGCCTTAGACATGGCGCTTTCTCTGCTTTTTTTTCCTCCCGCCTTGTCAAAACTCCTTTGGGGCAAAAAAGGAAATGGCAAATTGGGACTGGATATAAACACAGGGCAAGTCCCCCCTTCCTCGGCTTTGCACGGAGTCCAAACACACACACCTCTCTCTCTGCAGCCCAAAAACAATGCGGATCGGAAGTCGGGTTTAACTGGCTTAGCGGGGATTAAGGCTTCACACGGGAGAGACGCCTTCCTCCCGGAGTCGTACTTGGGCTTTTAAAAGATTACGGGGCGATTTGACAGCAGCCAGGAGGCCAGAAAGAGGGGATTTCCCTGCGCTTTGAAACCTGTTTTGATTTCCTTGGGTGTCTTTCATTTGCTCCCTTTTTTTCGGCGTGCAACCCGCCCTTCTAACGCTCTTTTTTTTAATGCGATCCAGCAGTCGCCCGCCTTCCCTCCCTCTTAAGGAGAAGGGAGTGCTTTAAATTCAAACGTGAGGCATGAATTGCCAGAAAACGAGGAAAATGTGGGATGAAAAAAATAAAATAAACAAGCCCAGTTGGGTCTCGTTCGCGCCAACGGGTTCCAAGATTCCCTGTGAGGGAAATCAATGAGGGAAGTCAAGGCAACTGAATGAAATAGTCAATCTAGATGTGGCACTAGCTAGGGCTGCATTGGGGTCCTGGCATTCTCCCTGTTTATTTTATATATATTCCCCTGGTGAAGAGAAAGGATGAAGCCAAATCGCTAAGAGAGGCTTAAGGTCGCCAGGTCTCTCTCTTTGGGGTGCCCGGCCTCCTTCATTCACCTTTTCCCGCCTTTTTTGTCTCTCTCCCCGTTCCTCAGCTCCTGGATCTCTTCATGGTGTGGGACTGGTCGACTTACCTGGCCGACTATGGGCAACCGGGCTCCAAGTATCTGCGGGTCAACCCCAGTATCGCCTTGGCCCTCCTCGAGAAGTGAGTCCGAATGGAAATTGGAGGGGGGGGGGGTTGCATGACTGCGTGCTGGTGGTGGTGATGTCCTCCCTTAAATCTCCAAGCCCGGTGACATCAATCCCCTTCTCTAAAAGAAACCCACAGAAAAGGTTTGACCAGGGTGCCATTGATTGCTCCTATTTCTTTCACTCTTGAGACTCACTTTCCCTCCACAAACATCTAAGGTGCTTTATATATCTCTGCAGATAGTCCCCACCTTAGGAACAAGAGAGATTCTGTAGGTTTGTTCTGAAGTGTGTGTGTGTTTGTGTGTATATATATGTGCCTTGATCCTGCTAAAATTGAATTTGTAAGTGGAAACAGGTACATTTTTAAGTGTAACCCCAGCCATCCATATACAGTAGAATCTCACTTATCCAAGCCTCGCTTATCCAAGTTTCTGGATTATCCAAGCCATTTTTGTAGTCAATGTTTTCAATATATCATGATATTTTGGTGCTAAATTCGTAAATACAATACATTACTACTCACTGAACTGCGTTTTCTGTCAATTTTGTTGTACATTAGAGTCTCACTTATCCAAGCTAAACGGGCCGCAGAAGCTTGGATAAGCGAATATCTTGGATAATAAGGAGGGATTAAAGAAAAGCCTATTAAACATCAAATTAGGTTATGATTTTACAAATTAAGCACCAAAACTTCATATTATACAACAAATTTGACAGAAAAAGCAGTTCAATACTTATACGTAGTAATTACTGTATTTACGAATTTAGCACCGAATTTAGCACCAAAATATCCCGATATATTGAAAACATTGACTACAAAAATGGCTTGGATTATCCAGAGGCTTGGATAAGCAAGGCTTGGATAAGTGAGACTCTACTGTATAACATGATGTTTTGGTGCTTAATTTGTAAAATCATAACCTAATTTGATGTTTAATAGGCTTTTCCTTAATCCCTCCTTATTATCCAAGATATTTGCTTATCCAAGCTTCTCACTTGGATAAGTGAGACTCTACTGTATATGTGTGTTCCTGTATGGGTATGTGGATGTATATGTATGTATACATACACATACATACATACACACACACACAAATACAGATACACACAAGCATATATATACAGAAAGAGAGAGATTCATATATACCCATGCATGCGCGCGCACGCACACACACACACACACACACACACACACACACACACACATATATATATATATATATATATATATATATATATATATATAGGAGTTACATATATAGGAGTTATATATAGGAGTTACAAACCTAGAAATCTCCCCCTAGGAAGGGAAATTCACTCCTGAAAGGGTTATCATGGGGAAAAGGTGTTTCCATTGAAGCTTTGCTCTATCTATCTGTGCATGCATGCATGTTTTGGTCCTGCTCTGGTTGAATATGTATATAAGTAGAAACAGGTACATTTTAAGTGTAACTCCAGCCATCCCTAGGTCTATCTGTCTGTCTGTGTGTCTTAGACTTGTCCTCTTATATTTATTAGATAATGAGTAAGTTTGAAACATGAATCATATATATATGTGTGTATATATATATATATATATATATAGAGAGAGAGAGAGAGAGAGAGAGACATTTAAAATATACCTCTTTTGACTTACATACAAATTCAGCTTAAGCAGAACCAAAGCATGCATAGATGCATAGAAATAAATACATATAGATAGATAAATAGATAGATAGATAGACAGATAGATAGATAGATAAAAGCTTCATGATAACCCTTTCAGGAGTGGATTTCCCTTTCTAATGGTAAATTTCTAGGTTTGTAACTCCTACCCTATT
Organism: Anolis carolinensis; assembly: GCF_035594765.1. Classification (NCBI taxonomy): domain Eukaryota; kingdom Metazoa; phylum Chordata; class Lepidosauria; order Squamata; family Anolidae; genus Anolis; species Anolis carolinensis. The sequence continues at coordinate 207,518,665 of NC_085843.1, forward strand.
TCCTTGAAAAGAAGCCCCTGCATGATTTTGAGGATGCTCAAAATATAAGACCTATTTCAAATAACAAGCCCTAGTTACAGTTCTTTAAAAAGTCAATTTAAATAGTGTCTAGGCAGCTGTACATAGACCCTAATTAATCTTTTGCAACAAAAAATAATAAAAGACCCTGTCTTATTTTCAAGGAAACAGGTTTTATATATATATACCCTGTTTTCCCGAAAATAAGACATCTCCTGAAAATAAGACCTAGTAGAGGTTTTGCTGAATTGCTAAATATAAGGCCTCCCCCAAAAGTAAGACCTAGCAAGGTTTTTGTTTGGAACCATGCCTGCCAAACAACACCAGAGCATGCAGGATTGGTAAATGTACATACCAGTTGTAGTAGTAACAAGAAAGTAACAAGAAATTCTTGATAGGATTCACAGTTTGGTTATGCTGGTTGTGATGACAACTACTGTACAATATATAATAAATGCTCTTTTTTTTGTTCAACAATAAATGTGAATTATTCTTAGTGGAAAAATAGAACATCCCCTGAAAATAAGACCTAGTGCATCTTTGGGAGCAAAAATTAATATAAGACACTGACTTATTTTTTGGGGAAACGGGTATGCATGGGTATGTCTGTATCTGTATGCGCCTGTACGCATATGCATGTATGTATCTGTATGTGTGTATATCTATATCTATGTGTGTGTGTGTGTGTCTGTATAGATATATGTAAACACATATAATACACACACACACACACATATATATTCTGTACAATTTGAATATTGTACAGAAATTAAGGAAATTGTGTTCCTGGATAAAGATACAGAAGTAGTATGTGGTCTGGGTGATGGGTGGATGGGATGGGAAGTTTTTTAATAATTAAAAATGAATAAAATGATTATATATATACATATACATATGCACAAACATACATACATACATACAAAACATGCACACATACAGCCTCGCTTATCCAACAGCGAAAATGTTGGATAATAGGGAGGAATTAAGGAAAAGCCTATTAAACTGTCAAATTACAAATCGACAGAAAAAGCAGTTCAGTACAGGGTAACATTATGTAGTAATTACTATATTTACGGAATTTCGCACCCAAACATCACCCAATGTATTGAAAACATTGACTACAGAACATTGACTTCTTAAAGGCAGGGATGAGCTAAGGTTGGATAAGTAAGAGACTACTGTTTATATACTCGTATTTCTTTCTGAGATGCCATTGATTGTAAAGGCACACGAATTCGTTTTTCAAACCATGAAGCCTTTGGTTTGAAGAAATGCAGCTACCAATGCCTTATTCTCAGCCCCTTTGGGTTCAAAACCCACCCGTGGAAGTGCTCGCATCTCCTTCGAAGAGCCGTAACAAAACCTGGCGGTTCAGTGGGAGGCAGAGCAAAGGGCGACTTTGAGCATATTTGCGGGGATCGCACCGGAAAGGTGTCCAGTTTCAGAGGCGAAAAGGTTGGCGTATTGGGTTTCTAGATCCATTGGATCAAGCAGGACCGTCCCCGAATCAGGTCTGGATTGGTGAAATTTCCCTTTTAGGAAGAGATGCCTCTTGAGCCCAGCTCCGTCTGGAGGCTAAAACGGGGTCATTATATGATCCTCTCTTATTTATTGTAGGTTGTGATTGTACGCTATTTTTTGTGGGAAGACCAAACCCAACGAATTTGGGGGGGGGGGGGTGAATTCGGATATCGGTTTACTCTAAACACGCCCTGATCAACCTACCGAGCTCGATGCGGTTTAGGAGAACAGCGGCCTTTTCCCCGAGCTTCCAGAAAACAGCATTAAGATTTGCAGGTGCTCAGATGTATAAACGCAGGTTGAAGTATTGAGCTCTGCTTTGGCGGGAATGTCCTCTAACTGTCAATTCCTTTTGTTGTTGTTTCCTTTTGCTTCCTCCTGAAAATTCCGGGCGGGATGTCCTTTCTGCAGAGTCCACCGAGGGTATGTATATCTTCCTGATATTTTGCATTCTGGAAGTCCGGACATGGAAGCCTCAAGCCAGAAGAAGGGCTCACTTGATAGCTGTGTAAAAATTAAAGGGTTATATTTTGACCACTGGCCAACACAGGTTTTGGTGCCTCAAATGTTAGTCCTGTTTCCAAGTGTATTTGACTTCCTGATTCCAAAAATGGCACCAGTTTCCTCCTATGAGCTCTAGTTTTTGAGATACAGAACATATGCCATATCCCAGTATTTATCTGCTCACCCATAGAATATCATGATAACCATATTTTAAAAACTATAGCTGATGCGGCTATCCAATGCAATTTTCTGAATCCTTGTTTGGTGTGTTGATATGTACGGATATGAATGTGTATATATTTTTGTGTGTGTCCCATGCCTCTCTCTGTGTGTGTATATATATACACACATACATATATACATATACATATATACACACCCAACAACAACTGACTTGTTCACCTCTGTGATTTGCAGAAGAGAGGGAGGGAAGGTGGATGTCATAAGGCACATTTTTAGATTGCCAGATTGCCTTTTGTTTCGATCCTGCATATACTATGATAGCTCAACCATTAAAATTGTGTTAAAAACACAATTTAAAGACACCCAGGATTGATGCAATGGCTTAAATGTTTTATGTTGTGTCTGTGATTGCTATCACAGTTGTATAGTTTTTATTCTATTATATATTTTATAGTTGTAATTGTTTTATTCTATTGTGTTCTGTTGTTATATATTTTATAATTTTAATAGTTTTATTCTATTGTTATATATTGTACTTTGATATTTGATGTTTACATATGTGAGGCATTGAATTTTGCCATTGATTATTCTGTGAACCGCTTTGAGTCCCCCCCCCACCCCCACCCCCAGGGGGTGAGAAAAGCATATATAAATGCAATAATAAATAAATTCAGAAATTAAAAAGAAAACACACACACAGAAACACATAGGCATACATATTGACTGGAAAAGAAATCCTTCCTGATGTGGGTGCCAAACCTGGGTTTCAATCATAAGTATTTGGGACCTAGCCTTTGACCAGTAATGAGAGCAATGCAATAAACACCAGGAATTAATGTGACTGACAAATGGAACTGCCCTGGATTATGATTTGGATTTCATGATTTTCATTGATGTTTTAATAATTGGTGTTTAACTTCTGGAATTTAATTGTATTTGTTTGTTTAATATGTATTAATTTTTTAAAAATTAATTGATTTTAAATCATTGTTTGTATGTTTTTAAGGCATCTAATTGTTGCTATATATAAGCTGCCTTGAGTCCCCTTGGGGTGGAGAAAGGCAGGGTAGAAATAAAGTTAATAATAAATATTTTATGGATGTATGGCACCCAATTTTATGGCACCCAATTTTTGCCTATTGTAAGGCCACCCTTAGGAGTATCAGTTGCCCCTAAAGCATAAAGCATGAAGTATGGAAAGAATCTATATTGCCAAGTCATGCAATCTGAATACTGTGAAATCCTTGGAAAGTGGCCTTAACACCATGTAACATGATTTTCCTTCCTGGTTTATAAATGTCATTTCCTAATTGGTTCTATCATTGGAGAACGTTTATTAAACTCCAAAATGTGGGATATCCGCAGCACATTTTGCTACAGTTTTTCAATTAATCATCTCATCTAATTGCAACCAATTCAACATTATTTATTTAATATATTTATATACCTTCTCTCTCACCCCTGGACCGGACTCAAGGTAGTTTGCAACAGAGTAATGGCAAAATGCAATGCCTAACATACATGTAAATCCAAGTCCTATACCTAAAACAGTAAACATATACATTAAAATCAACAAGACCATTAAAATGGGATATAAACAACATTTAGACAATGTGTTGTCGAAGGCTTTCATGGCCGGAATCACAGAATTGTGTGTTTTTCGGGCTGTATGGCCATGTTCTAGTAGCATTCTCTCCTGACGTTTCACCCAGCTCAGAGGCTGTTAGGTTACAATACACTCACAACCTCTGAGGATGCCTGCCATAGATGTGGGTGTGCATTCCAGAGAATGCTTCTGGAAAATGGCCATACAGCCTGGAAAACACACAACAACCCAACATTTAGACATTAAGACCAGATTAAAACACCTAATATAAACATTAAAATCACATGATCCAAAATCATAGATTAATTGCCCGTATTCCCTATTTATTTCTTGCACTGCATTACTTTTCTGGCCAAAAGCTTGGTCCAACAACCATGTCTTTGTGGTATATATAGTTTGTGGCAGCTCCAAAAACTAAATTTCTGGAGTATAACAACTACTTTAAATATACGCACCGCACAATGAAACAGGAAAGAACACTTTCAAACCAGGAATAGAAAAAAGCCAATTTTTCTGTAATGTAATAAGGAGAAGGAAAGCGGAGAACTGGCAACATAATAACAAGCAGGAAGAGGAGAAGGGGGCGGGGGGAGAAATTATTATTGGAAAGCATCATGGAAAGCGTTCTTTCCCAACTTGAGATGATGTGAAGGCCTCAACCAAAGGTCTAGTTTTTCATTGTTGCCCTTCTTTCCCCAGCATGAAGGACCTGAGCAAGAAGAACAACCTCTTCGCCCAGTTCCGCAAAAACGACCGGGACAAGCAGAGGCTCATCGAGACCGTGGTGCGGCAGCTCCGGGGCCTGGTTAACGGCATGTCCCAGCACTCCTGAGACCCGACAGTGAATTCCTTCCCACTTTCCGACCACTCTTAGAGAAAAAAGATCCCCTTCCCCGCTGTATATGATTTGTATATTGTTAGCCTTCCTGCAGGTGAGGCTTGTTTTGGTCGTGGCCGTCGCCCCTCTCCTTCCCTTGCTCACACTCACCTGTGAGTTGGACCCCTTCGCTTTCCGAGGAGAGGCCAGGCCAAGTGAGAAGGCGGAAAGCAAAGCAAAACAAGCCCTCTTTCCCTGCACTGGAGCCCCCTTCTTCGAATGTAAACAAGGAACCCGAACTGAGGGATGTGCGTCAAGAATTTACCTCATGTACCCCGGAATACAGTGATGTCAAACCTTACCCGTTTCTTTTGTCGTCTCTCTCTCTCTCTATTTTGGGGTCCCCCTTTTTCGTCATCAAGGGCTCACAGTCCCCCAGAGGGTCTGCCGCGACTAAGCTTTAGGGTTTGAGCTTCCAAAGTCCGGCCACTTCGGCCCATTTTGCTCCCTTTCCTGCCCGGTCTCCCCCCTCCCCTTTCTTTTCTCATTAGAAGGGACCCGATTAAAAGCTGCCTTCCGCTCGGTATAGGCCTGGGGGCCGAGCCGTCGGGGGGATCAATGGGAAGCCAAGACACAGAGCTGTCGCTTTGGGTTTGCAAGCCGGCGGGCGATGGCTCCCAAAGGGCAAAGTCGGGCCTTTGGAGGGTTTGATCTCCGGCGGGGAGGCCTCTCTGCCCACTTGCCTTCGGTTAGAGGGGGGGGGGGGAGCCGTGGATACTGGGGGAGGGGGTTCTTCCTTGGGTCCGCTGCCTCCAGAGCTGGGGAAAGAAAGAAAGAAAAGTCGGGTCTCCACTGCGAAATTGGGCATTCTAAACTCAGCATAGACTTGTCATGCAACAGCGCACTTCTCTGACACTATAAGGCAGTTTAGGCTACATAATAACATTATGTAACAATTTCTGTTCCTGGTTTGAAAGTATTATTTCCTGGGTTGCTGTGAGTTTTCCCAAGCTGTGAGGCCACCTTCCAGAAGCATTCTTTCCTGACGTTTCGCCTGTATCTATGGCAGGCATCCTCAGAGGTTGTGAGGTCTGTTGGAAACTAGTCAAGTGGGGTTTATATATCTGTGGAAAGTCCAGGGTGGGAGAAAGAACTCTTGTCTGTTTGAGGCACTATTGCAATTGGCCAGCTTGATTAGCATTGAATAGCCTTTCAGCTTCAAAGTCTGGCTGCTCAACTCACAGCAACCCAGTGATTCCAGCCATGAAAGCCTTCAACAACATATTAGTAAAGGTAAAGGTCCTTCTACTCCAGAAACTTCGTTTTTGTGGCTGCCACAAATTATGTTGAATTGGCTGAGACTCCATGAGATATTGCAAAGCTAAAGCAAAATTTTGCTGCAACAGAGTTTTGATGGTTTAATAATAATAATAATAATTTGTTCCCCTTTATTTGTACTTAATAAACCCTTTCCATGTTTTTATGATAGAACCAATTATAAAACGACATATAATAATAATAATAATAATAATAATAATAATAATAATAATAATAATTTTATTGGTTAGCCCTTAGGCCATATGACAATACCAAACCAAACAACAACGTTTGATAAGAATTTATTACACTCTATATAGCAAGTAAAATAAAACATTTGTAACAATATAGTAAATAAATATGTGTATATATTATATCTCCTTATCAACCCTACAATTTACCCTGATCAGCCCCACATATGTGGTTTTCAAAGGTATTGTTATTAGGCTAGTGTGTGGGTCCAGCCAAAGAAGTTTGGGAAGATCCAAATAAAAATAATAAAAATAAAAGGGGATTCTCTTTGACCCTTTCTATACAGATGGTCAAAGCAAATAATCCACATTATCTGTTTTGAACTGAATTATATGAGTCTAGGTAAAGTAAATGTTTCCCTTGACATTAAGACTGGTAGTTGGTGCTCATCTCCATTTCTAAGCCGAAGAGGCGTTGCCCGTAGACAGCTCCAACGTCCTGTGGCCCATGGAACGCTTTATGAGTTTACACTGCGTATAATCCGGTTCAAAACTAATCTGGATTTTATATGGCAGTATAGAAGTGGCCTTTCCAAGCACCCAAACGAGACCATTTGCTCACAAAAGAGGAGGTTTGGCCAAGTTTGAGACCGAGACAAAGCCTGCTTAGGAAGGAGGGAGTAGAATAATAATAATAATAATAATAATAATAATAATAATAATAATAATAATAATAATAATAATAATAATGTATTTATAGGCGTCCCTATCTCCCCAGGGGACTCCGGCAAAAAGATAACATTCAATGCCTTGGTGATAAACAACACATAAATCAAAAACAGTGCAAGGTATCCCGATGCTAAGTATCCCAATAAACAGCGTAAAGTATTCCAATTAAAAACCCCAAGAAGACTGAGCTTGTTTCATGGTTCAGGGAGGGCGTGAGTAATGAAAGGGAGGGTCTCCTTTGGATCCATTTGGACCGACTCAAGCACCGGAATGACTCGATCCAGAGGACGGGATGGCCCCTGGGAAGCCTGAGTTTGAAGAAGAAAGTCTGGAAGAGGTTACACATACACCTCTTCATACCCAGACATTGTTATTGTATACAGCCTCAACAAGACCAGACCAGACCAGAATCCCGCTCTCCCTCCAAAGACTGCTGTCCTTTGGAGCCTCGGTGCCAGCTGTGAGCCTCTCTCCCTTGGCAGCCTCCTTCTTCTCAAGCCCAGCTGCCCTTGGCGGCTCTGGGACCGGGCAGCCTTGCCAACTGGGGGCCCTCACAGGCCTAGGTCTGCCTTTCTCTCCGTTCCTCCAAGCCAAGGGGGCAGCCAGAGAGACAGGAGAGAGACAGCTCTTTCCCGCTGACCGGGCAAGCCCTTGGCATTAAGGGCAGGGAGGCACGGAGCCCGGCTGGCCTCTCTGCCCGACCTTTGGCTCCGAGGGGCCCCGCCGAGGAGAGGCGCCGACCTGCCTGGCAGCTTGGCTGGCCTCATCCACACCGAGGCACTTCCAAACCGCGATGGGCAGGTTGATTCCCTAGGAAATCTCCAAGGCCCGGGTGGTGGTGATGACACTAAGGGCTATCTTTCGTGGGGGTTTGTCGCAGTTTGAACGGCATCAGATGGCTACAAAGGAAAGCTCTCCTTTGGTGAGGTCAAGGCAGCACTGGGGACCCTTCCACACAGCCCTATATCCCAGAATATCAATCGGAAAATCCCACATATTCTGCTTTAAACTGGGATATAGGGCTATGTGAAAGGGCCCTCCATCTCCTGTTTGAACTGGGTTCTCTAAGGGACCTTCTATACAGCCATACAACCCAGAGTATCCAGGCAGAAAATCCCACATTTTCTGCTTTGAACTGGGATATAGGCCTGTGTGAAAGGGTCCTCCATCTCCTGTTTGCGGGATGAGACGTTTTCCCTCAAGCAAGACTCGGGTGCTAAACTGTGGGCCCTTCTGTACAGCCATATAACCCAGAATATCAAGGCAGAACATCCCACAATATCTGCTTTAAACTGGGTTCTCTAAGGGCCCTTTCACACAGCCATATAACCCAGACTATCCAGGCAGAAAATCCCACAATACCTGCTTTGAACGGGGGTTATCTGAGTCCATATATTCCAGTTCAAAGCAGATAATGTGGGATTTTATTCAGCTGCGTGGAAGGGTGTGCTTGCATCCATCTATTTGTACTACCACTTCTCATTTTATATTCTTAGGGCCTTTCCAGACATCTCTATAACCCAGAATATCAAGGAAGAAAATCCCACAGTATCTACTTTGCACTGGGTTATCTGAGTCCACATTGCCATATATTCCAATTCAAAGCAGACAATTTGGGATTTTATTCAGCTGTGTGGAAGGGGGCTTAGATTTTATGCTCCTATTTTTAAACAGAACTTAACTATTCAATGCATTCGCATAGTCCATTTGCTTGTCAATGATTGTTTTTATCTGTGTTTAATTTTATTTAAATATTAATTTTAGGGCTCTTCCACACAGCCATATAACCCAGAACATCAAGGCAGAAAATCCCACAGTATCTGCTTTGAACTGGGTTATCTGAGTCCACACTGCCATATATTTATTTCAGTTCAAAGCAGAAAATGTGGGATTTTATTCAGCAGTGTGGAAGGGGCCTTAGATGTTATTTTATATTGTATGGGTCATTGAATGCCTTGTTTTAGAAGCCACCCTGACTCCCCTTGGGGAGAGTGGGTTAGAAATAAAATCATCATCATTATCATAATCATCATTATGTAAAATAATAATGTAATAATTTCCTTGAAAATATCATTATTAATTTATTAGTAGTAATAATAACAATTTAATAATAATAATAATAATAATAATAATAATAATAATAATAATAATAATTTCATTCAAGGAAATGAAATGCTTTCCCCAGCACACATCACAAAAACAACACACCTATTCCTCCACACTCCAACCATCACCTCACAGCCCCCAATGCCACATCCATGCCAATCCATGGAGTTGATTTTAGTTGCAATTCTAGTATAAAAGCTGTCTCTCAATCTGTTGGTTCTGCCTTTGTCACCCTTCCAAGATCCAATCTCCAAATAAAAGGGCGCCTTCTCTTTCCTACACTGCCATAGCAAATCCAGATTCTCTGCTTTGAACTGGATTCTAGGGCAATGTAGACTCATATAATCCAATTCTAAGCAGATCCTGTGGGTTATCTGCTTTGATAATCTGGATTATATAGTAGTGTAGAAGGGGTCCCAGCTGTCCTCTTTTATGTCCCCAAATATTGGGGGGGGGGGGGAAGCAAAAGGATATAATAATAATAATACCTCACAACCTCTGAGCATTTCAGTGAAACGTCGTGAGAGAATGCTTCTGGAACATGGCCACACAGCCTGGAAAAGGCACAACAACCCAATTATTATTATTATTATTATTATTATTATTATTATTATTATTATTTATTTATTTATTTGTAGACTGGTTTCCAGCATATATGGCTTCTGGAAAATGGCCATACAGCCTGGAAAATGCACAACAACCCAATAATAATAATAATAATAATAATAATAATAATAATAATAATAATAATAATAATAATAATAAATTTGTAGACTGGTTTCCAGCATATATGGCTCTGGAACATGGCCATACAGCCTGGAAAAGGCACAACAACCTTATTATTATTATTATTATTATTTATTATTATTATACTTCATTTGTAGACCGGTTTCCAGCATATATGGCTTCTGGAACATGGCCATACAGCCTGGAAAAGGCACAACAACCCAATAATAATAATAATAATAATAATAATAATAATAATAATAATAATAATAATAATAATAATAATAAATTTGTAGACTGGTTTCCAGCATATATGGCTCTGGAACATGGCCATACAGCCTGGAAAAGGCACAACAACCTTATTATTATTATTATTATTATTATTATTATTATTATTATTATACTTTATTTGTAGACCGGTTTCCAGCATATATGGCTTCTGGAACATGGCCATACAGCCTGGAAAAGGCACAACAACCCAATAATAATAATAACAACAACAACAACAACAACAATAATGCTTTATTTGTAGACCGGGTTCCAGCATATATGGCTTCTGGAAGATGGCCATATAGCCTGGAAAAGGCACAACAATAATAATAATAATAATAATAATAATAATCATCATCATCATAATCATAATAATACTTTATTTGTAGACCGGTTTCCAGCATATATGGTTTCTGGAATATGGCCATACAGCCTGGAAAAGGCACAACAACCCAATAATAATAATAATAATAATCATCATCATCATCCTTTATTTGTAGACCGGTTTCCAGCATATATGGCCTCTGGAACATGGCCATACAGCCTGGGAAAGGCACAACAATCCAATTATTATTATTATTATTATTATTATTATTATTATTATTATTATTATTATTATTATTTATTTGTAGACCGGTTTCCAGCATATATGGCTTCTCGAACATGCCATACAGCCTGGAAAAGACACAACAACCCAATAATAATAATAATAATAATAATAATAATAATAATAATAATAATAATACTTTATTTGTAGACCGGGTTCCAGCATATATGGCTTCTGGAACATGGCCATACAGCCTAGAAAAGGCACAACAACCCAATAATAATAATAATAATAATAATAATAATAATAATAATAATAATAATAATAATAATATATTTGTAGACCGGTTTCCAGCATATATGGCTTCTGGAACATGGCCATACAGCCTGGAAAAGGCACAACAACCCTATTATTATTATTATTATTATTATTATTATTATTATACTTTATTTGTAGACCGGTTTCCAGCATATATGGCTTCTGGAACATGGCCATACAGCCTGGAAAAGACACAACAACCCAATAATAATAATAATAATAATAATAATAATAATAATAATAATAATAATAATAACAACAACAACAACAACAACAAATAAATACATAATAATAATAATAATAATAATAATAATAATAATAATAATTTATTTGTAGACCGTTTTCCAGCATATATGGCAAACACTTAATGCTACTGAATGTTGGCTATGGGAAAAGACCAAATACACTTAGGAAGGGGAGTGTATTCAAGTCCTTAGCTCATCTCAAGAAAAACCCAAAGAGGCCTTGCTTTGTGTAACTGTACAAAATACATCTTCTGGCTGTGCAGTGTTTTCCTCTGAAAGGAGGAGAGACAAAACAGCAGGCAAAAAAGGCGACCAGTTGGAGCTTCAAGGTGAGGCTTTTCTCCGAAAACAAGGCTCTCCTATTCCGGATGCATTTGATAATTGTTTGTTTTCTTGAAGGATGGAGAAGAGATACACTTCTGGGAGTCCAGGGCCCCCTTCCTTGGGTATAAAAGTAACTTTTCGACGACTCCAGGTGTTCCCCGGAGTCATTGCCTTTGCTTTAAAGGGAAGGGGGGAGTAGAAGAAGGAGGCACCTCTCCTGATTGGCTACCTGGGTGAGGATAGCTTCCCTGCTCTCTCTCTCTCTCTCTCTCTCTCTCTCTCATCGCTCTTGTCACTCCCCCGCCTGCCCACCCCCCCCCGCCTCCTCCTCCCCGGCGCGCGACTTTGCACGCGGACCCTTTCGGGCGCCAATGACAGGCATGCCTGCCGCCCGGGGCTTGCAAGATGCAGCGCAGACGTCACCGCCCGGCCCCCCACCCCAAAGGTGGTGTCTCGCCCCAATATCTATATAAGAGCGGCCCCAAGAAGGAGAAGAGTTTAACCGGGGGTCGGCGGAGGGAGGGGAGAGAGGGAAAGGGAGGGGGGAGATAGCAGAGGAGATAGGAGAAGGCGCACGGCGGCGGATCCAGGCTCCCCAAATGGGTAGGGAAGGGAAGGAAGGCTTCCTTTGACAGCTGGATCAAGAGGAAAGGAATCAAGGGAAGGAGAAGAAGGGGGGGGGGGGGACGGAGGGAAAGAAGAAAGAAGAAGATGGGAGGAAGGAAAGAAAGACGGGAGAGAAAAGAATTTATTTATTTATGTACTATATTTATTTCTTTTTTATTCGTGGACTAAATGTATTCATTTATGTATTTATGTATGCAGTGTTGGCAATTATTCAATGCCGCATTATAACATAAAACATACAAATACACATGCAAAGAATGGAGAGAAGAAAAGAAGGAAGGGAGGAAGGAAGGAAGGAAAAAGGGAACTCTCTGCCTCGGAGTGTGGTGCAGGCTCCTTCTTTGGAGGCTTTTAAGCAGAGGCTGGATGGCCATCTGTCGGGAGTGCTTTGAATGAGATTTTCCTGCTTCTTGCAGGGGGTTGGACTGGATAGCCCGTCAGGTCTCTTCCAACTCTATGATTCTATGATTCTAGGATACTAGGGAGTGAAGAAGAGAAGAAAAGAGGGAAGAAGAAGAGGAAAGGAAGAAGGAACGAGAGAAGGAAGAAGAAAAAAAAAGGAAGGAAGGAAGGACGGAAGGAAGGAAGGAAAGAGGTAGGGAAGGAGAGAAGGAAGGAAGGATAGAAAGAAGAAGATGAGGGAAGGAAGCAAGAAGAAGGAGGGAAGGAGATACCAAAATAAGGAAGAAGAAGAGGAAAGGAAGAAGGAAAGAGGGAAGGAAGAAGAGAAGGAAGGAAGCACGGAAGGGGAGACGGGAAGAGGGGAGGAAGAAAGGAGGGAGAGAAGAAAGGAGAGAAGGAAAGAGGGAGGGAAGGAGAGAAGGAAGGAAGGAGAGAAGGAAAGAAGGAAAAAGAAGAGGGAAGGAAGCAAAAAGGAATGAGGGAGGGAAGGAGAGAAGCAAAGAAAGGAAAGAGAAAAGGAAAAGAAGGAAGGAGAGAAGAAAAGAAGGAAGAAAGGAAGGAGAGAAGGAAAGAAGGAAGAAAGGAAGGGGAGAAGGAAAGAAGGCAGAAAGGAAGGAGAGAAGGAAGGATAGAAGGAAAGAGGGAGGGAAGGAAGGGGAGACGGACAGAGGAAAGGAAGAACGAAAGAAGGAAGGAAGGAAGGAAGGAAGGAAGGAAGGAAGGAAGGAAGGAAGGAAGGAAGGAAGGAAGGAAGGAAGGAAGGAAGGAGAGAATGAAAGGTGGAAGGAGGGAGAGAAAGAAAGGAAGAAAGAAAAGAAGGAAGGAGAGAAGGAAAGACGAAAGGAAGTAAGATGGTCGGAAGGAAGAGAGAAGGAAAGAGAGGATAGGAAGGAAAGAAGGAAGGAAAGAAGAAAGGAGGAAAGGGAGACGGAAAGAGGGAAGGAGAGAAGGAAGGAAGGATGAAGAGAAAGAAGGGAAGAAGGAAAGGGAGGAAAGAAGAAGGGAGAGACAGAGGGAAGGAAGAAGAGGAGGGAAAGAAGGAAGAAAGGAGGGAAAGAAAGAGAAAGAGGGATGGAGGAAAGAAGGCAGGAAGGTAGAAGAGGGACGGGTGAAAGGAGAGCAAGGGCATCCTCTCCAGGCTCCTTTTGCAGGCAGAACTGGGTTCCAGGGTGTTGCCAGGGAGGGACGGGGCCACCACAGGCTGCTCTTTGACTGTCTTTCCCCCTTCCTTCCTTCCTTCCTTCCTTCCTTCCTTCCTTCCTTCCTTCCTTCCTTCCTTCCTTCCTTCCTTCCTTCCTTCCTTCCTTCCTTCCTTCCTTCCTTCCTTCCTTCCTTCCTTCCTCCCTCCCTCCCTCCCTCCCTCCCTCCCTCCCTCCCTCCCTCCCTTCCCTGCTTTCCCTGCACAGCTGGACGCTGACTCCATCTCCCCGCGGCCCGAGGAAGACGCCGAGGGAGAAGATGCTGCCTGCTCCTCCTCCGTTGCCGCCCGAGGCGCCGGGCGCGCTGTCTTGCCTGGAGGCCGGGCTGGGCGCTGCGCTGGCCCTGGCCCTGCTGCTGGCCCTGGCCCGTCCCCTGTGGGCCCTGCGATGGAGCCTCAGCCGGGACCGCGCCTGCGCCCTGCCCCTGCCCCAAGGCTCCATGGGCTGGCCCTTCTTCGGCGAGACCCTCCACTGGCTGGTCCAGGTGAGTCAAGTGGAAGGAGCGTCTGCGCATGCTCAGAGCCCGCCCTGGCAGCCAGGTTGACACAGTTGAAAGGACATCCCATTGAGGAGGGGGATTTAGACAATGAAGTCAAACTGCAGAGATTCCAAGGAAACGTTAGGAAGAACCTCCTGACAGACAGTGGGGCCCCTTCCACACAGCTGAATAAAATCCCACATTATCTGCTTTGAACTGGAATATATGGCAGTGTGGACTCAGAGAACCCAGTTCAAAGCAGATATTGTGGGATTTTCTGCCTTGATATTCTGGGTTATATGGCTGTGTGGAAGGGCCCTGGGATAAGGTGCCCAGTACTGGATCTACACTGCTCTTTGTCCCAGGATCTGATCCCAGATTATCTTCTTTGAACTGGATTTTTGAATCTAATGGCCAGATAATCTGGGATTGGATCCTGGGATGTAGGACAGTGTAGATCCAGCCTGAGGTCCCTTCCACACATCTGAATACAATCCCACATTTTCTGCTTTGAACTGGAATATATGGCAGTGTAAACTCAGATAACACAGTTCAAAGCAGATATTGTGGACTTTTCTGCCTTGATATTCTGGTTTATATGGCAGTGTGGAAGGGGCCTGAGAGTGTGTAATCTCCTTCTCTGGATGGCCATCTGTTTGGAATGCTTTGATTGTGAGTTCCTGCATGGCTGAATGGTGTTTGGCTGGATGGCTCTCCTGTTCTCTTACAACTCTAAGGCCCCATTGAAAGGGGCCTAAGGTTAGGTCTACACTGTGATATCAAATCCAGATTATATGGCAGTGTACACTTAGATAATCCAGTTCAAAGCAGATAATGTGGATGATCTGCCTTGATATTGTGGATTATATGGCAGTATAGAAGGGGCCTAAGGCTGGATCTACATTGCAACATAAAATCCGGATTATCTGCTTTGAGGTGGATTATATGGCAGTATAGAAGGGGCCTAAGGCTGGATCTACATTGCAACATAAAATCCGAATTATCTGCTTTGAGGTGGATTATATGGCAATATAGACTCTCATAATCCAGTTCAAAGCAGATATTGTGGATTATCTGCTTTGATAATTTGGATTATATGGCAATGTAGAAGGGGCCTAAGGTTAGAGCTACACTGTGATATCAAATCCAGATTATATGGCATTGTAGACTCATATAACCCAATTCAAAGCCAATAATCTGGGATCAGATCCAGGGATATGGGGTAGTGGAGAATGAGCCCTAGTGGTATCAAACTGCATTATCTCCACAGTAGAGATACACCCAAGGTCCACCTGAGAGTCCTTCTTAGAATGCACCTCAACTGTTGAGTTAATGCAGTTTGGCACCACTTTAATTGCCATCCCTCAGGGCTATGGAGTCATAGGAGTTATAGTTTGATAAGGGCTTTAGCCTTCTCGATCAAAGACTGTTGGTGCCTCCCCAAACTACAACTTCCAGAGTCACAAAGCATTGAGCCCTGGTAATTAAAGTGGCATCAAACTACATTGATTTTACAGAGTTCTCCTATTGAAAAAGGCATGAAACTAAAGTATTTGTTCATTTCATTTCTAACCCAGCCTCTCTCTAATAAACTCAAGACAGTGCCCATCCACTTAGTCCTTCCCATTTTAGTCTCACAAGCACCTTGTGAGGTAGGTCAAGCTGAGGGTACATCTTCGCTGTAGGATGAATGTAGCATGACACCACTTTCACTGCCAGGGCTCATTGCTGCAGAATACTTGGCCTCTGTCAAAGAGTGCCAAATAACACTCCCATGATTTCATAGCATTGAACCATGGCAGTTAAAGTGGCACCACAATGTATTAATTCTACATTAATGTGCCCCTAGATTTCCTGTTGGAAAAGGCACTCTGGACTTGCTCAGAGGCACCCTTGCTGTAGGTTGTATGCAAGCCCTAGGCTGGTAATTGGTGATGGCTGCCATATAATCCAGTTTCAGAAAGCAGATGAACTGTATTGAAGTGGATTACAGGCAGTCCCCAGGTTATGAACAAGATAGGTTGGGTTGTTGTGAGTTTTCCAGGCTGTATGGCCATGATCCAGAAACATTCTCTCCTGACGTTTCGCCCGCATCTATGGCAGGAATCCTGAGAGGTTGTGAGGGCTGTTGGAAACCAGGCAAGTGCAGTTTATATATCTGTGGAATGTCCAGGGTGGGAGAAAGAACTCTTGTCTGTTTGACGGAAGTGTGAATGTTTCAGTCATCTATCTTGATTGTCATTGAATAGCCTTGCAACTTCAAGGTCTGGCTGCTTACTGCCTGGGGGATCCTTTTATGGGAAGTGTTAGCTGCTAGCTAACACCTCCCAGCAAAGGATTCCCCCAGGCAGTAAGTAGCCTGACATTGAAGCTGAAAAGCTATTTAATGCTAATCAACGTGGCCAACTGCACGTTTTTTAAAAAACAAAACAAAAAACACACACATTGCCATATCATCTAGTTTCAGATTTTCTGTTCCTGGTTTGAAAGTGCCGTTTTCTGTTTAATTGTGTTGTGCTTACTTTGAAAATAGTTGTTCTACTCCAGAAACTTTGTGTTTGTGGCTGCTACAAAATTGAAAACCTATAGCAAAATGTGCTGCAAGATATCCCACAAAAACATTTTTTTGCTGTTAAATAAACTTTCCCCATGTTTTTATGATAGAACCAATTAGGTAATGACATTTATAACCCAGGAACAAAAATAATGTTATGTAGTGTTCCATGAGCCAGCACTGTACCATATAATCCAGTTCAAAGCAGATAATCTTGATTTTATATGGCGTGTCAATGAGGCCTAAGGCTGGATCTACACTCCCATGTCTCAGAATGAAGATGAACTGCATTGAAGTGGATTATATGAATCCACTTCTATATAGTTCAGTTCAAAGCAGACAATATGGATTTTATATGGCAGTGTTGATGGGGTGCAGGGCTAGATCTACACTACCATGTCACCCAGTTTCAGAATGCAGATTGACTGCACCAAAATCAATAATAATAATAATAATAATAATAATAATAATAATAATAATAATACACTTTATTTATATTCCACCCTTCTCCCAGAAGGGACTCAGAGCGGATTACAGTATATAAACAGTTACAGGCAAACATCCAATCCTTGTTACAATACAGTGTTCCCTCACTACTTCGCGGTTCACATTTCGCGGATTCGCTGTTTTGCGGTTTTTCAATAAACTCTAAAATCATTAAAAAATTACAATTTACAGCTTAAGGAAGGGAGGAAGGAGAAGCCAAAGGGAGAGAAAAGGAGCCCAAGTGGCAACAGGAGGAGAAGGGCGATTTATCAACACACGATTGGCTGATAAAGACTTAAAATAGTGTATAATTACTAACATAATGGATAAATATTGAAATAAATATAACGTCCCTTCTTTGCGGATTTTCACTTATTGTGGGTGGTCCTGGAACCTAACCCCAGCGATAAGTGAGGGAACACTGTACAGGGTGTTTGAAAAAGAACTCCCTATTAAATTAAATGGTGAATAGGGAGTTCTTTTTCAAACACCCTGTACAATGAGACACACATATACAGACAAAGGCAAAGGCCTCTCCTTTCATTTCCAGCTCTGGAGCCAGTGCTCATCTCTGGCTCTTGTGGGGGGTGCTCTTCTCCATTTCCAAGCCAAGGAGCCTGAGTTGTCACCTCCTAGTCGTGTGGCCTGCATGACTTCTTGGGTTATCTTTATACTTTTCCCGCTGAAGCGGTACCTTTTTATCTACTCACATTTGCATGTTTTCGAACTGTTAGGCTGGCAGGAGCTAGGGCTGACAGCAGGAGCTCACCCCGTCCTGCGGATTCAAACTGCCGACCTTCAGATCAGCAGTTCAGCAGCACAAGGGTTTAACCCATTGCACCATCCCGGCTCCAATTATATGAATCGGCACTACCATAGGATCCAGTTCAAAGCAGATAATCTCGATTTTATATGTCTCTCACTTGCAGGGCTCGGCCTTCCACAGCTCCCGACGGCAGAGGTATGGCTCAGTGTTCAAGACACACCTGCTGGGGAAGCCAGTCATCCGGGTCAGTGGTGCGGAGAATGTGCGCAAGATCCTGCTAGGAGAACACAACCTGGTCAGCGCTCAGTGGCCACTCAGCACCCGCATCCTGCTGGGCTCCCACACCCTCCTCAGTGCCCGTGCAGAGGCCCACCGGCAACGCAGGAAGGTCAGGGCGCTGGGCCTCTGTCTCTGTGTGTCTTTTGTGTCTGAATATCTAGCTGCCTAAGAGAAGAGAGGCCTCCAGACTCCCTGCCCAGGGAGACCATACTGGCCCACCTACCTGCTCTCTTTCTGCAGGCTATTCAAGAAGAAATTTCTTAAGGGTCAGCTTGCTGCAGGGCACTGCTTTTTTCACTGTGGCTTCCGACCCAAATGGATCCCTTTTAGTTGGCGTCCTGAAAAATTAGTGTTGGCGTCCTGAAAAATTTGGTTTCTGATTCCCCACCCATTTACAGGAATCTGTAAATGCCGTATTTACAGTGTACTCTGCAAAACATGCTTCAGCCGTGCTCCACAAAGGAAAACCAGCACCTTTAGCAAGCCTTGCAAATGTTGATTTGTTATCAGGCCATGGTTGGGTTTTATATCTATTTTATATACCTAAATATATCTGGGTTTACACTCAGGCAGCAATTAAGAGGACTTACTGTAGGGTATTTGATTAATTTGACAGTTTTAAAGAGTTTTAAGGGATTTTCATTGACGGGTTGCTTAATTCTATTTTATTAGGTTTTAATTACAACTGTACTGTTTTTCATGTTGCGTTGCATACCAATTGAGAGGTAAAAGTAGGATACAAATAAATATAGTAATAAGGGATTTAGACTGGTTTGTTTAATTAAATTTTATTATTTGTATGTTGTGGGTTTTTAATTGCACTGTGTTTTGAATGTTTAGAGTCAGTTTGCATCTCAATCAAAAGAAGGTGATGATGATGATAAAAGACCCCCCCCCCACACACACACACACACAATTTTTCTTGGTATCTTCTCTTTTAGGCCTGTTTCTGGGGTTATTTGGGGGCACTGATTCAGAAAATAGCATAGATCACATCAGCTTTAGTTTCTTAAATATGGTTGTCATGGTTCTCTATGGGTGAGCAGATGAAGATTGGTATATAGAATATGTTCTGTATCTCAAAAACTAGAGCTGATAGGGGAAAACTGATGTTGTTTTTGGAACCAGCAAGTCAAATATACCCGGAAACTGGTCAAACTTTTGAGGCACCAAAATGTGTATTGGGATTTTAATGGACTGATTTAATTCTGTTTGAATGTTTGTATGTCCTGGATTTTAAATTGCCTTGTTTTAAAATATTGTGCATCACTGCATCTCAACCAAGAGGTAGTAAAATAATATTAATATGATATTATTAATGATATCAATAATAATAATAATAATAATAATAGCAGTTCCCCTCAAATGAAGCCCACAGGATGTGCAAGAGAAAAGCTGGTTGGACCCTCCCTTGGCGAAATGACCTCTCCAAAGGCTTGTTTGCTGCAGATGTTGGCTCTACTGAGCTTGAACAAGTTACTTGGGGGGGGGGGGGATAGCTCTGGGAGCTGCAGCGTTCAACAAACCATTCCTCACTCTGACTTTCCCTCCCCTTAAAAAGGAATGTGCTTCATTGAAAGCAGGAGCTATGCCTCACAAGAATCTGTCTGGAGATGTAACAATCTCTGGAATTCTTAGCTTCGAGTGCCAACTATCCTTCCTGGAATAGCCAATCCAAGGATGCCATAGGATATTGTCACTGACAACCTTGGGGCATCTACACTGTGGAAGAAATGCAGTTTAACCCCGCTCAGAGCTGTGGAATCACGCATGTTGTAGTTTTACAAGGTCTTCAGTCTTCTGTACCAAAGGGTGCTAGTGTCTCACCAAGCTACAACTCACAGGATTCCATAGCACTGTGCCATGTTCTACAGCCTAGATGCTCCAAGAGGGTCAAGGGAAGTTTCCCCAACTTAACCTCCACTTTGGAAAAGCTTCCTTTGGATTCTGGCTATGATTTTGCCCTTTGCTGCTCCATCAGAAAGGGGAGGCTGAGCTATGACCTATATTCCAGGACTTGATTCCAGATTTGAACTGAATTATATAAGTCTACACCAGCAGATAATATGGCATAAAAAGATAATCTCAGCTCAGATTCTGAGATATAGAACAGTGTAGACCCAGCCTGAGGAAGGGCTTCTGCTCAAACCCTGGAGAAAGGGTGACCCTCTGTCCTGACTCTCTCCTTCTTCTTCCATCCCAGATCCTGTCCAGGGTCTTCAGCCGTGCTGCCTTGGAGACCTACCTGCCGGCCATCCAGAAGGTGGTGAGCCAGGAGCTACGTGGCTGGTGCCGGGAAAGGGGTCCGGTGGTGGTCTACTCCTCAGCCAAGGCAATGACCTTCCGGATTGCAGCCCGGATCTTGATGGGCCTCCGTCTGGATGAGAAGCAGTTCAAGGAGCTCTCCAGCACCTTTGAGCAGCTGGTGGAGAACCTCTTCTCTTTGCCCCTCAATGTCCCCTTCAGCGGTCTACGTAAGGTAGGGCTACTGCCAGGTGTGTAACCTTGGTCCCATCTACTCTGGCCATTGAATGCAGGCTGGCACTACACTGCTCTATATACCAGGATCTGATCTGCCTTGGACTGGATTATATAAATCTACGTTGCCAGATAATCTGGGATAAGAAGATAATCTGAGATCAATATATTGTTGAAGGCTTTCACAGTCGGAATCACTGGGGCATTGTGTGGTTTTTGGGTTGTATAGCCATGTTCATGTAGCATTTTCTCCTGATATTTCACTTGCATTTGTAGCTGGCATCCTCAGAGGATCCTCTAAATATACCAGCCACAGATGCAGGCAAAACACCAGGAGAAAATGGTGCTAGAACACGGTCATACAGCCCAAAAACCACACAACACCCCATTCCGGCTGTGAAAGCCTTCAACAATACATTGATCTTAGATTATCTTCTTATCCCAGATTATCTGGCCATGAGCAGGAATAGATAGGCTTCAAGAAGTGGGACAAGCAAAGGTAAAGCCTTTCTTCCATTTTGGTACATTCCTACCTCTGGAGAAATAAGGTAATGGGCCAACACTACAGAAAGAGCAAGTTCATCAAGGCAGCTCCCAAGGTGTGAGTCCTATACATTCTCTCTCTCTCGCCATATCTACACTGCCCTATATCACAGGATCTGATAGCAGATCATCTGACAGTTTAAAGTGGTTAATCTGGGATCAGATCCAGGAGTATAGGACAGTGTAGAAGAGGCCACTCTTTCTCTGTTTTCCCTTAATGACCTGGTCCATCTTCCCCACAGGGAATAAAGGCCCGGGACCTTTTGCATAACTACATGGAGAAAGCCATTCTGGAGAAACTGCAGCGAAAAGATCCTGAGGCCCACAGCGATGCCCTTGATTTCATCATCCACGGAGCCAAGGAGAATGGGAAGGAATGTACTATGCAGGAGCTGAAGGTAAGAGAGTCTAGAAGGGGGGAAACAGGTCTTCTACCCTACAATACTGTAACTTTTGGGCAAGGAAAGCTCTTTTCATTTTTGATAAGGTAAGAAATAGCCTCCATGTAAAATCCCAGTGCCTTCTAGGTATTTTGAATTTTGACTCCCAACATAGCCAATAGGCATTATAGGAATTTTGGTCAAACATCTGAAGGAAAAGTTGTAAAATACTCTATTAGGTTGATGAATTGCATTATCCATAATTTGAGGTACTGCTGGATTTATGATGCCACTTTCTCGTGCATGAAAAGTTAATGTATCCCATCTACACCATATTGTTCACAAAAGGCAAATCCAGAACAGCATGTCTTTCTCACCAAAACTGTACCAGCCTATGTAGTTGAGCCTTCTCAGGAATTATGAATCATAAGTACTTAATAATCAAGCACTAAAAAAGATAGAGTGTTGTCATTGAGGCCTCTTCTACACTACCATATAAAATCCAGATTATCTGCTTTGAACTGGATTATATGGCAGTGTCGACTCATATAATCCAGTTCAAAGCAGATAATGTGGATTATCTGATTTGATAATCTGGATTTTATGGCAGTGTAGAAGGGCCCTGAGCCTTTTCAGGAATAACACTGGGTTATGACTACATTGCAGAATTAATGCAGCTTGACACCACTTGAACTGCCTTGGCTCAGTGCTATGGAATCATGACAATTGAAGTTTTATAAGGTTTTTAGCCTTTTCTGCCAAAAAGTGCTGGTGCCTCAGCAAAACTACAAATCTAGGAATTCAATAGTAATGAGTCATGGCACTTCAATTGGTGCCACACTGCATTAATTCTATGGTGTCAATGCACCCAAGATGTCCATAATCTATATTGTGTATATCTTCTTGGGAGTAAACTGCCTTGAACACACAGAGGGACATTCACATTGCAACATTTACACTTGCCTCAAACAGACAAGAGTTCTTTCACCCACCCTGGACATTCTATAGATATATAAACCCCACTTGCCTGCACAACCTGCAACTCTCTTGGTGTTCTGGACTTCAGTTCCCAGAATCCCTGACCATTGGACAAGCTGGCTACGACTTCTGGGAGCTGGAGTCGGAAACACCTGCAAAGCCACAGGTTGTGCAGGCCTGATCTAAAGGGTCCCAGGTTGAGGAAGGGTGATATAAAGATATGCAACACACTGTTTTGTGTATGAACTTTACTATTTAAGTTTACTATAGAAAAGTAATTTTCCTTTCGTACTAAAACTGGAATTTTAAGGGAACTGTCCATGGTGCTGAAACCCACCAGAAAACAGATTCACTGCCATGAAAATCTCCTTTAAAGCTGTGAATATATGCTGGAATAGCCACCAACCTCAATCACTATTAGCCAAAGGCTACACTTCCTTTTTGTTACCCCTTTCTCTGTATTTACTTAACACTTATTGGGCTAGATAGAATATATTTCTATCATTACTGACATGATCAAAAGTCTGCCTGAAGGTGTATGCTTGAGCTTATTATATTTCCTTATATGTTGTTAGATATTTTTTCTTTGAAGAGTTCTCTTTCCTTTGTTTGAGGATATCTTCATATGATGCTTAGCATAATTAACACTTACTTAGGACTAAAATGCTGTTCATGCCTTCATGTTTTTTATATGGTTGTTTTGTGCCTTCATGTTTTGTGGGAGTATGGTAACCCTCAGGCAAATCTTTCTTGGGTTTTCTTGGTAAGATTTTGCCTTTGCCCTCTTCTGAGTCTGAGAGAGTGTGACTTCCCCAAGGTCACCCAATGGCTTTCTATGGCTAGGTAGGGATTGAACCCTGGTCTCCAGAGTCGTAGTCCAAAATTAAACCACACCAGCTTTCTGTAAGGCAAATGCAAAACCTAAGCAGATTACAACATTCATCTCTCACCACTAGTCCAGCTACACACATACACACACACATTTTAATGTATTGTCAGTATTAGGAACAATGGCGGGGAATAAATAACACTTCAGAGGATCAGATGCAGTTTGTACAATTCAGTTATATGCATACTCAATGTGGAAAGAAATGTGATTCCAATCTCTGCTTTAAAGGTGTCTTTTTAAAAAATGTCAATCATCTTTGGGATAATTTGTGGCTGGTTTGTCTGTTGCCACTATTTGAGTATTCTGATTTGCTGCTGCTATTTTTATCAGATGGTTTTTACTTAGAGTGTGAAATGATTATATTTTAACACCTTAATGTTGTTTTCGTTTTATTATGTTGTTTTATTGAGTGTTGTAAACTGCCTTGGAAGGATAATTATAACAATTTAAAAGTGAATGAATGAATGTGTCTTAGCACCCAAATTGCTCATGGCTATTGAAACATTCTGGGTTCTGGGTGTGCTTTGGAAAATATGCTCCTTTAAAATAAACCAGATGATGAGATAAGGAAGCCAATTTAATTACGTATGGAGTACATAGACTTTATGGCACCCCTTAATATCAAAGTAGGGCCTTTGTGTTTTGTTGTTTTAGCCTGCTTGCCAAAGAAGACCATTTTTTTACAGCGAGATAACATTGAATGTTTAGGTTTTGACCTAAGACAATTGCATGGGGCATAACCTCCATGTTTTTCATCCATTAACTTGCTTGGAGAGAAATGTGTGCTATAGCACAGGCAGCTCTCCTGAATTAAACACTAATCTTCTTCTTCTTCTATACATATAATAAAAGTGAAAATGTGTATGTGTGTTTGTGGAGGAGGTGTCCACTTACACAGACAGCCTCCCACCTCCACAAACAGCTATAATTCCCACTGAGCAGGAGACACCCATGGCCCTCCTTTCACTGACATGCAGGTTACAGTGAGCGCCATGAACATGTAGTCCAAACCCTGCCCATGTCCTCCACAAACACTATTCTGCCCACGCCCACCCAAGTGAAGCCTTTTATGCGGGGACCATTTCACCCTAGATGTTCTGTTTTTCCTGCAGAATGCACATCCCAGGGCTCCTTAATTTGCATGACCCGCCCACTGCCTCTCCCTTAACCCTTTCCTACCCTTTCCCATGGCACACAGTTAACAGAGGAATTGATCAGCAACTGAACAAGAGGTTTGGGGAGAATTCATCATGATTTACAGGAGTTGTAGTTGACCTACATCCAGAGAGCACTGTTAAACCAACCAACGAAGTATCTGGACCAAACTTGCCATGGATAATGAGACTTTTGCAGTACCTTCACTGGTATTGTGACCCCCATTGACAATGGACTGGGACCGAACTTGGCACAGAGAAGCCCAATGACGAACTGAAGATACTGCAGGGGTTAGTGGGAATGGACCTTGATTTTGGGAGTTATAGTTCACCTGCATTCAAAAGCACTGAACCCAGCTGACGTTAGATCTGGACCAAACTTGGCACACAGATCCAACATAGCCAACTGTGTATACCAGCATGGTTTGGGAGTGATTGACCTTGGATCTGGGAGTTGTAGTCCACCCTTATCCAGAGAGTCCTGAACCCAGCTGACAATGGATCTGTCCTAAACTTGGGACACAGATCCAACATGGCCAGCTGCGAATACTGACAGGGTTTGGGGGTGATTGCCATGGGAATTTGGAAGTTGTAGTTTAGCCTTATGCAGACAGTGCTGAACAATGGATCTAGATGAAACTTCAGTGATATTACCTAATATTCCAAAACAAACAATGCTTTCTTCTAATAACCTGGGCACCGCCGGGTTCCCAAGCTAGTACAAAATGAAAATAAGTCATTCTATGGTGAAGTTTGGTTGGAAAAATGCCTTGATTAAGCTCATTTTGGTTCTGGCAGGGATGACAACTGCTGATCCCAAGAGGAATAATTAATATTATACTGGTTATCAGCTATAAGTAACTACCTAGCCTACCCATAAGAGAGCAGAAACCTTATATGAGCCTTAGTGCTCTGGTCAGCTCTGGTCATTATCCCCTTTAGATTACACTAAAGCTCCTTCCACACAGCTGAATAAAATCTGACATAATCTGCTTTGAATTGGAATATATGGCAGTATGGACTCAGATAACCCAGTACAAAGCAGATATTGTGGGATTTTTTTTGGTGGGATATCCTACAGCACATTTTACTATAGCTTTTCAATGGATATATCATCCAGTCTTAACCAATTCAACATAGTTTGTGGCAACCACAAAAATGAAGTTTCTGGAGTATAACAACTACAGTAGAGTCTCACTTATCCAACACTCACTTATCCAACATTCTGGATTATCCAACACATTTTTGTAGTCAATGTTTTCAATACATCGTGATATTTTGGTGCTAAATTTGTAAATACAGTAATTACTACATAGCATTACTGCGTATTTAACTACTTTTTCTGTCAAATTTGTTGTTAAACATGATGTTTTGGTGTTTAATTTGTAAAATCATAACCTAATTTGATTGTAATAGGCTTTTCCTTAATCTCTCCTTGTTATCCAACATATTCGCTTATCCAACGTTCTGCTGGCCCGTTTATGTTGGATAAGTGAGATTCTACTGTACTTTCAAAGTAAGTACCACACAATGAAACAGGAAATAACACTTTCAAACCAGGAACAGATTCTTTTCAAATTTTGTTAATGTTGTTGCTATGAAATAATGTTATTTATGTCCCCCTTTTGGTGAACACTCTCCTACTGTTCTATATGAACTTAAATCCCAATGAGAGTACACCCCTCACCTGAAATAGCCTTCATGAAAACCTCTATTCTGACCCATACTTCTTTGTTGTTGGTTTATCTTGCAGGAATCTGCAATTGAACTGATATTTGCTGCGTTTTTCACCACTGCCAGTGCAAGCACTTCCATGATTCTTCTCCTGCTGCAACACCCTTTGGTTGTGGAAAAGATCCAGCAGGAGCTGGTGTTCCATGACCTCACCAAGCAATGTCATTGCTTCACAGCCGAGGAGTCTCTGGCAAAGTCCCAGTCTGGCCAAGAGAGCCTCCGTGACCATGGGAAAGAAAACAAAGACTGGGACTCCAAGCTTCCCCTTCCTCTCAGACTGGAAGGAGAAGAAGGCAAAAAGACAGAAGGGGAAGATCACTCCTATTCTGCTGCTACAGTACCTCAGGAAACCATGCATGGGACTACAAATTGTCTTCATTCAAGGTCCAGGCAAGAAGAAGCCAGTCAGCGCTTTGACAACCTGGAAGGGCCTGAGTGCTATTGCCAACCCTCCTTAACCTTGGAGAAGTTGAGTCGCCTGCGCTACCTGGACTGTGTCATCAAGGAAGTTCTGCGCTTGCTGCCCCCAGTGTCTGGAGGCTATAGAACAGCCTTAAAAACCTTTGAGCTGGATGTGAGTTAATCCGCTTGGGTCATGTGGTGGATAAGGGTCGAATCTATGCAGTTGGGCTGAGACAGATTTCCCAAGCTTAGTCTGATCAATTTTTATGGGACCCATGGATAATATGTGTGTAGGTGAAGTGATCTAGGGGTGTGCCTGGTTTAGGGGAGAGCAAAACCTAAGGAAGGAGCACAGAGGTCATGCAAGATCCATTCTTTTTTTAAAAAAAAAAATTCAAATATTTATCAACTGCTTTGACTGGATAATTTGAAATCTCTGTCCATATTACAATACTCTATATAAACATGATAATTAAAATCCAACATTGATTTGTCCACAAAATAGGTGACTAGTTGGATTATTTATAAGGGAGGCTTGTAAAACCTAACACAATTTCAACAAATATCAGAAATAAAAATGTCTCTTTTGGTCTAGCCCTTTAACTTGCTTGGGGAGGAATGTGTGCCAAATTAAGTGTAACACTGCTGAAATGCACATAAGAAATGAAAAGAAAAGTGATTCCATAGTACTGTCTGGGTAGGAAAAGTGCCTTGTAAAACTAGAACTCCCATGATTCCATAATATTGAGCCATGGTAGTTGAAGTTGTGGAAAATTGCGTTAATTCTGCAGCATTGATGCACTTAATTAAGTTCAGTTGACTATTATTCGCAGGTACATGTGCAATAAATTGTAGCCTAATTGAACTGAAACTCAGATGAGATGGGTAAGATGTGAAATTTAACAGAAATGAAGCAGTGTTTCCATGTTTATGGTTTTATTACTTATTATCACATTCTGTTCCATTTTAAAACTCCCACCTCTTGGTTTTGTGCATCTTAGGAGATCTTTTGCCTAGTAGGAGTTTCAATATAATGTTGCAGGAGGAGGAGGAGATTTTGTTGCTGTGGTTGGGAGCCAGAAATCCTCTCTGAGTACAGATCACACAGAGATCTACCAGTTGATCTACATCTAATGTTTGTTTGCCCCTGCTTGAAAGTACTTTTTGTGTAGTTATGGCTATCGGAATGACAGAATAGTAAATCGTTGACTTCATTATATGTTCCTTGAAACTGTCATTCTCCCATAACTGAAGCTCTGACATTTCTATTATCTATTATTGTTAATTTAAAATGTCTTTCAGGAAAACCAGTTCAGGTTCCCCCTTTGTAAAGAGATTGCATCTGTTATAGACAATCCAGAAGCTTTTTGTTTCCCCCTTGCTTTCATTTAACAGGCTGCCCTCTGCAGGCTGCTGTCTCTGGTGCTGATTCTGTATTGTTTCCCCACCCTCTATTTCTTTTAGGGCTATCAGATCCCCAAGGGTTGGAGCGTGATGTACAGTATCCGAGATACACATGAGACTGCCAACATTTACCAGAGTCCCCCAGATGCCTTTGATCCAGAAAGATTTGGGGTGTCGCAAGAGGAGCGTGAGGAGCATAAAGGAGCC
Source organism: Anolis carolinensis (assembly GCF_035594765.1). NCBI lineage: Eukaryota > Metazoa > Chordata > Lepidosauria > Squamata > Anolidae > Anolis > Anolis carolinensis. The sequence goes on from NC_085843.1 coordinate 207,547,047, forward strand.
AGTGCCCTCCGCTTTCACTACATTCCCTTTGGTGGCGGAGTCCGACACTGCATTGGCAAAGAATTGGCCCAGGCTATCCTCAAAATGCTTGCTATTGAACTGGTCAGCACCACTCGCTGGGAATTGGCCACAGCTCATTACCCTAAGATGCAAACGGTGCCGATCGTACACCCTGTGGATGGCCTGCAGCTATATTTTCATTCTGTGAAACCGGGAAGAGAAAGCAAGACAAACACTTGAGAAGCACCAATATCTCCATCACAACTTCTAGCTTAGGATCATAATAGATCTGGGGCAAAATCCCAATTCCTTTCCAGCTGTAGCTTTTCCGCCTGCACAAAACCCTTTCTTCCTAATAATTGGTTCAGGAAATATGCAAGTGGAGAAAGGGAGTGACATCTCTATCCTTGATCCTTAATCCTCTGTCAGTCTGTTAGCATCCATTTTTGTTCAGAAATATACATCCACAGTAATAACATCCTCTCTGGTTCGTAGTTGCACTTTCTTGTGGATGTATGTGGCTGTGTACGTGATGTTACTGGTTAGGAGAAGAGATGTTACAAAGGTGGATGTCTCAGAAGGAACAATGGCAAGAGGAAGAAACTCAGTATCTATAGGTCAAATGCAGGTAGAGCAGGAATTTTGCCAATATGCAGTTTTTTGAGAGTGTTCTGTGAGTTGAAGATATAACTGATGAAAATCCTCAGAGGTTCTCACAGCTACGAACAAGACTATTCCTGCATCAGAAGGTGAAAGTCATTGGAAGGAGCATTGATAGACCAGTTGCTGACTGAATGGATGATCTAAAAGTACAAGAAAGGCATAGGAGCTGCAAGAGAAGAGAATTATGCCCATTTTTGGGTGAGGAAAACCGAAGAGGAGCATGGCTTGCAGATCAGAAATGGATATGGACTCAAGAGTTTACTTTGGCTTAAAGATAGTCGGACATCTAAGCCTAGACATGTCTGTAAACACTGAACTCACCAAGAAGACAGGTTCTCTCATATTCAATAACTACCTAATTTTTCTGTGTGTTCGAAGTCACCTTTGAAAATTATCATCTACACAACATTGTGTAAAGAGATTCAAGTCTTCTGGGTTGAGTTAGAATGTGGGAGGCTGGCTTCAGAAAAGTCGGGCAATTTGTTTATCATATTCAGTGCTGTAACCAGCAAGAGCTCTCTTGAGTTCAGACTCAAAACTGTCCCAACTCAGTTTGGAGATACTGAAGACTCAGACTGCAGCTTTCGACATGCAAAGCAAGAGCTCTGCAACTTAACTGGCTTTAGTTGTACACATCAGACCATTTAAACAAGCTACGAACGTGGGATTCTGACTGTTAAGAAGAAGTGTTTTCCACCTCAGCTGAACATTAAAATACCTCACTTACCTTCTGTTTCTACTCTTCAAAATGGTCACAAGATGTGACAACTTCCTATCATTTTGGAGACAAACTTGAGGCAAATGTAGGTATTCACAGGGCACAGTTTTGGGTGAAAAAGGCTGATTAAAAACAATTGGGGGAAGTTGTGGGGTCTGGCAACTTTCCTCTCTCCTGCACTTGAAGATATGAAGTGGGGGCTTTATTTTGGCTATTTTAAAATGTATTTTTTTTCAGTGGTGGAAAACATTGGGGAGATGAAAAACTCCCAGGTCTAGTAGATCTCTACTAGTTGCGCACCCCTGCTCCACATATCTACTCAAGATTCTCTTCAAAAGCTCACACCAAATTGCCCATTGAGTAAGACACCAACCCGGTGGCCTTATATGTTTTGAACGTCAATTCCCAGTGTCAGCAAGGGTGAATGGAAGTTGAATGGAGGGCATCCAATTGGTAAAGCTATATTAAGTCCACCATACTGATGAAGTTCCATCTATATAATATCTGAAAGATCAGCACATGGATTGAAGATCCTTGCCAGTAATTAGGACTACAGTAAATTCATAAATATTAATGAAACCAATTTTCAGTGCTGGTATTCTATAAAAGTATCTTATTTAAAGACTGGATGATCTTCTCCTATATTGTCACAATTCCCTCGCCATAGGCTATGTTGAGTGTGGCTGATGGGACTTGTAGGACAAAACATCTAGAGCAGTGTTTCTCAAACTCTATTCCTCTGGGCATTTTGGACTTCAGTTCCTAGAAATCCCAGCCAGATTACCAGCTGTTAGGAATTGCTTGGAGTTGAAGTCCTAAACACCTAGAGGAGCAGAGTTTGAGAAACACTGATCTAGGGGGTCCAAGGTTTCTGAATGTTCCTGTAGTAACTGCTGGAGCATGAACGTTGTTGCAGGCTGGTGCTGAGGCTTGGGTTTTAATGAAGGAAGGATCAAGTTATTGCAAAAGTGGAGCAGTGAATGTAGATAATCTCTCTTTAATCTAGATCATATGGACTACTCCCTTAGAAACACCCAAGTATGCTTTAGTGGCCAAAACTAAACAGCTTTCCTTTCTGGCATGACTTACAACTTTGTAGTAGGAAACAATGGCTCTGACAGCAAGCTGCAAATTAAAGCTGCTAGTAGTTTTTGCCTTCTCTGGATGTCCAATGAATGGGCATATAGGATTATCTGAGGGCAAGAAAATCTGGTTATGTGTTTAGCAACTCAGGAAAGTGGTATTTTTAAGAAGAGCAATGCAAGGGGTAATGCTACTGTTGTCTGCTCGGTTAGTGTGGATGGGCATCATCTCAGAGATAGTTTTGACTTTTGTGTAAATCTTTCTGAGATGGTGAATCCATTCCTGGGCTGTATCATTTAGCCTTTCCTAGTCGGATACCCTCAAAATGTTTTGGTCAGTTCCTATTATCCTCAAGCAAGAGAGCCAGTAACTACTCTGGCTACACATTGTAGGGTTGTAGGCCAATGTATACAGAGGGCATAAGTTTGAGGAAAGTTTCCTTAGACTGCAGTACTTTAAAGGTATCCTTGAAATTGTGGTCCTTTTTTAGGATTATCCACTTAATCCCATCATCGCTAGCCTAGATCCATCTGATATTGTGTAGTGGTGTTGTATGTTTTAAATGTATTGTGATGACCACCATGCTGCTATGGTCAATGATGTAGTAATATATGTTCAACAAAATGCTGCTGTAGAGACCTAAGCTCTGAATGATATTCTGTACAAGATTTCAGTGAGTACAAGAACTTCCAGGAATAAATGTTGACAGATAGCAGCCCTGTCTTGTCTTTATATTTGATTAATGTCTGCCAGATGTATTAAATCAGTGGTTCTCAACCTTCCTGATGTCGTGACCCCTTAATACAGTTCCTCATGTTGTGGTGACCCCCAACCATAAAATTATTTTTGATGCTACTTCATAACTGTAATTTTGCTACGGTTATGAATCGTAACGTAAATATCTGATATGCAGGATGTATTTTCATTCACTGGACCAAATTTGGCACAAATACTCGATACGCCAACACTTGAATACTGGTGGGGTTGGAGGAAGGGGTAATCATTTTGTCATTTGGGAGTTGTAGTTGCTGGAATTTATAGTTAACCTACAATCAAAGAGCACTCTGAACCCAGCCAACAATAGATCTGCACCAAACTTGGCACACTACCTACATGATCAACATTTGATTACTGGTGGGGTTGAGGGGGGAGGACTTGTTGCACCCAAAAAGTCCCAAAAATAGCAAAGCAGTTCCGAAGAAACAAGGTAACATGAGCTTCAAAAGTACAATCCAAACACTGATTCTAAGCATGAAACGAGACAAGATATATTTCCATGAGCCGAGACAAGGCAAGAGTTGAATCTCCAAAAGCAATGTTGCTCTGTCTAAAATATTCCCCAATTACATCCCCTTTTAACCATTCTTGCAAACTAGAAACACATTCCTCTGAGCTCTGGCTCCCCCGCGCTTGCCTGCAATTCTCACAGAATGTCTGAGGCCCAATCTCAACTTTAACCTAGAATCTCAGTCTAAACAGAATTCTTCTCCCTTGCTGCCAGCTGGACTTTGTTGATGTTGACAATCCTCAGTCTCCTGTGAAAGGTCACCCTTATCACTAACTTCAGTGTCTCTGCTAAACTCAGAGCTTTCCACATTCCCCTGTTCAGCCTGCTTTTCTAAGCCATCAACATTCCCTGAATCAAGCTGCATTTCTGAATCTTCAACATTTCCTGGGACAAACTGCTGTTCCACATTCCCTAGAACAAACTGCTGAAACCCAACACCCCCCTTCATCATCAGACAGAACCACAACAGAACTGTTTTTTAATTCTGGAAGTTGTAGTTCACCAACACTCAACGAGCACTCTGTACCCAACTGACAGATGGGGGTGTTGATGCAACATGATGGTAATTATAGTTCTTCCTGCATTCAGAGGAACATGTGAACGTCACTGATGATGGATCTGAAACAGACTTGGCACACAGAACCAACATAGCCAACTTTGAATACTGGTGGGATTTGGGGAGGACTGACCCATTATTTTGGGAGTTGTAGTTCACCCACATCCTTATGCATTTTCTAATGGGAGCATTAATAAAAATCAAAGGGAAAGACTGAATTTTTTCTTATAAATAGCATTACAAATTACTTAAGATACTTTTTTTGCTGCTCCTCCTTATGCTGCTGGGCCACTCTCAGTCCCATGTAACTACCTGCATTGAGGGGACTTGCTGGCATTAACCTCCCTCCAGCCTTGCACACTTTACCTTGCTCACGCATGTGCATCACGCTGCCATGCCATGAGCATGACTGCTCTCCCCCCCCCCCCCCACTTGGAGTCTCAGAAACAGCCCTCCCCTTGGCTGAGAGGCCAGCTGAGAGGCCGGCCAATCACAGCAGGATGAGGGCTTTTGGTGGGAGGATTCGCCATCTGTTCCAAAAAGGAAGAGAAGGACAGATGGAGAGATCTTCAGCCTTCTCTGCCAAAGGGGTTTCTAAGACCATCAGAAGTACTGTTTTCTGCTGATCTTTGGTGAGTCCTCTGATACCCCCTCACAACCCTCCTAGGGGTCCCGACCCCCAGGTTGAGAAATGTTGCATAAAATGAAGGATGGGGAACTTTGTCCTCTCTCCAGTGTGGATACAGTTGATGGTGGCTGGAATCAGAGCCAAAAATAGTTTGTGGCATTGGAGTGACACATTTCTCCTCAATACAGACACATATACAACAAGTTTTCCACTCCAGAACTACTGGTAAAGCACTTAGGGCCCTTCCACACAGTCATATAACCCAGAATATCAAGGGAGGAAATCCCACAATATCTACTTTGAACTGGAATTTATGGCAATGTGGACTCAGATTACCCAGTACAAAGCAGTTATTGTGGGATTTTCTGCCATAATATTCTGGGTTATATGGCTGTGTTTAAGGGCCCTTAGAAAATAACTCCTTTGTCCCATTTAGAATCATGGTATCACGACAGTAACATTTGGAAGGTCCATTTAAGCGAACATAATGATGCTATATAAAGTCATAAAACCTCATATAGTGATGGTAGACACTCAGAAGAAATTATCCTCAATGAATAATTGAAAAAGCTGCGGCAACTCTCATATATTCAGGACAGAAGGAGTACTCCAAAGGAAATAACATTAATCACCTAAGCATATTAATTCCAAGTAAAGCATATTAATCATTACAGCTAGAAATGAATCATGTTCTGTCTTCACATTAATGACTAAACCTGGAGGGATCACTCCGTCATTTAGAAACACTTAGTGTAATTTATTCTCAGTGGAAAATCAATACTAAGATGACATTTGTAACTACTGAAATTTAACTCTGAAAGTAGAAACAAAGGCCAACATCAAATAGTTCTAAGTATGAGTCACGGTTCGGGCAATTGAGTCATGTTTTGACTTCCCACATGGCTATTGGTTCAGTGGATCTGTTCTGATTGAGATTAAATACTGGAATTAAGGTTAAACTCATTTTATTTATAAGGGGAACAGGAAGAGAAAATGGCTCCTAGGACCCTTCCACACAGCCATATAACCCAGAATATCAAGGCAGATAATCCATAATATCTGCTTTAAACTGGATTATCTGAGTCCATGCTGCCATATAATCCAGTTCAATGTGGATTTTATACAGCTGTGTGGAAGAGGTCCTAGATCCAGTAAGCACACTGGTGGAGCACAAATTTCCAGCAGAATATGGATATTCCTCATTTATTGAAGTAGACATCTTCCAGGGCATTACCATTAACAGAAAATTTGGTGTTGAGTCAGAAATAATGTGGAAAGAATACAAGTGGGTTCCTAAGCCACTAAAAAGAATAGTTCAACGTGCTTCAGCAAATCTTTTATTAAAACTAACAATATGAACATGTGAAATAAAAAACTAAACCATATATATGTGTGTGTGTGTGTACCCCCCAGTGGCACAGTGGGTTAAACTGCTGAGCTGCTGAACTTATGGACCAAAAGGTCAGTGATTCGAATCCGGGGAGCAGGGTGAGCTCCCACTGTTAGCCCCAGCTTCTGCCAGCCTAGCTGTCTGAAAATATGCAAATGTGAGTCGATCAATAGGTACCGCTCTGGCAGGACAGTAACAGCACTCCATGTAGTCATGCCAGTCACATGACCTTGGACAACATCGGCTCTTCGGCTTAGAAATGGAGATAAGCAGATTCAGTTTCAAACTAGTTTGGGATTATTTGGGACTGGGGTATTATAATCCTACATGTTTAGTCCAAAGCCCCTTCCACACTGCCCCTATATTCCAGGATCTGATCCCAGATTATCTGGCATTGAAGACTCATATAATCCAGTTTAAATCAGATAATCTGGGATCAGATCCTGGGATATAGGGCAGTGTAGAAGGGGCCCAAGTTAGTGAAGTTTGGTCTGGATCCATGATTTGTTTGATAGACACCCTTGGTGAAGATGTTACTCTGATATCATCAGTGTTTCAGAAATCATAGGCAATATTTTTCTCCTATTTTTGACTTTGAAAAAACAAATGTCTGTGTTATGTTTTTGACCTGGAGCTTTTCAATGACATTAATATTTTACACACTAACAGGTGTCTAAATTGGTTTCTGTACTTTCATCTGTGCTTATAGATGCTGCCCTTTTCACAATGAGATCTCATAAACTATTTAGATTTGTGACAACGTCTAGGAGTCTCTCTATTGTAAGAGGAGAATAACAACACTGCTAAACTGTATATAGAATAAGAAAACATTCACAGGTAATGCTTAGCTGTATATATACTATCTGGAGAAACTGAACAGCTGGTATGAATGCCCCAGGCTCACCTTCTTATCTTCACTACCACTGCTAAAAAATTAAAATGCAGCAGTTTTCTCCACCTGGTGGTAATTGAAGAAACAACTGCAGAATGCACTTATGGTGTGCAGTTAATGACTATAAATGTGAACAAAACTGTCTGCAGGTTTTATTAAAGTCCATGGTTGTAATGAGGAGCCAAAATCAGATGTAGCTCATGCTCTTGCCAGTGCTCCAATGTTCTGGTGACATGCTCACCTTGCTTGGACCGCATGCTGGTTTTCGCCAAAACAAATTTTCTTATCCAGAAGTTTCTTAACAAGGTTTTAAATAGAGGGTTTGCTGAGAGCATGACTCCTTCAAGGTGGATTTCCATGGATGAGCAGGGATTAAAACCCTGATTTACAGTATTTGACTACATCACTGTTGTCATCCTCTTGAAACTATGGCATTGATGTCTGCAGTATATCTATATATATAAATGAGTGATGGCATCATGGCGACCCACAAAACAACAAAACTACAGGCCCCCCAACCTCGAAATTTGACAACACAACCCATCATCCATGCCTCTAGGTTGATACAACAAAAAGAAAAGAAAAATAAAGTCCTACTTAGAGGGAGAGCAATAATTGTTTTTATTCAATTGCTGCCACTTAGAAGGCTAAGCTCCGCCCACTTGGTCTCCTAGCAACCCACTCAGCCCAGTGTTAATAAAAGAATAAAAAATAAAATAAATACAAATAATACAATAAAAATAATTTAAAAAACTAAAAAATTAATACAATAAAATACTATAACATAATAACTAAATATAATACAACAAAATAATAAAATATCTCTATATATAAATGAGTGATGGCATCACGGCGACCCACAAAACAACAAAACTACAGGCCCCCCAACCTCAAAATTTGACAACACAACCCATCATCCATGCCTCTAGGTTGATACAACAAAAAGAAAAGAAAAATAAAGTCCTACTTAGAGGGAGAGCAATAATTGTTTTTATCCAATTGCTGCCACTTAGAAGGCTAAGCTCCGCCGACTTGGTCTCCTAGCAACCCACTCAGCCCAGAGTTAATAAAAGAATAAAAAATAAAATAAATACAAATAATACAATAAAAATAATTAAAAACACTAAAAATTAATACAATAAAATACTATAACAAAATAACTAAAAATAATACAACAAAATAAAATATAATAAATAAAAAGATAAGTTACAATAAATTAATTAAAAAAATACAAATAATGTCAAATAAAAATTCCACAACAACTTTTAACCAATACCACCACCACTTTGCCACAGCAACGCGTGGCTGGGCACAGCTAGTCCATAATAAAAGTGAAAATATGTATGTGTGTGTGGCTGGGGTCCCCACTTTCAGAGACAGGCTCCCACTTCCACAAACAGCTATGATCCCCACCTATGTGGATCCACCAAAGGCTCTTCTTCCAATGACATTGCAGCTTATAGCGAGCTCCGTGAACATGTACAATTCCTGTCAGTGTCCTCCACAAACACCATACTGCCCACCATACAAGTGAAGGCTTTCATACAGAGACAATTTCATCCTTGATTTTATGTGTTTCCTCCACCACAGACATCTCAGTGTTTCTGACTCTCTCCATTGGTGGGGAATCTGCATGATCCCACCCACTGCCTCTCCCATAACCCTTTCCTATTCTTTTCTATGGCACACATTAAACAGAGGACTTGACCAGCAACTGAACATACTAGAGAGGTTTGGAGAGAATTCACCATGATTTATTGGAGTTGTAGGTACTGGGATGTATAGTTCACCTGCAATCTAAGAGCACTCTGAACCGCACCAACAATGGACCTGGAACTAACTTGGCACACAGAACTCCCATGACCAACAAAAAATACTGGAGTCTTTGGAGGGATTTATAAGACTTGTAGTTCACTTACATCCAGAGTGCACTATGAACTGAAACCATGATGGTTCTGGACCAAACTTGGCATGCATACCTGATATGTCCAAATTTGAATACTGGTGGGTTTTGTGGGGAATTGGTCTGGACATTTTGGAGTTGTAGGTACTGGGATTTATAGTTCCCCTGCAATCAATGAGCACTCTGAACTTCAGCAAAGATAGAATTGGACCACACTTGGTACACATAGCCCCTGTGACAGCAAAAGATACTGGAGGTCTTTGGGGGAAATTCACCTTGATTTGGGGGAGTAGTAGTTCACCTACATCCAGAGAGCACTGTGAACCCAAACACAGATGGATCTGTACCAGACTTGGCACACATACCCGATATGCTGAAATTTGATTACTGGAGGTGTTTGTAGGGAACTAATCTTCCTTTCTGGGAGTTGTAGTTCACCCACAACCAGGGAAACTGTGACCTCCACCGATGATGGACCTGGACCGAACTTGGCACACAGAACTTCCATGACTAACTCAACCTGTTGGAGGGGTTTGAGGGGGCTGACTCACCATAGTGGGAATTGTAGCTTACCCTACAGCCAGAGAGCACACTGAACCCCACCAATGATGCATCTACGGCAGACTTACTCAAAATAATAAAACTTTAACTACTGATGGAATTTCTCAGGGTTAACCTGGCATGATGTCACTTGTAGTTAATCCACAACCATATGCATTTTGTACAATTAAAAATTGTAAAAATCCCAAGCTAGTAGTTAATAAATTGAGCCATTTTCTGTGCCTAAAGACAGTATAGACTGATAGCCTTCTAGATATTACTGGGATGATTTTAGCCATGCTGCTTGGGGTTGATGGAAGCTGGAAACCATCATCAACTTGAGAGTAGCACAAATTGTCCATTCATGGCTTGAAGTAATTCATCAATATCCTTCCCCTGATGAGCGTTAAATAAGCTTTATTGTACGTATTCCATGTATGTTTTCAGACTGTTGTTGCCATTTGGATGCAGTGGTCAACTCAGGCAACTGATATTTGGATCCATGAAAGGGCAGCAAATAGATAATGTAAATGAGAAAGGCTTGTTGGATTTCCTTCTTCATGTTGGAAATAACAATCTTCTTCAAGCCTCCACTAATTATTTGTTACGTATATAATTCAGATTGCTTTCTGTATTGTATATGTGTGTATTGGTATGCAGTTTTCCTTAACTCTATGTTGTGGGAAGGGCTGCAGACCATGTGATCAGATCTGGGATTGTTCAGGACTCAGACTCCAATTTTAGAAACTGTATGCTTTCAGACGTCAGTAGAAGCAGAAACTGTTAGACTTTCAATGTAGAAAAAGTACAGTTTAGAATTCATTAGAAACAGAATGCTTTAGAGAACTGACTCTATGAGACTCTATTAGATTCTTAGACCAGAGAGATGCTTTAGACCAGGGGTCCCCAAACTTTTTAAGCAGAGGGCCGGTCCACAATCTTTCAGACTGTGGAGGGGCCGAATTATCATTTGAAAAAAAATACAAACAAATTCCTATGCATACTGCACATGTCTTATTTGTAGTGCAACAACAACAACAACAACAAAAGAACAATACAATATTTAAAAATGAAAACAATTTTAACCAACATAAACCTATTAGGATTTCAATGGAAAGTGTGGGTCTGCTACTGGTCAATGAGATAGTCAAGTTAATTAGGATTGTTGTTGTGTGCCTTCAAGTCATATCAGACTTTGGCCGAGCTTAAGTCTAAAATTAATTATTTATTTACTGCATTTATTTACTACATTTATATCCCACCCTTCTCACCCAGAAGGGGACTCAGAGCAGCTGTATGTACATACAATACATTATATCACTAGCATAGCACAATATTAGCATTATATATTACTACTAGCTGTGCCCAGCCACGCGTCGCTGTGGCATTTTCTGGTGGTGTTGGTGAGAAATTGTTGAGGTACTGGTGGTATTGAATGTCTGTTGTATGGTAGTCTTTATGTTTAGTATGCACACTGAAGTGGATTATATGGCAGTGTGGAGTCAAGATAATCCAGTTCAAAGCAGATAATATAAGATTCTAAATGGGTTATATAGCTGTGGGGAAGGGCCTTGAGTCTGCACTGCCATATAATCCAGTTAAAATCAGATAATCTGTGGAAGAGGCCTAAGTGAGGCCTAACTGTGCCTGTCCCCTGGGCTGAGTAGATTGCTAGGAGACCAAGTGGGCGGAGCATAGCCTTCTAACTGGCAGCAATTGGATAAAAACTATTATTCCTCTCCCTGTAATTAGGACTTTATTTTTCTTTTCTTTTTGTTGTATCAACCTAGAGCCGTGAATGATGGGTTGTGTTGTCAAATTTTGAGGTTGGGGGGCCAGTAGTTTTGTTGTTTTGTCCGCTGCCCTGACGCCATCACTCTTTTATATATATAGATATTGAACTATACCATTATACTGTAATATTATATGTAATATATTAATAATCAATACTATTATATGGTATTATTAGTACTATATTGTATAACATTATCAATATTATATGTATATACAATATATTATATTATTAAAACTGATATAAAAATATTATATTATAAAACTGAGGGCGGGGGCCAGGTAAATGACCTTGGAGGGCCGCATCCGGCCCCCGGGCCTTAGTTTGGGGACCCCTGCTTTAGACTATGGACTGTTGACTATGAGAAAAATGCTCCATGTTATCTACACAGAGAAACTACTTCAAATTCTATATGTAACTGGACTGATATGCAAAGTACCTGTATGCTGAATACATGAAGTTTGTGAATAAACCAACTATGTTATTTTTAAAGAAGTCTATTTATTTTGGCCTCTTGAAAGCATGATTTAAACCAATATGTTTTAAGGGAGGGTAAATGTTTTTTGGGCATCTGTATGTGTATGTGTCTTTGTGCATTGGCATATCTTGGTCCCTAACAGTTCAAAGAGATATCTAGATATATCAGTTTAACAGCTGAGAAACTTATTTGCCTTGCATGAATATTAGTGGGTATTTACCACTAAGGAGAAGGCTGATTCAAGCAAGTTTTTAACTCTTCTCAGGGAGATTTCTGATATTCCCAAAATGGTTGTGAATGCCATTTTCCTATAAAGATTTCTATTCCCAAAAAGTTATGGCATAGTTTTTCCAAAAGCTTATGATCTAAAGTCATGTTTTCCCAAAACTTCATGTGTGCATTCACTGGCATTGGGCACTATGCACCTTCACTTTAGTGAATAGAAATACGATTTACTGCTTTTGTCTTAGGTAACAAAAGATCTTGAGCTAGACCTGGTTCTCACTAGGTCAGGGGTCCCCAAACTAAGGCCCAGGGGCCACATGTGGCCCATCAAAGCCATTTATCTGGCCCACGTGGCAGTGGCTCCCTCCTACTCCGACAAGTAACATTGAGGCTGGGTGGCCATCTGTCGGGGGTGCTTTGCTTGTGCTTTTGGTGCACAAAGGCAGATGGTGGTAAGTCTCTTCCAACGCTCTTTATTATTTTTTATGATGATGATGATGATTATTATTAACATTGAGGCTGTATTTGTTCCCGTTTTGTTTGTTTACTTCAAAATAAGATATGTGAAGTGTGCATAAGAATTTGTTCATAGTTTTTTTTAAACTATAGTCCGGCCTTCCAATGAGCTGAGTGACTGTGAATTGGCCCCCTGTTTAAAAAGTTTGGGGACCCCAGCACTAGGTGATAGATAAGAGAGCAGAGAGCTCTTTGTTTTTCTTTCAGTGTGCTTATGTTTGATCCCATATTTACTGCCATCAATTCATGCTCTGGAATTATAGGAATTTTAGTTTGGTGAGCTCTGTGTAGGAGAGAAGGCCAAAGTCTACTGTAAAACAACACCCCCATGACTTCCACCACATTGAGCCATTGTCTACCATGGGACTTGAGCATCCATGGATTTTGGTATTCACAGGGTCCTGGAACCAAATCCCAGCAGATACCTATAGAAACTCCACCTAGGCTTGCCTTACCTAGAGGTCCCATTGGAAAAGCAGATTTCAGAAGGAACATTTAAGAAGGGGTTTCCTCCTTCTTTTTCTTTCTTCCCTTGTCAAAGCTGGAGAAAACGTTGCCCCATAAGGCTGAGCTAAATGCGGATGGCAGGCTGACCCTCTAGTGAACCAGAAGCCCCTGCCCTCCTGACCTTGCCTTTAAAGGTGAATCTTTGTGGTAAACTGAGAAAAAGAAAACAGCCAAATGTCAATGACTAACTTTAATTAGCACAGGCTCCCTGTAGGATCCATCCCAAAAGGCTACACTGAATACTCTCTAGGGCAGCGATGGAATCCTGTCATTTGTAGGGCGCATCTTCACTGTGGATTTAATACAGTTAGACACCAGTTTAACTGCCTTGGCTCAGTGCTATGGAATCCTGGGAGTTGTCGTTTCACAAGGTAGTCGGCCTTCTCTGCCAAAAAATGCTGGTGCCTCACCAGGCTGTGACTTCTATGATTCCATAGCATTGCAACATGGTGGTTAAAGTAGTGTTGAAGTCACATTAATTCTACTGTATAGATGCAGCCTAGGAAACTGAGCTTGTTGCACTAATAAGTGCCTATGTCGATGGCTGAATCTACATTGCCCAAAAATGCAGTTTAAACTGCACAGTATAGATCCAGCCAAAGCTCAACTTTTAATAACTCTTTTTTAATAATACAGTAGAGTCTCGTTTATCCAACTTTCACTTATCCAATGTTCTGGATTATCCAATGCAGTCTGCCTTTAGTAGTCAGTGTTCTGTAGTCAATGTTTTCAATACATTGCAATGTTTCAGTGCTAAATTCATAAATACAGTAATTATTACATAACGTTATTGTGTATTCAACTGCTTTTTCTGTTAATTTGGTGTAAAACATGATGTTTTGGTGCTTAATTTGTAAAATCATAATCTAATTTGATGTTTAATGGGTATTTCCTTAATCCCTCCTTATTATCCAACATTTTCACTTATCCAATGTTCTTCTGGCCCGTTTATGTTGGATAAGTGAGACTCTACTGTACCATGAAAGCTCAGTAGAGTAGCTAGTCCTGTGAAAGGTAGTTTTATGCCATTATATGGCAAAAAATTGAACATGGATGGGTTAGAACATAAATTGGCTTGGTTCTTTAATTGGCTGGTTTAATATATAGGCAATCCCTGAAAAGACAACAGGAAGGGAAATTCATACCTGAAAGTGTTATCATAGGGAAAAGGTGTCTCAGCTAAAGCTTTCTTACCAATCTTTGCTTCCGCAACAAGCCAAAATATTTAAAATCCAATTATCACAGGGACAGAAAGTGAGGTGAGATCTTCTGGACAGGGGCACTGACAGCAAAACAAACACCACAGGTATTAAGCCTCTCTTATGCTATCCAAAGCAAATATATGTATGCTAAATTTGTAAATACAGTAATTACAACATAACATTACTGCGTATTGAACTACTTTTTCTGTCAAATTTGTTGTCTAACATGATGTTTTGGTGCTTAATTTGTAAAATCATAACCTAATTTGATGTGTAATAGGCTTTTCCTTAATCCCTCCTTATTATCCAACATATTCGCTTATCCAACATTCTGCTGGCCCGTTTATGTTGGATAAGTGAGACTCTACTGTATATCTTGTTTGACTCTTTGTGTCAATAATACAGTAGAGTCTCACTTATCCAACATTCTGGATTATCCAATGTATTTTTGTAGTCAATGTTTTCAATACATCGTGATATTTCGGTGCTAAATTCGTAAATACAATAATTACTACATAGCATTACTGCGTATTGAACTACTTTTTCTGTCAAATTTGTGGTCTAACATGATGTTTTGGTGCCTAATTTGATGTGTAATAGGATTTTCATTAATCCCTCCTTATTATCCAACATATTCGCTTATCCAACGTTCTACCAGCCCGTTTATGTTGGATGAGTGAGACTCTACTGTAATAATAATAATGATAATAATAATGTAAGAAAATTGCACAGACAGACTACAAACAGAGGCACAACTACGTGGCCCAAATGATTCATTGGAACTTATGCCTCAAGTACCACCTCCCAGCAGCAAAGAACTGGTGGGATCACAAACCTGCAAAAGTATTGGAGAATGAACATGCAAAGATACTGTGGGACTTCCGAATCCAGACTGACAAAGTTCTGGAACACAACACACCAGACATCACAGTTGTGGAAAAGAAAAAGGTTTGGATCATTGATGTTGCCATCCCAGGTGACGAAAAACAACAGGAAAAACTCAGCCGCTATCAGGATCTCAAGATTGAACTTCAAAGACTCTGGCAGAAACCAGTGCAGGTGGTCCCGGTGGTGATGGGCACACTGGGTGCCATGCCAAAAGATCTCAGCCGGCATTTGGAAACAATAGACATTGACAAAATCATGATCTGCCAACTGCAAAAGGCCACCCTGCTGGGATCTGTGTGCATCATCCGAAAATACATCACACAGTCCTAGACACTTGGGAAGTGTTCGACTTGTGATTTTGTGATATGAAATCCAGCATGTCTATCTTGTTTGCTGTGTCATACAATAAATAATAATAATAAATCTTCTGGTTTGAATGCATGTTGAGATGGACCCTTCCCCAGTGTGGACCCTCCCTCCCAAAGAAACACACTTTCCAAGCCAGGGACATCTCTTTGCCCGTTGGGATGAGGCTGTTAATTTCTTGACCTCCTTCCAAGATGTCTTTAATTATCCTTTTCACTCTTTGGCCATCCCTCCTCCCCTCCCTCCCTTCTCCCCAGGCTTGACGACTGTATAATAGATGGCTGCGGAGATAATAAAGGTCCCCCCCTCCTTCCTTCCCTGCGGTAATTAACAGTGTTCAGACCACCGTATCTCGTTATTTGATGGACAGTGAACTTGGCGAAGGAGCCGGCCGGGTTCATTCAGATGTCACGGTCCGGGCTGTAGGTCGCCGGCCGGTCAGCGCCTGGGAAATGCCGCAGGGCCCCGGGGTCAGGAGGAGGCAGGGGGTGGGGAGGGTGGAGGGGGCTGCAGGGCACCTCCCCGGGCACCCCCCTCCCCATTAGGATGCCAGGCAAAGGGACACTCCGACCCAGGGCCCCTAGCAAAGCTTCCCCCCCCCCCCCGCACCCCATACCAGCAAAGCCCTGGGCTTCTTATATAGGTCAGGCCGAGGGGCGGCGAGAGGGGAACACAGGCAGCCCTTCTTTCTTTTTTCCCTGACTTCCTCCCACTCCCCTTCTCTTTTCTTCCTTCCAAAAGAATAGTGTCCGTCTCCAGCCCGGAGATAAAGGCGGGATGATGATGATGATGATGGTGATATTAAGACAATAATAGTAATAATAACAGTAATAAATAAAGCTTTCAATGGGTGAAAAACTCGGGGCTATGTCTGTTTTTATTGTTGCTTTTATTGTTATTTTAAAGTTAGGTGTATTGTTTTAATCTATTTCCGTAAACCGCTCCGAGCCAAACTGGGAGTAGCGGTATACAAGTCTAATAAATAAATAAATAATAATACAATAATAGTAATAGTAACAAAATCACGATCTGCCAACTGCAAAAGGCCACCCGACTGGGATCTGCACGCATCATCCGAAAATACATCACACAGTCCTAGACACTTGGGAAGTGTTCGACTTGTGATTTTGTGATACGAAATCCAGCATATCTATCTTGTTTGCTGTGTCATAATAAAATAATAATAATAATAATAATAATAATAATAATAATAATAATAATAATAATAATAAATACATCACACAGTCCTAGACACTTGGGAAGTGTTCGACTTGTGATTTTGTGATACGAAACCCAGCACATCTATCTTGTTTGCTGTGTCATAATAAAATAGTAACAATAATAATACAATAATAGTAATATTAACAACAATGCAACAATAAAAATATTAATACAATAATAGTAATAATAATACAACAATAATAATACAGTGACAGTAACAGTAACAATAATACTGTAATACAATAATAGTAATAATATAATAGTAATAGTAACAATAATAATACAATAATAGTAATAGTAATATAATAGTAATAGTAACAATAATAATAATAATAATACAATAGTAATATTAACAACAACAATAATACAATAATAGAAATAATATTAATACAATAATAGTAATAGTAATAGTAGTAGTAACAATAATAATACAATAATAATAATACAATAACAGTAATAGTAGCAATAGGTAAAGGTAAAGGTTTCCCCTGACGTTAAGTCCAGTCATGTCTGACTCTGGGGGTTGGTGCTCATCTCCATTTCTAAGCCGAAGAGCCGGTGTTGTCCGTAGACACCTCCAAGGTCATGTGGCCGGCATGACTGCATGGAGTGCTGTTACCTTCCCGCCGGAGTGGTACCTATTGATCTACTCACATTGGCATGTTTTCGAACTGCTAGGTTGGCAGGAGCTGGAGCTAACAGCGGCCGCTCCTGGGGTTTGAACCTGGGACCTTTCGGTCTCCAGCTCAGTGTTTTAACGCACTTCGCCACTGGGGTTCTTTAATAGTAACAATAATAATACAATAATAATACAATAATAGTAATAATAATAATACAGTAATAGTAATCGTAACAATAATAATAATACAATAATAGCAATAATAATAATACAGTAATAGTAATAGTAACAATAATAATAATACAATAATAGTAATAATAATAATAATACAATAATAGTAATAGTAGTAGTAATAATAATTAATAATAGTAATAAATAATAAAGGCTTTTATGGCTGGAATCACTGGATTGCTGTGAGTTTTCCGGGCTGTATAGCCATGTTCCAGAGGCATTCTCTCCTGACGTTTCACCCACATCTATGGCAGGCATCCTCAGAGGTTGAGAGGTCTGTTGGAAACTAGGCAAGAGGGGTTGGTATATCTGTGGAATAATGTCCAGGGTGGGAGGAAGAACTCTTCGTCTGTTGGAGAGAAGTGTGATTGTTGCAATTGGCCACCTTGATTAGCATTGAATAGCCTTGCAGCTTCAAGGTCTGACTGCTTACCTCCCAACAAAGGATTCTCCCAGGCAGTAAGGTCATCCCGGCGGTAAAAGTGGGATACAAATAATAATAATAATAATAATAATAATAATAATAATAATAATAATAATAATAATAATAAAGGTAAAGGTTTTCCCCTGACATTAAGTCCAGTCATGTCTGACTCTGGGGGTTGGTGCTCATCTCCATTTCTAAGCTGAAGAGCCAGCATTGTCCATAGACGCCTCCAAGGTCATGTGGCCGGCAAGACCGCATGGAAATAAATATAATAATAATAATATAATTCCTTCCTATCTTCCTCCCACTCCCCTCTCTGATTTTTTTTTTCTTCCTTCCAAAAGAACTGTAGCATCCGTTTCCATCCTGAAGATCCTGGAGATAAAAGTAGGATACAAATAACAATGATAATACAATAATAATGGTAATATTAATGATGATAATAATAATAATAGTAATCGTAATAATAATAATACTTCCTTCCTGTCTTTCTCCCCCTCCCCGATTTTTTTTCCTTCCAAAAGAATGAATAGTGTCCGTTTCCCTCCCGGAGATAAAAGCGGGATACAAATAATTAAATAGTAGTAGCAGTAATAGTAGTAATAATCCTAATAATTGTAATCATTCGTTCCGACTCTGGGACAAGTTTAAGTGCACTATAATGCAGCTCAATAAGTTGTAAATGCAGTTCAATGCCGTTTAAGTGCATTATAACGCAGTTCAGTGCACTGTAAGTGCATTATAATGCTTTCAGTGTAGTTTAAGTGCATTATAGTGCAGTTCAGTGCAATTTAAGTGCATTATAATGCAGTTGAGCGTAGTTTTGTGTATTATAGTGCAGTTCAAGTGCATTATAATGCAGCTCAATGCAGTTTAAGTGCATTATAGTGCAATTCAATGCAGTTTAAGAGCGGTTCAGGTGCATCATATTGCAGCTCAATGCCCTTCAAGTGCACTATAATGCAGCTCAGTACAGTCTAAGTGCATTATAATGCAGTTCAGTGTCGTTTAAGTGCACTATAGTGCAGTTCAGTACTGTTTAGGTTCATTAAAATGCTGCTCAATGCAGTTTGAGTGCATTATAACACAGTTCAGTGCAGTTTAAGTGCATTATCATGCTTTTCAGTGTAGTTTACGTGCATTATAGTGCAGTTCAGGTGCATTATAATGCAGCTCAATGCCGTTCAAGTGCGCTATAATGAAGCTCGGTACAGTTTAAGTGCATTATAATGCAGTTCAGCGTAGTTTAAAGTGTATTATAGTGCAGTTCAAGTGCATTATAACGCAGTTCAATGCAATTTAAGTGCATTATAATGCTTTTCAGTGTAGTTTAAGTGCATGATAGTGCAGTTTTGGTGCATTATAATGCAGCTCAGTGCAGTTAAGGTGCACTATAATGCAGTTCAAGGGCACTATAATGCGGTTCAAGGGCACTATAATACGGTTCAAGTGCAGTATAAAGCAGCTCAGTGCCGTTGAAGTATATTATAATGCAACTCAAGTGCACTATTAAGCCATTCAGTGCAGTTTAAGTACATAATGCAGTTCAGCGTAGTTTAATAGTGCAGTTCAAGTGCATTATAACTCAATTCAATGCAATGTAAGTGCATTGTAATGCTTTTCAGTGTAGTTTACGTGCATGATAGTGCAGTTCAAGTGCATTATAATACAGCTCAATGAAGTTAAGGTGCACTATAATGCAGTTCAAGGGCACTATGATGCGGTTCAAGTGCAGTATAAAGCAGCTCAGTGCCGTTGAAGTATATTATAATGCAATTCAAGCGCACTATTAAGCCGTTCAGTGCAGTTTAATTCCATTATAATGCAGTTCGACTGCATTCGATTCCAACGCATGCACGATACGGCAGTGTTAGTTCTAACCGGAGTCGGTCATAGAACAGTTCTCATGTTTATTCGCGGCCACCTTTCCCCTCCCGAAGCACTTTTATGAGTCCCAATGGTGCCAAGACTCTTTCCTTGCCTCCCGCACACCTTGTTCTCAGATCTCGGCCTCGCTCAATGGGGCTCCTCCTCCGGAAAGGGGCGCCAGGTGGGTGCACCTTGCCCTTGGCTGCTCATCCTCTCGCAAAGGCGCGTTGGAGATGCTTTGCTTCCTTCCTTCCCTCTATGCAATTCTATGGCCGCCTTTGTCTGGGCCTCGGTGCCCCCCTCCAACCGCCCCTCCTCGGCCCTGCCGTGACTGGGTGAATGGGAAGCGAAAGGAGGGAGGGAGGGAGAGAAGCAGAAAGAGGGAGGCCCTTGGGCTTGCGTAAGAGCGGTGCGTGTCTGCGGCCCTTTGGCCCACTCCCAAGCCGCCCCTGGCACGAAGGGGGCAACCTTTGGCCTGGTCTCTGGGGAGGGGGGGCTAAAAGGGGGGAGGGAGTTCCCAGAGAAGCGCCCTTTGAGCGAGGATCTTTCTCCCTTTTCCTACCCGATGCCTTCCAGGAAGCCAAAACCTCCGCAGGAGACTCACAAAACGAGGGAGACGAGACCCCCTTTCTCTCAAAGCCAGGTAAGACCCCTTCTATCCCCCTAGATGTGTTCAGGAAAAGGGGTTGCCCTCGCCTTCCTCTGAGGCTGGATCTACACTGCTCTATATATCTCAGGATCTGATTCCCGGATTATTTCCTTGCTCCGGATTATCTGGCCGTGTAGACACATATAATCCGGTTCAAAGCAGACCATTTCGGATCAGATCCTGGGATATAGAAAAGTGGAGATTTAACTTGAGGCAGAGAGAGTGCGATCCCAGCTCTCCTGACTCTTTCCATGCAAGCCGAAGGACAACAAACTCCCATCCAATAATAATATTTATTATTATTATTTTATTATGACACAGCAAACAAGATCGATATGCTGGATTTCATATCAGAAAATCACAAGTCGAACACTTCCCAAGTGTCTAGGACTGTGTGATGTATTATTATTATTATTATTATTATTATTATTAATCCCACCCTACTGGGATCTGCGGGCATTATCCGAAAATACATCACACAGTCCTAGACACTTGGGAAGTGTTCGACTTGTGATTTTGTGATACGAAATCCAGCATATCTATTTTACAATATATATATATATATATCATTGTAATGTATATCTATCATACAATAATAATAATAATAATAATAATAATAATAATAATAATAATAATAATTGTTGTTGTTATGTTTATAGCCCGCTTTTTCTCCCCATAAGGAGGCCGCTTCCACGCAACTGTATACAATTCACATTGAACTGGACTATATGGCAGTGTGGACTCAGATAACCGAGTTCAAAACAGATCTTGTGGGATTTTCTTCCTTGATATTCTGGGTTATATGGCTGTTTGGAAAGGCCCTGAGCCTAGATCTACACTGCTCTATATCTCAGGATCTGATTCCCGGATTATCTCCTTATCCCAGATTATCTAGCAGCGTAGACTCATATAATTCGGTTCAAAGACAATCTCGGATCAGATCCTGGGACATAGGGAAGTGGAGATTTAAGGCAGGTATCCTTAGAGGTTGTGAAGTCTGTTAGAAACTAGGCAAAGGAGGTTTATATATCTGTGGAAGGTCCCAGGAAGGGAGAAACAACCCTTGTCTGCTGGAGAAAAGTGTGAATGTTGTAATTAATTACCTTGAGTTGCATTTAATGGCCTTGCAGCTTCAAGGCCTGGCTGATTCAGAGTGTTGTTCTTTATTTACTGTCCTGATTTTAGAATCCTTTGATACTCGTAGCCAAATTTTGTTCATTTTCATGGACAGTATATTATTTGAGAACACAGAAATGCTAGACCGCTCTTAACAACTACTATGTCAGGCTAGGCAGAGAAGCCATTGAAATTCATAAGCATGTGGACAATTTCAACAGAAAGGAGGAAACCATGAAAATGAACAAAATCTGGCAACCAGTATTTAAAAAATTCTAAAATCAGGACAGTAAATAAAGAACACCGCTTAGAAATCAGAGGAATTCCAGACATGAAACAATCAGGGGCAGCTAACACTTCCCAACAAAGGATTTCCCCAGGCAGTAAGCAGCCAGACCTTGAAGCCGCAAGGCTTTTCAATGCTAATCAAGTTGGCCATTTGCAACATTCACACTGGCCTCCAACAGACAAGAGTTCTTTCTCCCACTCTGGACCTTCCACAGATATATAAACCTTCCTTGCCTAGTTTCCAATATATTTCACAACCCAGTGATTCCGGCCATGACTGCCTTTGACAACATATATTGAACTGGTTGAGACTTGAGATTATCCATTGAAAAACTATAGCAACAAGGGCTGCTGCAAGATGTCCCGCAAAAACAAAGTTTTTTTCTAGTTGAATAAACTTTTTCCATGTTTTTATGAAAGAACCAATTAGAAAAGGACATGTATAACCCAAAAAAATAGTGTTACCCATGACGATACATCCCTCCAGGCTCAACGCATTCTGGAGGGAAATAAAGGAAGGGAATATTCCAGGGAGGCAGCGGGGAAACTTGGAAAAGAGGTGGGACCCTGAAAATGAGACCTCTATACATCAGAGATAAGGGCAGGACACAGAGAGGCTGGTCCTACTTCGAGGTAAAGATTTTCTGCTGACGTTTCCGACCCTGGGGGTTGGTGCTCATCTCCATTTCTAAGCCGAAGAACAGGCGTTGTCCGTAGACACCTCCAAGGACATGTGGCCGGCATGACTGCATGGAGCGCCCTTACCTTTCCGTCAGAGCGGTACCTATTGATGTACTCACATTTGCACGTTTTCGAACTGCTCGGTTGGCAGAAGCTGGAGCTGACAGCGGGATCTCACTCCGCTCCCCAGATTCGAACTGCTGACCTTTCGTCAGCATGTTCATCAGCTCAGTGTTTTAACTCACTGCGCCATTGGGCTCCTAGGCTGGACCTACACTGCCCGGATCTGATTATCCCAGATTATCTGGCAGTGTAGACTCATATAATCCAGTTCAAAGCAGATATGCCATTCAATGCTCAGTGTAGGTGGGAATGGATGCAAAAGACAGCGCCTTCTCTCCCGATAGGTTTCCTTCTGCCCTGGAAAAAAGTCTCCAAATACAATATTGCAGGGAAGTGAATCTAGGATGGTAAGCTAACACTCTTTCTTTAATGATCATCATCACCACCATGCATTATTTAATTCACAGCCCAGTTTTCCGAGCTACCTCCCGCGCCCTCCAATCTCAAGGCTGACTCACCAGAAGGATTTGAGGAAACTTCCTTTGGGGAGGCGCCTTCAGACGTGATTCGGAAAAGCCTCTCTTTCTCCTCCGCTCGCTGCTTTCCCACTCCCCCCATTTGGAAGAGGAGGGAAAGGGGGTGATTATTTCACTTCTACGCCGCTCAAGGGAAGCTCAGCCTCGCCGCCGCCTCGTCTCCTCGCCTTTGAATCCCTCGTCAGGAACCGAAGAAAGCCTTCGTCTATAGATAATATATAGATAGATAGACATGACTGATTCAAAGGCTCCGATCTCAGTGCGGAGGGAAGGAGGTCCAAGCCTTGTCCTGCCCTCTCTGCTGTGAACTGCCGTGGTTCAGCGCGATGGGATCAGGAGAGCTGTCATTCGAGAAGCGCGTTCTCTGCCCAAGGATGAGTTCTGGTGGCCCTTCAAGCGATGATTTCATAGTCTTGAGCCATGGCAGTAAAAGTGGAGGCCAATTGCATTCATTCTACAATACAGATCTAAACCTAGATGGTGGCGAAAGGTAAACATAGATATGTGTGTGTACGTGGATTTGTTTGTGAATATATATGTATATAGAGTATGTGGCTGTGAATATGTGTGTGTATATGGGCGTATGGATATGTGTGTAAATATATGTATGTGTGGATGTGTGTGTGAATATGTATTATATGTGTGTGTGTGTGTATGGGCGTATGGATGTGTGTGTGTGTGTGGGCGTATGGATGTGTGTGTGATGTGTGTGTGTGTGAATATATATTATATATATATGTGCATGTGTGTGTGTGCGCGCGTGTGCGCGTATGGATGTATGTGTGATGTGTGTGTGTATGGATGTGTGTGAATATATATATATGTGTGTGTGTGTGTGTGTGAGCGTATGGATATGTGCGTGATATGTGTATATGGATATATGTGTGAATATCCATACACAGTACACACACATATATATATATATTCACACACACACACACCATACAAACATATATATATATATATATATATATACGCACACATATATAATATTTATTCACACATCCATACACACAGATATATATATATATATTCATACACATATCCATACATCACGCACACATCCATACGCCCACACACACACTCATATATATTCACATCCATCCATGCACACACATATTATATATATAGTATATATACACACACACACACACCATACATATATATATATATTCATACACATATCAATAGACGCACACATGTGTGTGTATGGGTGTGTGTGAATATATATGTGAATGAATATATGTGTGTGTGTATGGATGCGTGTATGCATACGTGTAGGTGTAGATGTGAATGCACGCACACACCCCTTCCCTGATTTTCCCCAGCATATATGTGTGTATATATACATACACACTGTTCACACACTCCCCCCTTTCTCTGGCCCCTTCTACACTGTCATATAATCTAGATTATCAGATCATCCACATTTTCTGCTTTGAACCGGATTATATGAGTCCACACTACCATATAATCCAGTTCAAAGCAAATAATCTGGATTTTATATTATAGAAAGGATCTCTGTTTACCTCTTGCCACCAAAGCCTCTTTCCCCCAGTATTAATTCTGTATGGGTGTGTATGTGTATCTGTATTGAGTGTCTCCCAAAGGCTGCCGAGGTCTGCCCCGATTCCGCGCTCTGCGTGTGTGTGTTTACCTTTGGCCACCCTAACCTCTTTCCCCCCGTTGACCTGCGTTTGAACCGCCGATTAGCCCCGCATCATCAGCTTGAGCATTTCCTCCGTCGCTTGGCTTTGCTGGTGGGGCGGATTCCTCAGCGCCGGGCCCTGAACGTAAATAGGTCTGTGGGGTGAACCGCAGGCCAAGGACTAATTTTAGTCCGGACCCCTCGGCCTTGGTCGGGGGCTTCGCTTCATTCCACAGCGGAACACGCACTCCAGCAAGAAACCACGTCCCTGTCATTGCTGGAATCCCGGCCCCCGGGATGCACCTACACTGTGGAATTAACGCAGTTTGACACTACTTGAAGCGTGCAATGGAATCCTAGGATTTGGTGTGGCACAGAGAAGGCCAGAGACACTGTAATAACACTTGCCAGGATTCTATAGATGCAATTAAGCACTGACTCTTTAATTCTACAACCTACTCTGAACAAAAACTGGATCTTCACTGCCATATAAAATCCAAATTATCCGCTTTGAACTGGATTATATGAGTCTACATTGCCGTATAATCCGGTTCAAAGCAGATAAATCTGGATTTTATATGGCAGTATAGAGTGGGCCTCACATAATCCAGTTCAAACAGGTTTACATTGCCATATAATCCAGTTCAAAGCAGATAATCTGGATTCTATATGGCAGTATAGAGTGGGCCTCACATAATCCAGTTCAAATGGATCTACATTGCCATATAATCCAGTTCAAATCATATAATCTGGATTTTGTGTTGTCGAAGGCTTTCAGGATCACAGGGTTGTTGTATGTCTTTCAGCCCGAAAGACATACAACAATCTGGATTTTATATGGCAGTGTAGAGTGAGCCTCACATAATCCAGTTCAAATGGGTCTACATTGCCATATAATCCAGTTCAAAGCAGATAATGTGAGTTATCGGACTTGATAATAAAATCCGGATTATCTGCTTTGAACTGGGTTATAGAAGTCTACATTGCCATATAATCCAGTTCAAAGCAGATAATCTGGATTTTATATGACAGTGTGGAAGGGGCCTCACATAATCCAGGTCAAAGCAGATAATATGGATGATCTGATTTAATAATCTGGAATAACTGGCAGTGTAGAAGGGGCCTCAGTCTCCTGGAGGTTTAATCCCAGGCCTAAGGAACTCCTTAAACTGCTATGGCTCAATGGGGTGAAGTTGAGAAACCAAGCTTTTGGGACACATTTGAGACCAGGAATTCGGCTCAGAGCTGAAAGCCATTGCTTAACTCTCTTCCCAAAGTCACTGTGTGTTTTTCCTTCTATGCAACAAAATGCCATGTAGTATTTGTTTTATTTTAATGTTTGATTTACAATAGCTAATATTTTAATTACATTTAAATTAAATTAATGATATTTAATTTAAAGATTAAATATTAAAAGTTGTATTTTCATATTTGAGTGCATTTGCTGGGTTTTAAAAATTGTATCTGTGCTGTCTGCTGTTTTGAGTCCCTATTTTGGGAGAAAATCAAGATCATAATAAAGTAAATAAAAATAAATTTTGTATTATTATTATTATTATTATTATTATTATTATTATTATTATTATTAGGTATCCATTCCGCTGGGAAGGATTAGGATAGAACTTGGAACTGTTTTGGCTTCCAGGATCAGGACTTTTACATAGAGATTGTATTGTCAAGAAGTCTATGGGTCCATAGCATCAACCCTTGGCAGTTCAAGGGGTTGTATGGCCATGTTCCAGAAGTATTCTCTCCTGAAGTTTCACCCACATCCATGGCAGGCATCCTCAGAGGTTGTGAGGATGCCTGCCATAGATG
This sequence comes from Anolis carolinensis, assembly GCF_035594765.1. Classification (NCBI taxonomy): domain Eukaryota; kingdom Metazoa; phylum Chordata; class Lepidosauria; order Squamata; family Anolidae; genus Anolis; species Anolis carolinensis. The sequence continues at coordinate 207,573,848 of NC_085843.1, forward strand.
TGGGTGAAACCTCAGGAGTGAATACTTCTGGAGCATGGCCATACAGCTCAGAAAATGCACAACAGTTCAAGGAGTGTCAAGCTGCATTCATTTTAGAACAGCCCTGAAGGAATGAAGGCCAAAAGTTCCAGGATTCTGGGCATGCGACTCATCTAAGAATCCAGGTTCTTCTAATTGACCTGTAATTTGGGCCAATTTCTCTTTTTAAAAAGAAAGAATCATTGTGACTGTCCAGAAAGGGCATGTCACCATGTTTGGAAAGCAGGGGTATTCTTAAATGAGGGGTTCCCAAGCCCTAACTCTCTCATGCTCAGGCACAGCTGAAAAATAACCCACATGTTACTGCTTTGAACTGGAATATATGACAGTGTGGACTCAGATAACCCAGATATTGTAGGATTTTCTGCCTTGATATTCTGGGATATAGGACTGTGTGGAAGGGCCCTTAGAATATCAAGGCAGAAAATCCCACGATATCTGCTTTGAACTGGGATATCTGAGTCCACACTGCCATATATTCCAGTTCAAAACAAAATGTCGGATTTTATTCATCTTTGTGGAAGGGGCCTATGTAACACGATTTTTGATCCTGGGGGCCCTATAGTATATCCCAGGATCGGATCCCAGGTTTTCTGTATATCCCAGATTATCTGGCAGTGCAGACTCATATAATCCAGTTTAAAGCAGAAAACCTGGGATCCGATCCTGGGATATAGGGCCTGTTTGGAAGGCCCCTGAGTTATAAACCTCCTGTTTCTATCATATAAACATTTCCAATGACACCTTGCAGCACATTTTGCTATAGTTTTCCAGTGAATAGTCTCACCTAATTCAACATAGTTTGTGACAAAAACAAAGCATCTGGAGATTAATAATTACTTCCAAAGCAGCTGCAAGGCTATTCAGTGCTAATCAAGCTGGCCAATTGCAACACTCAAACTTGCCTCAAACAGACAAGTCTTCTTTCTCCCACCCTGGACCTTCCACAGATATATAAATCCCACTTGCCTGGTTTCCAACATACCTGACAACCTCTGAGGATGCCTGACGTACATTCAGGAGAGGATGCTTCTGGAACATAGCCAAACAGCCCGGAAAACGCACAGCAACCCAATTTAACACAGGGCCCTTCCACACAGCCCTATAACCCAGAATATCAAGGCAGAAAATCCCACAATGTCGGGTTCTCTGAGCCCACACTGCCATTTATCCCAGTTCAAAGCCAATAATGTGGGATTTAATTCAGCTGTCATCCTTTGCGGCAGCCGCAAAAACGTTTCTGGAGTAAAACAACTACATTCAAAGTAAGTACGCACAATTTCAACTGGAAGTAACACTTTCAAACCAGGAACAGACTTTTTTTTCAGATTTTGTTACATAGTGTTATTATGTAATCCAGTGCAATGCACTTACACAGCCTCCTGAAACTTCATCATCTGAAAATACAGCCTCAGTTTAGACTCAGCCCCCCTTCTACACTGCCACATAATCCAGTTCAAAGCAGATAATCTGGATTTTATATGTCAGTGTAGAAGGGGCCTTGTTAAAGGAGCTTGAACTGCGTGATTATATGGATCTACCCTGAACACACACCATGCAACTCCGTTATTATATAGCAATGTAGATCCAACCTCCGTTGCAGATCCAGACAATGTAAACACTGAGACAAGAGTTTTATGACAATGCTTAAGATTCTGCATGGACTAAACCTGACTACGGGCCCTTCCACACAACCATATAACCTAGAATATCAAGGCAGGAAATCCCATAATATCTGCTCTGAGATGGAATATATGGCAGTGTGGATTCAGATAACCTAGTGCAAAGAAGATACTGTGGGATTTTCTGCCTTGATATTCTGAGATATAGGGCTGCGTGGAAGGGCCCTACTTCCCTCTCAATACACGCCTTCATAGGTTTAGATGGCAAGTAGGAGACCAAGGCAAGCCGAAGTGTGCCTCCTCCTCGGGAGTAAATCCCATCCTCTTCACTTTATTCAATTAATTCATTTCCCGGTTCCACCTGAGTTTGTTGCCTCCGAATGGTTGGGATTGGGATCCCACACTGGAGTGAGTGGCATTGAGGCAGCAAGCCCAATAAACCACATGTCCCCTGGAGTAAGGGCCACGGTGGACCTACTCCTGGGTAGGTTTGTGCTGTAAAGGGAGTAAACCAGGGGAAAATCGAGGGCTCAAAAGTTTGCGAACATTCAGAAACCTTTTCCGGGAGGCTCTATGGCCCCTTCCACACAGCTGAATACAATCCCACATTTTCTGCTTTGAACTGGAATACATGGCAATGTGGACTCAGATATCCCAGTTCAAAGCAGATATTGTGGGATTTCCTGCATTATATGGCTGTGTGGAAGAGCCCTATGTTGCCAAACGTGGAAGGGGGTGACTTGAATCCAATGAATCTGAGATCCTTAAGCCTGTTTAGAGCCCACCTCACAAAAAAACACCTTAAAGACTCACAACATCATGTAACAAAAATCGAAAAATGTTTTGTTCCTGGTTTGAAAGTGTTTTTTCCTGTTTAATTGTGAGGTACTTACTTTGAAAGTAGTTGTTATACTCCCGAAAGGTCCTTTTTGTGGCTGCCACAAACGGGGCCCTTCCACACAGCCCAATATCCCAGAATATCAAGGCAGAAAATCCCACATTATCTGTGTGGACTCAGATAACACAGTTCAAAGCAGATAATGTGGGATTTCTTGACTGGATGCTCTGGGATATAGGGCTGTGTGGAAGGGTCCTGGAGGAGATATTCAGGGCCCTTCCACACAGTTGTATAACCCCGAATATAAAGGCAAAATCCCACAATATCTGATTTGAATTGGGTTATACAGGGCCCTTCCACACAGCAATATATCCCAGAATTTTCTGCTTTGAACTGGAATATATGGCAGTGTGAACAAAGATAATCCAGTTCAAAACAGATATAGTGGGGTTTCCTGCCTTTGCGTTTTATGGCTGTGTGGAAGGGTCTTGAGTCCTCACTGCCATATATTCCAATTCAAAGCAGAAAATGTAGGATTTTATTCAGCTATGGGGAAGAGGAATCAGTGAAAAATTATAGCAAAATGTGGGTCCCCGCTTCAACTGCATAGTAAACTGGCAGATATCAATAAGGCCTTCCTCTACAATCATTGCAAAACAAACAAACAAACAAACAAATAAAAACCCACAAAAAACCCCAAGGGATTGTTCCAATCTTATCTCCTTCCCTTGTGATTGAGGGCCTTTCCACAGCCATATAACCCAAAATATCAAGGCAGATCACCCACAATATCTGCTTTGAACTGGAATATCATCTGTCATATCATCCAAGCCAATGTGGGTTTTTATACAGCTGCTTATATACAGGACCTGAGAGTTTTTGCAGAGCTTCCAGACAGTCATTGGGGTTTTCTTCAACAATAGTGTTGCCATTCTGCAATGCTAACTGAGGACCCTTCCACATAGCCATATAATTTAAGGCCTTTCCACACAGCCCTATATCCCAAAATATCAAGGTGGAAAATCCCACAATATCTACTTTGAACTGGGATAGCTGAGTCCACACTGCCATGTAACCCAGTTCAAAGGAGATGTACTGTATACTGTTGTATACCATTGATGTACTGTATACTGTTATTGTTTTTATTTGATATTTCTGTGAGCCGCCCCAATCCCCTTCCGGAGGAGATGGAGGTGGGATATAAATAAAATAAAATAAAATAAAATAAATAAAGGAGAAAATGTGAGATTTTATTCAGCTGTGTGGAAGGGGCCCCAGTTGTATGGCTGTGGGGAGAGAGGTGGGGTATAAATAATAATAATAATGGGGAGAGAGGTGGGGTATAAATAATAATAATGGGGAGAGAGGTGGGGTATAAATAATAATGGGGAGAGAGGTGGGGGTATAAATAATAATAATGGGGAGAGAGGTGGGGGTATAAATAATAATAATGGGGAGAGAGGTGGGGTATAAATAATAATAATAATGGGGAGAGAGGTGGGGTATAAATAATAATAATAATGGGGAGAGAGGTGGGGTATAAATAATAATAATAATGGGGAGAGAGGTGGGGTATAAATAATAATAATAATGGGGAGAGAGGTGGGGTATAAATAATAATAATAATGGGGAGAGAGGTGGGGGTATAAATAATAATAATGGGGAGAGAGGTGGGGTATAAATAATAATAATAATGGGGAGAGAGGTGGGGTATAAATAATAATAATGGGGAGAGAGGTGGGGTATAAATAATAATAATGGGGAGAGAGGTGGGGTATAAATAATAATAATGGGGAGAGAGATGGGGTATAAATAATAATAATAATGGGGAGAGAGGTAGGGTATTAATAATAATAATAATAATAATAATAATAATAATAATAATAATAATGACGCTACATAGAGGTCATGCCGGCCACATGACCTTAGAGGTGTCTATGGACAACACCGGCTCCTTCTTAGAAAATGAGATGAGCACCAACCCCCAGAGTCCGACAGGACTAGACTTCATGTCAGGGGAAAACCTTTACCTTTACTAATAATAATAATAGACAGATAATGCAATTAGGCGCTCCAAGCTATATCCTGAAACCACATCATATTAGTGTCATCTAGCTGTATGAATATGGCAGCGTAGACCCACAGCCATATAACCCAGAATTTCAAGTCAGATAATCAACACTATCTGCTTTGAACTGGCTTATCTGAGTCCACACTTCCAGATAAGTCAGTTCAATGTGGATGTTATACAGCTGTGTGGAAAGGGCCCCAGCCTGCCTTCCAAGGAGCGCAGCTTTTTCCTTTCCTCTGGGAAGGGCGTCGGGGCTTTTCCAGAGCGGCGCCCTTTGCTTCGGGGATCCAAATGGGAATGTCATCCACTCGGCTGTTTGTTTGGGCTGGGAGGGGAGGGGCGGGGCCAGGAGGGGGCAACCTGGGGAGGAGGGGAGGAGGGGGCGGGGCTTCTTGGGGCCAGGCCACCCGCGGCAATTAAGGCTGAACTTTGGGTGAACTAATTGTTTCGGACCAAGGTAAAGTGGGCAGCGACCTGAGGGGAGGGAGGGCGGGAGGGGGTGGGAAGGGGATGGGGAGGGGAGCGTCGAAGCCAGGGGCATAAAAGGAGCCCCCGCGAGAAAGGGAAAGCAGGTGGCGACGAGTCCGAGGGGCAGAAGAAAGCCAGAGCCTCCTTCTCTGCTCTCCTCTCCGGCATGGGCTTCTTCTCCTCCTTGCTGACCAGCGCCTTGGGCAGCTTCGTGCTCCTGCCGCTGCTGCTCTTCCTGCTCTCGGTCAAGCTCTGGGGCTTGTACTGCCTGCGGGGCCGCGACCCGGGCTGCCCCCTGCCCCTGCCCCCGGGCACCATGGGCCTGCCTTTCTTCGGCGAGACGCTCCAGTTGGTCCTGCAGGTAACGCGCCGCGCAAGTCAAGGAGGCAGCGGAGGAGAGTGGCGCCTCTCCCAGCCCTTTCTTGACCCCCCTCTTGTCTTTCGCAGCGGCGCAAGTTCCTGCAGATGAAGCGGCGCAAGTACGGCTTCGTGTACAAGACGCACCTCTTCGGCAAGCCCACGGTGCGCGTGATGGGCGTGGAGAACGTGCGCCACATCCTGCTGGGCGAGCACCGGCTGGTGGCCGTCCAGTGGCCCGCCTCGGTCCGCACCATCCTGGGCGCAGGCTGCCTCTCCAACCTCCACGACGCCCAGCACAAGCACCGCAAGAAGGCAAGACGGGCCCCGGGGCCAGGGAGGGGACGCGGGGACCGGGGGGAGGAACGCTCTCTCCTGGCCCGGATCGGGGCCCTTCATGGAGGGAGAGGGTCGCCCTTCCTGCCCGAGACTCACTTCCATGCAATACGCTCATAATCATCACTGTAGAGTCTCTTAACTGCCTTGCAATGCGCTTCCAACTACATTATCTCCTCAGTGTAGAGTCTTACTGCATTATCTCTCTGAACTGCCATGCAATGCACTCCCAACTGCTTTATGTCGTCGGTGTAGATTCTCAGTTCCTTTATCTGTCTCTGTACTGCCATGCAATACAATACACTTCCAACTGCATTATCTCGTCGGGGTAAAGTCTTAACTGCATTATCTGCCTCTACACTGCCATGCAATGCACTTCCAACTGCATTATATCATCAGGGTAGAGTCTGAATTGTATTATCTGCCTCTACACTGCCATGCAATGCACTTCCAACTGCATTATATCGGCAGTGTAGAATCTACATTATACGATTGTAGAATCTAACTACGTTATATGTCTCTACACTGCCATGCAATGCACTTCCAACTGCATTATATCGGCAGTGTAGAATGTAACTACATTATATGTCTCTACATTGCAATGCAATGCACATCTATATTCTTAGTGCAAAGTCTCTGAACTGCCATTATCTGTCTACACTGCCATGCAATGCACTTCCAATTGCATTATATCATCAGTGTAGTGTCTCATTGCATCATCTCTCTCCAGTTAACTTTGAGCTGCATTATATCGTCAGTGTAAATCTAACTACATACCTATGTCTTTACATTGGAATGCAAGGGCACATCTATATCATCAGTGTAGAGTCTTCTTAACTTCATTATCTGTCTCTACACTGCCATGCAATACTTTTCCAACTGCATTGTGTCCTCAGTGTAGTTTCACTGCATTATCTTTCTCCTCTGCCATGCAATTAACTTTGAACTGCATTATATCATCAGTGTAGAGACTTAACTGCATTTTCTTTCTCCACTGCAATGCAGTTTTGAACATCAGTGTAGTCTTGACTGCATTATGTCTCTACACTGCCATGCAATGCACTTTGAACTGCATTATATCCCCAGTGTAGCATCTAACTGCTTTATATGCATCTACACTGCTATGCAATACAATTCCAACTGCATTCTCTCCTGGGAGTGGAGTCTCACTGCACTATTTCTCTCCACTGCCATGCAATTAATTTTGAACTGCATTATATCATCACTGTAGAGACTTAACTGCATTATATGTCTTTACACTGCCATGCAATACACTTTGAACTGCATTATCTCAGCAGTGTAGCGTCTACCATGCATCAGTAGAGTCTAACCAGCCTATCGCATTGAGAAATTTCCCAGTTGTAGCACACTTCAGGCTCTTTTCAAGCATGGAGAGGCACTGAACTCATCCCATGAGTTAAACTACATTTGACAGTCATGCATGGCCCTGCATTGAGAAATTTCCCCCTGGTAGGGACCCTTCAGCCTCTCAGACCTCCTGCCTCTTGCACACTTTATTCCCATGTTTACAACTGAAAAAAAAACAACAGGTGGGATGGGAACCATTAAAAGTTTCCCATCCCAAAACCATCATCCATGCATTTCCCTCTCAATGTGATGAGGTTGTTAACTGTATTGTATGCCTCTCAATGCACTTCCAACTGCATTCTATCCTCAGTGTAGGGTCTGACTGCATGATTTGCAAATGAAGCCTCTCCTTGAGCGCTTTCCAGGCTTGAGAGCTGTCGGGGAATGCTTTCCAGAAGCTTTTTTTCTGTTCTGTCCAGCTTCAAACTCCCCGCAAAATCGCGGTAAAGAAAACCCTAAATGCGCACCAATGCTCTGCGATTCCTGTCATCGCCATACGGGCTTACAACTGTTTCCAGGGTTTCCTATCTTAACTCTTCTTCCATACCGCTTTGGAAAAGCATTCAACGACGGGGGGGGGGGGGGGGGGGGTTGAAATCCAAGGCGTGGTAACGCTCCCAACCAACCGCCTCCCATAAAGCGGAGTGGCGCCTTCGGAGGAGGAATGGGAGCCAGCCGGAGGGCTATAAAAAGTCCTCTCCTTTCGAGGAAACCGCGGGTGGACGAGCCCCCTCCCTTTTCTCCTCCCTGCGAGAGATTTAGAGACCGCGGGAGTTTTGGAAATCCACCGTGATCGCGGGTTTTTCTTGTTTACTAGGAACCTCCCCCTTCCTTCCAACTCACAACACAAGAAATGCATTTAAAGGGGAAAGCGCTCACGTTGCTCCCCGAAACAACCCACGCAAAATTCCCAGCCCATGCGGATAGAAATCCTTGTCATTTAATCACAAGTCACGATTGATTGGAGCTGAGGTGGCGCAACGGGTTAAACCCTTGTGCCGGCTGGACTGCTGACCTAAAGGTTGAGTTCCAGACCCGTTGGAATCCCTCCCATAGTTCCCCATCTATCAACATCCGAGGATGCCTGCCATAGATGTGGGCGAAACGTCAGGAGAGAATAAGTTCTGGAACATAGCCATACAGTCCGGAAAACACACAACAACCCAGAGATCCCCATCTACCTGTTAGCCCCCTCTTTAGAAGAGACAATGTCTTTTCCCCAGCTTATTCAAAGCCTCCCACTCTTCCACTCCCACATACCTCACAACCTCTGCGGATGTGGGCAAAACGTCAGGAGAGAGTACTTCTGGAACATGGCCATACAGCCCGGAAAACATACAACCCACTCTTCTTTGCTTTTTCTCCCTGGCCTTGAGTTCACTCCCAATGTTTGTCTTTGGGCCCTTCCACACAGCCATATAACCCAGAATATCAAGGCAGAAAATCCTACAATAGCTGCTTTGAACTGAGTCCACACTGCCAGGTATTCCAGTTCAAAGCAGAAAATATAGGATTTTTTTTTTCAGCTGTGTGGAAGTGGTCTCAGATAACCCAGTTCAAAGCAGATTTTGTGGGATTTTCTTCCTTGATCTTCTGGGATATAGGGCTGTGTGGAAGGCCCTTTGTATTTGGATTCCCAGAAGGATTCCTTTGGGAGCCAAGTTTCCTTGAATTCAGTGAAAGTTAGTGTTTTTGAAAGGTGCAAATTGAGTCAGGAGTGACTTGAGAAACTGCAGGTCACTTCTGGTGTGAGAGAATTGGCAGTCTGCAAGGACCTCCGGATGTTTGATGTTTTACAACCCTTATGGGAGGCTTCTCTCTGTAGGTTAGCCAAGTGAGGGTTTCTCTCTGTAGATCAGCGGCACAAGAGTTTAACCCCTGGCACCAAGGGGGCTCTGATACCAATTTAACTCGATATAGAATCGTACCAGCGCTCTTTGGCAAAGAAGACTTTGTCAAACTACAGCTCCTAGGATTCCATTGCATTGTGATATCCAACTTCTTTTCTTTTAAAAAATAATCTTTTTAATATACCTTTGTATTTTAGCTTTCAGCCTTGGTTTTAATGTATAGTAGAGTCTCGCTTATCCAACATAGTGTTGGATAATGAGGGATTAAGGAAAAGCCTATTAAACATCAAATTACAGTATGATTTTACAAATTAAACATAATATTTTATTACAAATTGACTGAAAAAGCAGTTCAATACCCGTTAACCTTATGTAGTAATTACTGTGTTTATTAATTTAGCACCAAAACATCGCAATGTATTGAAAACATTGATTACTAAAACATGGACTACAAATAAAGATAGGATTGCATAAAATAAACTTTCAGTAACAACACTGTCGGAAGTTAAATCCATAAAAAGTTAAATCCTTGATGCCTAGAGTAACAGCTGTGGATCTGGGCAGGAGGCAGACTGCGTTGGATAATCCAGAACGTTGGATAAGCGAGACTCTACTGTATTACACTTTTATCAGACTGGGGCCCCTTTCATACATCTGAACAAAATCCCATATTTTCTGCTTTGAACTGGACTATATAGTGTGGATTCAGATAACCCTGTTCAAAGCAGATATTGTGGGATTTTTCTGCCTTGATATTCTGGATTATATGGCTGTGTGGAAAGGCCCTGTACCCAGCTCTCCTTATTCTGATCTATGACTGTAATCTATACACATAATAAAATGGAAAATATGTATGTGTCTATGTGGCTGGGGTGTCCACTTACATGGACAAGCTCCCACTTTCACAAATAGCTATAGCTCCCACTACTCAGAAGACACCAATTGCCCTCCCTCCTAAACATGTACAAGAGCCCTGCCAATGTCCTCCACAAACACCATATGGCCCACCACCCAAGTGAATACAGGGACAATTTCATCTTATAGATTTATATGTTTCCTCCACCACAGACATTCCAGTGTTTCTGACTCTCTCCATTGGTGTGGAATTTGCATGACCCTGCCCACCGCCTTTCCCATAACCCTTTCCTATTCCTTTCTATGGCACACAGCAAACAGAGAAATTGATCAGCAACTGAACATACTAGAGAGGGTTGGAGAAAATTCACCATGATTTATGGGAGTTGTAGTTCACCTACATCCAGAGAGCACTGTGAACCCAAACACCAGTGGATCTGGACTTAGCACACATACCTGATATGCTGAAATTTGATTACTGGAGGGGTTTGTGGGGAACTGACCTTCCTTTCTGGGAGTTGTAGTTCACCCACAACCAGGGAAACTGTAACCTCCATCGATGATGGACCTGGACCAAACTTGGCACACAAAACTCCCATGACTAACTCAACCTACTGGAAGGGTTTGAGGGGACGGATTCACCATAGTGGGAGTTGTAGTTTACCCTGCAGCCAGAGAGCACACTGAACATTATGGATGATGCATCTAGAGCAAACTTGCCCAACATAACAAACTTTATTGATAGAGTTTCTTGGGGTTAAAATAGGAGACATTTCCTGAAACAATATTCTTTTTAGTAGGTACAAGGTATACATTTACAACACAGTTGCAGACTACATTCGTTTTTAAAAAAGCTTGGTTGAAAAGGATTGGTTGAGGGCACAGAGGCCTGAGTTATGGATCTCTCTCCTTAGTATCAATTTCTGCACTTCTTTAGAATCCTAAGAAGTATTTAGTAGATTTTAATTGCTGTTTTAATAATGAATATTTTAGTGTTTAGTTTTAATTGTAATTGTTATTTTTGGAATTTGTATGGTGGGCACCAAATTGCTGCTGGTTGCAAGGCTGCCCTGAGTCCCCTTCAGGGTGAGAAGGGCGAGATACAAGTATGGGAAATAAATAAATAAAACCTGGCATGTTGTCAGTTATAGTTAATCCACAACCTTATGCATTTTGTACAATTAAAATTTGACCTTTTCAAATAACTCGGGCAACACTGGGTACCCAAGTTAGTAAGTAATAAAGAAAGATTGATGCCAAACTACATTCATTCTATAGTACTTGGCAATCCAAGGCAATGGTAGGGTCAGGCTTTCTGCCTGCAAGCTTACACTGCCCTGTATCCCAGGATCTGATCCCAGACTGCTCTATGTAACAATATTTGAAAAATGTTCTGTTCCTGCTTTGAAAGTATTATTCCTGTTCAATTGTGTGGTGCTTACTGTGAAAGTAAGTAGGAAATGACATTTATAACCCAGGTACAAAAATCGTGTTATAGGTCCATTCTACACTGTCCTTGGCCCCTTCCACACAGTTGTATAAAATTCACATTGAACTGGATTATATGACAGTGTGGACTCAGATAACCCAGTTCAAAGCAGATGTTGTGGATTATATGTCTTGATATTCTGGGTTATATGGCTGAATTTTTGTTCCTGGGTTATAAATGTCACATTCGTACTTGATCCCAGATTTTCTTATCCCAGATTATATGGTAGTGGAGACTCATATAATCCAGTTCAAAGTAGATCACCTTAGATCAGATCCTGGGATATAAGGACAGTGTAGAAGGGGTCACATAGGGCCCTTCCAGACAGGCGCTATATCTCAGGATCTGATCCCAGATTTTCTGTTTATCTCTGATTATCTGGCGGTGCGGACTCATATAATCCAGTTTAAAGCAGAAGACCTGGGAAGAGTTCTTGGGATATAGGGTCCATCTGGAAGGGCCCTAAGTGTTATCTGCTTAACCAGATAACAGATGTGGACTCATTTTATGCCTTGTTCATTTATGTTGGTATATAATTTACTGAGTTGTTCTTGATTTGTTTATTAATTTGTTTACGTATTGCTGTCGGGCATTGAATGTTTGCCATTGTATATTCTGTTTTGAGCTGCCCTGAATCCCTTCTGGGAGATAGGGCTGGCTATTAATAAAGATTCATTCATTCATTCATTCATTCATTCATTCATTCCCAAATTATCTGGCAGTGTAGACCCACACAATCCAGTTCAAAGTAGATAATCTGGAATCAAATCTTGAGAAATAGAGCAGTGTAGATTGAGTCTATGTCCAAACTGTATTATTTGGCTGTGTAGATCCAGCCCAAACATCGGCCAACCTCTCTGCCACTCTCTAGGTGATCATGCGGGCTTTCTCCCGGGAGGCGCTGGAGCACTACATCCCACCCATCCAGGAGGAGGTCAGCGCTTGCCTCCAGCAGTGGCTGCTGGCCCCCGGGGGCCCCAACGGCACTGGAGGCTGCCTGCTGGTCTATCCGGAGGTGAAGCGCCTCATGTTCCGCATCTCCATGCGCATCCTGCTGGGCTTTCGTCCCAGCCAAGCCCACGCCCAGAGTGAGCAGTGTCTGGTGGAGGCCTTCGAGGAGATGATCCGCAACCTCTTCTCCCTTCCCCTCGATGTGCCCTTCTGTGGCCTCTACAAGGTAAGGAAGACACCCTCCCCCCACACACAAAGTCTTCATTCCCTTCCCAAATTGGAATGAGCCCAGAGGCTGGCATTGATCACCCCTCCACATGCCGTACATGCTCCTTCCACATGCCGTACTGCAGATAATTGCAAATGAAATCCTGGAACCAATTTGGAAGCCTGAGTTGGGATGACGCAAACTGCAGAGCACTGATGCACATGAAGGGCCTTCTTTTGCACTTTTGTGGGAATTTGTTGTCCGGCTGCTGCAGTTTGAAGAACTGCATTAAATGCTCAGCTTAGATGGCGTCAGACACCCTCTCCAAAATGGGGAGGGCCGGAGTGGTTGCATTGGCCACCTCTCTAAGAATACTGTATGGCTGAGAATGGGGACCATCTACACTGACCATTTCATGAAGTTTGAACTTTGCTTCAAACTGCGGCTGCCAATTTTCACTCTTTTCCTATCTAAGAGAGCAAAAGAAAGCCCTTCATGCACATCAGTGGTTTGTGTCATTCCCATCTGGACCACAAACTGGTTCCAGGATTTCCTATTGAATCATCTTCACAGCCTTCAGAATAGGCAGTCTCTGACTTACAAATGACCCATACCGTGTTTCCCCCAAAATAAGATAGTGCCTTATATTGTCCCCAAAGATGTGCTAGGTCTTATTTTCAGGGGATGTCTTATTTTTCCATGAAGAAAAATTCACATTTATTGTTGAACAAAAAAAGAACATTTCTTATATACTGTACAGTAGTTGTCATTACAAACCAACATAACCAGATAAACTGTGAATCCTATCAAGAATTTCTTGTTACAGTAGAGTCTCACTTATCCAACATAAACGGGCTGGCAGAATGTTGGATAAGCGAATATGTTGGATAATAAGGAGGGATTAAGGAAAAGCCTACTACACATCAAATTAGGTTATGATTTTACAAATTAAGCATCAAAACATCATGGTATAAAACAAATTTGACAGAAAAAGTAGTTCAATACGCAGTAATGCTATGTAGTAATTACTGTATTTACGAATTTAGCACCAAAATATCACGATGTTTTGAAAACATTGACTACAAAAATGCGTTGGATAATCCAGAATGTTGGATAAGCGAGTGTTGGATAAGTGAGACTCTACTGTACTACCATTATTTCCATGTACAACTGGTATGTACATTTACCAATCCTGCATGTTCTGGTGTTCTGTTTGGCAGGCGCCGGGCATGCTTCCAAACTAAAACTTAGATAGGTCTTACTTTCGGGGGAGGCCTTATATTTAGTAACTCAGCAAAATCTCTACTAGGACTTATTTTCAGGGGATGTCTTATTTTCGGGTAAACAGGGTAGTTAAGAATGAGGGTGGGACAACAGGAAGTGAGAGAAATCTGCCCCTTGGAATGGAAAGTCACTCTTGGAAGAGATATCAGGGGAAAAGGAGTCTCCACTCAAGCTTTATCTCCAATCCTTGTTTCCACAACAAGCCATTTTTTCAAAATCCAGTGATCACAGGGACAAACCTACAGAACTTATCTGGTTTATTACTTGGGGACTGCATGTATTGGTTTGAAACTGTATTAAATGATCAGTGTAGATGGGGCCCGGGTAAGGGAGGGAGTGCACACTCCTCCTCCTCCTGAGTCCACTCTGTTTGTAGGGCTTGAGAGCACGGGGCATCATCCATGCCAAAATCGAGGAGAACATCAGGGCGAAACTGGCCGGGAAGGAGCCTACTGATGGCTACAAGGATGTGCTGCAGCTACTGATGGAGCACACGCAGGGTGACGGGGAGCAGCTCAGCATGCAGGTGAGAAAGGGGACTTCCCACACCTGCATTAAGTGGGGGTCTGGGATCCATGATAGGGTCACCATAAGTCAGAAACTGTTTGAAGACTCAGGCCAACAACGGTTTCTTCCAGGCATACCTCCTGTTCCTTGATTCTAAATTTAACAGGAATGCTTGCATTGCCCCAGCTTCCCACACTCTTTTGAGGTACTGCATTCTTTTAATGGGGAAAAATCCTCCTTAGGGAATGCAGGATTTGGGGAGAAGAGAGGTAATTAGAGTTGTGCACAGAAATCGTTTCCATCCGTTCTTTCATTACTTTCATTCCTACGGGACCCCTTTTCCTATAAAAGTCAGCTTGACATGAAAACAAGTGGGAGCCAATCCCGGCTCCTCACCTGCTTTTTTCATCACAGTTTAACTACTATGAGTTACCTCTCCTCTTCCAAGAGGTCATTACTCTTCCTTACCTGGAAGTGGGAACTTGGCAAGCCTCCTTAAAATACCTTGGACAAGTGTGTGGCTGCTGGTGTGCGCATGCACCTGCTTGCAGCTGAGTGCCTCCTCTAGAGTGAGAGACAGCTTTAAGAACTTGCTTGCCTCCTTTAAATGCCTTGGAATGGAATGGAATGGAATGCTGGTGTGCAAGCATATTATTCATATTATCTTCTTAGAACTGGGTTATATGAATCTACATTGCCATTATTATTATATAATCCAGTTCACTACATCCTGAAACTGCATCTTCTGGCAGTCTAAATGCAGCCTCATTGTAGGCCCCTTCTACACTTCCATATAATCCAGTTCAAAGCAGGTAATCTGGATTTTTATGTCAGTGTAGAAATGGCCTTAGTAGTTGTTGGTGCTCTCCCATCCAAGTTACTAACCAGTGGTGGCCCTGCTTAACATTCAAGATCAGATGGGCTCTAGTGCATTCAAGGTATTTAGGTCCTTTCTCCTTACTATAATCTTTTTAAAACTTGGCAGTCCTCTTTCCCTAATGAAACCAAATTTGCTTCCAAATCACAACACCCTTATTGTAACAGTTCCCTTCTGTTTTCCCTTGTCACTGACTTTCAAAAACATTATTTCTCCAGAATCCTTAGAAGCAGCTGTGTTTTGAAGTGGGACTTTTCTGCATTTTAATAAAATCTAGTTTGCTCAGGAGGGAGGCTATTATCGAGTGGGGACCACCTGTGATTAAGAGCTAGGAATGGATTTTCAAGGAGTTGCAATGGGCTAAGGCATTTCATTCACCAACTTCTCTCTCTCTCTCTCCCCCCCCCCCTTACATTTCCTTCTTTGAATGCAAGCTGGTGTTCATTATATTCTTAAACCTGCATCCTATTGTTTAATCCCAGCTGGAGTGGACACAATTGGAATGGCAACTCAATGGGTGGTCAAATCCTTTTGATTTGTCAGGTTTGCTCTAGTTGAGACTAATAATAGCATTCTGGTCTAAGCAGGTAATCTTATGTGTGCCTACTAGCAAGTCAGGTTGGAGATAACTCTTTTTCTAGAACACTCCCCAGACATTTGCTTTGGTAGCTTGTTGTTGTGTGTCTACAAGTCATGTTTGACCTACAGCAACCCTAGGGTGAACCTACCAGGGAGATTTCTTGGCAAAATTTGCCCAGAGAGTATTTCTTGGCTGTTTGGGTAGCTTTAAGAGTTTGATGAGCAGTATTTTTTGCTGTTTTTTAAGATATTCAAGGGTTTGGCTTCAGAGGTTATTGGAGATTTGTCAAATTCAGAAAAGTAATGGGAGGACCTCATGAGACCTCAATTTTCTGCCTTGATTTTCTGGGTTATATGGCTGTGTGGAAGTTCCCACTGAATTGGTTCAATCTACAGATCACCCATACTCCTAAATCACTCCTTTCACTTCAACTTTGCCAAATGTGAACTTCATTCTCTCTTCCTGCCAATGTTGGAGTTGATGGTGGTTATGGACCAACTTATGGGGATTCTGGTTGGAAACATCTGTTAAGCGTGTTCATTCTTTTCTCTTGCTCATAGGCAGAAAAATGCCTTTAGAAACTGATACCTAAAACCCGTCCCTTTATTTTATGCCTGCTACCCTGTATCTCTCTCACATGTATTGCACACTACTGATCCTCACCAATTTCTCAGTAAATATTACACTAAAATATTACAAAATATAACAAATATTCTGTTCCTAGTCTGAAAGTGTTATTTTCTGTTTAATTGTGCAGTACCTACTTTGAAAGTAGTTGTTAATCTCCAGAAACTTCATTTTTGTCACAAGCTATGTTGAATAGGTAAGACTATAGATATTCATTGAAAAACTATAGCAACATGTGCTGCAGGATGTCCCACAAAGACAAAGTTTTTGTAGTTTAATAAACCTTTTTCATATTTTCATGAGAGAACTAATTAGGAAATGACATTTATAACCCAGAAACAAAAATCATGTTACATAGTGTTACTGTTATAGTGCGTCTTCAAGTAGTTTCCAAGGTATGGCAAGCCTAAGGCCAAGTCATGGGTCTTCTGGGCAAGAAGGGTTTGCCCTTCAGCCTGAGAAAATGTAAGTCATCCAATGGGTATCCATGGCCAAGAGGGGATTGATTCCACAAGATAGTGAATTTTGGAGGTAGACATTTGAGACATTAAGTGAGGGGTACTAAGATGTTAGTGGAACTCATGCACGAGTATACATAAATTATCAACATTGAATTTACCATGGGTTTTGCAAGCTGTAAGACATAAATTGAAACATATTAGTTGCCAGACATAGGCCTTAGGATAATCTGTCTAGTCTGTTGTATAGCTCCTATACTCTAAAACAGTGACCAATTTTCAGGACCAGGAGGTGTTGGCCTTGGGATGCTGAAGAGGCCTATACCAGTGTCTTTTCTAATGGGCTACTGGTGCAAAAGTGCAAACCACCTCAAGAGACACCATCAGAAGGGAGTGACACCAAAATGACTGCCAAAAAATGTCCTTTCGGTGTTCTAGCAGATTTTTTAAAAATAAAAATATATTGGGATTAGATATGTTTATTTACATTTATTTATTTACAACATTTCTACCCCACCCTTCTCACCCAAGGGGACTCATTTTTTTCCAAAACCCAGCTTACATATCTGCAAGACTAAAACTGTTCTCATTTCCTTTTTGAATCTTGCAATGCACGTGAGCCCCCATCAGAGCTGTCATTATTTCCCAATTGCAGTGATGCTTAGAGTCATGGTTTGTCTGCATGCACTGGTGTTGTTGTTTTTTATATTGTTTTATTTTAAAATTTTTGGTTGATTTTGTATTGTTTGAGTGAGAGAAGAGATCCATGGGGTGATAGCATGAGTTGGTGCACTGAGTGACACCAAATCCTAGTTGCACATGTCTGGTTTCTCCCACTCTTTCTTCAATTAACAGTGCATGTATTGACATGTGAAGACAGTGCAGGAAATAAGTGGCAATTTAACAGGAGGGACTACAGCAAAGAGAATATGTTTCTGTATTTTATCTCGGTCTGTCCTGAAACAGAAGGCTGTAGAAAGACTTGGAGGGCAACAGACATTGCAGAAGAAACAAACTGGAGAGCACTCAATGGACAGGAAAAAGAGACAAGTCTCCAAAGTGCTCAATAGTATTAATCTGAAGAAATTCCCAATACATTTCAGCAATCTCTCTCACACACTCTCAATTGATTTCATCAGGGGCAAAGTGAAATCTAACTGCAGAAAGTTCCAAGATCTAACACTGGATATTTCTGTATTGAACTATATATAGGCCAAATTACATTTAGACTTTTTCCAGAATAGAGCAGCCATATTGTGAACACTGGAGGTGTGGCTCCTTCTTTCCTTTGGATAACAGGCACTGCAGACTGTCAGAGGACTGGACAGAAGAGAGGAAAATTGTTCTGCAAGAGAAAGCATTAGGATAGGCACTTACATGCAAAGTTAATGTGGCCCTCCAGATCATATTGACCTGTGTCTCTCAGTATTCCTTACAACTATCTGTGCTGCCTAAGATTTACTGGAAGTTGCAGTCTAATTGTATTTTAAGAATCAATTATTTCCACCTGATTGATTGGTGCAGTCCATAATATTTGTGCAGGAATAAAATTTGGAGTTTGATTTCTCCTTGTGGTTATGAAAAATCACGGTACAATGGAAATAGCTTTTAAACTGTTATTTATTAATGTTTATACTATTGTGTCATTTTAATTGCATGAAAGGTAATTGTTTATTCTTTATTATTTATATTATTGTCTGTATCTCTGATTGTTGTAAGCTGCCCCAAGTCCCTTCGGGGAGAGGTGGCGGGGTACAAATAAAGTTGTTGTTGTTGTTGTTGTTGTTGTTGTTGTTGGTGTATTATTATTAATGGAAGTGAGTGTGGGACTGGACTGTAACCTGGAGCTGTGAGACGTGTTGGACTACTCACATGGCCATGAAGCTCTATGGGTGACTGGGTCAATTACTCTTTCTTAGCCTAACCTATTCTGCAATGTTACTGTGAAGATAAAAATACGGAGGAGAGCCATTAATGCTATTGAAGAGAAGGTAGGATATATGCAGTCTGAAACTGTTTTCCCCTTTTCTCCCTTCCTCTAAAGGAGCTGAAAGAATCTGCAACAGAGCTGCTTTTTGGTGGGCATGAGACCACAGCCAGTGCTGCAACATCCTTGATTATCTTTCTAGGACTTCATCATGAAGTATTACAAAAAGTGAGAAAGGAATTGCAAGAGAAGGTAAGCCATCTCTCAGAACACCATGAGCAGAGCATATTTAAAATGCTATCAATAAGTAGGCAGAAGGATGATCAAATACTGTTGGGGGAAGTCTCCACTGGGGATGCTTATCTGCCTAGAGCTGAAAGGCATCTTAAACTTCTTTTCAACTTTGGTGATTGGGGTCCTCCACTATAGGAGTATAGACTTATAGGTCTTAGACAAGGGACCTCATCACATTGAAATACTTAAGCCTGGGGGCAGCGGGGGAATCTGTGGGACAGCAGGGCAAATCCATCAGGCAGTGGAGAAAACCATCCTCAAGCACTCCACATCTCTTTCCCCATCACACATGAGAAGCCATTACTGCACGGCTTCCCCCTGCGCTGTCCCTGGCTTAACTAATGAGGACATGGGTAGCCACTCATGTTCTCAGGGCTCTGTCCTAGACACTTCCAGGATGGAGCCAGGACAAAGCCCTGTCAGAAGTAGCCCTGCATCATGTGATGGGCTCTGGTGGACTCCTTGAGAACACAAGTGACTACCCATGTTTTCATTAGAAGCCAGGGACAGTGCGGGGGGAAGCTCTGGCCCCATATGACAAGGTCCTAAGCATTTGTCCCAACTGAAGTAAACTCATTGAATAAACAGAATTTGATCATCTCAGACCTATCTGAGTTCTGTTGATTGAATGGGCATGCCTGCTTTAGGACTAAGAACTGGATTTAGTCCCTAATATTTAGCGGGTCTAAAGGAGCCTCTGGTGGCGCAATGGTCGGCGGTTTGAATTGGGAGCAGGGTGAGCTCCCATCTGTCATTTCTTGCTCCTCATGTGGGGACATAAGAGAAGCCTCCCACAGGATGATAAAAACATCCTCTTGGGCAATGTCCTTACAGGCAGATAATTCTCTCACACCAGAAATGACTTGCAGTTTCTCAAGTTGCTCCTGACGTGAAAAAAAGCGGATCTAAAATCTATGAGAATCAAAGTAACAGATTTGAAATACGTTCGTTTGCTTTTTAGAAAAAGGGGCAATGAAACAGTTAGTATTTTTGTGTTTAATGTAATACCATTCCAGAAGAAGGATTCTTCTCTAAAAGGAATACCCGTAGTTACGCTTGTGTGATTTTTATTTCAGTGTCTATGAAACTGACTTGAAAACAGTATGCATTCTCTAGTTTGAATATTTTATTCATTTTGTACGCTCTCCCAGAGTGCATGGATTCAATCAAAGTTCTCTCTCTCAATCTAATCAACAGTAATATGGAAATTTCCCTAACACAGAGGTTCTCAGCCTGTGGGTCCTCAGATGTTTTGGCCTTCAACTCCCAGAAATCCTAACAGCTGGTAAACTGGCTGGGATTTCTAGGAGTTGTAGGCCAAAACATCTGTGGACCCACATCTTAAGACCACTGATTTAACACAAGTGATATGCTTCCTGGTGTGTGTGTGTGTGTGTGTGTGTGTGTGTGTGTGTGTGTGTGTTTTCTTCTCCAAATCACACAGAGGTGATGAGCCTCTTGGGCATCTTCGAGGATGCCAAGCTGTATGGGTGGAAATGTATACATTGAACCTGTTGCAGTTTGAGAGCACTCACAAAGACGGTAGAAACTCAATTGGCAGGAAGAAAGTACATTGTAAAGTAGGAAATGGTAAGCAGATCAAGTGGGCACTAGTATTCTTGTCCCTTTGCAGGGAAACGAAGAGTAGAATTTCCCCCAACAGATGTTGGAAGACTTGGTCTGGGAGGTCACAGGCACCTAAATTTATTGCTACAAGTTCTTTATATTGATATGTTATGTTGTATTTCTAGGGATTGCTAAGCAAACAAAGTCAAGAGAAGCATTTGGAAATGGAGATATTGGAACAACTGAAATATACCGGCTGTGTGGTCAAAGAGACTCTGCGCCTGAGCCCACCTATTCCAGGAGGATTCAGAGTGGCCCTCAAAACCTTTGAACTAAATGTAAGCAGGAGAAAACTAGTTTTGGAAAAGAAGTAGTGTCTTTAACCAGGAAAATACCAGATAATATTTTCATATGATCATTCCAAGTGTACAGTTTCACTGGTACAGTCTTGATCATGGAGAAATAGCACCTATTGAACATTACATTATTTGACAGGATTTACATTTATTTTTTTCCTGCTTTGTGTTACAGCTAACAATAACCCTTTTCTTAGTATTTCTCCCACAATGAAACTATATTAAACACCAGCAAGTCCATAATGTTCTGTCACCCAGCAACTTCAC
This sequence comes from Anolis carolinensis, assembly GCF_035594765.1. Lineage (NCBI taxonomy): Eukaryota > Metazoa > Chordata > Lepidosauria > Squamata > Anolidae > Anolis > Anolis carolinensis. Next base: position 207,595,043 of record NC_085843.1, read on the forward strand.
CAAGACAGGAACTACTCCTTTGTGAGAACATTTTTGCAGCTGGGCTACTTCCATCATAAACTGAAAACCTCATAATTGCATAAGGGTGCAACAAGTGCATACACACACCACATTTGTTCCACCTCTAAGGACTGTGGCTCAAATTGTGTACCATATTCAGATATAACCTTCTGTTATGCTTGTAGATGCCATTTTAAGGTTATTGTGGAAGGAGGCATTTAGTACCTCTTTTGTGAAATTCAAACCTTAACATGTGGCTGTTTGGTACCTGAGGGAGTGGGGAATACCCAGGCGGCCTTTAGATGCATTTTTTGTCCAGATGCACAAAGGAGATAGGTTCCTTCTAGAGGTCATGCCAAGGCTGACAAATGTTTATAGAAACTGGGGTCCAAGGTTTTCCACCCATCTTCTAAAGGGCTCCCCTCATGCTTGGGACTCAACATATCCTGGAGTAAGACCATAGGACAGGTGCCACTGTTCCTTTATTGATCTCCCATAATGTATCAAGGGGCTGGATGAGAGGTATAACTCCCTCTGACTCTCAGTAGGACAGTCACCACTGGGATGATAATGCTAGTGACATTTTATTGTTTATCACATATACCAGTAGCAGTCTTGAAACCTCATCACATGGGCAAAATTGTCCATCCTGTGACAGTTTCACCTCGCTTCAGGCATGCAATCTACCAGATCCCATCACATAACATAGATCTACTTCAAGCGGGGCTCCGTGCCTGAAGTGAGGTAAAACTGTTGTAAGAGGCACCAGCGAGAACACAGGAGGCTTCCCGTGTTCCATAGAAAAGAATGGAGGGAAGCTGGGTGGCAATGCTTTCCCTTGTGGGATGAGATAAGGGACAATTTGGGCAATGTAGGGTGTGGGGTACCGGGTTCCCTTCACTGAGTTCTCTATGATCCATAGCAAACCCCCCTGCTATCACCCGCAGGTTAGACTTCAGTGTGAGGAGGTCCTCTGTTCTCTGTTTGCTAGTCCACACATAGGCACACAAAGAGGAATATGTGAGCAGGTTTATAGAAGTACAGAGGAAGTCTCCCTCCCTGATAGACAGGGGAAGGTCCCCACTCTGTCCTGTGATAATTCCATTTTGCTGCAGAGGGCATGAAAAAGGATGGGAATGGGTTGCAGGCAGTGTCTGGATTTTTTCACAGAAATATTTTATTACAGGCTTCACTCGTACTAGGGGCGAGAAAATGTGTGTACAAAGGGCATAAATCAATCAATAAAATTACAGGTGAAATTAGTCAATCAAGCTACAGCTGTGAGTTTGCAAGACTTGAGCAGAGCTGTTGATGCCTGGGGCTCCTGGAAGTCTCTCCATTTGTAGGGTTATCGTACACCAGCCAGCCTGGGCCCTTCCAGATGTTGTTAGATTCCAAATCCCAGCAATCATCACTGAAGATACCCATGATGGGTATAATGTAGCTTAGCAACATCTGGCTCACTGATTAATTCCTTTTCAATCTGTGGATATATAATTCTTATAACAATTCTAACAACTGTTGTCATCTCAGGCACACTTGGGAAAAATTTATACTTGCAGTATATTAGTTGTCTAGGAAATGGCTGGGGACGTGACTTAAGGACATTATGCTGGAGCCTGTGTGGTGTAGTGGTTTGAGTGTTGGATGAATACTCTGGGAGACAAGGGTTCAAATCACTCTTCAGACACATACATCAAATGCAGAGGTTCTCAATCTGTGGGTCCACAGGTGTTTTGGTCTACAACTCCAAGAAATCCCAGCCAATTTACTAGCTATTAGGATTTCCGGGAGCTGAAGGCCTAAACATCTGGGGACCCACAGGTTGAGAACCACTGATCTAATGTGTGGTTTTGGGTGAATTATATTCTCTCAGCGTAAGCAGAGGGCAATGGCAAACCCTCTGAATAAATCTTACCAAGTAGAATCTATGATAGGGCTGAGAAAAGTTGAATAGAAGGCACACAACAAACAATATATGAGGCGAAGCTATTTACCTCTTTTGTGTTGTTATTACTCTTTTGCTTGTTTCCTGTAGGGATACCAGATTCCTAAAGGCTGGAATGTTATTTACAGTATTTCTGACACCCATGAAGTTGCCGAGCTGTTCACCGACAAAGATGAATTCAATCCCGATCGCTTCATGTCTCCTTTCCCGGAGGATGTCTCACGATTTAGTTTCATCCCCTTTGGAGGCGGCTTGAGAAGCTGTGTGGGAAAAGAGTTTGCTAAACTTCTTCTCAAAATCTTTACTGTTGAATTGGCCCGGAATTGTGACTGGCAACTTCTAAATGGACCCCCAACAATGAAGACAGGCCCTACCGTGTATCCTGAGGACAATCTCCCTACAAAATTCACAAGTTTTAATGGTCAGGTCTAACAAATTCAGTTTAAATCATGCACAGTGGCTTTTTATAGTGCCCTAAATCCAATATTATATATATTTAACTTTATGAATGTGTGATAGATATTTATATGTTTTTTTCTAAGAATATTTTAAAGCTGTTTCATGTATAAACCTTGGTGTGTGTGTGTTTTTTTAAAGTAAGCACTATAATTATGGGTCCTTGGGATTCGTAGTTGGATAATTTTATTTCTATAGAAATAAAGTGTCCTACCATTTAAGGAGCATTCTCAAACTTTGTTTCTTTATTTTGAAAGTATTTAAAAATTGTGTGGATCACACTTGTATCCCAGCACATGATGACAAGTAAAAGAAAAGACCTGAAGACAATGAATTTAAATACACATGGTGAAAAAAAGTGGTATGGCTTATGTAAAAATAAATCTGATGTGTAAATTGTTTAATGGTTGGTTATGTTTGTGGAAAATATAATTAAGTGCTGAAGTACTGTTGTTATCTATAGATCAAAGTAGGTTTGTGCTGGTGGTGTTACAACAGCAAAACCACTTTCTATTTTCTTTAGACCAGAAAGAAACAAGCTGATGTCCTCCAGATGTTTTGGATTACAACTTTGGTCTTCCCTAACCATTGGCAATGGTGATAGTAATTGTAGTCTAAAACTTCTTCTGTGGGTTTATTGCCTTTCTTGACTGGACAGAGATGGGGAATTTTGACCCCTTCAAGAAAGATTGGTCAATAAAGTATCGTCTATTTTATTTATTTTAATCACCCACTTGAAAGCTTATTGGAATTTTGGACCATGTGTGCATGGGATGTGTGCATGCAGAAAATGAGATATTTTAGATATTTCTGAAACCCCCTCAAAGATATTTTAGCATATTTTTTCAGGTCTGCTGCAAGATATATGGGAGTATGGCTTTGCTAAGTCTGCCACTCTTGACCCTAACTTAAAAAGCAAACGCTCCCTTGTGACCAACCTAGGGTTTCCAAGTTTTTTATTTCTAATATGTCTAGATTTGAATGTGCATTGGCCACAAGCTACTTTTGAAGTAAACATTTTCTTCTAGACCTTATACCAGTGGTCCGCAAGAACTAAAATATGGTCTACAGCCTTATCGTTATAACACCATTGCAACAAGACCAAATGGCCTCGCGAAACCTTCTTAGTGTGCCGAGGGAATGGGGAGGTCGGGAGGGGAGAGGCTGACTAACCACGAAATGCATGACAACAAGCCTCCTGACTGCTGCTTCTCCTCCCTCCCTCCCTTTGAGCGGAGCCATTCCATGTGGAGCCTGGAAGTGGGGGCAGCTTGGTGTCTTCGTTTTTAGGTCTTTTCCTGGGGTCATTTGGGGGTGCTGATTCAGAAAATTGCATTGGATAGACCACATCAGCTCTCAGTAATTAAATATGGGTTTCTGGTTGCAAACAGATGGTGACTACAGGATGGCGTATGTTCTGTATCAGAAACTAGAGCTGATATGGTCTACACTGCAATTTTTTGAATCGGCACCCCAAATAACCAAACCGAATCTAATGTTGATCAAAAACTGAATCTCCAACCCTGTTGGAGAGCATCCAGCATTATGAATCACAAAAGGGAAAAGATACTTTTCATTTGGAAAAAAGACTACAGGTTTAACATGGAACAGCCTTCCACTTTAGGGTAATACATGAATCCAAGCTGGGCATTGTCTTTTCCCTCAAACGATCATCATGATATTTTAGACAATGTGAGTGTAGGAACAGTATGGCCCAAGCACTGTATTTTTAATTCTGAGTAGAATGGTTCATGGAAAGTGTTGATGGGTACACATTAGGGGTCAGAAATGTTCCTTTTGGGGGGTTATGGGGAAGCCAGAAAAAAGAATATATGTGTGTATATAACAAACAGTATTTCGGCACTAGGTTTCTAGTCCCCACTGACACATACAACTGACCAGGGCCCCATCTACACTGCTATATAAAATCCAGATTATCTGCTTTGAACTGGATTATATGGCGGTGTAGCTCCAGCCTGGGTGATCTTGAGAGATCTACTGATGTTTTGGCTGATCTCCCTTAGAGACCTGTTGGAAGGGGGAGCGAGGAGAATCAGTTTAGTGGAGAAAGGGTGGGGTTTAAATTGAATGCATCAACAAGAAAATCTGGATATACATGGACATGTATTCTGTTCCAATCAGGCAGACCCTGACGATTCTAGTTTTGCTCCTCAGTTGCAAAGTCATTTAAAGGAATCTCTTAAACTCAGTCTGAAAATGCTCATCACTACACTAGCACAGTCTTCGGGCATTGTTGGATTACAACTCCTACCATACCCAGGGATCATGACCCATCTCTACCTCTACTATGCTAGTTTTCAGGTGTAATTGATTCCCCCATCCCACTGCAAGACATTTCTAAGGCAATGCACAAATATACCATGATGGATAACATGGCCTAGGAATGACCCTCTGGACCTACTCTAACCTTTAAAAAGACTTCTGGTTGGTTACATTCTTCTTCTTTAACAATTGTCATGGCTTTCATGAAGCACCACAACATTAACCAAGTAATTCATTTGGGTCCAAAAAACAAGTATTTCTCACCATATCCCCCCTGCTCAATAATGTTACTAATGAAACATACATTGTACTTTCGTATTCCTTTAGAGCAGGGCTTCTTGTACTTTTCCACTTGGGACCCCCTTTGGCCCAAGAAATTTTTATGTGGCTTCAAGATATAATTATTTAAAATAGATTTTAAAAAATCAAATCTTCACTGAAAAGAAAACCAGCATTTGCAAGGCTTGCTAAACAGGCCGATTTTCCTCTTTTTGAAGTACAGCTGAAGCATCTTCTCCAGAGTCCATGGTAAACTAGGCATGTGCGATCCATTAAAAATGGTTCAAAAGTACTAACAAAGCTGGGGAGTGCGGGTGCTTTGTTTCTGAAGTGTTTTTAAAGTATAGGTGAAGGTAAAGGTTTCCCCTGACATTAAGTCCAGTCATGTCTGACTCTGCGGGTTGGTGCTCATCTCCATTTCTAAGCCAAAGAGCTGGCGTTGTCCGTAGACACCTCCAAGGTCATGTGGCTGGCATGACTGCATGGAGCGCAGTTACCTTCCCGCCGACGCGGTACCTATTGATCTACTCACATTGGCATGTTTTCAATCTGCTAGGTTGGCAGGAACTGGGGCTAACAGCGGGCGCTCATTCCACTCCGGGGATTTGAACCTGGGACCATTTGGTCTGCAAGTTCAGCAGCTCAGTGCTTTAACACACTTCGCTACCGGGGTGAAGTATACTTAGTGAAAAACTTGTTATTATAACGAGACAAACAAAATTTCATTACTATTTCTTTATAGTAATTGCGCATGCACATAGTTAAATAATTATTATTGGAGAAACTTTAGGGTCTCCATTCTTCCTCATTTTTAAAACTATTGGAGTAAAACTTTCTACAGTGGTAGAACACATTTAGCCCTGTTAGCCCACCAAGTTTCAGAATGTTTCATTTATCCATAGATTTTTGGGGAATTTTCAAATTTTTTACAAACAACATTAAAAAAAAACCTACAAGAGCTATATACTTGAATTTTATATACAGTGCACAAGATAACCAGGGTATAAATCTTCAGAAGTTTCAGAAAGATTCACACACCTTTGGAGATTTTTAAAAGTTTAAACAAAAACAATTTATCCCCCCAAAAACGACCCCTTGAATGTCTGTCTGTCTTTATGACACACAACCACATAACTTCAACTAAGCACAGATTTATACTATTACTTTAGTCCTCCGCAGATTCAATAATTTTATTTATTAAATAGACTCACTCTAAATGGCTGGCTGACTGCAGCCATCATTGGGTCCTTCAGATGCTGAACGAGCATTGCATTCTAGGAAATGTAGTTTAGAACAGGGCCTTTTGTATTCTCTGTGTTCTCATTCTCCCACCCATTAACTGTAGCACCGCCCACAGTTCCTTTCTTATGGCGATCGGGACAAAGACCGGAAAACAGCCTGGGTCTTAATTTAAACACTAGCAATTGCCTTTTTGGCTTTGTCAAAGTTACTTAATGCTTATACTGAAAATTAAACTGACCTTGGGAAACATCTGAATGTTACAGAATCTTAACGAAAATTATTGGTGAATGTTTCAATTTCTAACCCCCCCCCCCCACCTTTCCTGCATGTTCCTAATATCACTTTGTATGCACGAATTCAATGAATTGGATATGATTTATGAAGAGTAACTATTTTTTGCACACCACTAGTACACACTGCACAACAGATTCATGTAAATATCTAAAACAGCCACTAGGTGGCATTCAGAAAAAAATTGAGCTCCCAACATTGAGTTAAGAGGACCTCATTTGTGGTTGGGACCCACAATGTAAGGAGCAGTGTTCTAGATAACTGAATAGATGTGGAAGCAGAGATTCCAACTTGCTCACACCAGCTGCACTGCTGTCACTAATGTTTGTATTTCAGTTATTAATGATTTCATTGTCACCCATATTGTCACATAATGAGAATTTTTGTCAAAGCATGTTGTTCCAGTCTGGAATACCAGTAGTTACAAATACTCTTTTCCATTTTTTCCTTGGTTTTGGTGGTTGTTTTTGGAAGTGACATTTCATATTTAATCTAGTGATCTGCCCTAATCAGAAATTCTGAACTTAATTAACTCAAATCTGGTATGGTATGATTTTTGTGAAATTATCTCATCCACCCCTGACAACAGATGCAATCTTTAATGTGACAACCTCTAAAGAAAACTACAATCTTTATAGAGAACTGCAATCTTCAGATATGTGAACGTATTTTCACCTTTCTTTTATAACGTATGTGTCCATGCAGTGACAAATGAGTGGGACAATAAATAGCAACTTTTCTCTTGAGTACAGAAAGATGTTTCATTAGCAACAGCATCATAAACCTCTGGAATCTACTAAATTCAGAATCATATGCATTTATACCAAGCAAACCTTTTTCACAACTCTGAGGATCAAAATTTCAATCCCTGCTCAACCATGGAAACCCACTGGGTGACTTTGAGCCAGTCACACTCTCTAAGCCTCAGAGGAGAGTAAAGGCAAAAACTCCCTCTGAACAAATCTTGCCAAGAAAACCCCATGATAAGTTCATCCTAGGGTCACTGTAAGTCAAAAGTGACTTGAAGGCACATAGCAACAAACTCTGTGGAACAACGATTTAAAATACTTTGACTTGATTCCAAATGTGTTTGTATATACCAGTGTTCCAGACTGATTCAGCCCACTTTCCATATTCGGTGAGGCAGGTGCCAGCCAACCAGCTGCAATAAACGTGTTTATCTTTAAAATGGCATAGGACTCTTTGTAGTCAACAATCTAACACAGCTATCTTGCCCGAATGGATCTGCTAAATACATCACAGAAGTTGATTGTACCACCCTGTCCTACTTAGGAAAAGTTTAAGAACTTGAATTTAATCACAATACATTTATGTGTCATGTTTTAAAGAACAGTCATTTCTTACCTATAGATGATTGTACTTCAGTAGAGGCAGTAATTCCTGGTCGTAAAATGTTTTGGGATTAAAGGCATTGCTGTAAGGGCAGAGATAATACATTCCACAGCTCTCTAAAGGATGGCTGGGATTGGAAAAATATTCATTAAGTGCAGAGAGAAGCTTTATTGTTAGTTGGGCTTTGTTCCAATCCTAAACATCTTTCCCCTCCCCTCTTATACATGAAATGAAATAATGGCGCATTAGGCATCAATGTGATGGATGAGGGATAAAAAAGGAAAGGTAAATGTCACCAAGCATTGGAAAGACTCCTCGTCAGGACTGGCATGCTCAATGAGTTTAATAAAATCAGTGTGAAAAACGATGGCTTGGAAAGCCGTATGAATTATGCAGCCTTCATCATGGTATGGAAATGAATGCAACTTCGCAAATCAGGCAGAGATAAAATATTTAGCAAACCTGTTTGCATATCAAGACCCAAGCACCTAATGATCAGTGTTTAATTACTTCCCAATGATTATATTTCAGAGGTGGCTGACAGTAGAAGAAAGATATCCCTGTAGGGCAACCCAAAGCTCAGCTCTAACAGATGTTTGTCACATGCGTTAAAAAAGTGGCTAATACCAATAAGGATCATGAGAAGTATACAACGATACATCCTCATTTATCTGAATAGCCCGAGAACTTACAAAAGTTTCAGAAACTGCAAAGATATTCAAGGGCAATGTTAATGTGCATGGTACACAGGTATAACAAGGTTTGGGGAATAATCAAAACTGAGCAACAAAAGAAGTGACTTGCTATAGCAGATCAAACACTGGATCTAGGCTGTCATGTTCCAGATCTAATCAGTTTTTCCTCTTCTCCTTTTTTAGTTAGACCATTGCTGTAGTGTCCTGGAATTATATATTCACAGAGCTGGAAGGGATTTCAAAGACAATTGAATCAAACCTTTAGCCAGGCAGGAATACACAGTCAAAGAACTCCCGAGGAATGTCTGTCTAATTCAGTGGATCCCAACCAGTGGTCTGTGGACCACCAGCGGTCCGCAAAAACTAAAATATGGTCAGCGAAACATTTAAATTTTTTAACCTTTATTCATTTAAAATTAATTAACATTTTTAATGAATCCATTGCTCCATGGGTGGCAACAGTGAGTAGGATGTCAGGTGAGTGCAGGAGGCCGAGTGGAGGGCAAGCAATCGACATCATGTGTCACGTACTCACACCATCCAGTGTCAGCCAGCCACACACATTCTTTTGTCTTGCTCGGCTATGTCAGTTATTCTGTTTTGCTGCTCCAGTAGTTTTACTGATTGTGAGTCCTCAATATTCCTATTAATTTTTTACTTATTTAATGATGATTGAAATTGGAGAGGTTGCAGAAAAAATCTAGGAAGAGCTGACTGAATTTCAAAATGATAGAAACTGCAAGAACACATTTGAATTTTATTCTCTTGAGGAGTTTTGGTGTGAAAAAGCAATTTCTACTAAAATTCGAGGAATCACTTTCCCTATCTTATGCTCTTTTCCACAATTTATTTATGTGAACAAGGGCTTTCTGCTTTACTGGTAATTACAAACAAGTCCAGGAATTGATTGAAAGTAAGTGATGATATGTGTGTAGCTTTGAGCAATAGTATTAGCCCCAGGATCACTCAACTCATAAAGAAGATGGAAGCTCAAAAATCACATTGATGCAAACTAAATTTAATTTTCTATTAAATTGTTCTTTTTTATATTATGATAGTACTCTTAATTCATGATACTATTAAGTTTAACTAATATGTTAAAAGATTGATTAAAGTTTATTTTTAAATTAACACAGTTTATTATTTTTAAACCTTTTGTTCCCTGATCACAACAAAAATATTAAAGTGGTCGCTAGTCAAAAAAAGGTTGGGAACCACTGGTCTAATCTCTACTTAAAGTTCCTCAAATAATTAAAAATCGACAGCATTCCAAAATAATATATTCCAGTGACAAAGAGGTCTAACTACTAAGAAAGTCTTAATGTTATAATTTGAATATATGGGTTCATGTCCTAGTTTATGGATCTGTAAAACAAAACAAAATAAAACAAGCTTGATCCAGCAAAGACCATCGTTTCCAGAAAACAAAGGAACAATTCTAGCCAATTGGCAGAAATGTAGATATCTTGAGGTACAAATATTCACAGATTTGGGTTTATGATTAGTGTAATATAAAAATCAAACCTGTCACACAGGCACCAATACACAATGTGTGCCAATGCCCAACATGTCCCATGGCACAATAGGATGCCAACTGCACATATTCTACAGTGCTCCATTGTGCATCATTACAGTTTACTAGCATGGTTACATATTATGTCAGCACTATAGCTCCATCATTGTAAAGTTACTTGTCATGTAATGGAGCTCTGCCATTATTGATCAATCTAAACTTCAACTCTGTATCCACATTACACAGGAAACCTACCTCACCTCAATGGGACTTATTTCTGAGTAGGCACATGTAGGATCATGTACTTCTCAACTAATGTACATCCATTGGATACGTTTTTTGAATTGCAAGTCAACACAGTGGTCAAATCCAGTTGTTTCACTAGCTTTAGTCTAGTCTCAAGAGTAAAGCTAGTTCAAGTTACACTTTTGCAACTTCTCTCCACACCCATGAACTGAATATGTCCTTTGTACCACCATCGCAAAAGACTCTCAAGCAATCAAACAAAATCTCTAACATATGTTTATAATAGCAACTGGACTCCAATCCTTAGGAGATCCTAATAATGCCTTTATCACAATTGTCCAATTATGGGGACATAGCTAGATGCTTCTCTATTGCTCCCCATTCTCCTTGGACCACTAAATGGCCATGCTGGAGGAAGGTGAAAGTAAGCAAGCTTTGCAAAAGTGGAGAAGAAAACAGAATAGGGTTCTGTCTGGACTCCACCTTCCCATGCTGAATCTCAGCCCTCACCTCATAAAATGTTATTTTCATTCCTTTCTATTTCTTATGCTGTCTTATTCCAACTACCTATTGCATCAGGCATGCATTATTGATGCTAATGATGCTGTCTTCAGTGCCATAGACAAGCTATTCCATGCATTATATATCTAGATTCTCATATAATGGAGAAGTTCATTAGCCTCTGCTGTTCTGGAGCACGAGTCAGTTCATGTGTCAAGATGATTTTGCCCACTACATGTACTTAGGATTAATTTGAAACATTATCCATAGGCAAAGTTACATTTGCCACAGAGCAGATTTGCCTAAGCAGGTTCCTCCTTCATGTTCTTAGTGACATTTCCCAGAGTCCCAGCAGCATGGCCAATAGCTACAACATGAGTCCTGTGACCCCCTCCAGATGTTGTTTGTTTCCCACCGCCCAACAGGCCCAGATATCATCAATCAAGGGTGATGGATTCTGGGAGTTTTAATTCAGCAACATTTGGAAGTATTCATGATTTCTAATCCTGAGAGAGAGAGTATGGATGTTACAGTCCAAGCCATCTGGACAGAATGGCTTGGGAAAGATGGGTGTGCAGTATTTGCCCTATATCATCACATTCATAGATGGAAAGCATCCTGATCAGTAGGTGCAAGATAGTAATCTGAATTTACAATCTTGTGATTGCTGAGTAGTAATGCTTACATCACTCAACCACAGAATGCAACTCCCTAAACCTACTTTTTGTGCTTGCCAGTGATCAAACATAATACTAGGATGCTCAGAATGGATGTCTGCAACACTCTTCTGGTTGTAAGGCATACTGAGGCCAGCAGACACAATGGGACTCCTAGGTGTTTCTCAAGTTGGTTGCTCTTGAGAAACACTGCTGCAAAGATAATTGATCAGTACCCTGATGTGCAGTACCTTGGAAATGCTTTGACTGGGCCACTGCTAGGCTGAAAAGATGAGGGTTTTTTTGTTTTTTTGTTTTTTTGGTGGTGGTGGTGGTAGGGGGGAAGAGATGTTGACATCATTGGATGTACCTAGGATGACAGAACTCTGTCATGATAGTTAACTCTGACAATGCAGATTTTTTTTTTTACTTCAAATGACATAGAGAATAATGTTTACTCTAAAGTATTACATTGTGACTTAGTGACAAACAACTATGCTTAGGATAGATGTAAAAATGTAAAGGGACTCTCTAAAGAATATAGTTGTTACATTTGTTACTTTTCTGAGACCATCATTATAATCCTGACTTGGAAGAAGTCTGACTTGGCCATGGTGGTCCATGCCTTAGTTACATCCAGACTGGATTACTGCAATGCTCTCTACGTGGGGCTGCCCCTGAAGACGGCCCGGAAACTCCAACTGGTTCAAAGATCGGCAGCCAGATTTCTAACGGGAGCTGGCTATAGGGAGCACACAATGCCCCTATTAAAGCAGCTCCACTGGCTGCCGATAAACTGCCGGGCCCAATTCAAGGTGCAGGTTTTGACCTATAAAGCCCTACACGGCTCGGGCCCTACCTATCTCAGTGATTGCATTTCCTCCTACGAGCCAGTGCGGACCTTGAGATCTTCCAGGGAGTCTCTTCTTGCGCTCCCACCACCGTCTCAAGTGCGGCTGGTGGGGACGAGGGAACGAGCCTTCTCGGCAGTGGCCCCCCGGCTCTGGAATGCACTGCCAAAAGAGATCAGGAAATCCCCTACATTATCCAATTTCCGTAAGGAACTGAAGACCTGGTGGTGTCGGCAGGTTTTTGAGTAATTACATTGGACTACCACCGATTTCTGGGCCTGAATATATTGCACAAGATTTCCCTAGCCTAAAATGATACATTTTAATATATTGGTTTTATGGTTCCCATCCCCTTGATCTGGTCATGTAAGTGTGATTTATTGTTATAATTGTATTATTTTACTTTGTTTAATAATGTGTATTATGTTGTTATGTAATGTTTGTGTTTGCTTTTATGACTGTAAACCGCCCTGAGTCCCATCCGGGAGATAGGGCGGTATATAAATAAATAAATAAATAAATAAATAAATAAATAAATAATAATTATAATAATAATTATCATCCTCTGCATCTGAGGAAGTAGACCAACGACCTCATAACACGAGGAGAAATTGGCATCCTAGCACTTTTCATCTTCAGAGCCCACCGGACACCATCATACAACTTATGGCAACTTATGGCTGGGCTCTGTGGAGCAAGCATCCTGACAGTGTGCTAGGATGCTTCTCTTGGAACATGTGAAGTTTCCTGTGTTCCATAGGGAACAATGGGGCCAGAGCAGGGGGGAAGCTGACCAGTGACATTTCCCCACATGTGATGGGGAAGCGTTGCTGTGGGTGAGACAGGGCGCAGAGCAACAGTATTGTGCCACTGCCCCGCAGATTTGCCCCGGAGACTGACAATGTGATGAGGTCTTTAGAGCTTGTCTACATGGGATTAAATACTTGTGCTCCTGGTTGTCCTCGTGGTTTTCTGCAACTTCAGCCATCCTCTTTTCCCTATGTGCCTTCTTGCTGGTGATATGGGCACCTCTGCTGATGTCGGGACTCTCATATAGCTCTGTGGTCATTAGACAACAGTGATAGCAACATGGATGGAAAGATAATGGTTCAACGGGGCTAATGTAGCCAACTGTAGACTCCTTTTGCTGCCCCTGAGCATTGGGGATAGCATTGGGACGAGTCCTGAACGTTTCTATTCCAAACTGATCCCCAATTAAGCACCCTGAGAGATGAGGCCTTAGTCTACAAAAGCTTATGCTACCCAAACTTTCTCTTAATTAGTTTCTAATGTGCTTCTAGATGCCTTTGCATACTACATTCCTCCTGTTAGGTAACATCTTAGCAGTGTTTATTTGTGGTGAACAAAAAAAAGAAGTAAAGCATAGAAGGAGGAATTCTGAAAGAGCTTGGGAAAAACAAGTAATTGGCATGTCCTGAGGATGCTGTCAAAACCCTTTGGTGGTCTCGAGGTCATGTCTCTTTTCACCTTTTTGAACTTGAAAATGGACCCTGACATGAAAGCTAATAAGAAGAGACCAGCATACAATCCGGGTCACAAGAGGGGGTGGCGGGTGTTAGGGGAGGAATACACCCTGAGTGAGCATCCCCCAAAGAAATGGAATTCTGAAGTCTGTTTTCATAGCCAGCCATTTCACTTAACTCACATTGTTGTGATTTACAGTATACGCTCCTGTGTTGACACCTTTATGTCCCTCCCTCCTCTCCCAGCAGGCCTCGCAGACACAGCTCATGATAGATGCGGGTGAACTTTTCCTCTGATCACCTTCTGGAGAACTTTCCCATAATCTATTGTTTTCCATCACAGTGGAATACAAAACAAGGTTTTCCCTTCCACCCTCAACTCTTGCTTAACTAGCGATTTTGCCCTATCTTTAAAGCAATGTGCAGAATTTATTACATCAGTGTGAAAGAAGTTTTAAGCTCCTGGTCTCTTTATCCCACTCCTTGAACTTAAAATGGTCCAAAGTAAATCAACATAATAGCTGCCTGCCTTACATTGTCACAGGACTGCTTTATACGCCGCCTTGTCATGTTATTCAGCACATTTAATTGAAAACATGAAAAGAGCAGGAGCTTGTTAACTGTATGAAAGTATTCAAAGGCCAGCAGCAAGCCTCGCCAGGCAAAAGAAAACAGACAATGCCATGGAAATATTCCTATTTTGAAAAAAAGGCAAGACACTGTTCTTGACTGAAGAATGAATATTATATTACCGACAAAGGAGCACCATCAATCTCTAGTATCTAATTCAAAATAACCATGCGGTACAATCCATTTTCCTCCCAGATATCCTTGGGCAATTCCCAAATATCGACATCAGTTGCATTTCTCATCTTGCTACAGAGTGCCATCTCCGTAGCAAGAAAAGAAATATGGATTTGATTAATCCCAGGAGGAGATAGTGGAGCAGAATTGCCACCTCTCTTTCTTGGCCCTGGTTTTGTACCTTCTATATATATATAAATGAGTGATGGCATCATGGCGACCAACAAAACAACAAATCTACAGGCCCCCCCAACCTCGAAATTTGACAACAGAACCCATCATCCACGCCTCTAGGCTGATACAACAAAAAGAAAAGAAAAATAAAGTCCTAATTAGAGGGAAAGGAATAATTGTTTTTATCCAGTTGCTGCCAGTTAAAGGACTAATCTCTGCCCACTTGGTCTCCTAGCAACCAACTCAGCCCAAGGGACAGGCAGACTTAGGCTTCAGGCCTCTTCCACAGATTATCTAATTTGCACTGGATTATATGGCAGTGTAGACTCAAGGCCCTTCCACACAGCTATATAGCTCATTTATAATCTTATATTATCTGCTTTGCACTGGATTATCTTGACTCCACACTACCATATAATCCACTTCAGTGTGCATTTTATACAGCTGTAAAGAAGAGGCCTCATATAATCCAGTTCTAAGCAGATAATATAAGATTATCAATATACAGTAGAGTCTCACTTATCCAACATAAACAGGCCGGCAGGATAAGTGAATACAGTAGAGTCTCACTTATCCAAGCTAAACGGGCCGGCAGAAGCTTGGATAAATGAATATCTTGGATAATAAGGAGGGATTAAGGAAAAGCCTATTAAACATCAAATTAGGTTATGATTTTACAAATTAAGCACCAAAACATCATATTATATAACAAATTTGAAAGAAAAAGTAGTTCAATACACAGTAATGTTATGTTGTAATTACTGTATTTATGAATTTAGCACCAAAATATCACGATATATTGAAAACGTTGACTACAAAAATGGCTTGGATAATCCAGAGACTTGGATAAGCGAGGCTTGGATTAGTGAGACTCTACTGTATGTTGGATAATAAGAAGGGATTCAGGGAAAGCCGATTAAACATCAAATTAGGTAATCGTTATACAAATTAAGCACCAAAACATCATATTATACAACAAATTTGACAGAAAAAGTAGTTCCACGCGCAGTAATGCTATGTAGTAATGACAGTAGAGTCTCACTTATCCAACACTCACTTATCCAATGTGCTGGATTATCCAACGCATTTTTGTAGTCAATGTTTTCAATATATCGTGATATTTTGGTGCTAAATTCATAAATACAGTAATTACTACATAGCATTACTGTGTATTGAACTACTTTTTCTACCAAATTTGTTGTATAACATGATGTTTTGGTGCTTAATTTGTAAAATCATAACCTAATTTGATGTTTAATAGGTTTTTCCTTAATCCCTCCTTATTATCCAACATATTCACTTATCCAACATTCTGCCAGCCCGTTTATGTTGGATAAGTGAGACTCTACTGTATTTAGAAGTTCAGTCCCCAGAATCCCAAGAAGTCTATGGTTTTGGGCAGCTGAAATTCAGAATACCGAGAAAACCAAAATTTGACAACCACTGGAATAGACAAATGTCACGTTATTTTCCAAAAGGTACTAAAGCCCCCCAAAATTGAAAAATGGGTTATAGATAGCAGCATATTGTTGGCTAGGAGTAGAATATTATATACATCTCACAGCTATCAAAATGCATTAAATCACTTCAGTACAAGGCTTCCAAAATTAAATAATAACAAATTTTGTACCCCGCTTCCATCTCCCTGAAGGGACTTGGGGCGGCTAACATGGACTAATACTTTCAAACCAGGAACAGAAACATTTCCAAATTTTGTTACATAGTGTAATCCAGCCCAAGTCTATTCATAATTCTAGATCTTCTGGACTCTGTCTAGAAACAAATACAACTCCAGAATAATCAAACTGAAATAAGTATCTTCCATTCTTCATGTACAAGAGTTCAAACATGGCATTTACTACCTTTCACTCAGAATTCAACTTATATCTGGCCGTTCTTTCCAAAATTGGCAGAGCAGTTCTTAAAGGCCTACATTTCAGAGCCAGATCTCATGAACTCAATGAATGTTCTCCATATTTCAATTAAGATAGCCTCTTTTTGTCCTCGCAATGCCTTATTACAGTCGGACATTTTTTCATTCAATGTATATTTAACTTCCCTTTAAAGTAGAATTCAAATAGCCAAATTACCCTTTCTCCAACCATCCCACCCTTTTAAAAACCAACTTGGTAGCTGTAGGTTTGAAAGCCACTTTCTAAAAGGTGACACAGCTAGTGTTAAGAAATGCAAGTCTGAAACTCCCTTAGGCAAAGCAGAACTAGTCAGGTCGCCCTTAGGCTATAGGTGGGAAATTTAATCTTTCAGACTTCAAAGGAATGACTGATATATCAAGTACATATATTCTTACTAATTAAGTTAGTATGAAGGCAGGGCTTCATATCTGTTTTGCACTGGAGGCTTGGAGGCTAAGGAATGTAGGCTAGGTTCTAAAGACAAATCTTTGCCTATCAAACACAAAGTATTGGGCATTTAAATAACTGGAAGTTAAGGTTTCTCCCAGGACTAGTGTTCAGCATTACTTTTTACCAGGAGAACATAGTACTTTTAATACATCAGCGGATTCTGTTGAACAAGAAACATAAGAAAAATGTAAAGAAAAGAATAACAGCAAAAATATGTCTAGTACTTATGGTCCCCATGCATATCTCTGTGCTAGTGCTCACAATTGCATTGGATTAATGTTTGTCTGCTCCTATTTTCAAAATACATTTTCGGTCCCATGTGTTGACCTTGGGTTCTCCAATAAAACATTAGAAACAATAGCAATAATACTGCAAATAAATAACACACAATGGGAGCAAAATCTTCAAGTAAAAGTCGGTATCGATATGACAAAGCTAATAACTTAAATACCAGTAAGCGTCTGGGAGGAGTTTCAACCTGGCGCCTAGGTGTGGTGCCTTGTCGGGATTGCCTAAGGACTATTAAGTTAAGGGCTCCTTTGTTACTGAAACATTTTCATCTTCCAATTCTATGAGCCATTCATACCTTGTAGATAATTCTTTTTTAAGATTCAGATCTTTTTTTCCCATCTTCTCTGCTCTTGAGATAATGGGGGTCAGACCGGCCTTGAAGTCTATCTTGTTCTGGAACAACACATTTCTGAATACCGTACTGTGTTTCTGGACTATTGCTCTTTTGTTCTCTTCCAAATTGTTTTGGTAACAATTTGCATAGGAGAGAATGTAGAGGCAACATAAGCAGAACAAGAAAGGGTGACATGACATGGCAAAAATAATGGAAATGACTAAAAGAAACCAACTAAAAAAAAGGTATATATCTTAAGATTAAATTTAAGCATGGTAGGCAAAATAATTACATTATTGCTCCAGGGAGCCTGGAAAAGTCCACTATCTAATCCTGGGATAGTGTCTCCAGAACATAAGAGTATACGTGAACAAAGAACTGTACATTACAATTTGGAGAGGGATAGGGGACAACTTCACAATAGGAACGATTGTTGATTTGTCTCACATGGATGTTTTGTGTGTGGATATGGACCTGGATAAAAGAAAAGGAGGAGGGGGAAGAACGAGACTGTAAGGACTTGGTGTTGTTGTTGTGTGCCTTCAAGATGCTCCTTCTTTGGAGGCTTTTAAGCAGAAGCTGGATGGCCATCTGTCGGGGGTGCTTTGAATGTTATTTCCTGCTTCTTGGAAGGGGGTTGAACTGGATGGCCCATGAGGTCTCTTCCAACTCTATGATTCTAAGATAAACTTATAACAGTTTTCTTGGCAAGACTTCCTCAGAGAGAGTTGGCCTTTGCTGTCCTCTGAGGTTGTGATTGTGTGATTCACCCAATATCACTTGGCTGGTTTCCACAGCTAAGTAGGAATTCAAACTCTGTCCAATAATCAATTCACTACATCATATGAGCTCTAGTATTTAAGGTTTACCAGAATTACTAGAATTCTTGGGTTGAGACTTGAGGGCCTTTCCACACAGCCATATAACCCAGAATATCAAGGCAGAAAATTCCACAGTATCTGCTTTGAACTGGGTTATCTGAGGCTTTTTCCACACAGCTGAATAAAATCCCACATCTGTTTTGAACTAGAATATATAGCAGTGTGGACTCAAATAACACGGTTCAAAACAGACATTATGGGATTTTTTTGCCTTGATCTTCTAGGATATAGGGCTGTGTTGAATGGACCTGAATTCACACTGCCATATCACCCAGTTCAAAGCAGAAAATATGTGATTTTATATTCAGCTGTGTGGAAGGGGCCTGAGACTGAAAGGAGAAACTACATTAAATGTCTGTGGCTAGACAGGAGGCATTAGTCCAATGACATTGTGAAACATTCAGTGGGTTCAGGAAGTGGAGCATGTACTCCATCAGAATTATTGGAAGTTGCCCACTGCTGAAAAAGTAAGGCTAAGAACCAAAAATACTGCCAACCTTTATTGGCATGCATTGGTTTCTACTGGTCTAGAGTACTAAACAGGTAATATCCTTGACAATGTAGCAGTCTGAACAGAGCAGCTGTTCTGTTTTTCTGGGACTGTACGCCAGACCAAATCATAACAGAGTATTTCAGCTGCTGCATCCAACTTTAGACACCTGGTTTTCAAATGCTAAACCACCTGTCCTCTCTTTGAAGAGGGCAGAAGTATAATAGAAAAGTAGGGGTCAGGGGAAGCATGGGCAATGTGTCCCTTAGGTCAGACCAGAGGAAATTTGTAAATGACCCATTCTGAAGCAGAGCTCAGAATTCTCAGGAGTCCTGCTTTCTACAAAGAAATGCATTAAAAAGCAGTTGTGCACAGCAAGGTTTATGGTATATGGCTGTGAGAATGAATGGAGACATGTTTTAAGTCTAACCAATGGCAGGAAATAAGGTCAAGGAAAAGAGAATGGTTCTTCACATATAGAGGATTAGAAAATAAATATGAAGATTAAGGATTTAAAAAAATGAATAATTGGAGGAATTATCTCCATTATTCTTTACTTTATTTCTTGTTTTTTTTCCCCAAAGTGATTTTTAAATTATTATTATTGTTTTATATACATAACCATATTTACCATACTTTTTCCTTTTCCATTCCCTTCTCCTTTTGTGATAAAGGCAGCTAGGGATTTCAAGGCCATTATGAAAACCATGGAGCTGTCTCAGTGTACCAGTCCATCAACATGTAACACTGATTGTGCTTTGGATTTGGTTTTTGCTACTCAGAAAGGCGAGTACAGTTTTGGAATTGTGGGATGGATGCAGATGGGTTGATTTAATCTAATTTTTATGACCTGATCATTTCCTGGTAAAATTTGGGACTTATCTACACTGCTATATAAAATTCAGATTATCTGATTTGAACTGGAATTTATGGCAGTGTAGACTAAATAGGAGCCCCTAGTGATGCAGCGGATTAAACCGCTGAGTTGCTGAAATTGCTGGCTGAAGGGTCAGCAGTTTGAATCTAAGGAGCAGGATGAGCTCCCGCTGTTAGCCCCAGCTCCTGCCAACCTAGCAGTTTGAAAACATGCAAATGTGAGTAGATCAATAGGTACCACTCCATCAGGAAGGTAACAGCACTCCATGCGGTCATGTTGGCCACATGACCTTGGAGGTGTCTACGGACAACGCCAGCTCTTCGTCTTAGAAATGGAGATGAGCACCAACCCCCAGAGTCAGACACGACTAGACTTAATGTCAAGGGAAACATTTACCTTTTAAACTAAAATAATCCAGTTCAAAGCAGATAATCTGGATTTTATATGGCAGTGTAGATGGGGCATTAGACTTATTGCAACTAGATTCCAGAATGACCTGGAGGAAGCGAGTTATCAACATGAGCTTTATCAACATGCACATTCCCAAGTCTCCTTTGCTGTGATGGAGAACTCAGTCGGCCTATTTGCATTTGGGAAAATTATGGGCAGTGAAGTAAACTGGTGACACATTGAGTACAAGTGGTATGAATCTCTCAATGAATGAGACTGATCTCTGGTGAGGACACATTATCATGCCTACCCTGTGGCTGTGACAGAAGCAAACCAAGGACAGTTAAAATTCTGGAATTCAATACATGAAAGCACCCAAAAAATCTTGGAGACCAAATTTCAAAAATTACCAGAAACATATCTATTAGGTATATCTAAAATTCCTCCTGGCTCAAATGATGAAAAGATCCTAACATATCTTGTAACAGCAGCAAGAGTAACATACACAAGGTACTGGAAGCAAGATAAAATCCCTTTAATAGAAGAATGGCTAACCAAGATAGTAGAAATAAAAAATATGGATAGGCTGACCTTCTTAATTGCCAAACAGCAGTTAAAACCAAGGAAAGAAATGGACTGGAACCAAGTAGAAAAATTTGTAAAAGCAAGGAAAATAGGAGTGTAAGCATAAGGGAAGAAGAAAGGACTCAGATGCGACAGGAATCATCTGCCCATTTACCAACTAAAGAAGAAGATATTGGACATGTCCCGGAAAAGATACAAATAAAGATAAATAAAAAGATTTTGTATGAAAGAATAATTTCCAGTGAAGTTGACCCGGAAGAATATCCTTTTTTTTAAAAATCCTCCCCCCTTTTCTTTTTATTTATTTATTTATTTATTTATTTATTTATTTCCATCATTTCTATGCCGCCCTTCTCACCCGAAGGGATTCAGGGCGGCTCACAATCTGGCAAATTCAATGCCGGTATACAGTACAAAAATAAAACATAACAATTAAAACAATCAATTTAAAATAATCCAATAAATACATTTAAAACAGTACAATAAAAATACTTAATCCATTTGTCCACATAAACCTTGCACGTAAACCTTAATCCGGACCGAGTTAAAGCCATCATAATTCATTCATTAAACGCTTGTTCACAAAGCCAGGTCTTCACCTTTTTTTACCTTTCTTTTCTTTCCTCCAGCACTTTCCCCACTGCTCCTTCCCTCTGCTACCCCTCCAATAGCCTACCTTTTCCACCTCCCCCTTTTTTAATATATGTATATACAGTAGAATCTCACTTATCCAACATAAACGGGCTAGCAGAACGTTGGATAAGCGAATATGTTGGATAATAAGGAGAAATTAAGGAGAAGCCTATTAAACATCATATTAGGTTATAATTTTACAAATTAAGCACCAAAACATCATGTTATACAACAAATTTGACAGAAAAAGTAGTTCAATATACAGTCATGCTACGTAGTAATTACTGTATTTACGAATTTAGCACCAAAATATCACGATGTATTGAAAACATTGACTACAAAAATGCGTTGGATAATCCGGAATGTTGGATAAGTGAATGTTGGATAAGTGAGACTCTACTGTATTTTACCAAAAAAAAATTATTTGGAGCCTTTTAAGCAGTGGCTGGATGGCCATCTGTTAGGAGTGCTGGGAATGTGATTTTCTTGCTTCTTGACAGGGGGTTGGACTGGGTGGCCCATGAGGTCTCTTCCAACTCTATGATTCTATGAAGCCAGCTGACTGCAATTTGGCAGCCTCACAGTTATGTTGTGATAATTTTATATGGCAGATTAAAGAAATTGCATTTGTTACATGGAGCCCAATAATGCTATTATTACAGAATGAAAGAAACACAATTGGGTCATAGTGTATGAAAAGATTTTAAGTGGTCTGTTGATATCAGTAAGGTCCTTGGAATGGCCCGGCCAACTAGTCCTCCCTGTCATGTGATGCAGGTGAGGCTATTCCAGGAGCAGCAAAAGTCTTGGATGTAGTAATGGGTTGGATAAGCACCACTAGATTTAGACAGAATCCTGACACAATCAACAGTCTACAGACGCATGAAAAATTCCTGCTTCTGAGTGTTGGGTAGACAATATGTTCTGTATCTGATTCCCTTTCCCTTGAAAAAGCAGATGCATGATCTAGATGGGTGCATTCATTTGACTTTGCTCAAGCCGGGAACTTCGAAATGGTTGAACAGAAGCTCTCTGAAGCTTTGGGTGCTCTTACTACCGATTACAGGGAATACCAGCTGATTCCTAATACAGTAGAGTCTCGCTTATCCAAGCCTCGCTTATCCAAGCCTCTGGATAATCCAAGCCATTTTTGTAGTCAATGTTTTCAAAATTTCATGATATTTTGGTGCTAAATTAGTAAATACAGTAATTACAACGTAACATTACTGCATATTGAACTACTTTTTCTGTCAAATTTGTTGTATAACATGATGTTTTGGTGCTTAATTTGTAAAATCATAACCTAATTTGATGTTTAATAGGCTTTTCCTTAATCCCTCCTTATTATCCAAGATATTTGCTTATCCAAGCTTCTGCCGGCCCGTTTAGCTTGGATAAGTGAAACTCTACTGTACATCTAAAATGCAGGCCTGTGCTTTCCATCTTAAGAACAGACAAACATTTTGAGCTCTGAGGATTACCTGAGAGGAATCCCACTGGAGCATTGCAGCACACCAAAATACCTAAGAGGTACTCTGGACAGTGCTCTGACTTATACGAAGTACTGCTTGAATATCAAGCAAAAAGTGGGTGCTAGAAATAATATCACATGAAAGCTGGCTGGCACACTTGGGGATCCCAACTGGACATCGTGAAGACATCTGCCCTTGCGCTTTGCTACTCTGCTGCTGAATATGCATGCCCAGTGTAGAATACATCTCATCACGTTAAAACAGTTAATATGGCCCTTAACTGGAGAAATTATGCTGTTTAGTCAGTATTGTGCACCTGACATTCATCGGGAAGTAGCAGCCTGTAATGAAAGGACCAAGGCATTGATATCTCCGGCTCATCCTCTGTTCGGATATCAACCAGTAAGCCAATGTCTTATATCAAGAAATTGCTTCCCAAGATGAACAGAGATACTTGCAGGAACACTTCAGCAAATGAGAGTCCAAAAGTGGCAGGCTAACACCCAGAACCTCAATCAGTGGCTGATACTGGATGAGAAACTCCTCCCGGGGCGATGGGGCGACTTGGAACAGACTGCACTCTGGCACCACAAGATGCACAGCTAACCTTAAAAAGTGGGGATATAAAGTGGAGTCCAAAGTGGAGTCCATGACATGCGAGTGTGGAGAAGAGCAAGTCACAGACCACTTACTACAATGCAGTCTGAACCCTGCAACATGCACAATGTAGGATCTTCATACAGTGGCACCACAGGCCAGCTTCTGGTCAAAGGAAATTTAATATAATGCTGATTTTTTTAACTTTGTGGCTCTTCTGTACATTATAACTGTATTCTCAATTTGCTTCTGACATGATAAATAAATAAATTTGACTTTGTCACTGAAGACATACAGCTATAATTTAGGGTTAATGCAGTTTGACACCACTTTAATTACTATGGCCCAATATTATGGAAACCTGGAATTTGTAGTCTGGTGAGCAACCAGCACTCTTTGGCAGAGAAGGCCAAATACCTTGTCAAAATACAACTCTCTAAGTTGATGTAGTTCTTAGAAGATAATACATTTTAAATTTCGTATATACATTTTTAAATTCTTTGGTTGGAAACCTACCCATTTACTTACACCAAACTCTGCTGAACATCAAAATGTAGATGCTATGGGATTCTTGGAAGCAAGTCCCATTGAGAGCACTTAGAATTCCATTTGAATAAATGGGTTTTAGCATCAGATGGCCAGTCTTCAACTGCTTGGGAAAAGCACTATAATGTTTGTTGAATACTGCAGGCTGGCCAAAATACTAGGCTCATACACTTACATTTGTTTGTTAACAATGACTTCGAATCTATTATGTTCTCATAAAGCATATTAATTATAGTATGTGCAAAAGGATATAAAACATGAAGTCAGGTTTTGTCTGTATTTGTAAGGTGGTTTCTTGGGTTGGTGATCTTTAATGCAATTCTCTGACATTGTGACAGATTTACAATGATCCTCATTACTTCTCTGAACTACTAACATTTTTCACATTATCAACATGTTTCTTTATAGTTCTAAGGTCCCTTCTACACTGCCCTATATCCCAGGATCGGATCCCAGATTGTCTGAATATCCCAGATTATATGGCAGTGTAGACTCATATAATCCAGATCAAAACAGATAATCTGGGATAAGATCCTGGGACATAGGGCAGTGTAGATCCAGCCTAAGATTCATAGGCTAATACGAAACTATCAAAAATGGTTGAATCTATCCAGATATCTACATATTGTTAGTATAGTCCAATGAAGAATAATATGAATGCAACAAAAGGGCTAGGGCCCCCTCACACAACCATATAACTCAGAATATAAAGTCAGAAAATCCCACAATATCTGCTTTGAACTGGGTTATATGAGTCTACATTGCCATATTATCCGGTTCACTACAAATCTGGATTTTATCTGGCAGTGTAGAAGGGGGCTCTAGTATTGAGTGGATTAAATTCCATCACAATATAGCCCTGCCTAGGGTCATTACCAGCACTTGTTGATGTTGTTGTTGTTGTTGAGTGCCTCCAAATCATTTCTGACCTATGATGACCTAAGGTGACCTTATCATAGGGTTTTGCGGGCAAGATTTGTTCAGAAGAGATTTGCAATTGCATTTATCTGTGTGACTTCCCCAAGAAAAAAAAAGGAGGGGATTTTACCCTAATATTTTTTTATATTTTTCCTTCACTTTTTAATGATATGGGGAAAACAAAAATGTCTTTGGACTATTGGCTTTTGTGTTTTTACTTGGGAAGTAAAATAAGAAATGTGCTGAATATTGAAGGAAATCAAAGCTGTGAACCTTGGCATTAAATGTATGTAACTCAGAACGGAAATGCCTCCTTAAACTATATATGAATCGTCTCTTTTGATGCTAGAATTTTTGTTTAACATCATTGCAAAAGGACATTAAATAATATTTGTCAAGTCAAAATATGTTGTTTTCCAATTTTAGCCTAGTAGGTAGGGGGGAAAGAGTCAAATGTTGATATCTTCATACTGGCAATTAACATGTGCTAAGTACTCCAAAAAAAGGGTAAAAACATCCTTTAGACATTATCCCTTAATCGTAGGCAATTTCCGCAGCGCAGGCTTTTCCTACCTTTCATGGGGATGTCAGAATGACCTATCTAAATAGCTCAGCTAAAAGCTGGTGCAAGAATAGTTCACACATGTGTTCACTTTGTGATGCTTTAGCACCTCCTTTAAACCTGGGAAAAACATTTCCGCTTAAAATTCTGCACTGAAGGGAGAAATCTGCTAAAAGTAGTTTTATTCTCCTCTAGCAAAATCCTATACTTGAATGTTATTATGCATTTTATTAATTTAATAAATAGGTAAGCAGAGGATACGGCTCAAAGATCACTATATACAATAACACTCTGCTGATGGGAAAACCACTCCCATTTGTTGTTGTTGTTGTTGTTGTTGTGTGTTTTCAAGACAATTCTGACTCATAGGCTGGATCTACATTACCATCTATCCCAAGATCTGATCCCAGGTTATCTGCTTTGAACTGAATTATATGAGTCTACACTGCCAGATAATCTGGAATAAACAGATAATCTGGAACTAGATCCTGGGATAGAGAGCAGTTTAGATCCAGCCGAAGACTCCATCACAGATAGTCTAGATCTACACTGCCATATAATGTAGTTTCAGAATACAGATTAACTGCATTGAACTAGATTATATGAGTCTACATTGCCATATAATGCAATTCAATGCAGTTAAACTGCATTATGAAAATGCATTATGAGCCCTTCCACACAGCCATATAACTCAGAATATCAAGGCAGAAAATCCCACAATATCTGCTTTGAACTGGTTATCTGAGTCCACATTGCCATATATTCCAGTTCAAAGCAGATAATATGGGATTTTATTCAGCTATGTTGAAGGGGCTTATATGACAGTGTACTGTAGATGGGACCTGACTCAGTAAAGGAAGCCATGGCCCAGAATTTCCAAGACTAAGGGTGCATCTACATTGTAGAATGAATGCAGTATGACACCACTTTAACTTTCATGGTTTAATGCTGTGGGATCATGTTTTTTAACTTTCTCTTCCAAGGAGTGCTGGTGCATCCCAAACTACAACTCCCATGATTCCATAGCATTGCGACACAACAGCTAAAGTGATGTCAAACTACATTAAGCTGCCCCGAGTCCCCATTGGGGAGATGGTGGCGGGGTATAAATAAAGTTTATTATTATTATTATTATTATTATTATTATTAATTGTAAATTAATCTCACATATAAGAACTGTCATGTTTAGATGATCCCTTCAAACCTCTCTAGAGAATACCCACACAACTCTCACCATATAAATTAATATAAGAATTTGAAAATTTGGCTGAAGAGATAAAAACGTATACCTGCCTTGCTTTCTGGATAATTCTATTGTTCCAGCAATCATTTTATTTTCATTTATGCAAGTATTATTCCGTCTCTTACAGTTGCTTTCAGAGTAATTCATATGAAAATTCATACAAAATCCACTTCATAGGAAATCTGCTACAAAACAGGGGCTTTTTTGTTAAGTTCCAGGGTCAGAGAAGCAGACTGCGAAAACAGAACAGCCTGCCTCAGGGGAGCATACTTGTGCCATTAGTGTTTAACATTTGCACAAATGACCAGCCACTGCCAGAAGGGACAGAGAGTTTCATCTATGCTGATGATCGTGCTATCACCTCTCAAGCAGGGAGCATTGAAATGGTTTAATAGAAACTCCCTGAAGTTTAAGTGCTCTTATTGCCTATTACAGGAGAAACCAGCTGATTTCTAATCCATCTAAAATGCAGACATGTGCTTTTCATCTCAAGAACAGACAAGCATCTCGAGCTCTGAGGATTACCTGGGAAAGAATCCCACTGCAGCACACCAAAATATCTGGGAGTTACTCTGGACCAGGGGTCCACAAACTTTTTAAACAGGAGGCCGGTTCACGATCCTTCCGACCGTTGGAGGGCCAGACTATAGTCGGCCACCGAGCAATAATAATTAACAACAACAACAACAACAATAAAGAGGGTTGGAAGAGACCCTTTGGGCCATTGAGTCCAATCCCCTTCTGCCTTTGTGCGCCAAAAGCACAAGCAAAGCACCCCTGACAGATGGCCACCCAGCCTCAATGTTAATAATAATAATAATAATAATAATAATAATAATAATAATAATAATAATAATAATAAAAGGGTTGGAAGAGACCCCTTGGGCCATTGAATTTAATCCCCTTCTGCCCTTGTGCACCGAAAGCACAAGCAAAGCACCCCTGACAGATGACCACCCAGCCTCAATGTTAATAATAATAATAATAATAATAATAATAATAATAATAATAATAATAATAAAGAGGGTTGGAAGAGACCCCTTGGGCCATTTAATCCAACTCCTTCTGCCTTTGTGCACCAAAAGCACAAGCAAAACATCCCTGAGAGATGGCCACCCAGCCTCAATATATAATAATAATAATAATAATAATAATAATAATAATAATAATAATAATAATAATAATAATAATAATGGTTGTAAGAGAAGAAGAGACCCCTTGGGTCATTTAGCCCAACCCCCTTCTGCCCTTGTGCCATGGGGGCCGGATAAATAGCTTCGATGGGCCGCATCTGGCCCCCAGGCCTTAGTTTGGGGACCCCTGCTCTGGACTGTGCTCTGACTTATAAGAAGCACTGCTTGACTATCAAGCAAAAAGTGGGTACTAGAAGTAATATCATACGAAAGATGACTAGTACAACCTGGGGATCACAACCAGACACAGTGAAGACATCTGCCCTTGCGCTTTGCTACTCTGCTGCTGAATATGTATGTCCAGTGTGGAATACATCTCATCATGCTAAAACAGTGAATGTGGCTCTTAATGAGACATGTCACATTATCACAGGATGTCTATGCACTACACCGCTGGAGAAATTATACTGTTTATCCGGTATTGCACCACCTGACATCCATCGGGAAGTAGCAACCTGTAATGAAAGGACCAAGGCATTGACATCTCTGGCCCATTCTCTGTTTGGATATCAGCCAGCATGGCAATGACTTAAATCAAGAAATAGCTTCCTAAGATCTACAGAGATACTCGCAGGAACACCCCAGCAAGCAAAAGTCCAAAAGCGGCAGGTTAAAACCCAGAGCCTCGATCAGTGGGTGATACCAGATGAGAAACTATCTCCTGGCTACACAGAAGACTGGGTGACTTGGAAGGCACTGAATAGACTGGGATCTGGCACCACAAGATGCAGAGCTAACCTTAAGAAATGGGGCTTCAGTTTCTTCTTTCTTTTCGGTACAGTGATACCTTTACAATGACATACAGTGAAACAGTTTTCCTGGAACAAGTTCCAGAGGTGATGTTACTTTCCACCTCTATACTCCACAAATGTGTACTGCTTTATATTTTTGTCATTGGACATGCCCAAGCTAGTAGGTATTTCTTTAAGTAATACTTTGGATCTCAGCCAGTGCTGAAAACTTCCTTAAAAGCATAGATAAGTAGGGCTTGTGCTAAGTAATTGTGCCCAGGAACAAACAAGTCTTATTTCTAGATATATGATCTACGTAAACATTCTTACTTTCATTATAATAAAAGCAACCGTGATAGCCAACTTGATAATTGGGCAGCTACTTCAAGCAGCAAGATTTTGGTCATAAAAGGGCAATGAAAGTTGCTATGTTTTGACTTTGTGAAAAGTTGTTCACAGGATTTTTATACCTCAGGTGTTTTACCAATTTGACTGGTGTTGTGTTGTGCATGGGCACCATAACTGAGTAGTTGGTGGGAAGGATCACATTTACTGCGATGTCTCAGGCAACAAACAGTCTTAGGGCCCTTCCAGACAGGCCCTATATTCCAGGATTGGATCCCAGGTTTTCTGTTTATCCCAGATTATCTGGCAGCGGGGACTCATATAATCCACTTTAAAGCAGAAAACCTGGGATCAGATCTTGGGATATAGAGACTGTCTGAAAAGGCCTTAGACATGCCCAGTTTGTGAGCCTAGATAACTCACCATATGAACAGGGTGAAAATTTCAATGGTAGCCTTTCATCTAAACATTGACTTTTTAATCTATATTTTCTCCTTCATGTAACTCTTATTTCCTTTGTATTTTTGAACAATGCCCAGCCACCCTTCTCATTTGGTTAATGAGGTTGTTTGTTTTTGTTAAAGCTTTCAAAACCCATTAATTTTTATCATGAACTCATTAAAAAACCATTAATGGGCATATGCATTTATTGATAGAGTAATATAAAATGCATCCCAATTTAAAATTTAATGGTTCAACAGCAGATACCATTAAAAATACCATTTGTAAAGGGGGGAAAAGGGCAGGGCATTGTTACCTATGAGCTCCCACTAAGCGCCTCATCTGTTTTCCGGCACAAACATCCCTGTCTTTCTGCTTCTATGCAAAAAGACAAATTGAACAAGCATCCATCAAGGTGAAAGATAATGATTGCCTATGTCAGGCAACATCTGTTTTTGCTGCATTCCTCATCTTAAAATACAAGACATGCCAAAAGTTTCAACTGAATATTATAATTGGCTGAGGAAGTTTTATTTGTGTTCTTAAAATACTTCTTTTGGGTTTTATTTTATTTTGTGTTAACTGTTAAAGATTATTCCAATGTGAAGTCCAGGTTTTAGCAGCCAAGATAAAAAAGTGGAAGAATGTTGCAGAAAAGTTCTAGTGGTGTCCTAAGGCATGGTTCTCCTATGTGCAATGATAACACATTCTTTTAAACAAGCTTCTTCCTGGCAAATTATTGCATTGACACATTGCAATGACCCAGAAGTCTATTCCAAAACAGCAGCAGTACTGCTGGCTATCTTTTACCATTAGGAAGAAGCTGGGAATTGAGCAGTGGTGGTAGTTTTCTGACCATTCAACTTATTTAAGGCCCCTTCTACACAGCTGTATAAAGTCCACATTGGATTGGATTATATGGCAGTGTGGACTCAGATAACCCAGCCTGGTTTTAAATTGTATTGGGCTGTATCATGTTGTTGTTGGGGAGAAGGGCGGAATAAAAATAAAGTAAACATCATCATCATCATCATCAACAACAACAACAACAAAAACAACAATTCCACTTGTTGATGCCTTCCTGTCATTTCTGTCTTAGGGTGACCTAAGATGAACCTATTATTTGTTTTTCCGATCTGAGAGTAAGGACTCTTCCACACAGCCCTATAACCCAGAATATCAAGGCAGAAAATCCCACAATATCTGCTTTGAACTGGGTTAACTGAGTCCACACTGCCTTATATTCCAGTTCAAAGCAGAAAATGTGGGATTTTATTCAGCTCTGTGGAAGAGGCCTGCATCATTCAATGGGTTTTCATGGCCATGTAGAGATTTAAACCCAGGACTCCAGAGTCATAGTCCAACATTTAATCCATGACACCATGTTGGCTCTTGCCGTTTGAACTATACTGTATCCAATAGCCTCATAATGGTTGAAGTAAAATTCAACTGCCAGTCTACCTGGCTTCTGTCGACCTCATCAGATGGGGCATGTTTCAGTGGCATATGTTGGTCCAATGGTAGTTTATCCACGGAGCCCGCCGGCTCCTATTCCTTGACGTAATACTACTTCCAGTGGTTCTCCATGGCTAAAATATAGAGATGGATGCAGCGGTGGCAACACGGGAAGCTTCCCGTGTTGCACCAGCAACAATGTAGGAAGGCCAGGCGGCCAATGCTTTCCCCCATGGGATGATTTTATGGTGAGTAAGGTGATCCAGGGCATGGGGTGACAGGTTCCCCATGCCTCCGACGGGCACCACCAGATTCACCACAATCCATGGCGATTCCGGCTGCTTGCATGATAAAGTCATATATGTGCAATGGTGAGAAAAATATCTTCTCTGTCTCCTCAAGGAACAAAACGCCTTTGGTGTGTTCCCTGCACTAAGACATCTTAGGAAAAACGAAACAGTTGTGCCGTTAGGCAAAAAAAATCACTCGATACTTTCAACTGAAGGATATAAACAAGTTGGACAGATTTCCTCCTCTTGCTATGGACACTTACTTGGCCACCCCACTGAATTCAATGGGACATTGAATAGATTTGATAATAGTATGCATGAATGACATGTCTATTTAGCTTTTCTTCTCGTGAACTCAGGCAACTTACTTGACTCTCCTCCCCTCAACTTTATTGCCAGAACAACCATATGAAGTAGGTCAGGCTGAAAAAAGAGTGATTGGCCCAAAGGTCACACAGTTCTTTTCATGGCTCAGAAAGGAGGCCTTGAACCTGGATTTTCCAAGTCACACTCTAACTCTAAAATGTCTGTTTAGCACTAGTTTTCTGTGTACATGCGTCATTTTATGCATATATTGCTAGTTACACTTTTGAATATAGTATGACATGTTTTATTTTATGTAGGCCATCACCTTTATATCCTCTCACGTCACTTACCTAAATACAAATAAAGCAACCAGTTTTGTGAAGCATAGTGTTTTCATCCTCAAGTTTAATACAGACCAATACTAAACACTCAAGCCAGGAGTAAGCCCTACTGAGTTCGTTCCCAGGTGAGTGTAGGACTGTAGTCTAAATCTCTTTGGGACATCTAATTTGTCACCGGAATCATATTTACCATAAGAGGTATGGGAACCAAACTTTTTTTTGTTTGTTATCCCATTGGTTATAAACACCCTTGAGTCAAAAACAAAACACCGTCAAGTGATTGGGATTTATATTGTTTTATTCCCCTTCATTCTCCTCTGAAATTTATTGCTCCTTATTTTGAGACACAAACTGCTGAAGCAGCTGTCTCTTTTTTAGTCAGATCTATATAAAAGGGTTATGTTTCAGGCTCTTCAAACCCTCCGAGGGCTTGCTGTTCCCAGGCTAGAAGTGCCACTGCTCCTGTGTTCCGGTTTGCTTGTAGTACATATAATTCTTTCAGGCGCTTCGGGTATTGTTTGCTGTCAAAACAGCTCTCCCAGCCCCGGTTGTTCTCAGGCCTGAACATCCGGCAAAGATTTGTTCCCATGGGGTGATATTACAAAAGGGAAGTATCAATATTTATTGCCCTTTTGCTACATCTTTAATCCACATATACCTGGAGTTTGGATTCCCCCTCCAGCCTTGCAGTCTCACCTGCCCCTTTTAGCACCTTGACTCACACTCTTTTGCCCTTTCTCCATTTGATGAAGCAACCTTTTAAACTTTAACTATCATGGCCTTTTGCGTGCTGTCTGCAACTCTATTGCCCCAATAAACATCACATCTGTGTTTTAGTTTCTACAGCTAGAGCAGGGGTCCTCAAACTTTTTAAGTGGAGGGCCGGTTCATGGTCCCTAAGACTATTGCGGGGCCGAATTATCATTTGAAAAAAAATACAAATAAATTCCTATGCACACTGCACACCTTATTTGTAGTGCAAAAAACCCCCCAACAATTATTTATTTATTTATTTATTTATTTACTACATTTATACCCCACCCTCTCTCAGAGCGGCTTACAAGTTGTATGTACATACAATATATTATATTATCAGCATAGCACAATATTAGCATTATATATTAATATATTGTACTATACCACTATACTGTAATATTTTTAGTAATAATATATAATTAATATTATTATATTGTATTATTATTATATTGTATTACATTATAATATTAGTATCAATATTATATGTATACACCAGGGGTCCCCAAACTAAGGCCCGGGGGCCGGATGCGGCCCATCGAAGCCATTTATCCGGCCCCCATGGCACAAGGGCATAAGGGGGTTGGACTAAATGACCCAAGGTGTCTCTTTTTCTCTTACAACCATTATTATTATTGTTGTTGTTGTTGTTGTTGTTGTTATTAACATTGAGGCTGGGTGGCCATCTGTCAGGGGTGCTTTGCTTGTGTTTTCGGTGCACAAAGGCAGAAGGGGATTGGACTCAATGGCCCAAAGGGTCTCTTCCAACCCTCTTTTTATTATTATTGCTGTTATTTATTATTATTATTATTATTATTAATAATAATAATAATAATAATAATAATAATAATTATTATTATTATTATTATTATTATTATTGCTTGGTGGCCAACTATATTCCAGCCCTCCAACAGTCCAAAGGATTGTGAACTGGCCCCCTGCTTAAAAAGTTTGGGGACCCCTGGTATACACAATATATTATATTATTACCATAGCACAATATTAGTAAATGAAAGCACAATCACAATATTTCAAAATAAAAACAATTTTAACCAACATAAAGCTATCAGGATTTCAATGGGAACTGTGGGCCTGCTTTTGACCAATGAGATAGTCAAGTAGGATTGTTGTTGTTGTGTGCCTTCAAGTCATTTCAGACTTTGGGCAAGCCTAAGTCTAAAACTGAGGGCGGGGGCCAGGTAAATGACCTTGGAGGGCCGCATCCGGCCCCCGGGCCTTAGTTTGGGGACCCCTGAGCTAGAGGTTCCTCCCCAACTACGTTTTAAGCTATATTTAGTTTTACTTTTCTCTTTTTTCGTAAAGTTAATGCATTATAAAATTCCAAATATAACACACATACAATGATCCCAAGAATATACTGATTTATGGTGATTCTCTTCTAGGCTTTTCTTGGCAAAATTGATTCAGAATTAGTTTGTGATTGCCTTTCTCTGAGGCTGAGAGGATATGACTTGACTCTTTTCACTCATTAGGTTCCCATAGCTGACTGGGGATTCAGCTCTTGTCTCCTAGACCTGGAGTCCAGCGCTCAAGGCATGTTGGTTTTGACAAGAATATACTATATTGATATCACTGAACTACTCTGTTTCCCCGAAAATAAGACAGTGCCTTATATTAATTTTTGCTCTCAAATATGTGCTAGGTCTTATTTTCAGGGGATGTCTTATTTTTCTGTGAAGAAAAATTCACATTTATTGTTGAACAAAAAAACCCAACATTTATTATATACTGTACAGTAGTTGTCATCACAAACCAGCATAACCAGCCAAACTGAATCCTAACAAGAATTTCTTGTTATTACCATTATTTCCATGTACAACTATCTATGGTACGTACATTTACCGACCCTGCATGCTCTGGTGTTCTGTTCAGCTGGCATGCTTCCAAACAAAAACTTTGCTAGGTCTTACTTTAGAGGGAGGTCTTATATTTAGCAATTCAGCAAAATCTCTACTAGGTCTTATTTTCCAGGGATGTCTTATTTTCGGGGAAACAGGGTATTTATTTCTATGTTGAAGGCTTTCAAGGGTGGAATGACTGGGTCGCTGTGAGTTTTCCAGGCTGTATGGTCATGTTCAGAAGCAATATCTCCTAACGTTTAGCCCACATCTATGGCAGGCATCCTCAGATGTTGTGAGGTCTATTGGAAACTAGGCAAGTGGGGTTTATATATCTGTGGGATGTCCAGGGTGGGAGAAAGAACTCTTGTCTGCTTGAGGTGAGTGTGAATGTTGCAATTGGTTACCTTGATTAGCATTGAATGGCCTTGCAGCTTCAAAGCCTGTCTGCTTCCTGTCTGGGGGGATCCTTTGTTGGGAGGTGTTAGCTGGCTCTGATGGTTTTCTGTCTGGAATTCCCCTGTTTTCTGAGTGTCATTCTTTGTTTACAGTCCCTATTTTAGAGTTTTTTTTTAAATACTGGTGGCCAGATTTTGTTCATTTTCATGGTTTCCTCCTTTCTGTTGATATTGTCCACATGTTTGTGGATTTGAATGGCTTCTCTGTGTAGTCTGACCTGATAGTTGTTAGAGTGGTCCAGGATTTCGGTGTTCTCGAATAATGTGCTGTGTGCAGGTTGGTTCATCAAGCTATGCTTTTTATTTCTAATTTTATCAGTGAACACAAAATGTAACCATTTACCATATATTGTTTTCTTAACTGCTAATTCATTCCCCTTTCAAACAATCTCTTTCCTCCTGAAGGCCAGCTATATAGGATGCTCATACTATAGAAGTTTGAGATATAGTCAAAAGGAAATTGCAAACAATTGGTTCTCTGAATCTACGAATTCTGCATCCATAGATTCCACCATCCACAGTTTGATTTTTTTTTAATCTAACAGCAAACTTTGATTAAGTATATAAGGGGACTTGCACATCCATGGATTTTCATATCCATGGATGTCATTGAACCAAAGGCCAGAAGATACCATGGGCTCACTACATTCTGGCTTCTTGATATGAACGCTATGCCAAAAACATGTACTTCAAACATTCTCTATTTCCCTTGTGCATGTGTCTGTGTTGGAGAGAGAGGGGGCCCTTCCATATAACCCGGAATATCAAGGCAGAAAATCCCACAATATCTGCTTTGAACTGGGATATCTGAGTCATATATTCCAGTTCAAAGCAGATAATCTGGGATTTTATTCAGCTGTGTGGAAGGGGCCCTATACAACTGAGGCTCTGAAAAAAGCTATTGCTGTTATAGCTTACAAACAATCATTACTCTTTAACAATGATAATGCAGTGCAACAGTAAGAGTTAGATAAGAGTTTATAGTTTACTTTCATATTTGATTATTAATTGATTTGATTAAATTATTCTCATTAGGGATTTTTAGGTTTTCCAGTACAGTCTGGTGGAAACTGATCATAGTCATGCTGGATAAACTAGATATTTCTAGAGGGGTGTTCTCTCAGGTAAAAAAGCCATTTTATTATTTGCAATGTTTCACTTTTGCGAGGGTCTAACCTCAGTGAATGTGGAGGGCTGACTGTACAGTAGAGTCTCACTTATCCAACACTCGCTTATCCAACATTCTGGATTATCCAACGCATTTTTGTAGTCAATGTTTTCAATACATCGTGATATTTTGGTGCTAAATTTGTAAATACCGTAATTACTACATAGCATTACTGTGTATTGAACTACCTTTTCTGTCAAATGTGTTGTATAACATGATGTTTTGGTGCTTAATTTGTAAAATCATAACCTAATTTAATGTTTAATAGGCTTTTCCTTAGTCTCTCCTTATTATCCAACATATTCGCTTATCCAACGTTCTGTTGTCGACCGCGTTTTAGGGGATCGGGCCCTTAAGGAGAGACCCGATCCGGTCCTTGAGGGAACGGACCTTGGCGAAGCCAAAAGGAGAATATAAGCCGCAATACAAACTGAAGCCTGAAATGAAGAAGGTGAAGGGTGAAGGAAAATCCGCCAAGGAGTCTTTATTGAGCAATTCAGCTGAAAAGGACGCTAATAGCGATCATTCAATCTACTAGCGTAACATATGTTTCAAATAAAGCCATATTTATACAATGTTTCGGTCTGACAGCCCTTTGAATTTCCCGCCCCGCTTCCCCGCCCATCCGATTGCGGATAGGCTGGGAGGTTGAACGAGGCGGGCTTTCGTTTCTCGCCTTGCCTTGCTGGCCCAATGGGGAGCCGCTTTTTTGTCCCCACTCGGGCCAATCAGAGAGGAGGAGGCGGGAGCTATTAAAACAATGAAGTGACCGGACAGGAAATATCAGATTAATCCTGGCCCGGCCGATTTCTAAAGGAATTAATGGCACCCATCAAGGATGTCCGGGGTCCTGTCACGTTCACAGATTTTAGATATGTCTTTGGGGTGTCAGACGGGAAGTAAAGAAGGGTGGTGATGAGCCGTCATTGACGGGCTCCACAGGGGTGCCTTCCTGAGGCGTCCTGGCCTGGGATATGACAATGTTTGCCTTGGGGGCGAATCACCTTTAGGAATTTGGTGACTCAAGCCCTATATTGTCCATGCGATCGGAATGAGATTGGATTAAACTGTGGCAGATTATCCTTTTGTTTTTGGGAAGGGAGGTCTAGGGTTCACGTTGGGGTCATAATATTTCCCATTTGATTTCATGATTTGACAATTATATGGGATAAAATGAAAATTAAAATAAAGTTGGAACATAAACCCAGCTGGGAAGAACACATATTTTCCGGGGATCCCAAAGAGTATAAATACATATAGGCAGATAGGTAGATTTCAAGGAGGAAAGGGAGAATCCATAGAAGGGGGGGTTACATTGCACAAAGGGGAACCATGGATGATATAAACAATTGAAAACATTTGATAAGAATGAGGTTTACAACATCTGGGGAACCCAATATGGAAAGTCATAGGAGTGGAGTTCAAGCAGCATGATTTCACAATTCATGAAGTTAGCCCAACGATTAGAAATTCATACAACAGTGGGTCATGAGGGTGCCCAGGTACATAGAATATGCAAATTCATGGATACATGAGGAAAAAGAGTTCATCTGTGATGGGAGGAATTCGTAGAGATGGCATGGGGAAGAGGCACATGTGGGTTGCAGTCTTTGGAAGTATAGGATTTCATAAGTCCAGGGGTAGGTCTGGGGAAGAGTGTTCTTCTCCTTCATAAAATTATGAAAGTATGAATGAAACGTGGGGGGCACCCGTCCGGGCACCCCCTGGCAGCTGTAGAGAGGGTAAGGGTTCTTGGAGAACTATGTTTCCCCAGCGAGAGAGCGATCCCCCCATCCCCAGTTCACAGAAAGGGGCTAGGGATCTCTTAAAACCATTCCGCGGGCCGCGGGGAGAGGAAAGTCCGGGATAAGGCAGCAGTTTAGCTTGAAAGGAGCCGTCGGTCCCGTTTGACAGTCAGCTGTTGAGGTGCCGAGAACTGGACCGATTCCGGTTCCGCTGGTTGTCTTCGAGTCAGGAGCCTTAGAAAGGGTTAGGACTAAAAGAGGAGCGTTCTAGGGGTAATTTTGATAGAGATATGAGCCGATTTGTATCGTCCGCCATATTAATCTATGGCGGAGAAACCTCAGCCAGAGTTAAAGGGACGGGAGAGAGAGAGAAATTGCATGCAAAGGAAGGAGTCAGAGAAAGATACAAAATAACCAGACAGAGAGTGTTATTGTTAAAATAAATGCTACTTTTATTGGGGGATTTTGTTACATAGTTCAGGGAAGGGGAAAGTGAAATAAAAAGATCTCTTAATAATAGTCTGCTGCGGTCCCGTTCCGTTCCTTTGGTGAGGGATCTATGGAACTCTCCGCTGCGTTTTCAAATCAATTTGAAAGCCGGGGTGACGGTCATCAGTTCTGCCAGCCTGTTTATGTTGGATAAGCGAGACTCTGCTGTATTTATTTTTCTGCTAATGTAGCCCTTCTAATAATCCATAGCTGAAAAAAGTTCAGAAGTTTAAAGACCCTGGGGTCCAGATTTCTAACAAATATACTCAGGGTTGCAATGGTAAAGGATTATGGGAGCTGTAATACAAAATGCAAGATGGATAAAAAAATCTCTATCTTTGTGATAGTTAGATAAATGGCAGACAGACAGCTAGCTGATAGGTTTTGATGTCTGGGTTTTTTTCAGCTTTTCCCCTTACTACGGTCCTATGCGCCTTTCTCATTTCCTCCCTGCCCATCCTTTGTTTGGAGGAAGCATGCTGGAACATAGCTAGCCATCACTTCTTTCAGGACTGCACTTGATTGATGCTACTTTAATAAGCTGCCAATACTTGTCCTACAACAAATTAGAGAGGGA
Source organism: Anolis carolinensis (assembly GCF_035594765.1). Taxonomy (NCBI): domain Eukaryota; kingdom Metazoa; phylum Chordata; class Lepidosauria; order Squamata; family Anolidae; genus Anolis; species Anolis carolinensis. Next base: position 207,634,152 of record NC_085843.1, read on the forward strand.
GGGGGAGTGCAGGAATATAGGCAAGGGCGATAGGTCAGAGATCAGCTTCCTAGGACAGAGAATGCAGCCTTTCTCAAACAGAAAGTGGCCTTGGCATGCAGTTCTCAATCCCAGCCGAGAATTACAAAGGAGGTTTGAGGAATATCCTGGACATTGTCATTGTCAAGGTAACAGCCTCCTTTGTATTCATGCAGATTGGCAATCACAAAAACAATAACAAAGAGCCCCTTCTCTGGGTGTTTTCATCCCAAATCACTGTGCCTGACAGCAGTTAGGAGTCAGGGCTAAGAATTGAGCCTGGGGAGATTCCTTTTATGGGGGCTTCAACTCCCTTCCAAATCCAACAGCCAGCATGGCTCCGGCTATGTCAGTTGGAGATTCTAGTTGTGGTCTACAAATATAACTTTCCCAAGCTCTGCCTAAGCCTTGTAGTCATGGAGGAAAGGGAACTTAACACTTAACAAGGTCTATCAGACTGATCACTAACTTGTTTTCTAGACTGGTTGTTGTCTTTAGGCTGGAGACCAGTAACACAGTCTGGCACTGCTTTAGTGGTCATGGTTCAATGCTGCAGAATCATTAGCATTGTAACATCAGAAGGTCTTTAGCCTTCTCTGCTAAAAGTGCTGGTGCCTCACCAACCTACATGATTCATAGCATTGAACCATGGCAGTTAAAGTGGTGTCAAGCTGCATTAGTTCTACAGCATAGATGCGCCAGAGACTTCTAAGCTCCTCACCATAGTATTTACGCCCAAGATCCCACAGCATTGAGCCATAGTAGTTAAAGTGGTATCAACATGAGAATAATAATACTTTGTTTATAACCAGCTTCAATCTCCCCAAGGGGACTTGGAGTGGTTCACATGGGGACCAAGCCTGATCAACAGATAAAACAATACGACAACAGCATATATAATTATGCTGTAACAGTATTATGCTATAACAGTAAAATAACATTCACAAAATAAATCGCGAGCATCAGGACTAAACGGTGGGGCTATTAAGAAATTACAGGGAAGGCAGGCATGTGCAAAAATGCAAGGCAATGAAATTCAGGAATAGGGCAAAGTGCTGAGGGTTAGAGCAGTAAATAGTTAAGACTATATGGTGATGAAAATGGACCTACTGTTCGAAAGCATGTTGAAACACCCAAGTCTTAAAATTTTTGCAGAATGTGGCCAGGGTAGGTGCTAATCTAACAAGTTGTTTGCATAGCTACCTGGAACAAATGGTTAAGCATATTTGTTTCAGTGGTTTTGCCATGACAGTCACTGGTTGATCAATATTAATGTGTCAGCAATTTTGCTAGCCAAAAGATACAATTAGTTTTTGAAAAATAAATCAAATCACATTAAACTTCCCAAGGAATGAAATGTGCTCTGAAGTCATACTCACAAGATTACTATGGGAGTTACCTAGTCAATACACTGAGAACAGTTTCATGATGCTGATATCGTTTAAAAGAATGTGTGAGTCACTGTGTGCTTTATGATTGATGGCATCCAAAATGTTGCCCATGCATGCTAGACAGGTCATGAACTTGGGTGACTGGATTTCTTATCTCTGCCTATCCCTTCCCATGCTGTTATTTTCATAGAATCATAGAGTTGGAAGAGACTACGAGGACCATCCAGTCCAACCTATTCTGCCATGCAGGGACACACAACCAGAGCACTCCTGACAGATAGCCATCGAGCCACTGCTTAAAACACTTTCAGAGAAGGAGACTCCACCACACTACAAGGCAGCATATTCCACTGCTGAATAGTTACTGTCAGGAAGGTCTTCCTAATGTTTAAGTGGAATCTAATTTTGTTGCTACTGGTGGGAATAACAGCAGGATGTAGATTATATAATATTTTAATTCAGTTGTGGAGATCAAATACGCATTAGTATGTAAAAAAAATGAGTTATGAGCAAAGCAATCCTATGATTTATTGTGGATGACTGGAGGAGGTCAATCAGGTGAAGCAACTGCCAAATCTACTGTTCTGTCACATTTGCTATGGCCAGAATGAGAGCTGAAGGGTGGCCTTTTCTCTGCTTTCCCCTTGATTGCAATGTGACATAATTTATTATGAATTGAAGCATCTGGGGCATGTTAAAGAAAAATAGCTTTGTCAATTTTGTTTTTAAGGACATCATGTGAACTTTGACTTATGGTTAACCTATGAATGAGTGATCTCCAAGACCCTTGGCCATCAGCTGCCCTATTCAGGTCTTGCAAACTCCGGACTGTGGCTTCCTTATGTTAATCCACCTGTAATGCTGTCTTTGCTGTTTCCTATCACCTTTCCATCATTGTCATCTTTTCAGTAAGTTGGGTTGTGCCATATGTGTCCAAAGTCTTATAGTTGCAGTTTTGTCATCTTAACATCTAGTGAGAGTTCAGGTTTAATTCACTCTACACAATAAAATTAATACAGTTTGACACCAGTTGAACTGCCTTGGATTAATGCTATGGAATCCTGGGAACTGTAGCTTGGTGAATCACCATCATTATTTGGCAGAGAAGGTGAAATACTTTGGAAAATGATAACTCCCGTGATTCCACAACATTATGCCATAGCAACTAGTGTCCTATTTATATTTTCAAGCCATGGATCATTGAATCTGTGGTTGCAGCTGAACAGCTGACTGACTGTGTGTCTGATGTGTACACAGGAAAATGTCTTTTAATTTTTACCCAAAACATTAAAAACATAATACAATTGTCTTGTCAAATAATCTATTCCCAAATCAATATTTCCCCCACCCCCTCTCATTATTCACAGCTGTCAATTCTGTGACAGTAGAGTCTCACTTATCCAAGAGAAACGGGCTGGCAGAATGTTGGATAAGCGAATATGTTGGGTAATAAGGAGGGATTAAGGAAAAGCCTATTAAACATCAAGTTAGATTATGATTTTACAAATGAAGCACCAAAACATCATGTTAGACAACAAATTTGACAGAAAAAGTAGTTCAATATGCAGTAATGCTATGTAGTAATTACTGTATTTACAAATTTAGCACCAAAATATCACAATGTATTGAAAACATTGACTACAAAAATGCATTGAATAATCCAGAACGTTGGATAAGTGAATGTTGGATAAGTGAGACTCTACTGTACTTCTGTCTATTCTAATTTCACCCATTACAGATAATGTTTATAATATGTTTTCTAATTGTTCATCCACAATCTTTCTTGGATGTTTGGTGGCGTAAATTCACCAGTTCTTTTACACATAAATCTAACAAATGGCTTTGAGTCTCCTTGTGGTGAGAAAAAGTGGGCTATAAATAAACATAATGTATTATATATTTCGTGTCAAAAGCATTACATATATAGATAAGTTTAAAACTGATAAAATAAAGGGATCATAAGCTGCTAAATATTTTTAGACCAAAAACGGGCAACAACGACTGCATTGTCTGTAGCTTTGAACAGTTCTTCCTTTGTGCATGAGGCAGGGCATTGTGGGTAAACATGCAGATGCTGAGTTGCTTGTTCTGCTCCACAGTCGCACAAGTTGGAGGACTCTTCCAGGTAGTGCCATTTTGCCAGGTTGTCTTTTGATCTGCCAACTCTGCTTTGATTTTATTCAGGGACTTCCAAGTTGCCCATTCTTGGTTTGCCCCTGGAGGAAGAGCTCGTGGGGGGCCATCCAGTTGGGATTGCCTGATTTTGCTGCCCACAAGAATATTTTTCCAAGTGAACTCAGTTGGTACACTTAGAAACAAATGTGGTCATTGCTAATAGTCAACACGGATTTACCAAAAACAAGTCATGCCAGACTAATCTGATCTCTTTTTTCGATAGAGTTACGAGTTGGGTCGATACAGGGAATGCTGTGGATGTAGCGTACCTGGATTTCAGTAAGGCCTTCGACAAAGTCCCCCACGACCTTCTGGCAAACAAACTAGTAAAATGTGGGCTAGACAAAACTACGGTTAGGTGGATCTGTAATTGGCTAAGCGAACGAACCCAAAAGGTGCTCACCAATGCGTCATCTTCATCATGGAAAGAAGTGACAAGTGGAGTGCCGCAGGGCTCCGTCCTGGGCCCGGTTCTGTTCAACATCTTTATTAACGACTTAGACGAAGGGTTAGAAGGCACGATCATCAAGTTTGCAGACGACACAAAACTGGGAGGGATAGCTAACACTCCAGAAGACAGGAGCAGAATTCAAAACGATCTTGACAGACTAGAGATATGGGCCAAAACTAACAAAATGAAGTTCAACAGGGACAAATGCAAGATACTTCACTTCGGCAGAAAAAATGGAAATCAAAGATACAGAATGGGGGACGCCTGGCTTGACAGCAGTGTGTGCGAAAAAGACCTTGGAGTCCTTGTGGACAACAAGTTAAACATGAGCCAACAATGTGATGCGGCTGCTAAAAAAGCCAATGGGATTCTGGCCTGCATCAATAGGGGAATAGCGTCTAGATCCAGGGAAGTTATGCTCCCCCTCTATTCTGCCTTGGTCAGACCACACCTGGAATACTGTGTCCAATTTTGGGCACCACAGTTGAAGGGAGATGTTGACAAGCTGGAAAGCGTCCAGAGGAGGGCGACTAAAATGATTAAGGGTCTGGAGAACAAGCCCTATGAGGAGCGGCTTAAAGAGCTGGGCATGTTTAGCCTGCAGAAGAGAAGGCTGAGAGGAGACATGATAGCCATGTACAAATACGTGAAGGGAAGTCATAGGGAGGAGGGAGCAAGCTTGTTTTCTGCTGCCCTGCAGACTAGGACACGGAACAATGGCTTCAAACTACAGGAAAGGAGATTCCACCTGAACATCAGGAAGAACTTCCTCACTGTGAGGGCTGTTCGGCAGTGGAACTCTCTCCCCCGGACTGTGGTGGAGGCTCCTTCTTTGGAGGCTTTTAAGCAGAGGCTGGATGGCCATCTGTCGGGGGTGCTTTGAATGCGATTTCCTGCTTCTTAGCAGGGGGTTGGACTGGATGGCCCATGTGGTCTCTTCCAACTCTACTATTCTATGATTCTATGATTCTATGGTACTTGTCTACTCTCTTTACCCTGCAAAGCAAGACTCTTTTGATTTAAGCAGGCTTTTGATTCCTAATCTAATGTTTCAGAAGAGTATTTTAAGGAAGTATGCCCTGTATTTCACCTTTTTAAAAAATGTGTTTTTAGCTGTTGAAATTTTGTGTTGTAATATAATTGTTTATTGAAATGTTTTTAAGCTTTTGTAACAAATATGTTATCATTGCACTTTGTTTTAATTTATTGAAGGAGAAAGGCATGATGTAAAATCAATCAATCACCATAATAACCAATTCAAAATTAATTTCTTTCTGAGGCAGGCAGTGCACAGAGTAACTCTTCTTAGATTAAGGTACTACCTAGTACCTAAAGCTGTCCAAGGTATTTTGATATACAGGGCAGAAAAACATCAACTTTGCCTCTCCTTTAACTTGGATAGGCAAGGAATACTCAAGACGTGATTTTGACAGTTTTTTTCCTCTGAAATATAGCCTACTGTTGAGAAGTCAATATGACTAAAGTGAAATGCTTATACTTCAGACATATCACGAGAAAACATAACTCACTAGAAAATATAATAATTCTTTGGGAGATAGAAAGCAGTAGTGTTATCAAGTCATGGCACCCCCCCTCCCTAAAAACTTACAGGCCATAAAAAGACTCCAAGCAAGATATATGATTTTTAAAATTCTTCAGAAAATTTCTTCAGCTCCAAAGTTGCAAAATGTCAAATACTAGCATCAGGTGTACCCTAAAAACTCTGTCAAATTTAACCCTTCAGTAAATGTATCAACTTGTTATTTTATGTGTATCCTTTATATGTTGTGTCAAATCTTAAATGTATAAACTGTATGAAATATATGTATCAAAATGTATCTTGAAGGCAGCTACCTTTCTGTGCCCCCAGTTTGCATATCCCTTGAAAAAGGATATCATGGTCAGAGTCCCTCCAGCTATTTCCCAAGACAGATAAAAATCAAAACCCTTGTGAGTGTGTGTGAGTGTGTGTGTGTGTGTATGCAGACAGATGATCCTCATTGTCACCAGGATGAGCTCAGGATGTTTGTTCATTCAACTTGAGGTTGAGAGTCTGCCACACCCACAGAAGAGGGGGTTAAGCAAACATGAATGTGTTAACTAGTGAATGGGCAGCCAAGACCTTGATTGTCTGAAATTTCCACCTTTGTCTTTTAGGTCTTGTACTCTTTGCATCACATGGAACTGGACAGTTGAGTTAATTAAAAAAAAATCATTAGTATATCCACATCACCACTTTCTTCAGGTTTGTGTCCTCCCAGAGGGCATCTCTGCAATGGATTGGTCCTTCAAACTGACCAACTACTATCTGTTTTTCTTTCTGCTTCTTCTCAATCTGGGCTGATGTGGTTTAGCAGAATATTGCTGAGCACGGACCTCCTTATCTGCGGTCTTAGCTGAAATCTCAACAGTAGGAAAAGATGGACACTATTTTCCAAATGAGAGAGACCACAAGGGCCATCTAGTTGACCCCTCTGCCATGCAGGAACATACAACCAAACCACTCCTGGTAGATAGCCATCCAGCCTTTCCTTAAAAACATTCAGAGAAGGAGATTTCTCTCCACATCAAGGCAGCCTATTCGACTGCCAGTACTGTTGTATTATCCAGGCAGAGGCCACTAGGGGCCACTAGAGAAAGAAGGATACTTCATTTTATTGGGGGGGGGGAGAGTTGAAGGAGGAAAACCATTTCCCCCATTTTTGCTGGTTATTCCCTCTCCCTGCTTCCCATATCATAAAGGAGGATTGTTGCTGTGGTGAGAACATGGCTGGGGAGAATAACAGGAAAATAGAGGGAAATGGTTTTGCTCCTTCAACCCACCATCCACCCCCCATAAAATGAAGTATCCTTCCCTCTCTAGTGCCCCTAGTGGCCTCCGCTCGGTAATACAACAGTACCCCCCTGTCTCTTACTACCAAGAAGTTGTTCCTAAATTTTAGGTGGAATCTTTTTTCTAGCACTTTGGATCCATTGCTCCTTGTCCTGGTCTCCAGAGCAGCAAGAAACAAGTTTGCCTCTTCCTCAGTGTGACATCTTTTCAAAATGTGACATCTAATTCATTTTTTTCATGTCAGGAGTGACACAAGTCACTTCTGGTGTGAGAGAATTGGCCATCTGCAAGGACGTTGCCCAGGAGTCACCCGGATGTTTTGCCATCCTGTGGGAGGTTTCTCTAATGTCCCAGCATGGGAAGCTGGAGCTGACAGATGGGAGCTCACCCCGCTCCCCAGATTTGAATTGCTGACCATTTAGTCAGCAGTCCTGCCGGAAAAAGGGTTTAACCCATTGCACCATTGGGGGCTCCTATCTCATTCATAGTTGCCTTTATGGCAGTTTACAGCAACAACATGCCTGGTATTCACTAGCAGTGTCCCACCCAAGTACTAACCTTGCTTTTAGCTTCCAAGATCAGACTTTAAATGCCCCAATATGTCATTAATTGGGACTAAATAGCCCATGGTGGTGCAGTGTGTTAAAGCACTGAACTTGTGGACCAAAAGCTCGCAGGTTCGAATCCGGGGAGCAGAGTGAGTACCCGCTGTTAGCCCCAGCTTCTGTCAACCTAGCAGTTCGAAAACATGCAAATCTGAGTAGATCAATAGGTACCGCTCCAGCGGGAAGGTAATGGCGCTCTATGCAGTCATGCTGGCCACATGACCTTGGACCTATTTACGGACAACGCCAGCTCTTTGGCTTAGAAATGGAGATGAGCACCAACCCCCAGACTCGAACACGACTGGACTTAATGTCAGAGGAAAATCTTTACATTTTTACTGACTTCTAAATGCTGATCACAGGGAGATGTTTGTGTGTGTTTTAGAAAGCACTTTTAATGAATGTGGCTGTGTTTGTATTCTCCTTCCCTTCTTGGCTTGGAGAAGTGATTCAGCCATTGAAGGGATATGGACTTCCAGTGCTCTTGGCATTAGCATGTACCTTTTTTTTTGGGGAAAAAACTCTCTGTGTGAACTCCCAGCCCTGGAGCATTTGAAATCGGCTAGGAAGCTTTGCTCTTGTCACAAATGCTGCTACAACTTGTCCTGAGGAAGCCTTCATAATGGGGTCAGGTAGAGTTCATTGAACTACCAGCCCAGCACTATTTCAGAAATGCTAAGGTGCTCTTTCAACTGATCTCCCCTGCTCCCCTCTGTGGCTCCCCCCTCCCCTTCTCCCGCCCTGTCTTTGCCTGTTTTTAAATGGGCAGTTTTTACAGCATCAATAAAGAACTTTCCTATCCAATTGCCCCAGACAAAAGATTGAAAGCCAGGTTTTAAAACTATGAAAACTTTGTGTTAGGTTCACCATTAGATTGTTTTGCTGTGTCAAATACCCATCGGAGTTCAAAAGTTCAGATGAACCATGAACTTTGTCATTTCACAGCAGGTTGTTCTACAAATATAGCCCAAAAGTAGGCAGCAGGATGCAGAGGAAGGTGGGAACAGCGCTTTGACAGCATCCAGGGTGCTTTTTGCTTTGTCTGCGCCTATCAGTGTTTGCTTAACTTAAAGATGATTTTACCAGGTCAAACTATGGAAGAAAGACAAGGTCCTAAAAAAAAAACCTAACAATTTTCACAACTGTTTGAAAGAGTGGAGGCAGGATTTAAAACAACACCCATTCGGTGGCGAGTAGTGAATGCACAAGCTAAACCCGGCTAATCTTCTTAATAAATTGTGAAGTCTTGTATGCCTTGCAGGCTCAGTGGTGGCTTTCTCCCTGTCTGGGACAGCACAGAGTATCCAAACAAACAGGGTCATGACTCGATGTGTTTGTTTTAAAAAGTTTGGATCCATGTTCTTTTGTGATACAGTCTCTTGAACTGCATAGTTAGGCAAAGATTGACCCGATGTCCTCGTGGGATACAGTGTCTCCAGCTTTGTAGTTATACAAGGGGATGTGACACTTCTGTCAGAAAAGATGAAAAGAAATATTGTATTCTCATCGTTGTTTTTTAAAAGACACAATATGAAAGGAAAGCAATGCTACAGAGAAAAGCAATTAGCAAAGTGTGATGCAATCACCCAGTTTATTTATTTATTTACAGTAGAGTCTCACTTATCCAACATAAACGGGCCGGCAGAATGTTGGATAAGCGAATATGTTGGATAATAAGGAGGCATTAAGGAAAAGCCTATTAAACATCAAATTAGGTTATGATTTTACAAATGAAGCACCAAAACATCATGTTAGACAACAAATTTGGCAGAAAAAGTAGTTCAATACGCAGTAATGCTATGTTGTAATTACTGTATTTATGAATTTAGCACCAAAATATCACGATATATTGAAAACATTGACTGCAAAAATGCGTTGGATAATCCAGAACGTTGGATTAGCAAGTGTTGGATAAGTGAGACTCTACTGTATTTACAGTATTTATATTCCATCCTTCTTATGCCGAAGGGGACTCAGGGCGGATCACAATGCGCATATACATGGCAAACATTCAATGCCATTAGACATACAACATATAGACAGACAGACAGACAGACAGACACAGAGGCAATATAACATTTTCCAGCTTCCTGCTTCATGAGAGTATGCTTGATTCTGGCCACAGGGGGAGCTGCCACTTGTGACGCCGAGTCCTTGATGGAGTTCTTCCTCATTCCTTTCTGCATACTGCTGGAAGTTTTTATGGTGTTGTAAATTAGCCTCCCTGCATAAAGCGGTACCTAAATTTTGTACTTGACAGATGCAACTGTCTTTTGAGCTGGTTAGGTCAACAGCGAGCTAGGCTATTAATGGTCAGGAGCTCAATCTGACCCAGGTGGCTTCAAACTCAGTATGATTTATTGCAGCTAGCTACTAACCAGCTGCTCCACAGCCTGGCCCATCTAGCTATTCTTAGAATATTAATGTTTATGTCTCTGTTTAGAACTGCCATATTCTTAGGGCCCTTCCACACAGCCATGTAACCCAGAATATCAAGGCAGAAAATCCCACAATATCTGCTTTGAACTGGGTTATCTGAGTCCACACTATCATATATCCCAGTTCAAAGAAGATAATATGGGATTTTATTCCACTGTGTGGAAGGGACCTTAAAGAAGGACCAGATACAAAAAGTGTATTGCATATTTTGATATTCCTTCCCTTTGTTTTCATTCTGCTGGGCCCCAAAAATGTCAGAAGAGGAAATGATGGCATATTGTACTTGGCTTACTATCAATGCGTGCTTAACTTAAATGTGACTTCAGAATATCATAGGTTTCCTTCCCCATAGAATCATAGGGTCCGTTCACATTACAGAATAGTATCACTATCATTCCACTTTAACTGCCATGGCTGCAACTTCAGCATGAGTCAACTTGATGAGACCCTACAGATCTCTGGCTGAGAATGGCGAGTGTCAGGATTCCATAAGATGGAACCATGGAAGTTAAAGTGAAATAATAATACTATAATTCTGTAATAGGAATGGGTCCACAGAGTTGGAGGAGAGAGCAAGAATCATCTAGTCCTTCTCTTTGGAATGAACCTGAAAGATCAATGCAAAGACCTTCAAAGAAGAAGCATCCTCTACCTAACCCTGAAGGTTGCTTCATTGAAGAACAAGACATATCAAGTTTACTCAGGCCCCATCTACACTGCCATATAAAATCCAGATTATCTGCTTTGAACTGTATTATATGGCAGTGTAGAGTCATATAATCCAGTTCAAAGTAGATAACGTGGATTATTGTTTTAGATTGATGCATTGTCTATATGCGGCATTTCACTGTATTTTGTTAGCTGCCTCGAGTCCCTTTAGGGAGATTGTGGTTGGGTAGAAATAAAATTTATTATTTAATATTATTATCTGCTTTGATAGTCTGGATTAGATAGCAGTGTAGAAAGTTCTGAAATTACTATTCATAGTCATTTCTGAAACAAATAAATTGTATTGGGCCTCCTTCTTGGACTTTTTTTTTCATGTCAGGAGCAACTTGAGAAACTGCAAGTCGCTTCTGGTGTGAGAGAATTGGCCACATGCAAGGACGTTGCCCAGGGGACACCCGGATGTTTTGAAGCTTTTACCATCCTTGTGGGAGGCTACTCTCATGTCCACACATGGGGAGCTGGAGCTGACAGAGGGAGCTCATCTGCACTCTCCCCGTATTCGAATCGGCAATCTTCAGGTCAGCAACCCAATCTTCAAGTCAGCAGTCCTACCAGCACAAGAGTTTATTCACTGCACCACTGGGGGATCCTTCTTGGACTTTAGAAGGGCATGTAAAATTCTTTATTTCAAAAGTGTCTGTAATGAGTAAATTCCAACTTTTGAGTTTGGAACTATGTATCAATGCTACTAATATGTATCAATCACTACTCTGTTTCATTTTACTATGTGTTATTGATGCTAAATGTTTTGGCAACTATGTATGTTTTGAGAGGAGATGTTTTATTTCCTGTGACAGGTGAGTAGTACTGTATTACCAATCCAATCCTAAAGAACTGATTTAGTGCCACTTAGGCCCCTTCCACACAAACATATAACCCAGAATATCAAGGCAGAAAATCCCACAACATTTGCTTTGAACTGGGTTATGAGTCCACACTGCCATATATTCTATTTCAAAGAAGAAAATGTGGGATTTTATTCTGCTGTGTGGAAGGGGCCTTACTTTAAAGTAGGGGTGGGAATTGTGCAGCCTTCCAGATGTGTTTATAGACTATATCTCCCTGCATTCCTTACTCTTGGCTATATGGTCTAGGCTTCTGAGCCCCCTTCTAGTAAAGGTAAAGGTTTCCCCTGACGTTAAATCCAGCTGTGTCTGACTCTAGGGGTTGGTGCTCATCTCCATTTCTAAGCCGGCGTTGTCCGTAGACACTTCCAAGGTCATGTGGCTGGCATGACTGCATGGAGTGCCATTACCTTTCTGCCGGAGTGGTACTTATTGATCTACTCACATTGGCATGTTTTCGAACTGCTAGGTTGGCAGAAGTTGGAGCTAACAGCGGGCACTCACTCCATTCCCCAGAGCCTCCTTCTATACCGCCCTATATCCCAGGATCTGATCCCAGATCTGTTTATCCCAGATTATCTGGCAGTGGAGACTCATAGGCCCCTTCCACACAGCTGAATAAAATCCCACATTATCTACTTTGAACTGGAATATATGACAGTGTGGACTCAGATAACTCAGTTCAAAGCAGATATTGTGGGATTTTCTGTCTTGATATTCTAGGATATAGGGCTGTGTGGAAGGGCCCATAGAATCCAATTCAAAGCAGATAACCAAGGATCAGATATTGGGATATAATGACAGTGTAGAAGGGGCCTGAGAACTGTTGTTCATCAACAGCTGGCAATTGTTCTAAGTGCTATGGATCCAGTTTTGCTTTATGTGACCCTATGAATGAAAAACCTCTGAGACACCCTGTCTTCATCAGCCCTGCTCAGGTCTTGCAGATTCAGGCCC